>NC_091794.1:112726250-113354375 GCF_041296235.1 Equus asinus | reverse complement strand
AGACCCACCTTAAACACTTTGTTGATCTGATCAATTTCTGACTTCCCAGGAAACAACGGCTTCTGAGTTAGCAGCTCTCCAAAGATGCAGCCCACTGACCACATGTCCACGGCTGTGGAGTACTCCTGGGAGACCAAGGACACGCTCAGGGGCTGGTGGGGCCACACACACAGGGCAGGCCCCCCCACACCCTGGTACTCACCTTGGCACCGAGCAGCAGCTCTGGGGCGCGGTACCACAGGGTCACAACAACTGGGGTATAGGCCTTCAGAGGGGACCCATACTCCCGCGCCAGCCCAAAGTCCCCCACCTGCAAGGGCAGAGGGCAGGTTGTGGGCGAGCTCCTGTGGCCGGGAGCAGACAACCCTCAGGCTGGGCCCCTCGGGCTCACCTTGAGGATGCCGGCATGGCTCAGCAGCAGGTTGGACGTCTTGAGGTCGCGGTGCAGGATCCAGTTGTCGTGTAGGTGCTTCACGCCGCGCAGCAGCTGGATCATCAGGGTCTTCACCTCCCCTGAACAGCAAGAGGTCACTATGTGGCCCTGCAGAGGGCTGGTCCCCCTGGGTTATCTACCCACCTTAGCAGCAAACCCCTTCTCAGGGTGTGTTTATCCTGGGAACATTCCTGCCCCGGGTGGCCCTCATGCACACACACACCCCTGCACACACAGGCCCTCATGCACACAGTGTGACACAATCAGAGTTACAAGGTCAGCACTCCTTCCACCTCTAGGGATGCTGCCCATGGCCCAGGCAGGCTGAGGGTCAGACATCTCGAGGGGGACATGGGTCAGAGGGCCACATCTCTGGCACTAACTCCTGCAGGTGCTACCTGGCAGGAAAGGCTGCTTCATGGTCTCCATCAGGCTCTTGAGGTCGTGCTCCACGTAGTTCATTACGATGTAGATCTTGTCCATGTTGCTGCCCACGACTATTTCCTAGGAAACAACAGCAGGTCTGTTGGCACCGGGTACCCCCAGGCCCCACCCCTGTGACCACTGGCTCTCCCAGGAAACCTGAAATCCCAGGGCACAGACCCTGGGTGACAGCAGGGATCTATAAGTGAGACAACTATGAAGGGCCTGGCATTTCTGGAGGCGAGTGTTCACTTTCACACTGTTTGTGAAAGAGCTTGCTAGACGCAGGGGAATGTGAATCGCACGACCCTCTCGGGGCAGAGGTGCATTGGGCTGGGACCGCCTTACTCTGACGGTGACGATGTTGGGGTGCTGCGCCTTAAGGATGGTGTTGATCTCCCTCAGCGAGGTAATCGGAAAGCCCTCCTTCTCCTTCTCCATTTTCAGCCGCTTCAGAGCCACAATTTCATCTGAAAAGAAAACAGTTTAAAGACAGATGCTGAGACAACATTGTTCTGTGAACACTAAGATCTGTCAGGACGTACAAAGCCTTCTGCATCTTGCAGTCAGAGGTCTCGTCTTAAGTGGGAGCTCCCATAGGATATTAACCAGGAGGAAAAGCCCCAACTTGTGGTCTGGTAGAAACATGAGGCACGTTTCCAGATCAGCTTTTGTCCAGAACCACTAAGGAGAATCTTCCCATTTATGCCTGTGCCCCTCCTGTGATCATGAGGAGACGGGGCAAACTGTGTCAGCCCAGCACACAGACACTGCCTAGGCTCACAGGGTCTCAGACAGCCACTGTGACTTCTCAAGACCCAGCCAGGGCACTGGGGCACTTCTAACTCCGAAGCTCATACACCTGCTCAGGTGCCGTGGCTCAAGGTCAATGCCCCGGCAGCTCCCAGGCACTCGCCCGGCTAACTCCGCACTCCCCTGTGGAGCTGAGTCACCTGCTGTCACAAGCAAGCAGCAGACTCCTGATCAGGCTGACCTCTGGCCTCCAGAGGCACCAGAGGGTCAACTGCTCAGGTGTGTGTCACCCATGAGTCACAACCTGGTGTGGCCAGGTAAGGTGAGGCCTTGGCTCAGCACCAGGGGAGGGGTGACTCCTGGGAGCATATGGAACTGGGTGTTCAATGATCTCAATGCTGAAGGTGCCAGGGGCCAGGATCTCCCGGGCTTGCACCTTAGCATCCCGTGCACGGCTATGACTGGGGCAGGACACCCAAACTCCCTCCTAGAGCCAGTGTGGGGACTGAGCAGGGCTTGTGCGTACCGAATGGGCCTGTGACAGTGCAGCAGGTGCACTGGAGGACAATGTTCCTCAGGAGGGATTCCTTCCTGCCCAAGGACAGGCCTCTGCTGGCCAGGCTCTCTGCGCCACCTAGTCTCTGCCCCACATCTTCTCTTCCCTTTGGGGGACCACCCTGGGACCCTACCCACCTGTCTTCTTGTCCTTTGCTCTGTAGACCACCCCATAAGTGCCTTCTTCGATCCTGTTCAGGCACTGGAACTCCTCCACGCTCCGACAGCCCTGGGAGGAAGCACCAGCATGAGGTGTGATAGCCACAGTCACACATAGCCCGCAGCAACCCCTACTTGGAAATCTCAGGAGGGCCCAAAGTGTGCTTGGGTGGCGGGGCCAGGAGTAACTTTCTTCTCCCACTTCTGTTTTGTTCAGTGAGCATGCGCCCCTTTATTATGAAATAAAACCAACGTGGACAAGGCTGCCCAAGGGCACATCCTTCCAGCCAGGCCTGGCCTGGCCTACAGGTTCTGATTAAGATAACACCAAGGACAGGAGTGGCCCACTGCAGCGCCATGCCCTCAGCACCTTCTCTCCATGCACGCCTCGCTGGTCCTGGCACTCAGGGCTGGGCTGCCGTCAGCTCGGAGTGGCAGGTGGCCAGGCTCACACTCACAGAAGCTCTACCCAGCAGAGCTGCTAAGGTAGCCCAGGGGTGCCAGACTGAGGCACAGCATGTTTGCCAGAGAGAAGCCTTCTGCCCGTGGATACCCAGAGCACCTGCCCCTTAGGACCTGTCCCTCCCCAAGTCCTTCCCGGTGGCATCCTTCCTTCCTGACATTTCACCTAAAAGAAAATGTGCGCCGCCTCCTGCCACGGTGCCACAACCCCTGCACAGCAAGCGACAGGGCAGTCAGCCCAGGCAGCAAGAGGAATGACTATAGAACCGGCCACCCCTCAAGGCTACCTGCCTGCCCCATGTGGGGGCCCCTGTGGGTGTCCTGGCTGGGGTCTTGGGAGCCATTTTCCCACCAGTGCTGCCAGGTGATAGGCTAGACCATGACCATGGATGTGTGGGAGGCTGATGGCTGAGCCTGGCCAGCGACATTCACTGTACAGGCAGCCTGGCCCCCTCAGGTGCTGGACACCCACACTGGGGCTCCGGGTTCTGCTCTCAGCCACCAGCTGTGACCATGATGAGAAAGCAGAGCTGGCCCTTGGGTGGAGAGGGCATCTGACCTGCAGGGCAGGCAGGTACTTTGGCAGCTCCTGTTTGAGCTCAATGGGTGACAAGGCTGGAGAGTCGGGCACGAAATCTCCTTCGGTCAGGGCGCTGCTCTGCGGGGTGCCCTCGCCCACTTCTTCCTCCCCTTCTTCACTCTCCCCGGAATCTCGGTCAAATCGTGACTCTGGAACTTCAAAAGTTAAACCCGATTATGGAACAAGGAACAAGCGTCACAAACCCCCTCCTGCTTTGGGGTGGGACACCGAGTGCAAGAAGACGCCACACAGGAGTCATCCCAGGGCGCTGCATACCAACTGCGTGTCCCGCTGCCCTAGACAGACAGCACTGGGTCTTGGAGCCCACCGGCTCAGCTGTGACCACTGTGAGCCACTGATCAGATGCTGAGTTTGGAGGCCTGCCCACCGAGAACCTGTCTGTCAAGCCCTGAGAGCACAGCCTTGCTGCCCGCTGGAGGCCACGTCAGTCCCTCGCCCATGACTGTCCTACAGTGGAACCTGAGTTGCTATTCACCGTCCCGTGCTGAGGCCAGGCCCGGCTGGAGTCTCCCAGCCCTGCTCAGTGTCCCGGTCACTGCAGCACCCATGGCGGCCTTCCGTTAGCACTGTCTGCTCTAAGGAATGCCGGCCTCCATGGTCACAAGAGGCCAACCCTGTGGTTCTCAGGGAGCAAGTCTCTCAGCGAGTCAGCTCAGTCACTGGACACCACCAGGACAGGGACGCCCTGTGGCTTCTGCGGTGTGACATACCTTGGAGAGTGGTTTACTTTAATAGACTGCCATGCAGTCATGCCCACAACTATAAAAAAAGTGTCACCACACTTAGGGACAGATGAGGAAAAAAAACTCTAGTAAGGAGACCTCTTACCAACTAAGATGTGGTTTTCACTCTCTCGCTCTTCGTCTTCACTCATTTCTTCTTCACTCACTTCTTCTGCAAGAGAAAACAGGCCTCTGCTCAGATCTGCAGGGCCGGCACCAAGCCGAGGGCTGGTCTGGGATCTGTCCCGTTCTAGGGCTCCTCGACGCTCCACAAGCAGAAACAAGGGTCTACTTTAGCTGACAGAAAGCAAGAAGAACTCTAAAGAACCAATTTGGGGGTCTTACGTGAGGCCCAGAGAGCAAGGCATTTTCAATTTGGAAATATTTTTAAATTAGACTTCAACTTACTTTTCTGTAATTTCTTCTTTTTTTTTGGCAAGGAAGATTGTTACTGAGCTAACATCTGTGCCAATCTTCCTCTATTTTTTGTGTGTGGGACACTGCCACAGCATGGCTTGATGAGTGGTGTGTAGGTCTGCACCTGCGAACCCCAGACTGCCCAAGCAGAGCTTGTGAACTTAACCATTACACTACCAGGCCAGCCCCCGTCTGTAATTTCTAAAGCCTCATATTAAACCGCCCAGCCACACTCTCCTCACCAGCTGACTGTCCAGACGCATCCTCGGAGTTGCTCCCTGTCTCCTCCTCTTCCTCTTCCTCTTCTTCCTCCTCCTCCTCCTCTTCCTCTGATTCTTCACTGCTGCTGCCCTCTTCCTCCTCCTCTTCCTCCTCCTCCTCCTCTTCCTCCTCAGAACCTGACCCTGATTCCGCTTTAGGAAGAAAACAGCCGAAGTGAGTTTGGCGGACCCTCCCGTCACAGTAGCAGAGTCAGCCTCAGCCAGGTGGACGCAGCTACCTGATGAAGACTCGGCTGAGCTGGTTTTCCTCTCGCTATCACTGATATCTTGTAAGTCAGACAGCAGGTCTCTCTCTTCCATTTTCTCTTCTTTTACTTATGAAACAAACCATCAAAAGTGAATTTGAAGAAATGTTTTTAAAAAAACACGATCAGACGATACCTTTCATATAAAGACTACCTTCTAATTGTATGAAAAACAGCTCATCTACAGCTACTTGGCTGGAACAACTCTTTGAAGGACCAGTAACAAATGTTCCACCTGACAAATACATAAACTTACTTCACACAAATGGTAATGGTCCCTGTCATGTAGCATGGAAACACTTTAGCAAATCATTTTATTGTGGGAAAAAACCAAGTCTTTATGCTCAAAAATTCCCAGGCAAAGAACCATACCATGCTGTTCCCTGAGCAGGTGCTGCCTGGCTCACCTGGCTTCCGGCCGTCTCCCAGCTCAAACCTCTCTCGGGGCGGCCGTAGTGGGCTGCGACTCCAGTGGCTTGCCTTCACTTTATCGCCATAGTCTTCTCTCATTGTTCGGTGATGTGCAGAAACTGGCACACAAGAGAACAGAGCAGAAGAGGTGCTGGCTGCACTGTCTTCCAACAGGGCCCTCCCTCGGTCCTCTCCCACCTACACCTCTGCTGATGGTGACAGCCCATTTGTGCATAGCACAGGCACTTGCTAACAGCACCGGGACAGAAGCCAAGAAGCCAAGGAGACATAGTCCAACCTGGAGGCTGTGAGCCAACTCTGAGGACCCAGGTAAACCTTCTGGACTGATCTCTACTGGCCAAAAAGGAAGGGGCCAAGAACCTGCCTCTTCAAGCCTGTGCCTAACTGGTGGGCAGTAGACACAGAGGACACTGGGTCCAGCTGTCAAGCACCAGGCCTGGGCCTGCCCCTGGCCACACATCCTTGGGTGCTGCTCCGCTGCATACGACCCACTGCCTTCTTCAGCAAGGCAGCACGGGGTCAGGGCTCGAACCCTGTGCCTCATGGCCTGTCCCTTTGCTCCGCTACCTTCCAGAGTCCCCAAGCCCGCACTGACTTCCACCTCAGGGGCGCTGGTGTCCACACGCATATGCACCCCATACGGCTGGCTGTTCTCAGCTGCACTGCCCTGGCCCCTGGGCAGCCCCCACTCACCCCAGGGAGCAGCTTCGGGTCACCCATGCCCCAGCCCCAGGCTTGCCCACACCTTCCCTGCGGGCCTCGCGCTCCTTGCGCCGTTCCTCGGCACGCCGCTCCCGCTCCTTCTGCTCCCGCTGCTCCTTCTGCTGCTCCCGCAGCTTGCGCTCCCGCTCTCGCTTCCTTTCCAGCTGCTCCAGACGGTCCCTGGGACCAGCACACACCAACTTTGTTTTCCCCAAACACAAAGTTTTCTTTTTCACCCCAGGGCTTTTTGCTTCAATTTATAAATTGCCTTCTCAGGTTGTTCAACACACAAAGGGCTTTGTAAAAGCAGAATATACATGGGCACACCCTGAGAACACTGTTCCTAAAGAGCCATAACAGAGTCACCTGTTAGGACAAGAAACCCACTGGTTCTAGGATGCTTCTGTTACGTAGTTCTACTAAGACGCATCAAGAATTTCCCCAAATATGTGTGATGGCCCATTTTAAATCCACCTTCATGAGCTAAGTTTTCATGGGCTACAAAGGCATGGAGAGTCCATCTGCAGAAGGTGGGGTGGGGGAACCACAGATTTAGGTCTGGGGCCCCATCCTACCCACCTCACTGGATCCTGTGGCAGGTGCACCCAGGCCATTCCCCAGCCCAGCCCGGTGAAGAGATAACGTGGGCATGAATGTGGTCATGTGGGGCAGTGGGGAAGCTGCTTCAAGGAGGAGGCCCGGTGTCATTCGGAACATAGGAAATATCAGTGACCGAAATATGTGTGGCTGGCTGCACCATAAGATGGCCGAGTACTGAAAACTGATCAGTCATAGTTAACTTTCATGTCCCTAGAGAGTTACGTCCAAATATGATCTGAAAAGTTAACACATTTTTTAAAAAAAGTATCATAAAGCACACAGAAACAAGCACAAGCAAAAATGGTGAACACAGGGCGGGGGGGGGCCGGGTGGCGGGTGGCCCAGTGGCGCAGCTTGGATCCCAGGTGTGGACATGGCACTGCTCAGAAAGCCATGCTGTGGCAGGTGTCCCACATATAAAGTAGAGGAAGATGGGCACGGATATTAGCTCAGGGCCAGTCTTCCTCAGCCAAGAGGAGGATTGGCAGCAGATGTTAGCTCAGGGCTAATCTTCCTCAAAAAACAAAAATGATGAACATGAAACAAGCTGTGGTGTCGTCACCAGTACTGCACCCACACTGATCTACATCAGGTGTCACAGCTGGAAGCAGGACAAGGGCTGCAGAAGTCTAGGTACTATTCTGTAAATACCTCAGTCCACACTATTTCAAAATGAAAGCTGAAATATAACTTACATATACAATTCAACCACAGTTCAATTTTTCACAAATTTGTGAAATTGTGCAACCATCACCATGAGCCAGTTTTAAAACAGTCTCATAATCCCAACATGCCCCCTTTTGTCCATCTGTGGTCAGTTCCCACCCCCATGAGTCTGCTTTCTCTCTGCTTTGGATTTTCTGGACATTTCTTCTGCTTCGTTGGGTTCAGTCTGCTTCTCTTTTTTTCTAGTTTCCTTGGGTAAAAGCCTATGTTATTGATTTAGCAACTTCCTTTTTTGATACAGGTGCTTAAAGCCAAAACATTCTACTCTTAAGCACAGCTTTGGCTGCATCCCTGTGTGTTTTGTTTTTGTTTTAAGACTGGCACCTGGGCTAACAACTGTTGCCAATCTTATTTTTTTTAAAGATTGGCACCTGGGCTAACAACTGTTGCCAATCTTTTTTTTTTTTTTTTCTGCTTTATCTCCCTAAACCCACCCTGTACACAGTTGTACATCTGAGTTGCAGGTCCCTTTAGTTGTGGGATGTGGGACGCCGCCTCAATGTGGCCTGACGAGCGGTGCCATGTCCGCGCCCAGGATCCGAACCCTGGGCCGCCGCACCGGAGTGCGCAAACTTAACCACCCGGCCACGGAGCCAGCCCCTGCATCCCTGTTTTAACACACTGCTTTTGTTTTCATTTAGCTCAAAATATTTTCTATTCTTCCTTACAATTTGTTTTTCGGGTCGTGGATTATTCAGAAATAGGTTGTTGGATTTCCAAACATTTGAGGATTTTCCCAGATTTCTTTCTGTTGCTGACTTCTTAGTTCTTTTGTGGTAGGAGGGCATACTTTGCATGATGTCAATACTTCTTGTTTTTAAAGACTGGCACCTGAGCTAACATCTGTTGCCAATCTTCTTTTGTGTGTGTGTTTTTCTTCTTCTTCTGCCCAAAGCTCCCTGCTACATAGTTGTCTAGTTGTGGGTCCTTCTGGTTGTGCCGTGTGGGATGCTGCCTCAGCATGGCTTGACGAGCAGTGCCATGTCTGTGCCCAGGATCTGAACTGGTGAAACCCTGGGCCGCCAAAGTGGAGCGCGTGAACTCAACCACTTGGCCACGGGGCCAGGCCCTCAATTCTTCTGAGATTATACGGTGTTAATCTACATTGGAAAATGTCCTCTGAGTTCTTGATATGAATGTGTACCCTGCAGCTATGGATGGAGTGTTGCATGCACAGACCAGTTAGACTGAGTCGGTTGATAGTCTTTTCCAAATTTTCTAGACGCTTGTTGACTTTCTCTGGTTGTTCTATGGACTAGAGAAATTTCCATCTCTATGGTGAAGTTTCCAACTATAATCAATAAGTTATCTATTTCTCCTTTCAATTCTCTGTTTTTGCTTCATGTACTTTTGAACTCTCTTGTGAGGTGCGCAAACATTTACCATCATCCTATGTTTCAGCTGTGTTCACCTTCTGTTGTTACAAAGTCCTCTGTTTTAATACTGGTCTTACCGCCTATTTTGCCTGACATTCTCGTATCCATTTAAGCTCTCTGTGGTCGTGCCTGCATGCTGTATCTTCTTCCATCCTTTCATTCTCAACCTAGTTTTGTCTCTGACTCTGACACGTTCCTCTTATAGATGGCATGTAGTTGGATCAGCTTTTCCAACAATCTCTCCCTTGTCTGGGTTACAGAGACCATTTCACATTTAATTACGGATATGGCTAGATCTACTTTTGTTTTTTCTATGTATTCTTTTTTGTTCCTGTTTCTCCGTTTGGGGTTTAAATAAGAATTTTTAAGTCTTAGTTCTCTCTCCTCCTCCACGTGAAGCATTTCTATATTTCTGTCCTCTAAATTACTAATTCTGTCCTCCATAATATCAGCTCTGTTTTTTAAAGTTTCTATATTGTTTTTTATCCCATTCATTGTGTTCTTCATCTCCAGAATTTGTGTTTGGTTTTTCTTTTTAGAGTTTCAATCTCTTGTGAAGAATTCTTTCTTCTCATTAATTTTATTCCTGAAGTCATTGAACTGTCTTTCCGAGTTTCCTTGTAACTCGTTGAGTTTCTTTATGATAGCTATTTTGATTTGTCTGTCATTTAGATTGTAAATTCCTGTGACTTCAGAATTGGTTTCTGGAGACTTGTCATTTTCCTTCTGCTCTGGAGTGTTAATGCAGTTCTTCGTGGTGTTTGATGAAGTGACCCTTTGGTACTGCATTGTGGAAGTACAGGTCACAGATTCTGTCTCCCACCACTTTGGAGGGGAGGGCAGGAGCTGTTTTCTGAACCTGCTGCATCTGCTGGAAGTTGTGCTGATAAGGCTTGTCTGCATTTGCCCGCTGGGTGCAGCTGCTTGGTGGGGCACACATGCATGCACAGGTGCTCTGGTGCAGATCCGCTGCCTTGGCCAGAGACCAGCCAAGCTAGTGTGCCAGGCAGGGCGGAGGGGCACTTTCTTTGGTACGTGTGTGGTCTGCTCTGTGCTCACAGGTGGTTCACCTGGGCTGCTGTGCTTAGTGGGGGTGCCCATGTGGTGGCTGAGCTGTGCCATTTGGTATGGAGTATTCTTGTGGGCAGGCTGCAACTCTGAAAGCAAAAGCATTTGTGTGTAGGCCTGCCTGCTCCCCCACCTCCTCTTACAGTCGTGTGTGTGTTGCTGCATGAGGACCTGTGACCCAGATCACTGCTGCTGGGAAAGACGAGGGGATCCGCTCACCTCCTTCCACTGCTTCCTGGGGATCCAGTACCCCACCTTCAGACGTATGGCTGTGTGGACCTCTCAGACGTCCTATTGTGCTTTGTAGGGAATCCTCTGTTGGTTAATGAATGTCCACTTGGCTGTAACTTAGTGGGGAAGAGACTAAAGGAACAGCTCACTCCACTGTGATGCTGACATCTCCTCTGCAATGACTTATTCTCAGAGGCTACATATCCTGAAATTATTCTACTGTTGGAGAACTACCTTTAAAGTTTTATAAAACATTTATCTTCAGTTCACTTAAGAATCTGTAATATCTACCTCGAGATTGACTTGAAACTTGATTTCACGGCTTGTTCCTACTAGAGGTCTTCTTCAGCTTTCTAGATATCATTTAACCAGTTACATTCTCACTGATGCAGCATGTTCAAATAGGCAGAAAAAGACTAACATGATGCTGATGAAGCTTAATCTTCAGGGCCCCTACTGCATGGGCTTCAAGAGTGCTAGGAGTCACTGGGAGTCAGTGGTCTAGACAGGAGGAGCAAGAAGCATTTGTACGTAAGCATTTCTTTACAGACTGCTCTCAATGGATTTCCTTTCTTTGCTGAGCTTCAAAGCTTCCAAGATCTTGGCAGCTGGGAAGTGAAAGGCAGATGGAGGGAGCACGGGGCAGGAGCAGCCCCTCAAAAGCTTTTAGTATACTATTTTAACTCCTCTGTTATTTTTACTATTTTTTTTTAAGTTATTTTCTTTGTGGTTGCTCTAGGGATTGCAGTATGTGTCTTGTCAGATTAATACAAACTTGCTCCTGGTAAAACAGACAAAGTCTATTCTAACACAGCTCCATTCCTTCCCTTCTCCTTTGTGCAGTCTGTGCATGTTATATATTACACAACAACACAATGTTTTAATAATTACTTTCATACAATTGTGTCTTTTAAAGAAAAAACATGAGAAGAAACATATTTATTGATTCTTCTATGTTAACCTCCATTTTTACCACTTCTAGTACTCGTCTTCTTCTTCCTGTGGATTTCAGACTTTTGTCTGGTGTCATTTCCATTCAGCCTGAAGGTCTTCCTTGAGTATTTCTCATTAAGGCATGTGCTAACAGTGAACTCCACCAATCTATGTTCATTGGGGAAGGTCTTTATTTCCCTCACTTTGAACAATCGTTTTTCTGGATAGGGAGTTCCTGCTGACAGTTCCTCTTTCAGCAGGTGACTGTGCTGTTCCATGCCTTCCGGCCTCCACTGTCTCTGATGAGAAGTCAGCCACCAATAGTACTGAAACTCCCCTTTTGATGTAGATTGTTTTTCGGTTTTTCTCTTTAAGCCTTTTAAGACGTTCTTTTTGGCTTTCAGCAGTTTGACTATGATACAACTTTGTATTTATTCTACTTAGGCTTTGCTGAGCTTCTTGTATATGTGGATAAATGTTTTCCATCAAATTTGGGAAGTTTTCAGCCATTATTTTAACAAACATCTTTGTGCCCCTTCCCCCTTCCCTCCTGGGACTGCCATTACCTGGATGTTGGTACAATGGATGTTGTCCCACAGATCTTCGAGACTCTTCGCTGTTCTTCAATCTTTCTTCTGTCTGTTCTTCAGAATGCGTACTTTCTACCGCTCCATCTTCAAGGTCCTTGCTTCCAAGTCTTTGCTAAATCGGCAACACTCAGTTTCTACTGATACTTTTGTTCTTAAAACAGGGTCATACTTTCTTCTTTCTTTATATGTCTCAAAACTGTTTGTTGAGGGGCTGGCCTGGTGGCGCAGCGGTTAAGTTCGCACGTTCTGCTTCAGCAGCCTGGGGTTCGCCGGTTTGGATCCCAAGTGCGGACATGGCACTGCTTGGCAAGCCATGCTGTGGTAGGTGTCCCACATATAAAGTAGAGGAAGATGGGCATGGATGTTAGCTCAGGGCTAGTCTTCCTCAGCAAAAAGAGGAGGATTGGCAGCAGATGTTAGCTCAGGCCTAATCTTCCTCAAAACAAAACGAAACAAAAAAAAACCTGTGTGTTGAAAATTGGACATTTTAGATAATGTATTGCAGCAACTCCAGACTGTAATAATTTTCCCTCAGCCTTGCTATTGCTTTAGTAACCTTCTGGGCTAAATGTGGGAATCGTCTCCCTTGCAGAGGCTGGTCACTGCTGTTTTTCTCCATATGCTTTTTATTTTCAAGCTTGGCTTCCATGGGGTCACCACTGTGTCTGCACAGCTGGGTGATCAGCCCACAATGGACAGTCAGCACAGGGCTTGCCTTGCACTGGTTTCAGGCTTTTACCTTACCGCCTCAGCTTCTCCCACCCTCTGTGCCACAACAACAAAGGCTCTTCTCACACACCCTCCTCACGTTCCTGTGCCACCCAGCCCTGGCTGTTGGGAATGTCAGAACCCACCCTTCTACTTCTCCCCTCCTTGCAGCAGGCCAGCTCCCAAGCTTTCTCTGGAAATGACCTCAGTACACATCTGGCCTATGTACCCTTTTCCTAGGCCATGCAGAATGGATCTGGGACTAAACAGATGCTTCCTCCTGGGCACCTGGAGACTAATGCCCAAGAGGCTAGAGTCCCAGCTCCCACACTGTTTCAAGGCCTTTAGGATTTCCTTTCTTACTTTTCCATTTTTTTGGTTTGAAAGAACCAGAGTCTATTTCTGCTGTCATCCAGAGAATCCTAAGCAATGTATTTCCCTTGTCTTCCTGGCCTAGACCTACTGAGAACAGTGCTTGGTACAGAGGAGGTGCTCGATAAATACTTGTTGATTGAACAGATGATGAAACACCCTGCACTCCAGACTTCTCCTGAGCACCGATTCCCCGTCAGAACTTATATACGTGGATGAGCTGTCTCTGAGATGGCCCCACTCCTCGCTGACTTGAAAACAGCACACTACCTGAAACATGCGAAGCAGTCCCCTTCCTCCCTCAGGGCATGTCCCTCAATACCCTGATGGACTAAGCTCAGAGGTATTTACAGCTCCTCTTCCTCCTTACCAGTTGCCAGCTAACAGGTCTAGGAAGATCCTTTCTCCCCACTCTGTCTTCCTTTTCCTCCCTACTGCTGCATGTCTGACCCTGCCTTCACTCCTCATGTCTGAATCCCTGTACCAGAGCTCCAGCTTCTTCTGGCAGCATCACTTCCTCCAGGCCTGTCTCACGCACTGATGCGGGGTCTCTGGCATGAGTTAGGACCTGCTCAATCTGGCTCCTGAGCAGCCCCCTACAAGCCCCCACCTGGAGGAAGCCAACACACAGATTTCTATTCCCTTTATTATCTTCTCTCAATCATTTTACACTTATTTCTGTCCTCAGGATACAGGAAAAACTCACTTCCTTCACCACAATTCTCTTGGTTATCACCCCCAACGCTTACTGCACCCTGACTCTATGTGCATGTACCACTTCTGCACCAAATCTGTTTCATATTGCCAAGTTCTCATTTGTGTGTCAAAATGATCATCTCTTTCATTGCCTTGATGGGATGCTGACCAACACAAGTGCTTAATTAAAGCTCCTTAACTAACCTCTCTCTCCTGGAATGTTCTCTTGCCATCTCCCTCCTCTTTTGTCTCTCCCATTCCCGGCGAGCTTTATCCTGTTCTTCTCGGTGTCGCTTCCGACGTTCATGCTCTCTTTCTTTTTCTTTCACTCTAGCATGCTTCCCTGATGAGAAATAAGAAGTGTCATGCAAGGAAACTTAACTTCCAAAAATGTAACTTGGAAATACCCAGGGAAGAAAAGAAAAAATATTTAGTTAATGACCTGGAGAAGCAATCATGATTTTACTTTAACAAGAAATATGAAGTCATAAAACTCTATGCAGTAAGCCTTCAATTAAAAAAAAATAATAATAAAATTGATTTCTATCTTCTATTTTTACTTTCTTGTACTGAATGAACTATGATTAGACTATGTCAGTCTCATAATTTAAAAAAAAAAAAAATCACTAGGGCCGGCTCCGTGGCCAAGTGGTTAAGTTCGTGCATTCTGCTGCAGCGGCCCAGGGTTCAGATCCTGGGCGTGGACACGTGTCAGGCCACGTTGAGGCAGCATCCCACACGCCACAACTAGAAGGACCTGCAACTAAGATATACAACTATGTACTGGGGGGTTTGGGGAGATAAAGCAAGACAAAAAAAAAAAAAAAAAAGATTGGCAACAGTTGTTAGCTCAGGTGCCAATCTTTAAAAAAAAAAAAAATTACTGAGCCAGCCATGATGGCCTAGTGGTTAAAGTTGAGCACACTCCACTTCAGTGGCCTGGGTTCATTTCCCAGTTGTGGAACCACACCACTCGTCTGTCAGCAGCCATGATGTGGCAGCAGCTCACGCAGAAGAACTAGAAGGACCTACAACTAGAATATACACTATGCACTGGGGCTTTGGGGAGGAAAAACGAAAAAAAAAGAGAAGACGATTGGGAACAAGCATTAGTTCAGGGCGAATACTTCCCAGCCAAATAAAAAATCACTAGTCATAAAGAGTACAGGCAAACTTTAGCTCTTTTCAGGGGCTTTCTACCTCACGTTATAAAACCATTGTTAACCAACTCCATTTACGATAAATTTAAATCAGGCCCC
The DNA here is from genome assembly GCF_041296235.1 of Equus asinus. Classification (NCBI taxonomy): domain Eukaryota; kingdom Metazoa; phylum Chordata; class Mammalia; order Perissodactyla; family Equidae; genus Equus; species Equus asinus. The sequence continues at coordinate 113,339,631 of NC_091794.1, read as the reverse complement.
AAGTCTAGTTTTCCCAGGACCCCTAAGCAGCTCTTAATAGTGGTATGAGATCAAACCCATTATTTGAACTTTACCAAGCATCCATTCTTCAGTGAAGGCAATTTACCATTGAAGGGTGTGTTTTCCCCCTACACTTGCTAAATTAAGATAATTTTATATGTAAACAAACTACCCCCAAACAATGTAATAAGGGGGGTAAAAACACCAGAAGGAAAATGAAATAGCTATTCAGAATGATCTACAATAAATTTACGCTTTTAGCTAAAATTTTACTTTCTCTTCTCTTTCAGCTGTGCTCTGGAGAAGACAGTACTATGAAACAGGAAAGAGACCACACCTGAATATGACACACACAGAAACAAACGCTTCTGTACCCCCTTCTGCTGAATGACTCCGATGCCGACGTTTCTCTTTTCTCTTTTCATCTTTCCTGTGATGAGCCTTTTCTTTCCGAGACATTTGCTGGGGTGGTTTGATAGCCAAAGAATCATCTTCCTCTCCTCTGAAAAAAGATACAAGAGCATCACATCATGCTTGAGAAAGTAATGCTAAAGAGCATCAAGATATTACGGCGTTTTCCAACCCCGGAAAATGCAGGGTTCAGAACATGAACATAACTGAATCTGAACCATGATTTAAAAAATTTTATTAATTATAAAACTTAAGCTAAAACTGCACACTAAACACAGATTCAGATGAAAAGAACAAGTAAGAAATCAATGCAGTATATGGAACAAAAACACCTCTGAGGGAACTTCAGGGGGTGATGGACATGTTCATTACCTTGATCAGAATGACAGTTTCACAGGTGTGTACAAATGTATCAAAATGCACACTTTAAATATGTACGGTTTGTCATTTACATCGCAATAAGGCTGTTTTAAAAAAAAGCCCCACAATTTTAATCAAACTTAGTAAAGGTCATTTAATGTTATCTTCAACTGACTATATGACCAAAATTTTGGAAGAACTCACACCCTACACCTTCTACCTTAATTCCTGGCTATGCTGCCTTTAATTATTTGATGCTGGATACAAGAATGCAACAAGCGAGGAGACACCCTGGCGCAGGAAGAAACGTCAGAAAGGACAGACCTCAGTTGGACCACTTCTGCTCAAAGGCCTGGCTCAGGTATCTCTCAGCCCTGTTTTGGTTTATTTGCCCAAAACTTTGGACAGTCGCTTACTAACCATTACAAGTACACAGCACGATTACGTAAACGTACTGTGGAAACGTTGCTGACTCGACCCGACAGTAAGCACAGAGAAAGGAATAACGGCTCGTTCGGTCTCTCCATAAGGAGTGAGGTGACAGCTGACCCCATGTGAGCGTCTCCTCCAGTGGGAGGGGGACCTGACGTCATGACCATAGCTTTCAGAGCAGCACCAGAAAGGCCCCGTGCCTCAGAGAAGCGCCTGCACGCACCTGTCCTCCATGGAGTCCTCTCTTCTGTACGGGGAGTTCCTGATCGTTATCTCCATGCGGTGGTCCCTCAGCTCCCCCTCCTCAAGGGAATCTCGCTTGGAATCCCGGTCATCAGACTAAGAAGTAAGGAGAAAACAAGTCATTTTTCTCGTAGACAAGTGCACTTTTAATGATAAACCTTGCTGACATCCAAAAACAAACTTTCATTCGCACTTTGAACGGACAACATTATAATAAAAAAGCCTTCACTCCAAGCCCGGGACGTTAAAACTACAACAGAAAACCAGCTGAGAACCGGAGATGAGAATGTGAAACCAGCACGTGAGAGAAGGGGCATCCGCTCTGCGCCAGGTATGTCAGGCGTCTACACTGAGCCCACGCTCTCTAGGCCGGGTGTGTCAGGCATCTACACTGAGCCCACGCTCTCTAGGCCGGGTGTGTCAGGCGTCTACACTGAGCCCACGCTCTCTATGCCAGGAGTGTCAAGCGTCTACACTGAGCCCACACTCTCTAGGCCGGGTGTGTCAGGCGTCTACACTGAGCCCACGCTCTCTAGGCCAGGTGTGTCAGGCGTCTACACTGAGCCCACGCTCTCTAGGCCGGGTGTGTCAGGCGTCTACACTGAGCCCACGCTCTCTAGGCCGGGTGTGTCAGGCGTCTACACTGAGCCCACACTGTGCTGGGTGTGTCAGGCATCTACACTGAGCCCACGCTCTCTAGGCCGGGTGTGTCAGGCGTCTACACTGAGCCCACACTCTCTAGGCCGGGTGTGTCAGGCGTCTACACTGAGCCCACGCTCTCTAGGCGGGGTGTGTCAGGCGTCTACACTGAGCCCACGCTCTCTAAGCCGGGTGTGTCAGGCGTCTACACTGAGCCCACGCTCTCTAGGCCGGGTGTGTCAGGCGTCTACACTGAGCCCGAGCGCCGGGGCACACGCACGCTCTGGGCTGCCCACACGGCACTCAGGCGCTGGGGGGCCCACAGCTGAGCGGTGGGAGCCCGCGCCCGGGAGTCCCGGAGTCCTGGAGCGCGTCATTACAGGACGGGAGCGGACGCCCAGCGTGCCCGCTGCTCTCGGGCGGCTCCTGTCCTGAAAACACCGGACACGCCGTCCCGAAAGCACAGACGAGGCGGGGAAGCTCAGCCCGGCGCACCGACGACTCGGTCCAAACCGCTCCGCGCCCGCGCAGCCCCGGCACCCACACGCGGCCGGGCGCCGTCTGGTCGGCCCTCGGCGCGGACGAGCGTCAACGTTTCTGTTCCTTTCCCGCCGGACCGACGCAGACGCGAGGCCAAGGAACGAAAACCCTCCAGGAAAACCACTCACTCAAAACCGCGGCTTACGTTTTTTAAGCGTTTGATCTCTGCCTTCTCCTCCTGTTCCTTCCGGCGTTTCTTTTCCTGAAGAATTTCATCTAAAGTCTTCACTTTCCAAGAGTCCTTTTCATCACCCATTTGAGTCAAAACGCTGCAAACAGACACGGGGCTCCAGGGGCGTCGGGACCCCGACCTCCTCCCCGCTGGGCCCGCGCCGTCCTGGGCGGCTCGCTGCGCCTCAGTTTACCGCCCGTCGACGGGGGGACCCCACCTGCGTAGGCACGCCGTTCGGGCTGAACGAGACCACCGCGCGCGGCCCCCGGCCCAGCACGGCGGCCACCGCGCACCAGCCTCGCCCGCAGAGAACTGACCCCAGAGGCCGCCCGCCCCCGCCCGCCCGACGGCGCCGCCTCACAGCGGGCACCGGGCCCGCTCCGAGACGGCGCGCCCGCAGACCAGGCCCGGGCGGGGGGCTCCGAGGCCGGGGGCTCAGGCGCGCTGAGCCGGGGTGGTTCCCCGCGGGTCGAGACGGGACGAGGGAGCGGGCAGTGTCGGCCGCCACGGCTCTCGCTCCGAGGCCCGCCCAGATCCGAGAGCTCGGGCGAGCCGGCCGCGCCCCCCGCCAGCCCCGCCGCCACTCACCCCTGCGCCGCCGCCGCCGCCGCTGCCGGTCCCCGAGCCTGAGGAAAAACAGCTCCCGGCGCGCGGCAGGAGCGTCGTCACTTCCTGCGTCGTCGCGGATCGATGACGCTCGAGGGCGGGCCCTGCCGCCGGTTCCGGACCCGAGAAGAAATAGTGTCCGGTGCGCGCCTTGTGCGCCACTTCCGGCCTGGACGCAGTCCGATGACGAAAACGCGGGCGCCGGAATAGGGCGACTTCCGAGCGGGGCGCCCGGGGCGCCCGGGGCGCCGGGTCTCTGCCGCGCTTGGCGCAAGCGCCTTTCTTCCCCGGCCCCGCCGCGCCGCTCTCCCCCCATTCCCCCAGTGGCCGCGGGGCGTCGCTCCGGGGGCCTGTGCTCGCCGGCGACCGGAAACGCCGCAGGGGACCCCGCGGACGCTCCGGTCGACTCCACTGTGGGACGAGGTCCTGCGTGTCGGAGCCGCGCTCGCCCCGCCTCCCGCGGACGCAGCAGGTGCGCCCTCGGCGGGCTTTGCAGGCGGCGGCCCCCGCGCTCGCCCGCGAAGGCTGGGTCCCGCCCCAGACCCCCGAGGCCGGAGGAGTGAGAAGCCCCTCCCCGCCTCGGTTACTCTGCGGGCCCGTGTGGTTTCCGATGCTCCCGGAAAAATGAGAGCTAGCCCCTGGGTCTCAGGGAGAACGAAGACGGGCATCCGCTCGCAGTTACTGCACCTGAAATGGGGATGCAACCTGTGACAAGAAATTAGGCGCTAAAAGGGAGTGAATTGGAATTTTTTTCCTTCCAGAATGAAATGTTCACTTTCTATATCCAAGCTCGTCCTTTGCTTCCTGAGTTCTTGGGACGGAAAGCCTTCGTTTTTTATTCATTCATTTTTTTGCTGAGGAGGACTGTTGCTGGGCGACATCTGTGTAATCCTGTTTTGTATGAGGGACGCGGCCACAGCGCAGCTTGATGACCGGTGTCTGTCGGTGCCGGGATCTGAACCCGAACCGCGGCAGCAAAGCACACGAATGTAAACGCTACTTCACCCGCCAGTCCCCAGGCCTTCACTCTTTTACTCACTTCATGCTGAAAACTGGCAAAGGCGCTAAGAAACTACCATTCCAGTAGCATAAACACGAGTCACACAATGAAGAAAACAAAGGAGGAAACGTTTAAAATTTATTTTGCTTTTGCAGAACAAGAGCCACATAGAGTTGCTACCATGGTGGCTTAATTCAGGCAAAAGTAACCAGAAGACATCCACAGGATTAGCTGTACAGCATCAATTTATTAGATAGCAAAATTAACAGTGACTCACTAAGTTGTTTAACAGAAGCATTTTCTAGAAAGTACTGATCTAGTCACATAAATACTGAAATACAAAACACTATAAACATTCTGTATAAGGTACTTCATTCTCCACAGCTTTGTTTGGTATAAAGCAAATATAATTTGGCTCTGACATCGATAATTATTGATAACTATTTTCAAGTTTTCAGGGTGGGAAAGTCGCCCTGACTGTGGCCCTCCTCAATGTGGAGCCCATGACGCACCCCCGGCCGGTTCAGACTCAGCTCACACATCTCAAACCGCCTAGAAAGAGCAAGTCAGCTGAATGAAAAAAACAGACGAACAGACTTTGCCAGTTAGAATAGTTTCAAACTCAGTTTGGACATCTGGGCATAAATCCAGTGGCCATCAAACTCTGAATCAGAGCCCTCAGGAAAACTGGAAGAAATACTTCAGAGACAGCAAAGTTGAAGGCTTTACGCCTTGAGCTGCAGGTGAGCAGCTGACCCGCGGTCAGCACGAGCTCATGACTCTGCTCTTGGCTCCCTAGCCAACCGAGAGGACAGGCAGAGTCCCTGGGGGCGCTGGGATGTTCTTCTTTATGAACTAGGAAAATGAAGAGGCCCTCACCAGGGCATGTACACATTTTAGCCCTTAGTACAACACTGGTCAAAGGCAAAGCAGAGGAGAGGATTTGTATCTGTAGTGACATCCTTGTTTAATTTTCCCAACCCACGGAAACAGTGAAAACGCTTTCAGGTCTCAGGAAGCACATCACGCGGACAGATGTAAAAAGCTGTGCTGGGCACCTTTCACCCCCACAGCCCCTCTAAGTGACCAGACTCAGGAGAGTGCCACAAAAAGGAAGCAAAACCCACTGGTTTGGGAACAGTCGTTCCAATGCAGGCCACAAGCACAGCTCCATTTGGCTGATGTGCTTTATGCAGCACTTTTTTACTGTTTCTGATTCACCATGTTTATTTTTCTCAAATTAAAGACATATTTTGGATTGTGCAAGAGTATTCTGAGCTTTCCAAGGCAGATTATTTTAATGCTGATATGCAGGAAATTATGACTATCGGAATTTTTTTTAAAAAAAAAGCTTTTGGGGGCCAGCCCCGTGGCCAAGTGGTTGGGTTCGCACGCTCTGCTTCAGTGGCCCAGGGTTTCACCAGTTTGGATCCTGGGCGCAGACATGGCACCACTCATCAGGCCATGCTGAGGTGGCATGTCACATGCCACAACTAGAAGGACCCGCAACTAAAATATACAACTGTATACTGGGGGGCTTTGGGGAGAAAAAGCAGAAAAAAAAAAAGATCGGTAACAGTTGTTAGCTCAGGTGCCAATCTTTAAAAAAAAAAAAAAAAAGCTTTTTATGCCATTCAGTAGTGGAAGTTTCCTTGAAAGCCAGAGACCTGTACATCTCTAAGTATCGACGTAAGCAAACAGAGAGCTGTCTCGGAAGACTGGTTCAAGTGTGTGTTTACAGAGGCATGGACAGCGACCATGGACACGGGAGGAACTGACCCAGTATAGCCACACTCATTGTCCATGGTGGTCCAACACGTCTGTGGCAGTTCAACAAGAACATACTATAAACACTACTAGACAAAGTTAATAAAAAAAAACATGTCTGTGCAGTCATTAACAAACCAGGCTGCGGGTTTTGACTCCTCACATGGAGCTGTCCTGGAAATGCCCAGTGGGCGACGACGTGGAGTGGAGACGAGACTGATAAAGGATGGAAGGAACGTAAGCCGGAGTGAGGGCGGGGCCGGCCACAGCACGTCCCTGGGTGCTTTTCCCACCCAGGACAAGGAAAGTCTCAAAAGCAGCTCTGAAGGAAATTGCCTCATTTACTAATAATTTAGGAAAATCTTCGTTTTGTTTCTGGTCCAAAATTTAGAAAACTAAAACAGGCTGAAGCCACTTGTGGGGGTGGAGGGAGGGACACGCCATGACGCGCAGCTTTGTAGTTCCACTCGAGACATGGACTGGAAACCCCTAACAATACTTGGAAGCAGGTGCCTGTGTATCTCATTACACTCAGATGACAAAGTCTGCGAGAAGGCCAATGTCAAAATCCTGCAACGGGGTGACCAAAGATGGGTCCCCTTCTCTGTTCACATCCCACTCGCAAGCAGCTGGCGTAGCAGCCCCATTCTTGAGGGCGGAGGCAGGAGCCCCATGGAAGTGGTGCCTTCCTCTGGTCCTCACAGTTCAATGCAACATCCCACCCGCACCCCCTCCAGGGAATCCTCTTTAGTTTTGTTTGGTGGGGAAGCAGGAGGAGAGGGGTAGGGCTGGAAACCTAGGGAAGCCACACGAGAAACATCTTCACGGTGAAGGTGAACTGGCTGTGCAGGGGAGCACACACCTGCCTGTCCTCTGGATGCAGCTCAGCTTCGTGAAAAGGTTGTAGTTTAAAAGGCCTCATTTTAATCCATGATCACGGCAAACTTTTTCAGGTAGGTAGAATTTAATGAGATGTAATTATTGCTCTTTGTTACCAAGAGATTTGATCTCCAGGAGGGGCTGTTTTTATATTTTCCAGTTGAGAAGCCAACTAGAAAACCAGTGAACCAATTATGGGAGCCAAGGACCTGAACAGCAGGGAGGGGAAATGAGACTTAGGGAACAATTAGTGCCTTAAATTCCTTTCCTCAGTTAATTCACTCAGTCCCAGAAGGCAGGCTTCAGATGGCCAGGTGGCCAGAGCGTGCCCACTAAGTCAGGCTGCATTTGACAAGCCCCAGAACTCAAGCTTGGCAAGATGGGGAGGGCCTCAAGCACTGGCTGGCAACAGACCTGCCTTGATCAGAAATCCCACCAGGAGGCAAGATGAGGAATAAAGCGAAGAGGTTAGGAGCCTCAACCCAACACAGGCTCTGGGAGAGGAGAGCCAGGCAGGCCGGGCTGTGGTTCAGAGTGGGGTTTACCCAACAAACATGATGCATCCCAGAAGCATCTGGGCCTGTGCTTCCTTTTTAAAAAACTATTCTGTCATTTTAAGTGCAGCATAATGAAAACTGAAAACACTGCAGACATCCTTCCCGCCGCTCCCCCTGCTCATCCATTCACAAGGAAAATCTTAACATCCTCCTCGATGACACAGTTAAGGCTCAGATCCTGCCCAGCCAAGTGAGGGCAGCTGTGCCAACAGCAAGCCCTTCAGCACAGTCCGTTACACACACGAGCCCAGAACAGGAACATGAGCATCTCCCTGCCCCAAGTTAACCACCACAGATGTCCGTCCTCAACCTCCAGGGCCGGAAATCACCACTTCAGGGGTCACTGGCTGGAGCCCGAGGAGCAGGACCCTTGGGAGGCAGGAGCCTTAGTGCAGCAGACTCTGAGAGGGGCTGGGGCACCCCTCCCCTCCATGAGGGACCTTGCTTTAAGTGGTACCAGATGCTGGCAGCTCTGGGGTGGGAGAGGACGCTCCAGGTGGAAGGGGGAAAAGGCAAGGGCCCAACACCCCACCCTCAGCAGCAGGGGACCCTTGTTTCTGCACCCTGTCTGTCTCCTCTCCACTCTGCCCGGCTCAGTGGTCTCTCAGGCTGCTGTGACCTCTGTGCCCAGGTACTGGGCAATCTGGCCTTCTGTCCTAGCACTGCAGTCTCCCCAGATGGCTGAGGAGCAGAGTGGCCATTGATGGCTGGCGTGGGGAAGCTGGGTTTCCTCTGCTGACACTGAGCAGGGAGCAGTGTGCGTTGGTACCTGGACCCGGCTCTGGCTTCACAGTTGTCCCTCGCAGAGGAATGTGTGCCTGGCCTCACTGCAGCTGGAACTGCGTGCCTGGTGAGGGACATGCAGAGGCTTGCCTGGGTCCCAACCCCTCCCATGCACTCAGCAGGGGGTCAATGGGGGGGTTTTCACATTACTTGGTGATGGCTCAGTGGCAGCTGGCTCTGGTCTCTGTCCCCAGGAGCTGATATCTGGGATTCTCAAACTGAGTTCCTGTCGGTTTTGACTGAAAACCCCAGAAAGGCAGGAAAGGCTGTAGGTCCCCAGTTTCCTGCGCCCCAACTGTGACTTGTGGAGGCTGGGTGTCCCCAAGCCTGGTTTCCAGGGAGCAGGAGGAGCACAGGGGACCCATGTTGGCGTGGAGGAGAGCAGCCACAGGCAGCGTCTCAGGGCCCTGGGTGCCCGCCGAGGCTTCCGGAGCTCAGTGGTGTGGTCTGGGGTCCTTGGGGACCAGCGGCTCCACGTCGTCCTCTGGTGTCTTGCTGGTGGCTGCGGCCAGGCTCTGCATGGCCTCCCGCTGGTGCTGCTTGGCCTTATTGTAGAGCAGGACGCCGACCATCACCAGGACGGTGCCAATGGCCGACAGGCTGGTGACTCTGTTGCCAAAAACTATAATACTGAGCCAAATGGACAAGGCATGCTTCACGGTGCTGGCGACACTGCAAGGACAGAGAAGAGCAGAGAGGAAAGTTATAGCCTGGACTCAGGCCTGCGCCCAGGCCGTGGCCCGCCAACGCCAAGTGAATGGCAGCGCTGCTGCTGGCTCCACGGCAGCTGAGTGCATAGGGCAGGGCGGCGGGAGCTTGTGAGGGCTCACTCCCTTGCCAGCTCCTTTTCCTTTCTTTTTTGGGGGTACTTTTTATGAGGAAAAGCATTGAACAGAGAAGTAGAGAAATGTTATAATGAACAAACTCCCATCCTCTAGACTTAATAACTAACATTTTGCTTTATTTGCTTTATCCTTTTTTTTGACTGAAATATCTTAAACTATAGATGTTAAGACATTTTACCCCAAATCCTTGTGCTTGCTCTCTGAAGAATGAGAAAGCTTCCCACACACCTGTGATCCCTTTACAGCACCTGAGAGAGCCCGTTTGTCAGGTAACAGTGCCGCACAGAGAACGCTGGACTTTGTCAAAATAAAGCGATACAAAATACACCAAAACATTAACAGCATTGTCTCTCAGGTTGGGATTGTGGATAATTTAACTTTATTTTCTGGACTTTTCTGCCTTTTCCAAACTTTCTAAAATGAATAAAACAACAAAAAAGCTATTTTCTTAAAAAAAAAATCGGCTTTCTGTTGTCTTTTTTTGAACCATCACTAATGATCATTGAAAAACAAAGTTTCAGAAATATTTGGAGATAATTCCTGGCCCCAAACAGAAACAAGAATGGGTGACAGGGACAGTGACCACTATGAGCTTCAGAAGAACTGAGAAATCATGACTGTTTGCAACATTCCTGCCGACACCTGCCATGCAGGACCCAGGAAATGTGAGGGCCAGATGGCAGCGGTCCAATCACGGCACAGCGCCTGTGGAGCCCGCACGGGTGGGTTTGGCTCCTGGACTTCTGAGCTGCAGCATGTGGCTCATGCACCGCACAGCTGCTGGGCTCAGGTGGACGTCTGAGTATTTACTGTCCTGACTTGGGCCAGATGAAAATGAGCAGAGAGAGGATCGGGGCTATTCCAGAGAGTGGCCCCGAGTGTATACACCCAGGGAAACCGGGACTGCTGCAGGTGCGGCTCAATGAGGCTTAAGTGTAGCAAGATTCAAACACATTTAGGGACAATTCCACTTCTCTGGTGACAATTCAGGAGTAAAAGAAAAAAGGACCACTGACTTACATAACAGTGTGATGTGGCAAAGCTGCCAACATCAGTGTATGGATTTCCAGGCCCGCTGGGGACATTGGCACATTCCTTTCTATTTGTTACCGGAAACTCTCCAGTCTAAATTGTACTTTCATTAAATTTGTCTAGTTATAGAAGTGAAAAGAAGCTAATGAGATATTTAGCTCACCTCTAAATTCCCAGAGCTGCGCCATCCAACATCGGAGCCAACTGGCCACACGTGGCTATTCAAATTTAAAGTGATTAAAATTAGATAAAATTGAGAATTCAGTTCCTCCTTGTGCTCAGCACATTTCAGGTGTTCAGTAGCCACACGTGGCCCATGGTCCCAACCTGGACAGCGCAGAAATGGAACATTCCATCACTGCAGGCAATTCCATTGACGGTGCTGGACTAGACAGAAAAATACTCAAACCATTCCAAACAATTTCTATTGTAATGTAAAGATTTCTAAGGAGATTTCCCTAAAAATCCATTTCACACGCTTTACTATTTGTATTTCAAACAGCACCAATACAAAACGGCCTAGTAACTATGATATGTGGCCACAGCTGTTACTACAGCATTTTGCAGTAACAAATATCTTTTACGAAAACACCTAGATTTCAAGTGTTCTCCTCTGCAAATAACCTGGATACTGTTGTCTCTTTGGAAGTTACCAAGCTTACCTGAAAGTCACAGGGGAAATCTTCCCCATGAGGGCGTAGGCCGTGACGCTCTGCAGGTGGAACAGCACGCCGTCCGTCAGCAGCAGCAGCACGACATCCTGGTTGTAACTGAAGCTCTTCCCGCTCCTCCCAATCACAGGCAGGTCCTATGTGCCAGAACAAAAATGATGCTCTGGGGCTGGCCTGGTGGCACAGTGGTTAAGTTCGCGTACTCCGCTTCGGTAGCCCAGGCTTCGCCGGTTTGGATCCTGGGTGTGGACCCACACACACTGCTCATCAAGCCATGCTGAGGCAGCATCTCACATACAAAATAGAGGAAGATTGGCAAAGATGTTAGCTCAGCGTCAATCTTCCTCATCAAAAAAAAGCAGAAAAAAACAAAGACGCTCTGTGGGGGCCCCTCCTCCATTTATCAATCATCCACGGAAAGACAGCGTGTGACCCAGTCCTCTGGGTAAACGAGCTGATGCTGAAGACAGCTCTGGAAATAGCCTTCTAGGGTGGCAACTGAACAGCATTTATCAAAATTTTAAACATGTGCATACACATGCCGATAAGACATACATGTGGCCAACAAGCACACGAAGAGATGCCTAACATTGCTAACCATCAGGGAAACGCGAATCAACACTATGAGATACCACCTCACATCCATGAGGATGGCTACTGTTAAAAAAAAAACCACAAACAGAAAGTAACAAGTGCCGGCAATGATGTGGAGAATTAGAACCTTTGTACACTGTTGGTGGGAATATAAAATGGTGCAGCCACTATGGAAAACAGTCTAGTCACTCCTCTAAAACACAGAATTACCATATGATCCAGCAGATCTGCTTCTGGGTTTACACCCAAACAAACTGAAAACAGGGTCTCAAAGAAACACTTGCACACTCATGTTCATAGCAGCATTATTCACAATAGCTAAGAGGTGGATATAACCCGTGTCCCTCAAAGGACGAATGGATAAACATAATGTGGTCTATCCAGACAAAGGAATATTAGCCTAAAAAAGGAAGGAAATTCCTTTTTTTTAAATTGAGATAACATTGGTTTATAACTATATAAATTTCAGGTGCACATCATATTTCGATTTCTGTGTAGACAACATCATGTTCACCGCCCAAAGACTAATTACCATCCCTCACCACACACATGTGCCCAGTCACCCACTTCACCCTCCCCCCGGTAACCACCAGTCTAATCTCTGTCTCTATGTATGTGTTTGTTGTCATTGTCTTTATCTTCTGTTGATGAGCACGATCATATGGCATTTGACTTTCTCCCTCTGACTTAATTCGCTTAGCACAACACCCTCAAGGTCCATCATGTCGTCACAAACGGCTGGATTTCATCATTTCTTATGGCTGAGTAGTATCCCATTGTGTATATATACCACATCTTCTTTATCCATTCATCTCTTGATGGGCACCCAGGTTGCTTCCTATTGTGAATAATCCTGCAATGAACATAGGGGTACAAGTATCCTTATGCGTTTGTGTTTTCAAGTTCTTTGGATAAATACCCAGCAGTGGGATGGCTGGATCATGTGGTATTTCTATTCCTAATTTTTTGAGGAGTCTCCATACTGGTTTCCATAGTGGCTGCACCAGTTTGCATTCCCACCAGCAGTGTATGAGGGTTCCCTTTTCACCTCATCCTCTCCAACACTTGTTGCTTCCTGTCTTGTTAATTATTACCATTCTGACCTGAGCGAGGTGATATCTCATTGTGGTTTTGATTTGCATTTCCTTGATAATTAGTGATGTTGAAGATCTTTTCATGTGCCTGTTGGCCATCTGTGTATCTTCTCTGGAAAAATGTCTGTTCAGATCTTTTGCCCATTTTTTAATTGGGTTGTTGGTTTTTTTGTTCTTGAGATGTATGAGTTCTTTATATATTTTGGATATTAACCCCTTATCAGATATATGATTTGCAAATATCTTCTCCCAATTGTTAGGTTATCTTTTCGTTTTGTTGATGGTTTCTTTTGCTGTGAGGGAAGGAGATTCTGACACGTGCTACAACATGGGTGAACCTTGAGCATATGATAAGTGAAATAAGCCAGTCACAAAAAGACAAATACTGTGCTACGCCACTTACATGAGGTCCCTAGAGTCACCAAGTTCACAGAGGCAGAAAGTAGGATGATGGGTGCAGGGGCTGGGGGGGTGGTGAAGGAGTTCAGAACACACCTCCCCCCAACATGCCTCTTTGGCATAAGGATTATTTTGAGCTAAGGACACTTAGAAAACAGCAGGTGCAAGAAGGATGCTCTGGCCTCCCTTTTTCTTCCAAGAAGCAGGAGAGGAAGACACCCTCCCAGTACAGGAGGAAACAGTCACATCCTCAAGGACCCGTCGGGAGCCAGGCTGCGAGAATTCTGTGCACAAACCTTGTTAAACCTGCCCCCGGCCCCACCCCGCCATCTTCGGCAGCCTCCCCACACAGTTCAGCCACTTTTCCACAGGTGTCGTTGCTCAACCACACAGGCAAACGCTCAGGCCTTGCCGCTTCCTGGGGTCTCTGCTTCCTCACAAGGGCTCCCGTGTCACACAAAGCTTATACTAAATAAATCTGTGTGCTTGTCTCCTGTGACTCTGTCTTATGTCAGTGTAATTCTCAGGCCCCGCTGGAGATCCCAGGAGGGGAGAGGTAAAGCCTTGTCTCCCCTACAGGTGGAATGAGGAGCTGGTGTCAAACGGGGACAGTTCCCGTTTGAGATGCTGAGTAAGTTCCGGTGATGGATGGTGGTAATGGTTGAATGACAAGGTGAACATACTTGACATACACTTAAGAAATGGTTAAAATGGTAAATTCTATGTCATGTATATTTTACCACAATAAACAATAATTTTAGATGTGCATATTCTATCAATCAACCAGTCCAATTTCAAGGATGTGTTCAGAGAAACACCCTCATCTGCTAAAGATATGCCACAAGAAGCTCCCTGTTATGTGTAGGCAACAGTAAAAAGCGCCAGGCAGCCCAGTGTCTGTCCAGGCGGCAGTGCTGGGTGAGCGCAAAGCCACACCAGCAGCACGGTTACAGACGGGGTAGCCCAGCTCCATTTGTGTTAAAGAAAGGTGTGCACAGATACATACAGATGCTTTCATACGACTAATGGGCTCTCATTACACACTACTACTATGTACAGCCACATGTCATTTAATGACTGGGACACATTTTGAGAAATGGGTCATTAGGTGACGTCACCCTTGTGTGAACATCAGAGCGAACGAACTTACACAGACCCAGGTGGCAGAGCCTCCTGCACAGCTGGGCTCTGCGGCACTGAAACTGTGGGGCCGCCGATGTACGTGCGGCCTGTTGTCGACCGCAGCGTCGTCATGCCTTTACGTGACTGTAGGTGTGAACGTTTCCAGCCACGCAGACGTGTCTGGAAAGGGCTCCTCCAGAAGGACTGAGAGGCAGACCTTCTCTCTTGTTCTATATACTCCTGCCCTGTTGATTGTTCTAAAGTAGGCATGTTATTTTAAAGTAATAATAATAAATAAGCAAGCCTAAAACCCCCCCCACAAAAATTTCAGGAAACTCCCACAGCTGCTGATTGGCCTCGGCAGGCAGGTCGGCACATCAGAGACCCACGCGAGGTTTCGCTTCCACTTTCTCTCCCTTCTCCTCAGAGGCACATCGCTCACTCTCTGTGAACCATCCAGCAAAGCCACAACACACTGAGTGAGCACAGCACCTGGAGAGTTAAATCACTCTGCCCCTGAATCACTGAAGATCAACGGCAACCCAGGCAGCAAGGAGCGTCCGTGCCGAGACTCACCATGAAGAAGATCCAGGCTGGGACCAGCATGGCCACGGCGGCGGCGCTAGTGTAGAACTGCAGCTCGGCAGCCCTGCAGGGCGAGAAAGCGGCGCCTGGCCCTCTCTCCACACGGGGCGGGGGTGGCCTCCTACACACTCCACAGCAAGAGCCCTCCAGGGCGCCCAAGGCACTGGGGTTCACCTTCTCCCGTGAGGAGAGAGGGCCGGTGTGACAGCCAACATCCATGCTAGTGGAAGTTAAAAGCAGACAGAGACAGGCTGGTCGCTCAGGTGCCTCAGTAGGGCAGCTCAAAACAGGCGGGTTTTTTAATTCCAAGTTTCAACAAGGTATTTTAAAGGCCACCTATGCCAAGATGGGAAAGGTGTCAGGTCTACAGGGCATTTGCATCTTCCCACGGGGAGGGGTCCTCTTGGGCCTAGGAAATTGGAGATTACACTTGTTAATGATACTTACGAGAACCTGTATTTGTCCCCGCTCAGGAGCTTTTTTGAAAAAACATTTTGCAAACTAGAAAAAAGAAAAGAAGAGGTTACCGGTCAACACAGAAGTTAGTGTGGAACCGCAAATGGATGGAGCGCTTCCAACGCTCCCAAACCACACTGGCAGCACCCCGGGCCGGCCACTGGATGTCTGTTGTGAACAGCCCACACCAGGCATCACTCTACGACGAGGGGGCACCATACCTGCCCCCCTTTTACAGATGGGTAAACTGAGGCAGTCAGAGGTTGAGCAACAGGCCTGAGGTTGCCCAGCTTTTAGGTGTCAGAGGATCCCAGAGTCCCTGCTCTAAGTGCTGCACAAAACGCCACTCTGAACCAAGAGTTCCCATAAATCAGCAACTACCATCGGCTGGGCACCCAGGACCCTAAGTGTGGAGCAGGGGAATGAAACTAAGCACAATAAGACCCCAGTAGGAAAACATGGACAAAACTCCTGAATGGGACAGACAGGCCATGGAGAACACAAGGCAAGGATAAACCTGAACAGCGTCCAGCTTCCTCAGGACACGTGGACTGGCACTTAACCAATAACTCTGCTCTCTGGACTCCAGAAGCAGGGGTTTGTTTGGTTTTAATGAAAAAATTTAGGCGAGGACGAGGTCAGACAGAAGCTCTCTCGACGAAACCATAAACCTGAACAACCGTTTCAGAAACACCAAGAGCACGGACCAGGAGCCGTTCAGAGAAGTTCACTGGCTCCACCTCCCTCCCAGGAATTTCACTGCAGGACAGTGAGAAACTCAGAGAGAGACTCATGTCAAAAAAGTTCCCTGCAGATTTAAACAAAAGAATCCTTAAGTCGCAGATCATCTGCCAGGTGAAGCAGGAGGCGGTCACAGAGCTCTGGCTCCTGGAGAACAGCCAGCGCCGGGAAGCGATGCTCGTGAGATAACATGGAGTCAAGAGAACGAGATGCAGACTGCATGTGGGGTCTCACTGCTCCGTGTTTCCAGGAGCTACAGACGCAGAGCGAAAAGCCGGAACGAGATCCGTCGTACATCAGGAATGAAATTAAACATGACATTTGCTGT
Source organism: Equus asinus (assembly GCF_041296235.1). Taxonomy (NCBI): domain Eukaryota; kingdom Metazoa; phylum Chordata; class Mammalia; order Perissodactyla; family Equidae; genus Equus; species Equus asinus. The sequence goes on along the minus strand of NC_091794.1, from coordinate 113,323,375 downwards.
CACTTAGCTGTGTTATTCAGAACCTCAAGATGGGCCTGCTCTACCTTAGCAGTGACAACAGCGATAACTCTTGGACACCCGTGCTGTTGTCTCCTCTCTTCTCAGAAACAGGAGACCTAGAAGCGATTGGTCAATCTGAAAGAACAGGCCTTGCTGGGGTGGGAGTGCGGCCTCCAACAACACAGCGTGTGCAAGAGGACCTGTCCCAGACTAACCTGAACACCCGGAACGGGACGCCGCCCTCCCTCTTGCTGCAGGACAAGGAGCATTCCCGCGCTCCTCCTCCAGCACCTCACCCCACACGAGTCCGGGCCCTCACTGTCCTCTCTGCAGGGTGATGCGGGACACAGACGGGCCGCTAGGCAGGAGAGGAGCCGCCAGAGCAACTGGGGGCTCCCAGCCACCACTCCAGGAGCTGCCCCTTGTTCCAGCTCTAAGACGGCCTTTTCTGTTTTATTTAGCTTGAATGCACATATTTACATATGTGAGTAGAGCCTCGTTTACTCTGTGCATTTCAGCATTTATTAGCTACCCGTATCCCTACGATCAGTGTTTTTAAGTATCAAGACCATGTATCATCAAATTCTGGCTTGGTTTTTGAGAAAAAGTGACCTTATTGGGGTTTTGCTATCTAGGAAGAGGCAGCATCAGATGTACCCAGCTTTGAATTATGGGAAGTAATTCTGAGTTAACCGGGACTTAAAGATCCATCAAGATGACGGGAAGCGAGTGCTATTTCTCGAGCATACCATGTGTGTCCCACGCTTTTCGCAACTCACCAGTCCATGATGTTGGTGGACAATGCAGCCGAAAATCCCAGAATGTTGAAGCTTATCTCGGTCGCCGTGCACAGCGCCAGGCCTGCCATGACTGGGATGAGGGAGAGGTTGACCAGCAACCCTGGAAAGGGCGCAACACACACAAAGATGGCGGTAGTCAGTCTATTTAGCTGCAAGCTCTCATCCTGGTGCCACGGCTGCTTCCAGCCCCTCCATGAAGCCCACAGACTTTCACTTTAATTCAGAAACGAACACAGACTCTATCAGATTCTTTACGTTGGAGGGAAAATACAGCAAATAAAGTCCATGTCTGCAAATAAGTCCCATCACCCTCTCCAAAGCCAGGCACCTCTGAGGCTGTTTCTCCACGAGAGGCCTGGGCCTGGGGGCACGGTGCACCGACCGGAGCCCTGTGCTCTGAGATCCTGCCCCCACGCACACCCCTCGGCCCCACGACATCTCACTCGCAAAATGAGGCGGGAGGACGAGAGGTCGCCAGGTCATGCCATTACAAAGGGGAGCTGGGGCTGGGGGCTGCCATTTGGGCCTGGCACAGGGAGGCTCCTACAGGTCCCACGCAGACTTCATCCCTCTTCGTGTCCTTCTGAGATCTAATGAGCCACCTGGAGGTGAACGGCACGACGCCCTCAGTGCACGGACAGGCACAGGGCAGCGTCTCCACATCTACTTTGATTTCAGATACACGTTCAGTTTATTCTGAGATTCAAAGAAAACGAGGGGATGAGCCTTCTGTGTTTAGCAAAAGGGAACAAAAGCGCAGCCCTCAGACGATCTGCGTCGACCTGACAGGATGGTCCTGTCAGGTGGTGTCCCCATCACTGGACAGTGCTGTCCTGAGCAGTAACTCGGATCCTCAGGAAGATCAGTGAACCAAGGAGTCTGTGGGTCAGTCAACGCAGCAAACCCACAGGCCCTGAGTCGTCACAAAGCCGAGAGCATAAGAGAGGAAACCTGGGGTGCCAGGGTCTGCCTCTAGAGCACCCTCTCGGTTCTCCATCATTTAGCCTTGTCCTCTGGTCTGTCTGTAGATTTCTGTTGAATGACGGACATTAAGTATGAAAAGTACAGAGAGTTAGAGACCGTGAGTGTGAGTTAGAGACCAGGAATGACTCGCTTCCGCTGCTGGGATGCAGGCCAGGTGTGGCAGGCGTCTGCAGCCGTGGGTGTGATCAGATTTGGGTCCCAGATGAAAGTCCAGGGCCTTGCCAGCAGTTCCCCCATGGCAGGTCCCGCTCGCTCTTGCCTGTTCAGCCCCCGAGGCTGCTCTGCCCGGATGCCCAGTGCTACCCAAGGATTAGCAAACACTTCTGTGGGGAGGGCAGGTCGGGGTCACTTTTCTGGGTGACCTTTGGCCCTGAAATCTTGGCCCCGAGTTCTGGTCCCTCGGTCACTCTCCAGTGCCTCCCCAACAATTTCTTTCTGCTAAATTTTATCAAGATTTTCTAATTGTTCTCAGCAAGAGAGCTGGTTTGCTACAAGCTTATCCGCCACAGCTGGAAGGCAAATCATGATGTCTTAAAGTCACAAGAAATAACCCTTTTTGTACGGTTAAGCTACCTGCTTGACGTGTAATCAGGTTCATTTGTTTCATGTAGCTCACGATTTTTAGGAATGGCTTTCTGCACTTTGACTTGATTTTGCTTTACCATCAGCTAAAGCGTCCGCGTGGCTCCACAGGCACATCTGTGAGAAGGCCAGTTGTGTCCTTGTCCCCCAGCAATTCCCCCCCTCCCTCTACGGCACATAGTTGCCTTATTTTAAGATCTTGCCATTTTCTTAATTGAAGCGAATACATATCTATGTCTATTAGTGCTCATCACAGAAAAAAGATTACCTATTATATGCATTATTCTGCGCTTTGCTTGTTTTCATGGAACAATACCGGATATGCTCCTTTTTATAAAGGTTGGAAGGAGAAACAGGGACGTGAGTGTAACGTGTGGCTAGCTGGAAGGAGTCGGCCTGTCGTCAAAGGTTGGAGATTTGAAAATAGATCCCATTTGCTGACCCTTGGGGGGGACGGAGAGGTGCAGCTGAAAGCAGTGAGGAGCAGGACCAGACGGGGAGGAGGCGCTCACAGGGCGGGCAGGATGTAGGAAAGGCTCCGGGACGAGGGGCTGCACCACCAGGACTGAGCCGTCCCGTCACCAGGTGCCACTTCACACGGCAAGGAAGACAGTCTTATCCTCCTGGGACAAGGGATGGCCCCTGAGGTAGGTCATTACTTCTTTACCAGCTCCTCCTCCCCCACGGAGCAGAGGAGAAAGACACCTGAAGCCAGTGAGAGGCAGCCTGTGACCCCGAAAGGTGTGAGAAGTGACGGCATCGCCGCCCGGGGGGGCCAGGCACAGGGGCCACTCACCAGTGTACTCGCCAAGGATCATGCGGGACATGATCACGGTGAAAATGGGGGCAGAGCTCTTCACAGTCTCAGCGAACGAAACCGCCACGTTTTTCAGGCTGACCAGACCCAACACCACTGTGGCGAACCTACCGGGAAGCCGACAGGAGCGTCAGGATGGTCAGACCGTCTGCAGGACAGACAGACCCTTCAGGGAGCTGGCCCGGCCACAGGCACATTGACTCCCGACCCCGCTGCCTCTCCCCCTCCCCCTGTCATTCTCCAACCCGCCCCACTCACTGGCCCTCATGGCCACTTCCTCCGGGCCAGGCCCTTCAGGAAATGGCCTTTCCACCCCACCTGCAGAGACTTCTGTTTCTCCAGCATCACCAGAGCGTCTGCCCCAGGGAGAAGGAGGCACGTTACCCTTAAACCATCATTAAATTGGTTTCATGGCTGTTCCAGAAAGAATCTGATCAAATGTATGTGCATTAAAGCCACAAAACCAAATATATTTGTTGTCCTAAAATTACATAGTCTCACAATTTTATAAAGTTTGCACTGAAAACACACCTATGATCAGTGAATTATGATGTCAGTCAGTTGATTTCCCATTCTTAGTGATGGGTAAGACATTTTATACACAAAAAACTCAGACACTCAACCAAAAACGTCCAATTCCTTACCTCATTAGACCCACAAACAGCATGATCATGATGAAATTGGGTGGATAAGAAAGCCGGGTTTTGTGCTGATATAAACAGCAAGGAACAAATATTTTAATACATCCAATAAATGTAGTTGACAGCATTTGCACAGCACCTGAAGGAAGGAGATGAAGAGGCCAAACTGAAAAAGAGAATTATTTCCCTTCCTAGCGCAGAAGCAGACAGAACACGCCATTCCACGTTCCCAAGGTGCCCTAACCCCCCCAGCTTTCCTCTTCCCTCCTGGGGCCACTGGCTCTTCCTTGTGCTTACCACACATAACGCACTGCCCTGTGGCTCGCAGGCACCCGAGCTCTCACCCGGGACCAGGGCCTGCTTTACCTAGCGTGCTGGGCTCTCACCCGGGACCAGGGGCCGCGTTACCCAGCATGCTGGGCTCTCACCCGGGACCACGGCCCGCGTTACCCAGCATGCTGGGCTCTCACCCGGGACCAGGGCCTGCGTTACCTAGCATGCTGGGCTCCCCCTCCAGCAAGGACAGGATGTACTTGTTGAGGAAGAGAGTGCAGAAGCTGAAGAAGAACCAGAGCGTGAGGTGGAACAGGGCGCGGGAGCTCCATATGCCCAGGTCTGACTCGATGACGGTGGTCTCCGTGATGGTGATGGTGAGCACGTTCTCCTCGGGGACACTGTCACTCTTGGTGAAAACAATCTTCTCACTTCGGTGGCTGAAGAGAGAGCCCCATGGAAGGAGTGGCTTTCCCCTGGGCTTCTCCTTGGGGCCAGGGGTGAGCTCTGCCGCTGCTTGAGGCTTTGCCGACACAGACATGCTGCTACCACAGCAAGTGGAAAGCCTTTATCTCAAGGACCGCGGCTGGCACGGGTCACTCTGCCTCCCCAGGTGCAGGGACCCCAGGAGGGAGGGCAGCGGCGATCCCAGTGGGCATGCCTCTCCCAGCAAAGTGTGGGGTGCAGGCTGAAACAGTTGGAAAAGCAAGGGCGTTAGTTCTGACTATGAAGGTGTCAACATCCACCAAGTTTTAAGCACCAATTTAACATAACTTGAAAAATGCATACATGGAATTTCAGCCTCATTTCCTTGTCTGTGTTAGTCCAACGCCCAGGATGCAGGCAGCCCTGGCCACGGTGCCCCATCCTGTTGGCTGCCTTCCCTTCACTGACCCTGTCTTGTCGTCCCAAGACCCCTGGCCCCTGAGGCTGGTTCAGTTCAGCCCAGGCCTGAGGTCTGTGCCACCTGCTCCCTGAGGCAGTCAGAAGTGCTCTGCACCTTCCCACCCATTCTGGGACCAGTGGAAGCCACGGAGGAGACGGGCCACCACCCTGGGCCTCTCCCCTTATGGATCTTGTCCCATAAAAGCTTTTCAGGCTGGGCTTTCCCAGGCCCTAACTGACTTTAATATTTTACCCAGCATTTTGAGTTCTTTTTATTTTATTTTTCCTTCTCCTCAAAGCCCCCTAGTACATAGTTGTATATTCTAGCTGTGGGTCCTTCTAGTTGTGGCGTATGGGACCTGCCTCAGCGTGGCCTGATGAGTGGTGCTAGGTCCACGCCCAGGATCCGAATGGGCGAAACCCTGGACCACCGAAGAGGAGTGCGTGAACTTAATCATTTGGCCGCGGGGCGGACCCTTGCGCTGTTCTTCACAGGAGGACTGAGCTCCCACTGTCAGACACTGAGTTAAAACCCACCCATTGGGTTTTAAACTTCAATCACGGTACTTTTCATTTATGGACGTTCTGCTTGGTTCCATTTCAAATTGGCCTGTTTTTCTCACAGCATCTTGTTCTTTCCTTAACTTTCTGATGTCTTCTTTCCATCTTCTATTTTACTGTCTCTGACAGTTGATCACCCAAAGACCTCCGCAGTGTGACCCTGCTTCCTGCATGCGTCGGGTGCCACTGGCTCGTGGTGGACAGTTCCTGGTGCGCGTCATCACCGCCTTCAGCAGGACCTGAGACCTGGGGCCCTGTGCACCCGGGCCGAGGGAGCTCCTTCTCGAGTTGAGGGTGCGCCTTTAAACAGGCTTGGGTCTGCCTCTGCCAGGGGCCCCAGCGGTGTCACCAGCCCAGGACCGACTTTATGGTTTCTGGACAAACCCTCAACACACCAAACTCATGCCCGCCTGGTACTCAGGCCCATGGTCGTGATTTCCCTCATAAGTCAGGACTGGTCTTTCTCCTGTGCTGGGAGGCAAATTTTTCAAGGTTCTCAGTGACAACTGCCTGTGCCATCTCAGGAGGGCCAGGGTCCAACCTCCTTCCCCAGGGATGTCACATCCAAGTCCCTGGGCCGCCACCACCCTGCCCAGGCAGCCTCACATGGGCTGGCCACTCGGACTGCCTATTCCTCCCCAGTTTCTGACATCTGAGGTTTCCTTGTGTTATGCAGAGCTCAGTCATACATCTGAAATGACGCCTATTATATCTTATCCCTAATTTCCAGGCGTGCAGAGCAGGAGGTATTTGGGTGTTGAGCTAGCTGCACCACACTCCAGGGGGTTGTGCTCCTCTCCTGCCTGCTGGCACTCAACAGGGACACATGCTGTCACCTCCTGGCCGAGCTCCCCTAGGAGCTCAGGCTGCCCACCCCACTGCTTCCTGCTCATCTGCCTACAAGAGCTTAGAGGTCCCTCAAACCCAAGTGGTCCACACTGCACTTGTGTCTTCCCCGCACCAGGAACCTGGCTCCAGCCGTGCGCCCAGGTGACGCAGCCCCAGACGCGCTGAGTGCCCTCCTGCCCTCCCTCGGCCCCCAGCGTCCACCCGCCTGTCCATCTGGTGCTCTCGGTCTGCCCAGTCACACACTAGCTCAGCACCATGAGGTCCCAGGGAGCACCCTCAGCTCCTCCATGCCACCCACCTGCACCCTGACCCTCGGCACAGCAGGGCAGCCTCCCCAGACCACAATGGGTGTGCGCCCGGCCCTCCCACGGGCACTTACTGTCCCCGGGATACCCGCAAGCTCTTGAGCTCCTTGGGCCACAGCACCAGGTCTCCACTAAAATGCCCACTTCCTTCTTATTCTTCTCCAGCCCTTGTTCGGGGCAACAACATGCTAGGAGCAAAACCTCTGCAGGCTCGGGAATCCCCTGCAGCTGGACTGGCTGCACCCTGAGTTGGAGATATGGGGAATCTATGCTCCAACCCCAGCCCCCACTGCCAGGGACAGGGGCCTGGCTGCAAGTGGAGGTGAAATGCAGGAACAAAGCCCACTGCTATGGTGCAGGGTCCCTAAGAGCAGAGAGAGAGCACCCCACCCGAGGGCCCCTGGGTCCCAGACTGCGCCTCCTGGGCTCCTTACCACAGGAGCCAACCAATGCTGTCTGTGGATGCCCAGCATCCTGGCCTCCTGCCGGGCCCTCTCCTAGACTGGCCGCACCCCCACCTGCCTGGGGCCTTGCACCCCTGCCCTCTCTCCCTGCTCCCTCCCACCTCCAGGACACAAGCACCACCGGGCGTGGGCTCTACCTTCCCAGGAAAGCTCCTCGTCGGGGCCCAACCCTAATTCCGAGGCCCCCAACAGCATCAGGTCCCTCTCCTCGAGGACTCTGTCATGGTGTTTGTCACACGTACCCCACAGCCACCATCGAGTTTCGAAAACCAAACCTGTTTGCAGGGCAAGGAGTTGACGCTCAAGCTGTACCCACGGCACCAAAAAACACCACAAAGAGCAAAGGCAGGTGCTACAGGCCCAGCCGGCAACCCACCATCCCTCCTCCACCAGGTGCAAGACGAAGCTCGGGTTCAAAACGTTCGTTTTCCTGCCCCCTCTGGGGCCACAGGGCGGTAATGCTGTGAACTGTCCTTGCGGAGGCACGGCCGTACAAGGAAGCAGGGTCTCACCTTCCTCCCTGCCCAGACTGGCAGGGGTCCTCGGTGCAGCTGCACGCAAACACCCCGAGCTCAGACAGACAGACAGGTGTCCAGCTCTGCCTGGACCAGTGAGGCCAGAGAACTGCGGGGGAAGTCCAAGTACCTCGTTGCCTCAGTGACCTTTTGCCCCTTGGCTGATGCTCAAGTGTGACCAAGCGGGGAGCCACCAAGCTGGAACTGCCCCACCGAGGCACTCACAGTTCTGTTACTGTCACCGACTGTCCCCACTGACTGTTGGAAACAGCCGACAACACAAATGCAAATAGATTCCGATCGAAACTGTCGGATGTGACCCTTCAGGAGTCACTGAGAGTGACAGGGAACGAGAGAGAAACCATAGCACTTGGCCAAGGCTGAAGCAGGAAGAGAGCTGATGGCCTGGGTACTTGGGCGCTTCAACTCTCACCAAAACCTGCTTCGGGAGGTCTTTCCAGCAGCATTTTTGTTAGTAGCAAAGCACAACCTGAATGCCTTTCCACGGGAGGAACAAGCACCAGTCTGCTCGTGGGGCTGGACCCCAGGCAGTCAGAGGGGTCTCGGCCTCACGAGCCAACGGGGAAATTTTACAGCTGCCGCAGCAACAACACAACAAGGCTGAGTCGGTGGAGGGGGGGTCCGGCAGTGGGGAGACACACAATACGGTTCCACAAAAAGCTGTTAAATATGCCAAAACACTACTTACTGTTTAGGAAAAAAACATAAAAAGTCTTGAAAATGAGTGAAGAACAGAGAAGTCAACGCCGCGGTTATCTCGTGGAGGATCAACAGGACCAGGGACAGGGCCCAGAGGAAAAGCAAAAACATGTCACGCAGCATGGGATGTGCGTGGGCAGGCACCGTGTTATTTCCACACTGCCCTGCAAGCTTGAGATTTACACACGGAAAGCATCCCGTGTCCCATGAGCAAAGTCCGTTGTCAGAAGCACAGCCTCTCCCGGATCCTCAGGGGCCCTGTCGAGCCACACGTGCGCCCCCAGATCTACAGACGCCTGTTTAGACCAGAGCCCACACAGTCGGAGCCAAACCTTCGTTTTCATATGGATTCCGATTTCAGGCTGGATCAACGGCCAGTGTTGGACGGAGGGAGGGAGTGGCCGGAGGGCGGGTGGGCAGCACTGGTAGCAGGTCCAATTGCCGGCCCGCCCTTCCCTGGCCCCAAGACCCAACTTCAGAGTGAGTGCTTCCTGGGTGACCTGGGCTAGCCTCCCAACGGCTGGCCCCTCAGGGCTCGGGTCTGACCTGTGCCCTGGGAAGTTTCTGGTCAGGTGGCGCTGCGCTGCCCTCCTCCCATGCACAGGGAGCCAGAGGCTGGGCTTCCAGAGCAGAACACAGCAGGTGCCGGGGACCCAGATGCCCAGCCACTCATGGGCTCCGTCAACAGACCAACGCTGTGTCCACTTGCAACCAGAGCAGGGTCCAGGAAGCCCAGGACGAACGCTCTGGCCACCACGAAACACTCGCCCTCCAGGGCACAACCTTGTGACCATCGAATCTGCACAAACAGCCCAGTCTGGTAAAGGAGCGATGCAATGGCTGGGAGCCCAGGAGCAGGGAGGCCCCACTTGGCCTCTGCACCCAGCCAAGGAAACCGCTCTTCCTGGGCCACTGGAGGGGACAGGGGCCCTCTGAGTGCACACAGCTTCTGTATCAAGTCCAAATGCCTCTGGAGTCAAAGCAGGGCTTTGAACATCTTAAAAAATGAAAGTAGGAGCTGGCCCGGTTGCCTAGTGGTTAAGTTCATGTGCTCTGCCTCAGTGGCCTGGGGTTCACAGGTTCAGATCCTGGGTGCAGACCTACGCACCACTCATCACTCATGCTGTGGGGGCATCCCACATACACAATAGAGGAAGAGGCATAGATGTTAGCTCAGGGCCAATCTTCCTCACCAAAAAAAGGGAAAAGAATATGGACCCCAGGTGCAGATGATGTTGGTGCCATTTAGCTCCTTCCCTACAAAGCTCACTAAATCACATCCAGGTATCTGAGCTGTCTGCTTGACTTTGTTGAGTTAGCACAAACCCACGTGGGAGGGGAGAGAGGTGAGGAGGCAAGAATGTCAAAGCTGGCCACAGAGGGGCCGAGGCCTGGAGAGCAGAAAGCGCGCTCCAGACTCCTCTGGGACTCCCGGGGTGAGGGGTGGGGTGGGGCCGAGGGGCTGGAATAAGAAGGAAGCAGCGCAGGAGCAGCAGCTGCAGACCGGGCTGCGCGAGGCCCTGGGCTGTGATGGAGGCTGAGAGCCAGCAGGAAAGCAAACACTGAGGACGAGAGGGGCCTGGCCATGGCCCTCCAGGCAGGAGGCCAGAAGGAGCTTCTCTGGGGAGTTCAACAGGCAAAGGACAGACCTTGAGCAGGAATATCGGGGCCCCAGGAAAAGGCCTCGACAGAGGACACAGCTGAGCAGAGGCAGAGCCTCTGGTCAACCTCAGCGCCCACTGGGAGAGGAGTGCAGGCAGGGAACTGGAGAAACGAAGCAAAGAGGAAGAAGAGGAAACAAGGCTGCAGGAAGAGAGCTCGGAGAGAGAGACACGGGTGAGACCCTGGGAGAGGTAAGCAATGAAATGTGCACGGACAAGGAGATGTGACTGTAAAAATAACCACGAAGGGCCCCGGGAGCCAAGAGCGGGGCAGCAGAAGAGAAAATATCACCAGGGGCCTCTGGATTCATGCTGGGGGCAGACAGGCTCCCAGGAAGCTCCAAGTTGGGATGGGAAGAAATGTGAGGGGCTCCGAGGACCCCTCAACAAGCAGCATGGGGAGCTCGAGGTGGCAGGGGTCCTGCTTTGAGCCACCCCCTACAGAGGCGGAAGTGGCCCCAGCCGAAGATCGCCACCTGAAGGAGAAGTAATCTACACTGGAGAAAAGCTTCCGCCATTCAGGCTGGAGGACTTTTGCAAATGAGTATCAATGGATGAGGATCAAAGATCAAAGATCAGCCCCACCCCTTGAGAGGCGGCCAGTGGGGGAGAAGCTGCCACCTGGCAGCTCCAGGGAGGGACAGCTGGAGCCCAGGATGAGGTCCTGGAGCTCTCAGATGCACAGCATGCAGTGGTGTGGACAAAGAAGCCACCGGGAATGTCTAGAGATGAACTGTACAACTGCTGAGAGAAAATTCCATGAGGTCTTTGCAGAGTTTCTGTGTCTACTAATGACAGAGGGAGACACACGACTTTACTGTGGAGAAACTGCAGACATCACCCAAGCAAGTGGTCAAAGTTGGAATCACCAGAAATGAGACAGACACACACCGTGTCCCCCCCGGTCTGAGGCACAGAGAAGAGCAGGTCATCGCTCCTGTGGTTCTCCTGCCACAATCACAACCACAAACCTAACTGAGAAAATGCCAGACAAATCCAAAGGGATGCAGGTCACAAAACTCAAGGATTGGACGAGACCAAGGGGACAAGACCACCTGACCAATGTGAGGCACCAGATGGGATCAAACTCCAGAAGAGGGACACAAGTCAGCTACAGCCCAAAGGTGAATTGGTCTGTGGATGAGCTGACAGTCTTGTATCGACGTTTGGATTCGGCACAATCCTACTGTACCACTGCGCTAAACCTACTGAGATCACGTGAGATGTCAGCACCGTGGAGGCTCGGAGACACTGGATGGAAACTTCTGCAAATCTCCTGCAAGGCTACGAGTTTCTCAAAATAGAAGTTGGAAAATTTTGAAATAAAAATCAACTTGGTGGAGCCAGCCCCAATGGCCTAGTGGTTAAAGTTCGACACGCTCTGCTTTGGCAGCCCGGATTCACTTCCCAGGTGCAGAACCACACCACCTGTCCCTCAGCAGCCATGCTGTGGTGGCGGCTCACATAGAAGAATCAGGACTTCCAACTAGGATGTACAACCACACACTGGGGCTTTGGGGAGGAAAAAGAAAAGAGGAAGATTGGTAACAGCTATTAGCTCAGAGCAAATCTTTCCCAGCAAAAAAAACCACACCCCAACTCAACTGATGGGTTAAACAGAAAAGACAGAGCTGAATAAAGTTATTGCATTTGAAAAAATGTCTGTGGGAATTATCTAGAATGCAGCACAGAGACATGAGACTAAAATATCAAAGAGACAGTAACCAAAATATGGAGGAAACAATGAGAATACAAGTTTCAGCAGGAAAAAAGAGAGAAAGCAGGCTATTTAAAGACGTAAAGGGGCCACCCGATGGCAAAGTGGTTAAGTTTGCGCGCTCTGCTTTGGCAGCCCAGGGTTTCGCAGTTTGGATACTGGGCACAGACCTAGCACCGCTCATCAGGCCATGCTGAGGCAGCGTTCCACATGCCACAATCAGAAGGGCCTACAACTAGAATATACAGCTATGTACTGTAAGGCTTTGGGAAGGAGAAGAAGAAGACGAAAAAAAAAAGAAGATCGGCAACAGATGTTAGCTCAGGTGCCAATCTTAAAGAGGTAAAGAAGGCAAAATTTCGAGAACTGATGGAAAATATGAGTTTTGGAATCCCAACATATCCTAAGTAGAATAAATCAAAAGAAACCCACATGAACACACATTATGATGAAACCACAAGACATCAAAGAGAAGATCGTCATGCACCCAGGCACAAAGCACAGATCGCCCACCCGACAGCAATACCAAAATCACACGGAGCAGACAGAGACGTGGGGAGGGCCAGCCCGAGGCTAACGAGGCTGCCCCTAAGGGCCAGAGGGAGGGCGTGAAGGAGGTGGGAACGACCCCAAGGCAGCAGCAGACGCACCTTCTTTTTTTTTTTTTTTAAAGATTTTATTTTATTTTTCCTTTTTCTCCCCAAAGCCTCCCGGTACATAGTTGTATATTCTTAGTTGTGGGTCCTTCTAGTTGTGGCATGTGGGATGCCACCTCAGCATGGCCTGATGAGCAGTGCCATGCCTGCGCCCAGGATTCGAACTGGCGAAATCCTGGGCCACCGCAGCAGACTTAACGACTCGGCCACGGGGCCGGCCCCCTAGATGCACCTTCTTAAACAGTTACAACTTAGGGAACCTTGCTAACGTTCCACCTGCTTAAAAAACAGAAACAAGTAAATCAAAATCTCTAAAACGCATACAAACCGAAATGTTTGAACCAAACTGTAAATCAAATGAATAATCAAATCACAGCGAAAAGAGAAGAAGAATCAACCCAACTAACTTCCCACACAGCATCTAGGACGCAGGTGCTCAGATCAGAGACAAAACGAAAGAGCTCTCAACAGACTGACCTCTCAGCGGCAGGAGTCACAGGTTAGGAGTTCTGGATTGAACAAATAAGTGACTATGCTGTAGATAACAGGAGCGAGATTTGTTACTGTCGGCGAAGACAGTAACATACAGAAAGGAGGGAGGAGAGAATGAGTCCTGCGGTGCGGGCCTGCCTGGAGGTGTCAGGTGTCAGAACTCATGGTTTTGACAGAGATGGACAGACGGATAGAGGGAGGCAGGCACACTGCGCTTGTGCACAGCACTTCTATTTCTGTATCTCACAACTTTGTCCACCGAGGGGTCTGGTGGCAAAAACACCCCAATGGCAATGAGTGCACCCACCGCCCTGATGTTGCTTCTCAATGTCACTCTCCACCGAACGAACCAGCTCCTGGGAGGGAATGGCCGATTCTAGGGCTGGGGCATTAGCTGGGCCAGAAAGAAAAGAACTGCTCAAAGAATGATGGGGACAGGTAAAAGGACACAGGAGCAAGCTGAGGGAACGCCCTTGAGTGGAATCCGGGGCAATTTGAGAGGGAAAGTGAATGATGCCTCAGTAATGGGTTAGAACCACTGAGCAAAATAAGGCCCCATGCCCACAGTGAGGGCAAGCGAGGAAGAAGAGGAAACTCTTTTTGGAGGTACAAAGTCAACTGCCCAAGGCCAAAGGGACGAGGGAGTTGGAAAAATCACCATTTGGCAACCACCACTGTAATCAGACTAACAACTAACTCGGGCAAGAGTCACCAGCAGACGTTAAAGCTGCTGGGAGAAAGTTCAGACATAACAGGATAGTGGTATTCCCACAAGGCCCGTGTTAATTACAAAGGAACGTTGTGGAAGCGCAAAGGGTAAAAGATAAGCAACACTTCCTCAAAGGAGGAGAAAGTGGGGGAGGGGGACCTGCCTGTCAAGATCAGAGGATGTTCAGGGCATGCGATGTGCCAATGCAGACAGACAAATACGCAAATGAAGAAGAACACAGGGCCCAGAAGCAGGGCTACACGTAAGTGGAATCTGGAGGTCTGACAGGGCGGTGGTGTTGACCAGGGAAGAAAGAAGGCCTCTCAGTCTACAGTGCCAGGAGAGTCGTTATCGCCACCAGGAAAAAGAACCTGCATCCTTATCTCACAATTCGAGACAAAGAGCCCTCAGTAACATCACAGGGCACTTCCTGTGAACCACGCAGGGTCTGAGCGAGCATTTCACATCATCAGCTCAACACACCTCCACCACAACCCTCGAGAAAGCACTGCTGTCACCACACAAGCCACACGCAGTGAAGAGTCGGCCGCACGGCAGCACTCCACTGTGAAACCGAAACGTGTAAGAGAGTGTCTTTCTGATCTTCGAACCCAAAAAGCACCCAAAAAGCACTACCCACAAAAGAAAACATGGACAAAACAGACTCAATTGGCTAAATTAAGAACTTTTGTTTCCTGACAATACACTATAAAGTGAAACAACAAGCAACAACCTGGGAGAAGAGAGTTACGACACGACAAACGGTTAATATCCAGGATACATAAAGAATTCCTCCAAGTGGATAGGAAATATAGGCAAAAACACATCAAAGAAGATTTCTAAATGACCAATCAGGACAAGAAAGGCTGCTATATTAGCTACTTACGGCCCTAAAATAAATCACCCCACAGCCAGCAGCTTAAAACCAAAGCACGCTCGTGACCTCACAGTTTCTGCCCTGCCGGCTGCCTCTGGCTCGGGTCTCTCACGCGGCTGCCGGCTGCTGCCATGATGGTAGCAGGGGCCGCAGGCTCACCGAAGGCTCGACCAGGGCTGCACGACCTGCTTCTAAGCGCACTCACGGGGTTCCTGTGGCTGCTGGCGGAAAGCCTCCCTTGGTCCCTTGCCTGACGTGGGCCTCCCTCAGGGCTGCACGCAAGCTGGCACCTGGCTTTCAGCAGTGAGAGAACACCCAAGAAGGAAGCCGAGTCTTTCTGTAAGCTCATCTCAGAAACAGCCTCCCTTCACGCTTGCTGTGTGGCATTCATTAGAAGTGAGCCCCGGGGCCAGCCCCATGGGCGAGTGGTTGAGTTCGCACACTCCGCTTAGGCGGCCCAGGGTTTCACTGGTTTGGATCCTGGGCACAGACATGGCACCGCTCATCAGGCCATGCTGAGGTGGCGTCCCACACAGCACAACCAGAGGCACCTGCAACTAGAATATACAACTGTGTACCGGGGGGCTTTGGGGAGAAAAAGGAAAAAATAAAATCTTAAAAAAAAAAGAGGTGAGCCCTGGGCCAGCCCACCCTCCAGGAGGAGAGATCACAGAGGGTGTGAACATGGGGATGAGACCATGGGGGTCATCCTAGAGGATGCCTACCACAGGCACTCAGCCTCCGTAGGAATCAGGGAACCGAAGAGTAAAACCCCAGTGTGAAGGCATTTTACACCTCCCACATTGGTGAAAACCAACAAGTTTGACAACACCAACAGTTGTTGGATAGAGTCTGATCAAGAGGAACTCACACATCACTAGTGGAAGTGTGCACTGGCACAAGCACTGTGGAAAATAATTTGGCATTACCTTGAAAGGTACCCATGTTTATACCCTTACAAACCAGCAATTGCATCCTAGAGAATTCCCCTAGACAAAGTCCTCCATGTGTGCACGGGGAGACCCATGCAAGAATGTCCAGAGCAGAACTGTTTATCATCACAACAACTGGGGAAACCCAACTGTTTACCTGCAGGGGAATGAAGACATGGATTGTGGGATTTTCACATCATGCAACATTGGATAGCAGTGAAAATGAATAACATACAGCAATACGCAAACAGGGCTGAGTGACATACAGGTTTTCTCAACACAGATGATGGTTGATCAAATGAAATCAACGTTTATCATCGGGAATCACCCTCTCTGGGATGCAACAGAGACACTCAGAGGCTGTCCTAGGCATCACGCGTGAAAGCTGGGAGGAGCTGGAGGCCAGCGGGGCCTGAGCTCACAGGGTCCTGCTCGCCGAGGTCCTGGCAGGACCACAGCTGCCTTTCCAGCCCCTGGTTTGTGTGTGTCCATGCCCTTCTTCTTTCTTAGTTCGTGTGTTTCAAGTTGCTTTCAGTGAGAAGCAATTCTTGTCCTGCAAAACACTGAAGGTCAGCGACCCTAATCCAACAATGAAAAATTGACTTCAGGAGTCAACAGCCGACCTCATCCGAGTCAGCCTGGAAATAGGTGGACCAGGATGGATGTGGGCGCACGGAGCGCTGGCTACCCCCCCAGGTCACTGGAGACCATGTGTGAGGTGTCTCCCCCTCAGACCATAGCACAAATAACAGGAACTGAACCGTAGCGTTTCCCGCCCAGCAAGGAGCAGGCAGCCACTGAGCTGCCTTTGCTAGGCCAGGGCTGGGCTCTTAACCTTTCTCTCGCCCTGAGCCGTCCTCAGAAGGTGCACATGTAGGACTAGAAGGAAACCAGCTCTACTGAACTGTGATGACACGTCACAGGAAACAGATCTGTGGCATCTGTACTTCGTAAAAGCACTGCGCTACACGACAGGGGCTAAACCGAGTCCAGCCTCCGCTGACCCCCACAGGGACAGGCTCAGGGTCAGCTGGGACGGCTCCTGGGCTCTAAACAGAGACAGAGCTGCGGTGCGGCTGGGACCGCCGCGGTACACTCACCACTGAAGAAAAGTTCAGCGAGAGGTTAGTGAAAATAAAGATATCAGCGTCCCCCATCCAATTTTGCACACCCCGAGGTTCTAGGGCCGGTCAGCAGGAGGTTAAGTATCCCTGTTCTACAACAAACAACTTAAGATGTTCTCCTGGTGAGGAAATCTAGGTTAGCTCACACTGTCAGCAGGGCACTGCAGAGAAGATGCATGAAAGTCTGCAGACGTTGTGCACTGCAATTCAGAAAATCCACCTCTGGGAATTTATCTTAAAGAAACTATCCAACAAAGGTCCACGCTTGTACACACAAGATGTTCAACCAGCTTTGTTTTTAAGACCCAGAAACTGGACACTATCCAAGTGTCAAAGGAGGAGTTTGTAATAAACTCTGGCAGTCACATAACGGGCACTGTAGCCCTACAAGTCTGACAAAAATGTATTTATCACAAAGTCAGAGCAGAGTTACAAGACCTTTGTACAGTGTGCTCTGATTTTAAAAGTACAAATGGTTCAGAACAACATGTACCAAGTCACCAACAGTGGTCAGCTCTGGGAGGCGGGTTCTCAGATCCACTAACCTTTTATTTCTTGTTTCTTTTCATCTCTTTATTTTCTAATGTGACTGAATTGAAAACTAATTATTTTAATGCAAAGCCCTCCTACTCTCTCTAGACAGCCCGTGTCATGCTGTTCAACACTGTTTCACTCTGCTTTAAAATGTTACTTGCAAACTTAAATATTTTGGAAAAATACATTGTATCTATTAAAAAAACAAAACCAAACTAAAAAGCCACCGAACAGAAACTCCACTTCGAAACAGCAGCTTTTCCTTTGACGGCAGCGGTGAGCCACGCGTTCAACGGCTTCAGCGCGAGGACCGCGGGCGCCGCCTGGCCGTCCACACGGCCCGCAAACCGGCTAACGGACTCCGGCCCAACTGGGAGTCACCACCCGGTTCCCGAGCCGACGTCGCCAGCCCAGCCCCGCGGGCCGCCCGCCGCCTCGCTGCAGCCCTGGGCAGGAGGGACGCCAACGACGACGACCTCGCGGGCGGCGCGGCCTGCGGTCTTTACCTGGTCCTTCCGCGGCCGCTGCACCTGCGGCTCCAGGTCCGGGGCCTCGAACGCCCCGCGCCCCGCCGCCCGCCTGTGTCCCCGCCCCGCGCGGCCCTGGGCGGCGGCGAGGAAGGGGCGGGGGTGGGGACGCGGCCCGCCCCGGAGCCCCGCGCTGCCCGGAGCCGCGAGGCCCGGCGTCCAAACGGACGAGCGCCCCGAGGCCCGGCCGTGCGCTCGGGGGCCCCACGCCGGCTGCCCGGAGCCGGTGACCGCGGGCCTGTGAGGCGGGGGCGGGAAGACGCTCCGCGAGGTGGAGGCTGATCCAAGGAGTGGACGGGCGGGATGGAGAAGCGACGGTCCTACCAGCCGCAGAGCTGTCCTTTCGGGGGAGGGGACAGCTCAGGCCGAGAGGGGCAAGGGAGTGCAAAGGCCCTGGGGTGGGCCGACCGGCCGTGACGGCAAAGGACGGGGTCCGAGGGCCGTGGGAGGAGGGGAGGCGGCCGCTGGCGGCGCCGCTATCGCTTGCTTGATTCGGCGCTTCCGCGCGAACCGGCGCGCGCCCTCGGGAGGGACCCGGACGCGGCGCACGCGGGGTCTGCCCCCGACGCGAGCGGAAGCCGCCGGGGTGGGGAGCCGGCCCGCGCCCCCGGAGGCGGAGCACCCGGGCTTCCCGCGCCCGCCGCCCCTCCGGGGGGAAGCGCAGCTCCTACCCCGCCGCGGCTCCTCCACCGCCGGCCGCGCACGGCCTCCGCGCGCATCGGGGACGCGGCGGGCGCCCGGGGCCTCGCCCTCAGCGCGGGCCGGCCGCAGGGCCACCCCGGGGCGCTCCCACCCGCCGGGCGCCGGGGAGGCGGGGCGGGGGAGGACTGCGCACGCGGCGCCCCGCCCACATCCGGCCTGAGGGCACGCGAGTTAAGGGGGCCGCGCGCCACCGCGGGGAGGGCCGCTTCCGGGACAGACGGGCGGCCTGGGGCGTGGGCTCCGCGGGCGAGCAGCGCCTCACCGTGGGCGGCGCCGGCCCTCCGACCGCTCGACGCGCACGCCGTGCCGGGGGCGGGGTGCGCCGCAGGCGGAAGTGCCCGCGAGCCACCCGGAAGTGCCGCGCCGGAAGCCGGCGCAGCCTCCCGGCCGACCGCGGGAGTCGCTGCCCAGTTCCCTGATCGTTTGGGGTTCCCGGCCCCCCCGCTCAGCCGAGGACGGGGATGCGCTCGTGGGCGACAGCTTCCCTCACGGTCGTCCACTTGACACCCTCCGGGCCGTACCACCGCGGCCCAGGCGGAGGGTAGCGCTGGCGATGCCCCCTCCACCCCCGCAGCTGCCCGTTGTCACTGTCCGGGCAGTACCACCGCGGCCCAGGCAGGGGTGTGGTGCTGTGATGACGGCCGCCTACTGTCGCTGTACGGGCCGTACCACCGCGGCCCAGGCGCGGGTGTGGTGCTGTGATGGCGGCCGCCTACTGTCGCTGTCCGGGCCGTACCACCGCGGCCCAGGCGGGGGTGTGGTGCTATGCTGGCGGCCGCCTGCTGTCGCTGTCCGGGCCGTACCACCGCGGCCCAGGCGGGGGTGTGGTGCTGTGATGGCGGCCGCCTATTGTGGCTGTCCGGGCCGTACCACCGCGGTCCATGCGGGGGTGTGGTGCTGTGATGGCGGCCGCCTATTGTGGCTGTCCGGGCCGTACCACCGCGGCCCAGGCGGGGGGGATGCGGGGCGGCGGCGTCACCCAGCCCGCCGCAGCCATTGTCATAGCCCGGACCGTCCCACCGCGGGCGCCGGCGGAGTTGTGGTTTCAGGGGACAGCAAATCCGGCCCCAGTGCGCCCACGTGAGAAGAGGAAGACGAAGCGAGCGCGGCGGCTGACGGAACCGGCACGCAGGCGCCCCGCTGGGTCCTCGGGCCACCCCGGCGGCGGCTCCGCCCAGGCCGTGGGGCTCCGTCTTTGGTAGCCCGGGCCCCGGGAGGGCTGCGCGGCGCGGCGGGGCGGCAGGGCCGGGCCTGCGCGGGGCTCCTCGCCTGCTGCCCTCCCTGAGTATTTTCAGGATCAGGGTTATCGCTAACCTTCTTAAAGATTACTTTTCGGTTAAACTCTCACTTATTTTTCTTTGTATTGTTTTAAAATTAATAAAGTTCTTCAGCTCTTGGCCAGAGGCTCCGTGAATGGACGAGGGCACGGGCCTGGCCCCGGGTGCCCGCCGGCGAGGCTGCGGCCGGTTTCCGGGGGTCGGGGGGGCTGGCCCCAGGAGGGCCCGAGTGCCCGGGGCTGGTTAGGGGCCTGGGCCCGAAGGGGAAAAACGGAAAAAGAAAGCGGCCTTAAGTTAAATTAGTGTTGCTTACGTAGGCACCTCAGAACGTAACAGGTGCCATCGTCATCCTGCCAACCTAGAAAGCAAGTCTGCCTGTTACTTTATGTCCAAACGAGTTTATTTGGGAACAGCCAGAAGAACCGCACTCGAGGAAGCCCACGCCCTGACCAACCCGCGGCAAACGGGGACAACACAGCAGCGGTGTCCTAGCCGCTTTCCTGGGGGGGCGGAGCTGCTCCGAGGACGGCCACTCGGGGGGGGACAGTCCAGGCCCCGACGGCTGCTCGTTGGCTGGGCTGTGGCCGGAGGGGAGAGAGGTCTCTCCGCTGTAAAGCGGTTTCCCTTCCTCTGGAGACGCCAGTGTCCTCTCTCCCCGCCGGGAGCACGGGACGGCGTGTGACGGGGTGCGCGCTCCCCCTGCCGGCCTCCGCGGCTCCAGCCTAGCTGAGGTCCCTTCCTTAATTTCCACAATCCCTAAGTTGAGTATTTGCGAGGACTTCATCAACGTGAACAAAGTTTACAGGGTAAATTTTCCTACTTTGCAAAAAACCCTGAGGTTCTTTTTTTTTTTTAATTGAGTTAATGATAGGTTACAATCTTGTGAAATTTCAATTGTACATTAATGTTTGTCATTCGTGTTGTAGGTGCACCACTTCACCCTTTGTGCCCACCCCCCACCCCACCTTTCCCCTGGTAGCCACTAAACTATTCTTAGTCCGTGATTTTAAATTCCTCATATGAGTGGAGTCATGCACAGATTATCCTTCTCTCGCTGGCTTATTTCACTTAACGTAATTCCCTCAAGGTCCATCCATGTTATTGCAAATGGAATGATTTTGTTCTGTTTTGCAGCTGAGTAGTATTCCATTGTATATATGTACCACATCTTCTTTATCCATTCGTCTGTTGCTGGACACTTAGGTTGCTTCCATGTCTTGGCTATTGTAAATAATGCTGCAGTGAACATTGGGGTGCACAGGACTTTTGGGATTGCTGACTTCAGGCTCTTTGGGTAAATACCCAGTAATGGGATGGCTGGATCGTATGGTAGTTCTATTTTGAGTTTTTTGAGGAATCTCCATACTGTTTTCCATAGTGGCTGCACCAGTTTGCATTCCCACCAGCAGTGTATGAGGGTTCCTTTTTCTCCACAACCTCTCCAACATTTGTTACTATTAGTTTTAGATATTTTTGTCATTCTAATGGGTGTAAGGTGATATCTTAGTGTAGTTTTGATTTGCATTTCCCTGATGATCAGCGATGATGAGCATCTTTTCATGTGCCTATTGGCCATCCGTATATCTTCTTTGGAGAAATGTCTGTTCATGTCTCCAGCCCATTTTTTGATTGGGTTGTTTGATGTTTTGTTGTTGAGTTGCGAGAGTTCTTTATATATTATGGATATTAAGCCTTTGTCAGATATATGACTTGCAAATATTTTTTCCCAGTTAGTGGGTTGTTTTTTTGTTTCAATCCTGTTTTCATTTGCCTTGAAGAAGCTCTTTAGTCGGATGAAGTCCCATTTGTTTATTCTTTCTATTGTTTCCCTTCTCTGAGAAGGCATGGTGTCCGAAAAGATCCTTTTAATACTGATGTCAAAGAGTGTACTGCCTACGTTTTCTTCCAGAAGCCTTATGGTTTCAGGTCTCACCTTTAGGTCTTTGATCCATTTTGAGTTTATTTTGGTGAATGGTGAAAAAGAATGGCCAATTTTCCTTCTTTTACATGTGGCTTTCCAGTTTTCCCAGCACCATTTGTTGAAAAGACTTTCTTTTCTCCATTGTATGCCCTCAGCTCCTTTGTCAAAGATTAGCTGTCCATAGATGTGTGGTTTTATTTCTGGGCTTTCAATTCTGTTCCATTGATCTGTGCACCTGTTTTTGTGCCAGTACCATGCTGTTTTGATCACTGTAGCTTTGTAGTATGTTTTGAAGTCAGGGATTGTGATGCCTCCCGTTTTGTTCTTTTTTCTCAGGATTGCTTTAGCAATTCGGGGTCTTTTGTTGCCCCATATGAACTATAGGATTCTTTGTTCTAATTCTGTAAAGAATGTCATTGGGATTCTGATTGGGATGGCATTGAATCTGTAGATTGCTTTAGGTAGAACGAACATTTTAACTATGTTTATTCTTCCAATCCATGTACATGGAATGTCTTTCCATCTCCTTATGTCGTCATCCAATTCTCTCAGAAAGGCCTTGTAATTTTCGTTATATAGGTCCTTCACCTCCTTAGTTAAATTTACCCCAAGATATTTTATTCTTTTTAAAACCCTGAGATCCTTGATGGCTCCCCAGTGGTCCAGGTTGTTGGTGGTCAGTCATTTGTAGCCAAATAATTGCAAAAGCAAATTTACAAAAACTAAAAAATTTTAAAGCAAAATCTTTCTTACATTTCATCTGAGACAGTGCATTTTAACAATTTTGAAATGATGTCGGGGAGCCTGGGCACCTTCCCCTCCCAGGCAGGGACCCCCAGCACAGAGGACAGCACCCCCCAGGCCTCCAGCCACTGCCTGAGGAAGCCTTTGCTCCATGGACACATTTCCCGAGTTTATATCCTGCCCCTTTCTCTTCGTCCTGTTAACAGTTCTTGTCTCTAAACATTCTTAGGAAACATTGCTTTGCTGCCTGTGAAGGCAGCATGAATAATTCCACCTTTGGGCTGTGTCGCATGTTCAGCCCCGAGGGAGGCCGCAACAAACGGATCTGTGTGTTTTTATCTGCCTTTGCTAGAGTTTCGATTTCTTCTTGACTGGATCCCAAGAGAGAATTTTTGGGTTAAAGAGCATAGACTAGCCAGGATTCTCCACACCCTTGTCAGCTTTGAATGTGGCCATTTAAGCCTCTTTGCTAATTTGCCCGCGGGAGATTCTGGAATAGACCGACAGAGTCCGTTAGGAAGCTGTCCTTGGGGAGAAGGAAACCGACCGGTGGAAGCCCCGAGTCTGCCTCAAGGCTCCCCTGAGCCCTGCCGGCAGAGCAGAAGTTCTAGCTGGTGTGTCAGGCCCTGCCCAGCCCGCCTCCCCCTGGGACGCTCTGGCGGCTGCTGACCTCGAGGACCTGACCAGGTGCTGGGCCCCCTTCCCAACAACTCTTTTCTTCAGGGTTTGGATGACGTTTAAAGAGTGCTCTTCCAGAAGGCAGGAATGAAATTGTCCCCAGCGGGTTCTGCTCTGCCACCTTCCTGGGTCCTTCCCTGCCTGGGACAACAGCAAGAGCCGGTCGGCCTCCAGGAAAGCTGTTAGGAAGGACAGCCCTGTCCCCAAACCAGGGGCAAAAACCCTCCCTGGAAGCCCTTTGGGCTCCCGCCCCTACTCCCTGCAGTGTGACCCCTGCCTTGGGCTGACTCCACCTCATCCGCACCTTGGCCTGACCCTGGCAGGGGCACCTGCAGCCTCTGCCCCTGGGGCTCAGCCTCTGGGTTCCAGAGCGGGCACTGCCATAGCAGGGAGGGCCCCATGAAAGCTCCTTTCCCCTGGGGCAGGGGCAAAAGATCATGGAAGCAGAACCACAGGGTTGGGGGGAGGCTCCCTGCTGCTTCGGGCCAGTCCTGGTGACCCTGGGGTGGGGAAGGGAGGGCTCACCTGGCCACCATGCTCAAGGAAGCCACGGGCCAGGGTCAGGCCGTGCCTCTGCCCTCCATGCTCCTGAGGAGGAAGGCCGTCCTCAACTGGAGGCCTGGACAGGACGGGAGGGCAGGAGGGCCCACTGCCAGCCCAGGCCGCCCGTGGGAAGGGCACTGGCCGGCATGGCTTCTGGGAGCCAGGAGCCTCTGAGGGTCCTGCTGCAGGTGCTCAGACATACCCCACCCACCCTCCCCCAACTGCGCCACGGGCTTGTTTCTTCCCACCCATCTTCAGTGTTTCCAGATTCTGAGGCAGCCTGAGCTCGGGCCTGGATCTTTCTGGGGCAGAAGGTGCCAGAAGTGTTGACCTCCTCCATGGGGTGACTCTCCAGTTCCCACCTCCTCTCCCGTCTTGTCACCCCCACCGACCTCTCTGGGCTCCTCCAGATCCTGGGTCCCCTCACTTCCCTCTCCGCACCTGTTCTCCCCCAGGCAGATTTCCCGGTTCCTAGTACCCAGTGGCTCCCAGTACCCAGTGGCTCCCAGATGTGAGAACCTCAGGGCAGGATAGGCCTGGCCCAGGCCCCAGCCACCGCTGGGCAAGAGGAGAGCCACTGCTCTTTGGGTGGACGCTGCTGTGACGTGGAGCCTGTGCATGCAAGGCCTGGCCCGAGAGAAGGGAGGCCGGCCAGGTGGGGCACCCAGCAGAGACCTGGGGTGCAGTCTGGCCCTGGCGCTGCTCAGAGACAGACAGAAAGGTCAGAAAAGGTTTCCAAGGCTGCTGCCTTGAAGACTGGAAGCTTGGAGTGGCCTGAGGCTTGAGCCCATAGAAATGCTCTACCAGCTGGGTCAGGAAATGTCCTGGGGCCCCTGGCCTGTGGCTTCTGTGCCGCCCTGCCCCCTTTGATGTGCTCCCCAAGGCCCAGAGGTCAAGGCTCAAAGGTCAACATCCTTTGCAGAGCAGTGTGACCCTGTGGGAGTGCCCATGACAGCAGTGAGCCCAGCCCTCTGGCCGAGAAACTCTGGCTGGCTGGGCCTGGCCCCTGCCCTAAAAGTAGGCACCCTGCCACCAGAGGGGACAACATCCAGCCTGGGGTCCATGGACACTGCAGCTCGAGTCCTCAGAGGCTCTGGGGTCCTGAGGCCCAGGGTGCCAGGGCGCATCCCGGCCCCTGCCCTGCCGCGGTGACGGCTTCACCCGCGGTGCCCCCGGAAACCAACCAGACACACCTGCTTCTCAGCAGACAGGACTGCGCTGCTGAACCTTATGGCAGAGGGGGCAGCAGATGCCTCACGGACGCCAGGACACCTGGGCAGGAAGGCGGCATGCCCCCCCCACCCCCATGCCTGGATGGAAAAGGACCTCCCACGGAGAAGTGGAGACCCACTTGTTTCTGGTAGGCAGAGTGGCGGGTCCTGGGGCAGGGCGGGCAGAGACCGCACACGGCCCTGGGAGGCTGACGCTCCAGGGCTGGCCTGAAAGGGACAGGGAGACTGGGGGACGGCTCAACTGCTTGGCCCTGGTCTCCGTTTACATCCATCCCTCGGATGGCCAGGAATGCCACATCTGGGTGTCCTTTCAGCACCAGAGCCCCAAGCGGGGGTCAGGGCTGCCTGAGGAGCAGGTGCCCACGGGGGTGGCTGTTCAGTTTCTCCTGGGCTCTGCCCACAGGGCTGTGTCCATATGCGTGTTGGCAGCACCCACTTTGGTTCCCAGCCAAGCCTCACCCCTCATTCACGGAGGCCTGCTCAAGGCAGGAGCCATGGGAAGTGGAGGGAGCAGGGGAGCAGGCCCATGCCCCCAACCCTCACATGCCTGGATGGAGCTGTGGGGGAGAGGTTCCTGAACTCTCTGGGGCCCTGGGGACGGCAGGACTGGCAGAGCCCCTCCCTGGGGTCCCCTCAGCCCACCCTCCGATGTGCCTCGGGGTGGGGTCCATTCTGTAGGCTCTGCACCCCCCAGGCTTCTGCTCCTCTCTGTAGGACAGGCGGCTGTGGGCACAGCCCCGAGCAGCACACCTCTTTGGGGAGGACACTGCCCAACCCCAGAGCTGGCCGGTGCCAACAGCAAGGCTGATGGGGCACTTTGGGCCAGGATGCAGGGTGGGGCTGCTGAGCGACCTGTCCCTCCTGCGGCCGAGGGCACGCTCAAGGTGTCTGCAGCTCCAGAGGCCCCAGCCACCTCCCTCAGCATCTTTGTGTTGGTTACCAAGACCCAAATAAAACGGTCACTCAACCCAACTTTTTAAAGAAGTCTGTTTATTGAAAGGATCCGAAAATAGTAATAAGGCTTTCAACAACATTTAACAAAATTTCAAGATATTAACAATATGAAACATTAAGAAGTGACTTTAAAAAATCCAAAGTTTTCTAGATCATTCCAACATTATGCCGTTTGAGGACTTGCTTGACACTTGTTTTCCCAAGTGAGTGATCTGAATTCTGGACGCCACTTGCTTCTGGACCGAAAGCTGGGAGTTTGGGTTTGGCTCACTCTCAGCTGGCGGGAGGATGGGCGGGCCTCTAGCTGGGGCCAGTGCCCACGGACAGGTGGTGAGAGCCCCAGTGTCTCCAACCCCAGGCCCACTGCCAGCTCCCACTGAGGCCGAGACACAGAGGTGCCCAGACCGGCAAGTGCAGGGGACAACGCTCGGTGCAGAGCCTGCTCTGGGGAGACCCCTGACTGAGGGCAGCCGCACGTGTGGCCCTGGACACCATCTATCAGCACGAGACTGAAGCACGCGACCTCCAAGGGGGCAAGTGCGGCCCCCGCCCGTCACTGCTGAAGCGAGTCCAAGGAAGGGTGGGCATTCATCTCTTTCAGCTCTTGCCAATTTAGCAGATGAAAATGCAACTCAAAGTCACTCACAAGCAGATGCCCGTATTAGGACGCTTGTTAGGTGACAGTAACCGGGGCCGTGGCCATGTGCACACTGAGCCATGGCTCCACCAGACTCCACACAGGCTCTGGCCCCATGTGGTAAACACATGTGCACACGCCCCACCGGCTGGCTGATGGAGGAGCGGCTGCAGGAATGATGGGAGTCTCCCTGGAAGCCCAAGACCCACCGGAGAAGCAGGAACAGAGTCAACACAGTGTCACCACCACCACTCTCCTCACTAACCAATTTGTCCGGAACTTGTTACAACTGCAAAGTACCAGGCTTTCGAACCAAGAAGCACCCGTCTGTACCAGGCTTTCTAACTGAGAAGCACCCGTCTCTCTCGTGGACTGTCGCCCTAGGCGATCATGCTGGACTGGACAGAATGGTCCCAGTGCACAACGTCACAGAACACAGTGGAAACATGGGACAAGGCTCCATTTCATGGGAGTACAAACCCCCTTCCCTCTGAAGTCTTCGAAGTGTGTACAATAAAATCTGTACGTAAGCACTTCAGAAGGTTTACAAGAATCTCTAAAAAGTATACACAGGCTTTAAAACATCTTCCCGGCAGGGAGTGCTGTGCCTGCTTTGTGAGGAATGTGTGTGGTCCGACCTCTCACCTGGCCACCACCAAGCCACCGCCAGGCTCACCAGGCCATGATGTGGTGGCACCTGTCACACCCAAGCACAGGGGGAACACGAGAGCCTCGGGCCCACGGCGGGGGTCTGGGCAGACTCACTGCTGGCCTGTCGGCGGGGGGGGGCCCACCCACCCAATGGCCCGGCCAATCAACCAACAAGCTACTCTTTGCGAAAGTGTTCCCCTCAAGAAGGTTTCGGGGAAAAAGAGTGCAGGATTAAGGGGAAAATTGTGGCAGCTAAGGGAAGATGTGTGGCTACAGGACATTTATTTTCTAACACCAAAGAAAGATCAATCGGATCTGATCCCCTCTGAATTTTAATAGACTGATTTACGGAAAAGTTTCCTGACAAGGGATTACAAAGAGCCCATCCAGCTCGGGGCCCCGGCCCCAGGATCCCAGCCCCAGGATGGGGCTCTGACCACGACATGGTGCACGTGGTGCCAACCTCAGAGCTCTGGGCCACTGCTCACTTTTTGCTTCCTTAGAAATGCAAAAGAGTCAGATTTAAAACGTTAAAAACAGCTGATCTGGTCATAAAAGGCAGATTCCAGGCTCTTCCTCTGGCTACAGACAGAAGTGACATGGAGTCTGGTGCCCAGCGAGGCACACAACTGTTCACAGCACGTGTTCAGGCTGGCTTTTCCCCTGGAGGGTGAGCAAGAAGGAGGCAGAAAAGGAAAGGAAGAACCGGAGAAGCTTCAGGCTCAGGGTCCTGAGTGTGGACGAGGAGCGCAGCCTAGACTTCCTCCTCCTCCTCCTCTGGGAAGTGGGCCTGCTTCTTCCGCACGTTCCAGTGCAGACACTGAGCCAGGCTCTCAAACCAGTCGCTCACGGGGTCTCGGACGCAGATGGAGGGCAGGGGGTAGCAAGAGGTAGTGATGCTGATGCTGCGACAGAAGAGACACGCGCACGGCACAGGTGAGCCCAGGGCACCTTCCAGGGCTGGGCGAGGAGCGCCTGGCCTGCCTGGCCCAGTCCCAGAGCCCTGCCTGAGGGCCGCACCCACCCTAACTGGCAGGGAGCCATTTGGGATGCGGCTCCCTAGCCCAGCTGCGGCCCATCTCAGCTCTGCTCCCATCACTTGCCACTCAGCCTGGGCCCAGGTCCTCTGATGCCCCAGGGGCAGGGGGCCAGGCAGTGTGGTGCCTTTCGGTCTAGCCCCAAGGAGACTCACAGGCTGAGGGCTCAGTGGTGCTGCTGTACCAAGGAATCCTGGGACAGAACCACAGACTCCCTTAGCCCATCCAAGTCCATGGAGGGGGCCCCACAGACTACGGTAGCAGGCAGGATGAGGGGACGGGGCAGACAGGTGCAGCCGAGGGGACCCCATGGACTGGGGGAGCAGGCAGGATGAGGGGATGGGGCAGACAGGTGCAGTTGGAGGGGACCATCCGGGCGGGGGGAGTGGGCAGGATGAGGGGCGGGGCAGACAGGTGCAGCCGAGGGGACCCTAGGGACTGGGAGAGCAGGCAGGATGAGGGGACGGGGCAGACAGGTGCAGCTGGAGGGGACCCTACGGGCTGGGGAAGTGGGCAGGATGAGAGGACAGGGCAGACAGGTGCAGCTGGAAGGGACCCCACGAGCTGGGGGAGTGGGCAGGATGAGGGGACAGAGCAGATAGGTACAGCTGGAGGGGACCCCACGGGCTGGGGGAGTGGGCAGGATGAGGGGACAGGGCAGACAGGTGCAGTGGCAGGGGTGCCAAGGCAGGAGAGTGGCCGGGGTGAGGGGCCCTGGGTCTGTCACTCATAGGCACAGCAGAATGTGAGGCCTTGTGCTGCAATCTGGGTGTGACTGGCTGCCTGACAGACATAGACCCCGCCATGACCATGTGAGACCTGGGGGACAGAGACCCGTCCAGGCTCTCAGTGGCAGAACACTGCCTCCAGGGCCCACACGTGCTCCTCATGCCTCACTCCAGCCCTGCGGGCACACACCTGTCTCCGTGGCGGATCTCCTGTCTCTTTCGTCCATCAAAGGACACCCAGGCGGTGTTCCTAGCTTCCGGTGACAGCATGATCTGAAGGGGTCAAGCAGGACAGGTGTGGACTCAGGCGCCTACTGCTGAGCCCTTGGACCCCACCCAGGGAGGGCAGCCCCGGCCAGGAGGAACCTCACAGACAACCCAAGTGCCCACTGCGTGCCAAGGCCAGTTCCAGGCTGTGAAGGCATCAACTCGTGTCTTGCTGACACCAGTCCCAGGGAACAGGGGACGGGCATCTCCCCAGGCCCAGAATTGCCACTCACCCACCCATGGCAGGAAGATAGGGCCAGGCATCTGGCTCCAGCCCTGAGCTCACTGCAACCTACAGATGGAGCCCCGCCCACCAAGGCTCACAGCCAGGGACACGCTGGCCTGCAACGGCCTGCAGTGGGTGCGTGGGGCAGGGGAAGAATGAGGTGGAGGCAGAGCGGCAGCAGGGATGGGCCAGACACCAGGACAGAGGTCCCAGGGGGCATGTTGGGCAGGGGTCATTCCTCACCTAGGGCTACTTGTCCTGGCCCATGCAATGTGCACCAGCCTCACACTGCAGGCCGAAAGCCCTGCCTGAGGGGCTGGCCCAGCTCGCAGCGCCGCCCCCACCGACCAGACCCTTGGCAGCATGAACCCAGCAGAGAGACCAGAGTGGGCATGAAGCCCCATCCAGCACCCAGCAAGGTGGGGCCCATGGCCCAGTGGGCACTGGGGTCACGGCTAGGGAGGTAACGGGATCACAGGAGGAGGGGCGTGGGGGACAAGGTAGCCTCAGGCCAGAGTGGGTGGTCAGCACTCCAGGCCCTGGGCAATGGCTCAAACCAGAAAAGGTGAAAGGGGGGCTCTGACCTTCAGCTCGACCCCTGCAGGGACCACAATGGGCCGGAATGACAGTGAGTGGGGGCAGATAGGTGTGATCATGATGGCTGGCACGTTGGGGTGGATCATGGAGGCCCCAGCTGCAGCCGCATACGCCGTGCTGCCCGTCGGGGTGGAGACAATCACCCCTGTGGACAGGCAACATGGTCACTCTCCCTGGTCACCATCCCCCATCCCCCTGCCCATACAGAATTCCCAGGGCTGCCCGATGCCCGCCTACCGTCGCCCTGCACCGTGGTGATGAGGTGCCCGTTCAGGTAGACGTCCACGTTGGACAGGTATGAGGAGGGACCTCTGTCGATCACCACCTCATTCAAGACCTGGGGGATGGCCAGGCCACAGCACATTGAGGGGCTGGGCAGCACCTCCCAGTGGGTCTGCCCTCAGGCACCTGTGCTGCTCCTGGGCTCTCTGGAAAGTGCTGAGGACAAGGGGCTCCCCCAGGGTTCCAGCCCAAAGGCCTCCACCCCGTGCCCCTCCCCAAAGCCAGAAGACAGTAAGGGCACGGCCTGGAGCTGGGGGGACGTGTCCACAGACCTGGTACTGCATGACCTGCTTCCCGACCTCTGTGTCCAGGTCTGTAGCCAGCACCCCGTTCTCGCTGATCCCGTTGGGGATGGCCATCTTCCCTCGAAGCTCCTTCACGACCCTGACCTTCAGCCGGCTCCGGAGAACAACAGCTGCATTCCCTGGGGGCCGGCAGGGGTCACAGCCAGCGAGGTCAGCAGGGATGGGCGGCAGCACCCCACAGGAAGCAGACCAGAGACCCCTGATCCTTCTCCCAAATTGAGAGCAACACTTCTGTGAACATAGTTCACTGCTACTCAACACACACAGCAGCTTCAACCTGTGACCTGCTCTCTCCTTAGCATCAGGAAAAACACGTCTGACCCATTCAGAAATCTCTGAATCTGGAAACACTTACATGTTGCTCTATGCATCATTTAAAAAGCCAGAAACCAAGTGAGAAGACAATCTCATGTTCAGAACTGCTTGTGGGTTCCAGAACATTCCGACTCACCCTGTATCACCTGAGTAACTTGGGACTGAAAGTTCTCAAAGTTGAAGGGGGTCAGGAAGCCCAGGGAGCCCAGGTGAAAAGCCATGACCGGAGGCACGCTGCCCTGTGAGCCAATGAGGCAGGTCACTCAGCTGGCCAGTCCACTGCAAAGGCACCCGAGCACCAACCGCCCCACCCCTGACCACCCCCGGGAGGGGACACGAGGGCAGGCTCTGCGCCAGGCATGGGCAGGGGGCTGACGTGTTCTGGGGGGGCGGGGCCAGCAGGGCTGACTCAGCGACCACACCTGAGGTCAGCAGGGAGTCAGGGAGCCTAGAGAAGTAGCAATGTGGAGAGCCAGTGAGAAACAAAGGCAAGAGGACTGACCAGCCCACTGACCACAGAGGACAGGAAGGAGCTGATGAGGGCTGGACATGAGGCGATCACGGCCACTCCAGCGCCACCAGGCTCTGACCCGTGGAGACCATGCCTCATAGGTTCTAGGTAGGAAGACCCGACGGGGCAGTGGGCCTGAGAGTGGGACTTGTGGTCCCCAGCAGGGCACTCTGCAGCCCTTCGAGGGGGAGGAGCGGGATGGTAGCAGGCGGGGGAGCCTCGGAGGGAGGCGGGCAGGAGCGGCAGCTTCGAGGCGGCTGGATGCGGTGGGCGGGAGGGCCGCCCCCAGCACCTCGACTTCCGGCCTCGCCCAAGCTGACTCTGCAGGGTTCCAGCCTCAGTGGGTGTGTGTCCTGGGGTGCTGAGGCCCCGGTCCACACCGCCTGCAGGACCTGACCCTTGTGCCCCGGTGGCTGCCCTGTCACTTGCAGGCGGCTCTCCAAGGGCCCCCATGCCTGACCATCTAACGCACCTCAGCTGGGTCCCTGCAGGAACCTTGCCTTGTGGGGAGGGTGGGCTCCTGTGTAGACCCTCACCCTCTGGCACCCCCAGAGCATTTCCCCTGATGCCCTGGAGGATCAGCCTGCAGCTGCTGCCCCCACCTGTCCTGGGCCCCCGCCCAACACAGCCACGCAGCGCAGCTTGCGAATGCCATCTGTGTGTGGACCGCAGCCGCCCCCAGGGCTGTTTCTCCCCTGCAGCCCTCTCCTTCCACCCCGCGCCCTTCTCTGGGCCTGCCCACGCCACTTGCCACCAGCACTCCTGAGCATGGGAATGCCCAGCCACCCACAGCTTCAAGCACCCAGAGCAGAGGCTCGCCTGGCATCATCGCAGAGCTGCTCTACAACCAACAAGCGGGCTCACAGGAAAATCCAGTGAGCCTCAGTGGGAACGTGCACCAGCTGCCCAGCATAGGGCAGGAGACGAGAGGGGGGCGAACCCTCCTCAGGCTGTGCAAGCCCGCAAGACGGAGGCCGCCGAGCCTCACCTGGAAGAGGGAGGAGGCGTAGAGCAGGGTCCCGTCCCCCCCCAGGCAGATGATGAGGTCGATCTGATTGGAAATGTCGTCATAATCTAGAAAACACAGCAGCGAACACAAGGAAAACCGTCACGAGCCCTTGGCGCTGCAGGGCAGAGCCGCCCAGACGGAGCAGGGGCGCTAGGGGCTCCCGTCTCACCTGGGCTGGCGCCCAGTCAACCACCGACAGAACCCAAGGACAACTCGCCTTCTCTGAAGGTGCAGAACTTCCTCTTCACTGGCCCAAAGCTGTCGTCACTCACTATGGCAGGGTCTTCTAGAACTTTCTTCTCCACATACACAATCATGTTGTTCTCCTAGAAGGGAGAATGGCACGTCAGCCCACAAACGAGACCCAGTTCAGATGGTGCTGCTCCTTCACAAAGCCGCCTTTAGGCCTGGGCGTCGCAGGACAAGGGGGAAGCGAGTCCTCTGTCTTGGCCGGCAAACGGCTTCCAATCTGCTCATCTCGCAGATTTCCATCTTGCTGGAGGGTCTGCGACGCTTGCTATGGAAGCCACTTTTCTGGAGAGAGCCTCCTAACTTTACCAGCTACGGAATCAGAAGCGTGGACACCTGATAGGAGGCTGGCTCCACGACCCCCTCCCCAGCCCCGTGTTCCCCTCCCTGAGCCCCCAGCCAGCCCAGATGAGCATGTTGTGGAGCGTCAGCAAGCATCAGTTTCCACTGTGGCAGGTGGAATCCCACCGGCGCAAATGAAGCAGGAGGGCAGAGGGGAGCTGTGGGTCGCCCCCCGGCCCGCTCACCTCCATCAGGTACATGCAGAGCTCCTTGAAGGGCTGGAGCAGGCTGGCGTCACGGATCTTCTTGATGACGAGAACACTCTTTGGGGACTTGTTCCATGTCAACCGCTGGCTAGCAGGGTCCTGGATGTGCCTTTGAGGGGAGAGCAGCGTTCACACCACGAGTGCGCTTTCCCAGGAGGGCAGGCAACGGCACCCCTGGAAGCGTGTCCTCGGGTCCTGGACGAGCGCCCAGTGCTGTACTGACCGGGCCGTGCTTGCCCATGCCCTGCGGCTGGGGGCCGGTCCGGCCAGTGTGGGCCCCAAGTGCCCGGAGCCGGGCTGAGGGCACAGCTGAATCCTCTGGCTACTCGTCCCACCTGGACAGTCCTCACTCAAAGGACCCCCAGGTGCCTTGCTGCCTGACTGTGCCCCTACTCAGTTACGCGGCCCTGACCTGACACCCGCTTGCTCTTTCAGTTCCCAGCGACAACCAGCAATGGCTCCTTTGGAACAAACCTCACTCATGGACTTGCTCCAGGAGAAACCCAGCCCGACCGCTCTTTGCTTGGGGCCCTTCCTGCACGCGGTGGAGGACATCGGACCTCCCACAAACATCCAAACCAGCTGACTGGGGCTGCGGCCCCCGGGGACCACTACAGACCCCTCAGGACACAGCTTCCTGCTGACGTGTACGTGGCGGGGTGCAGCCCCATGTCTACACCACTAAGTGAACAACTCAGCTGACCCTTAACTTTGACAGTTAAAAGCCTGTTTAATGGGGCTGGCCCCATGGCTCAGTGGTTAGGTTCGTGCACTCCGCTTCAGGTGGCCCAGTGTTTCATTGGTTCGAATCCTGGGCGCGGACATGGCACTGCTCATCAAACCACGCTGAGGCAGCGTCCCACATGCCACAACTAGAAGGACCCACAACGACGAATATACAACTATGTACTGGGGGGCTTTGGGAAGAAAAAGGAAAAAACAAAAAAAAGCTTTAAAAAAAAAAGCTTAAAAAAAAAAAAGCCTGTTTAAAAGTCAGTGACTGGCAGGATTTTTGGGGCAGTGAAACTACCTGTGTGATTATAATGGTAGGCACACATTTGGACAACCTCAGAATGCAGGGTGCCGCGCGACCCCACTGCAAGCTGTGGGCTCTGGGAGACGATGTCCTGTGGGTGCAGGGCCTCAGCTGTAACCAACGCCCCTCTGTGGGGTGTGGACAGTGGGGGAGGTGCTGCATGTGGGGGGGATATGGGAATCTCTGTACCTTCCCCTCAGTCTTGCTGTGAACAGAAAACTGTTGGAATAAGAAGGTCTATTTTGGGGCTGGTCCCATGGCCGAGTGGTCTGTTTTGGCGGCCCAGGGTTTCGCCAGTTTGGATCCTGGGCGCAGACATGGCACTGCTCATCAGGCCATGCTGAGGCGGCATCCCACACAGCACAAGCACAGGCACTCACAACTAGAATACACAACTATGTACTGGGGCGGGGGTGGGGGGTGGGCTTTGGGGAGAAAAAGGAAAAGAAAAAAAAGATTGGCAACAGATGTTAGCTCGGGTGTCAATCTTTAACAAAAAAAAAAAAAGAGAAGGTCTATTTTTTTAAAGAGTTAGTGGGCTCCTGCCCAAGAAAGACAGCCTCCTAAGTGCCCGTGGTGCCGACCGGTCACTGGTGCTGGTGGGCCGGCGCGAGGAGGCCACCTGCACTGTGGTCTGTGGGCAGCAGGCCCTCACTGACGGGTAGGGGTGTTCTTCTGGAGGCAGGGCCCCCCAGCTGTGACCCCGATTCCTGTGTAAGTCACAGGGAATGTCCCAGGCCAGCCTGGAACAAGCCGGGTCTCACACGGTGAACAAGCTCCAAGGAGCGGCCTGCGGACAGGCGGCCACCACGGGTCAGCACATACCTCGGCCAGCACTGACCTCTCAGCCCATCGGGAAACACTTCTTCAAGTGCAGTGCAAGCCAGCAGGAAGGCTTCCCTACCCCACAGACTCCCCGTCCGACACCAGCTCCCACGGTGCGTCGCGGGTGGTGCTTCCCTCCGGGAATGCGGGACAGCCCACTAGCAGCTTTCAGAACCACAACAGAAAACACTAACAAAGGTGGGCAGTGACTCATCTCGCTCTCGCCTGACTATCACTCACCCTTTCCAGGCGCTTCCTCGAGGAGAGGGCTCACTCATAACTCCCTCTATGAGCTTCATCACCCACCCAGGTCACAGCACAGCTCACGAGTGGGGACGGCCGGTCTGTGCACGGCACCTGTCACGCTTTGCCAACGACAGGAGTATAATGCAAACCGGCCCCTCGAACTCTCCGGGCTGTGCATCTGCACCAGGAACCTAATTTCTGCATCCTCAGAACTGAAGGCAAAACAGAATCCTGAAGTGACTTGTCAACGGTTGTGTAAAACAACCAAGTCAAGAGTCTCCTAAAATTAACAATCAAACAAATCGCACTGAATCTTCTTATTGTTCACACAATCCTCTTGCCTAGTCGCCTACTTAAAACAGAAAGTCCTCAGGATCACCTGAGACACAAAGAGGCCAGACCTGAGACGCTCGCTGTGCTCCTCACTAAGCTGGCCGGCGAGCTCTGCTGCCCTCGGTGCTCAGGACGAGCCCTGTCCAGCACTCCGGGTGCCGTGACCCGTCCCAGCCGCACGGGAACTGGCACAGGGTCGTGGGACTGGCTGGGTCCTGTGGGAGTTGTTCTCAGTCTACAGTCAGGTGGAGGGGCGTGCAATCCCCAAATCTCGTCCCTCTGCTCGGCCACGGGCCTCGGAGGGAGTGTAGGCGGCTGGCAGTCCTCTACCCAGGTCAGCGGGCGTCTGACGCACGGCTGAGGCAGCCCGTGAAGCCCCTCCCCGTCGACCCAGGCAGGCACCGCCCACCCCCTCCAGCCCTGGGCTTGGCCGCACCCAGCCAGGGCCACTGTACTGCACAGGCCTAGGTGCCAATCGGTCACTCAACTTCCTGCTGGGTCACCCGCAAAGTGCATGCTGACCCTTCCCTGGTGCATAGGCTGTGGATGCGGACAGGAGAGCAGGGCTGCCTGAGAGCAGGGCTGCCGGACAGCTTAGAAGGTGACCCATCGGAACCTTTGCCATCTTGTAAGGCAAAGGCAATCACACGTTGGCAATTCCATGCGTTTCAACGTAAGAGAAAACACACACTCATGATGAAATTTCAGACAATAAAGTAGGAAGCAACAGTCCCTCGTAATCAACCCTTCTATAATATTTTATTTCTGAATGCCAGGGAAAAAGCCAGGTTAGTACCTATGAAGCCCTGCCCCACCCAGCTACAGTGCTGGGAAGGAGGGCGGGTGCAAGGTAGAGAAACGGAGTCCTGTCCCCTCAGAGATGACAGCCCACCAGACAGTGCTGGACATGGGCCAAGGAAGGCCAGAGAAAGCCGCTTACTTCTCAACCTTGACCTGCAGCCCTGGGGACACTCCTAGGACACTTGCCCTCTGTCTGGGGCACCTCACCATGAACAACCCCGCCTTGACCCCGGGGAGCAGCTCAGATGCCGCCCTGAGCCCCCACCTGAGGCTCACGAGGCCGAAACACACACGCAACTCGGACGGTGACTGTGGGCTTGGCCAGGACTGAGTGATGGCTAATTAAGGCTGGACGGGGGGAGGCCACTCAGGTGGCACTTAAGTCGAGATACGAGTAACAAGGAGCAAGCAGCTCTGCCAAGACCAGGAAATGCAGGGTGAGGCCCTCAGGCGGTTGGGGGAAGGCTAGGGCAGGGCCAGTCTATAGTCAGAGCAAACAGGAAGGCGCTGGGTGTGGGGAGAGGGGGAGGCGGGAGCTGGCAGCGGGCAGCTAGGGCTCTGGGTCTGGAGGTGCCTGGGTGGGCTAGGTCACCAATGTACCTGCTGTGCAGAGAGCGGACTGTGGGGGCATGAGAGGGGCCACGGCAGACGGGTGGGAGTCGGACGAGGACGGGATGGGAGCAAAGGCGGGATCAGACCTGCCCCGCGTGTGGCAGCAGCGACCAGACAGCCACAGACGGTGCCTGAAACGAACAGGGGCGCTCGCCCAGAGGGCCTAGTGCCCAGTGGCCCTCAGCGTCTGCAGGAAGTGGGCAGTCACAGGCCCCACACACCACACACTTCACAGTGGGCACCCTGAGGTGGCAGCACGGGCGCCGTCGCCATCCCCTGGGCCCACCACCTCGCACCCGTTCAGAGGGTTGCACCTGCAGCCTGGGGCCCCAACTACTGGGGTATGCCGTGAGATTTGGGGTGGACAGCTGCACTGAGCAGTTCACAGGAAGGAAGGCTCTCAGACGGTTAGTCGCAGGAGCACAGTTGAGGCCACAGCGTTCACCCCCTGCAGAACGTGAACTCCCACGGCTGCCCATGAAGGAGGGGACCCTGTCGGGGGGCTGCACACAAAGGCCTGAAGGGAGAGCGCAGACCGCCTGCAGGGGTGGTGAGCGTCCACCAGGGACAAGGCACAATACTCAGAGTGGAGATGGAATCCTGATTCCTTAACATAAAACACTAATGTCAGATAAGTCATATTCGTGTGTCTTTGCAAAGACATAAACCACAGCCAGACCCCACACAGCCCATGAATGAAGCTTTCACTCCTTTGGAACCATCAAATACTAGATAGAAGAGGCCAGACTGACGGAGAGGTATTCAAGAGTCCAGCGAAATAATCCTAATTGCTTAGTTTTTAAACAGTCTCTCATCTGTGCACCTCACCAGGAGTCCAAGGCCACGCTCCC
Organism: Equus asinus; assembly: GCF_041296235.1. Taxonomy (NCBI): domain Eukaryota; kingdom Metazoa; phylum Chordata; class Mammalia; order Perissodactyla; family Equidae; genus Equus; species Equus asinus. Next base: position 113,285,633 of record NC_091794.1, on the reverse strand, counting down.
CTCGGGCTGACGCCGCTGCTGCCAAAACACAGAGCTTTTAAAGCTGCACTCACAAGGCGGGCTCTCTTTCAAACAAGTAAACTCAGGTTTTCAAAAAAGCCAATTAACGTCTCTGTATTTCAAGAATAATTAAAGGAGAAACATACTGGACCCACCAAATGTGTTAGCATGAAATACATCAGTTCCCCTCCTAGAGTTTTTACTGTAAAAACAAAAGAGTAACTCTAAACATCTTAGGGGAAGCCCACTTGACCTGCTGCGCGCATGGAGCGGACCCCGGCCCGTCCCCCGTCCACGTTCTCGAAGGTATGGGAGACCCTGCACTCAACGAGAGTTGGTGAAGGTGCCTCCCAGCTTTTGCTGACCGACACGTACGTTAACACGCACCCTCTCACTCTGAGGTCAGCACCTTCCGCGCCACAGCAACACAGTCCCAGACGCCCCGCTACTCACATGATGGTCTGGGGGTTCTGCAGCACGCAGGCCTTTGGTCCAAAAGTGGTCACCGGGCACGGCCCGTGCAGGGAGCGGGTCCTCCTGTGGGGAAAGGCACAGAGTGGTGACATCAGTTGCCCCAAGAGCACACGTGTGGACAGACACAGGTACAGACTGTGCAGACTCCCGGAAACACTTCTACTCCCAATGACATTAACTCTGTCATTTGCCCCGTCCACGAGATGGTCCCAGGAGACTCCGCACTGGCCTGCAGAGCTGCATCCAAGGCCACACTGCCTGTGTAGCAACAGCAGTGAGAGAGACACAGAGGCACGCCCAGAAATGACCCTGAGGACAAAGACCCCAAACCAGCACAGGTGCCCAGGCCCCCCCAGAACAACAGAATGTAACCTCTGGGGACAGGCCTGGGAATCTGAATTTGTGCAGTGTCTCTTGGCAATTCTATCTGAGGACCAGTCCTTGAGTTTATTCTTGGGAATCAAGACCTTAGAAACCATCCCAAAGTGATCTGGATTAAAATTCTAACAAAAATGCTCATCCTGAGTTGTACTGTCAATAAAAAAAATACTACTTAAATGATCCAACTTTCTCAGTAATTTAAAAGTTGCTCAGCCACAGTCAAATCATTTGCGCAGAGGGTGCTGCGGCCAGCACGCGTCCTGGGGACGACATCACTTGGCTGCCCTCCCTCTCAACCTGGGGGTCCAGCCCCGGCCCCAGCAAGGGGCCCGGGGAGCAAAGAGGACACCCCCACAGAGACAGGGCTGTGGGACGTGTTCACCCTACACAGAACACTAGCTTCCAACAGCCTCATGGTCCCTTTCTGGACCAAAAATACTGTCACAAAGACAGCAGACGGAGCTGGCTAGCTTGCTTTCATCTTTACCCATCTTATGGGTGGACAAGGCCTTCCAACTGCAGCACAGACAAAACAGATTTCCTACTGTCTCACGAAGGGCAGCCGACCGTGAGAGAGAGTCATGCCATCTGGACGTAGGCTGTGCCTCCCTGGCCCTTGAGAGCACGCAAAGATTTCTGGAAATGCTGTCCACAGGAGGTTTTCCTGAGGCGCATTTACACCTAATCTCTGCTCCTTAAGAACTGGCCGTGACTGGGCACATTCCTCCCTCTCTCCCCGGCCAACACCCACACGCAGAGGCCACCTCTGACCTGCTGCCGCCACACCAGGTTCAATGTCCTCTGAAACAGAAAGGGTGTGTACGCCAAACCCACAAAACCAGACCCCAAAGCAGGGCTGCCGGGGGAATGCAGTCAGCACACTAAAGCAGCAGCAGGTCACCTGGAAACTCAGCACGACGACACAGGTGAGGGAAGCAGCCGGTCCCGGCAGACCCTGCGGCTGCCTCTCCCACACGTGGGTCAGAGCCTTCTAGACAGAAAGCTGTGCTGGCACTGCGGCCCTGCCCCACTGCCCACCAAGGGCACCACTGCACCTTGCCTGACAGAACCACGTGCTTTTCCCCAAAAGCCCCTGCCTTTCACAGACGACCCTTGCTTGAGAGGCGAGGCCGGCTCTCGCAGCTGCCACCTGAAACTCACCGCGTTGACGGTTCCCAAAACCAGAGCAACATCCGCAGGGGCCATCACAGAGCTCTGCCCGGCAGGCCGCTACACGCGAAGCTCCCAGGCTGTTGCTCAAGCACATTGCGCAAGAATGCGTACCTCCAGCTCGCCAGAGAGGGCTCGGGCAGGCCAGGGCGCTTGCCCACACCTTGCGGCCTCCACCAGCCCCAGCGATGACCAGCACCTTCAGCACCACCCACACACCTCACACTCACAAGTCTGTGAGGGCACAGCTGACGGGCAAAGAAAAGGAAAAGCAGCCGTGGGTGCCCTCTGGGAAGACGTGCCAGAGCGTGCTTGTCCCCTGCTCTGGGGACTCAGAAAGCCCGTCCCACTCCACTTTCTGAGGAGACATCACATTAATCAGTATTTATACGCACCCGTATAGACTACTTAAAAGAACCTTTTGTGGCAGTTTTATTAAGTCAGATCAGGAAATCAGAGAGAGGGGGCAGGGAGGGGCCTTGTACCTGAACTCCTTGGTGCTTGCCGGGGCGGGCGCGGCAGACAGGCTGCGGGACTTGGCGCGCCCCCGCATGGGGTGGCTGAGCCCCCAGTCCTCGTCCCCATGACACGCGGAGCAGCGGTACGAGGCTGCATCTGCACTCAGCTCCTTACTCATGTTGACTTTCTCTTGTTCCACTTCCATAGTCGATAAACGAGGACTTTGGTCCGAAAAACGCTGATGCCTTAATTTAATAAAATAAATAAAGTAAGTAAATACACATGTACAAAGTAATGTATACACACATATATACACCCATTCTATCCAGGGGAATAACGGTTGAAGTCCAATTTACCAAAGGACTTTGAAAATAGTCTGTTTCCATCATAAAGATACTTAAGAACTCAGGAATCTACCTGTGTTTTTTCACAAATCTAGAAGAGCTAAAAGCCAAAAAACAAGAACAAGCTGCGGAGCGGGTGCTACGGCCCGTCCCTCACACACCACGCGAAGGCTCCGCGGCGAGGGGAGCACGGCGTGCTGATGGGGAGTCAAAGGCGGGCGGCTGTGAACACCTCTCACTCCAGAAAAGCCGGGTCAACAGAATCAGTGAGACTGACCCACAGGCACATTCAACTCCACCCCTGCAAACAGAGCCTGCACTTCTAGTCCAGCACCAGCGAACATTTACCAAAACTGACCTTGTTTGCTTGCTTGTTTTTTTGAGGAAGATCAGCCCTGAGCTAACATCTGCCAATCCTCCTCTTTTTGCTGAGGAAGACTGGCCCTGAGCTAACATCTGTGCCCACCTTCCTCTACCTTCTACGCAGGACGCCTGCCACAACACGGCTTGACAAGGCCACACCCAGGTAGGTCCGCACCCAGGATCTGAACTGGTGAACCCCGGGCCACCAGAGCGGAACGTGGGAACTCAATCGCTGTGCCATCAGGCCAGCCCCCAAAACTGACCTATTTTAAGCCTCAAAAAAACCTTCAACTTCCAAAAATTAGCAAAGGTAGAGAACCTGATTTCCGACCACAATACCATAACACAGGAAAAGACAAAAGGAGAAGCAAAACCAAACCCTCCAACCACTCAGGACACCTCAACTTCCTCCTGACCCACTTGCGGCCTGACTTATGGCCCATGGCGCGCGGAAAAGAAAGGAAAAGAACTACCTGAACGTGGAGCCAAAGTTTCTGCCAGCCCGTCAGGCTGCACGGAAGGTCCTGAGAACAGAGTGATGAGCTGAGATTTAACTCAAGTAGAGGTAGAAAAGGAAAAAACAAGCCTAAGAAAGGCACAGAGGAGACAAAATAGAGGCAGAAGCCAACATGTGAGAGACAGACAAAGAAAACCAGAGTCTGGAGAAAGAGCACAGGGAGTAAACTAGCTTAGATCAAAGGACGAAAAGAATGACACTAACTGGAAAACCTGGATCAAAAGGTAATTTTCTAAGAAAACTGCTGAGAGGGGGAGGGGGAGGGGCCAAGCAAGAGACAGGGAGAGGGAGGGAGGGAGGGAGACAGGGTTGACAACTGCCCGAGTGGATCAATATTGTCCTAGCTTGAGAAACACTGATGTTTTACAAATACATGAAAAATTCAATGAAAACCAGAACCTACAAAAACACGTCTGATATAACTACTCCTATTTGATACTTGGAGGCCAAAGCCAGTGCAATAAGGCAAGAAGATGCAATAAAGACAGAGGAGGAACAGGTGAAACTGTACGTGTAGAGGACACGATTTTCAGTAGAAAATCATAAGGAATCTACAAAAAACCAACCACATCTAATCAGCAAGTTTATCAGCAAGGCTGCAGGAGACAAAATTCAACACATGGGCAAAAGATCTCAACTTTGGGCAACTTCCCTAAAGATATATGGATTGCAAATAAGCATGAAAAGATGCCCAACATCCTTAGTCATCAAGGAATTGCAAATTCCTGACACCCTACCAGAAGGGCTAACATGTAGGAAAACTGACCACAGCAAGTATGGGCAAGGCCACGGCGACCGGAAGCCTCCTGCACCGCGACTGGGAAGGGACCCGACAACCAGTTTGGGAAATAGTCCAGCAGTTTCTTAAAATGTTAACACATACCTGCCATGTGCCCAGGTGGTCACCCCAGAGAAACCAGAATGCGCGTCTGCACACACTTGTCTGTGAAACTCGAGCTGTGCTCCCCCAGACCTGGAGACAGCCCTTCACTCAGACCTCCGCTCAACGTCACCTCCTCAAGAGGACACAGGTGCCACCCGCCTGTCACCCTCCGTCCAGCACCACTTGCCCTTGTGTCACTCTTTCATGCATGGTCTGTCCCTCGTGTCCCAGAACAGGAGCTACCAAAACTTGGTTTTGCTCAGTCCAGGTGCTCAGTGCCTGAAAAGTGCCCCACTGAATTCACAGGGTTATCACTGGCTTGGGGCGATGACGAGCAGGCAGCCACGCGTTCAAGGCCGGAGCCCAGGGGACCAGCTGGAGTGGGCCCAGTCAGCCCACGGTGAACACGTACAGCCATGGAACTGGAGGGCTCCCCACAACGTGGGCCACGCCCCCATTCAGCAGCCAAACAGAAGGGATCTGGAAAGAATTCTGGGGGAAATGGAAAAGAGTGAGGTCAAGAGTGCAAGAGCAGCAAGGTGTGAGGATGGAGACCAGGGGGTGGTAGCCGGTGCCCAGAGGGAGGACAGAGACCACTGGCCAAGGAGGGGCCCCCGTGATTAAGTGTGTGATGGCAGAGAACAGAGAGGCTGTGCAGCGCTCCAAAAGGCAGCAGGGTAACCTGGTAAGAGACACAAGAAGGCAGATTTTGGCTTAATATATGAAAAAACTAAACAGACATGTTTAACTCCTTATTCCATCAAGAACGGTGCAAAACAAAAAATAACAGCCAACCTCACTGAGCAGCTTCTCTGCTCCCGGCACTGCCCTGACTGCTTCTCTGCACCATCCACTTAGTCCTCACAAGGGTCCTAGGAGAGCAACACCAGACAGGGAAATTGGAACTATCAAATGTGAACTCACAACTTTAAAAGGAAATATTGTTAAAAAACTAGTTTTGAGCTGTTACTAAGAGGCCTTGCAGCAGCCTCAGGCTGCCACCTTGAAAAGTAAACCAACTACTCTCCTCTGACCTGCAGAGCCGGAGCAAGGCTGCCGGAGCAAGGCTGCCGGAGATGGCGTCCTGGACTGAGAACAACCTGTTGCCAAAAAAGGGCAAAGGAGGGGCTTAAAGGACCCTGTCAGCCAAGCTATAAGCATGCAAGCCTCAAAAAGAAAACACTTACAAATACCGGAACAAATGATGGCTGAGAAGAGAGAGTCCACAGAGGAGAAGTTGACAAATCACATAAAAAATAGCTGTGATACAAACCAGGGTGAAGATAACGAGAGATGTTTAGTTTCCAACTCAACAGGAGGAAAATGTCACAAGACAAGGTGTGCTGCCCCTCGGGGACAGCGGCTTCCCTCTTTCTGTGCAGGAAGGAGGCGCAGGGACAGGGGAAGCAGGCTGAGCTGCAGCAACGTGGGCACTTACCTAGACCAGGACGGCCCACGAGGAGCAGAACCACGGCCCATCACAGGCCCAGCACCCACCCTGCCAGGCCCTGTCCGGGCACTGGACATCCCGACTCACCCTCACAGCAAGCCGCGAGGGCAACGTCTAAGAGACCGGAGCCCAGGACCACAAGCTAGGACGGGGCAGAGCTGCCACCTGGGCCAGAGATCCTAGGCCCCTACTCACAACCACAGTGGACACAGACACAGCAGGGAGGCCCAACGAGGGTCCCAGGGCATGAGCCGCAGGCGAACCGATGACTTGACCCCTTCTACACTAAAATAAGGTTCCATCAGGGCATGCCACAGGCCCCAGGAATGCGGAAGACCGACGGGTGATAATCACAGGCAACGGTCCCAAATCTCTGGCCAAAGCAACCTGGAGACCACCCTCAGGGCACCACGCACAGGGCACCACCCTCGGGGCGGCACGCAGCTGAGACCCACTGTGAGGAAGGCCTGCCTTCAGAAGTCCCACGAAGGCAGAGAAGCTTCAGAAATAATATTAACAAAAGAATGAAAATGGCTCCTCGTGGGGCTCCACGGCACAGTCACTCAGGGACACTCGTGGGTCCTACGTGGTCACCACACTGAATCTGTGGCCAGAGCTGGGCAGCTGATGCTGTAATCCTAGGAGGACGTGGAAAGCTCTATCCCTCCAAGAAGGGGCAGAAATGACCATCTAGTAAGATTCCTACAACCCTGAGGAGACAAGGAAAGGAATGAACTAAACCTATGATGCTGAAATTTTCAATAGGCTTATAATTAGCTTTGTAATTATTGGCTTTTTATGTCTTCTGTTTGATGTTAATGGGTAACATATTCAAACAAATCATTCCATGTAATTCTTATTTAAATGGTTGAGGGGCATTTGTTACGTCTGCAATCAACGCTAAAAGTTTAATTTCTAGGTTTTGTTTATTACTTAAGAAGTCAAATAAATTTGGCATTGCACAAAAAGTAGCACTAAGGGCAGGTTCCCATGGACCGAGGTCCTCTGGAAGGACAGCCACCCCCTCCCACCCCCACCCAACACACTCTGCAGAGGCCTTTCGAGCTGCACTGACCAGCCCAAAATCACCTTCCAGCTCCTCAGCTCTTCCTGGGAAAAGTACAGGAACGTAATTTATACTACAGCCAGATATGCAGGTGACACTGTCTCAGCTTCTACTTGTAGTTTAAGAATTGTATTACACTAAGTCTTAGGCTAATATTTTTATTGTATCCAAAGTATCCTTAATACAGACACAACACATGTTTAAAAAGGATAAATCCATCCCCAGGCAAGGTTATTCCAGGATAGAAAGGCTGGCTCAGCCACTGTAGTCCAACGTGTCAACAGGGTAAAGGAAAAAACCACTAGTTATACGAACAGATGTACAAAAAAGTATCTGACAAAATTCCACACCCATTCATGACAAACACTCTCAGCAACGAGGAACAGAGTAGAACTCTGTCAACTTGATAAAGAGCGTCTACAAACCTACAGTTAACATCATACTTACTGGCGAAAAAATGAATGCCTTCCCCTAAGCCTGGGAACAAGGCCAGGATACCTGCTGTCACCACCCTCACCCAACAGAGCACTGGCGGGGCTGGCCAGCGCAATCAGGCAAAAAAGATGCAGACAATCAAAAACCCAGCGTCACTTACAATCACTTAAAAATATTCAGATACACATCTAACAAAACATGTAGAGGACTTAGATGCTGAAAATCATAAAACACTGCTGAAAGAAAGCAAAGATTTCCTTCTACACAAATGGCAAGACACACCTCTGCCCACGGACTGGGCGACTCAACACAGTACAGACGTCAGTGCTCCCAAAACCCATCTGCAGGGTTAACTCAGTTTCTGCAAAGACCCCAGCAAGGTTCTTTTGTAGATGTAGACAAGCTTACTCTAAAGGTTATTTGGAAAGGAAAAGGTACTAGCAGAGCTAAAACAATTTTCAGAAAGAAGAGTCGCTCTCTCTGATTGAGGACTTACTCACCATCATCAGGACTGTGCTGCATTTGGCAGAAGACGGCCAAACGGATCAATGGAACAGAAAAGAGAACCCAGAGACAGAACCACACAAACATACTCAAGTGATTTTGACAAGATGCACAAGCAATTCCATGGAGGAGCTGGAGTGATCAGACATCCACAGGCAAAAAAAGTGAGCCTCAACCTAAATTTCACATCTTCAACAAAAACTAACTCAAAATGGATCAAACTGGACTATGTTAAGTGTAAAACATAAACTACAAGACCTTCCTAAGAAAACACAGGAGATAGTTTTTGGGACCTGGGGCTAAAGAGAATTGTTTATACATGATATAAAAAGCACAGTCCATAAAAGGTAAAAAAAATTGATAAACTGGACTTCATTAAAATTAGAAACTTGCTCTGTGGAAGACCTTGTTAAGACGATAAAAAAACAAGCTGCAGACTGGGAGAAAATATCTGCAAACTAGGTATCCAACAGAGGATTTGCATCTAGAATATATAAAGAAATCTCAAAACCAACAATAAACCAAAAGAGATGAACAGACCAAAGAGGATGTAGGCATGGTACACAAGCCTGTGAAAAGACCCTCCACATCACCAGCCACTGGGAATCGCAAATGAAAACCAGCTTGGGGTACCACTACACACCCACCAGACCGGCCAAATAACTACAAGCTGGAGAGGGTGCACAGAAAGACCATCACAGCCTGCTGTGGGAACATCAAAGGGAGGCACTCTGGAAAAGAGCGTGGCAGTTTCTTATAAAAACTAAATATACAACCCAGTAGCTGCACCTTGGCATTTATCCCAGAGAAATAAAAACTTACGTTCACGTAAAAACATGCACAGGAACGCTCACAGCAGCTTTATTTGCAATAGCCAGACCCTGCAGACAGCCCAATGTCTTCCAGCTGGTGAAGAGTTAAACAGATCCTGGTGCATCCCAACAATAAAACACGACTGGGCCTCCCAAGGGAAGGCGTACTGACACCTGTGACAGTTTGCATGGATCTCAGGGGCTGAGTTTGAAGAGCCTGTCTCCAGGGGTCACATACTGAATAATCCCACTTACACAACCTTCTCGAAATGACAAAATCAGAGAGAGAAGGAGAACAGATGAGCAGTCGCCAGGGAGTCTGAACGGGGCCTGGGGGAGCTCCGCGGTGAGATGGAGCGGTTCTGAGCCTGGATTGTGGTGGTGGTTACAGAAATGTACACACAAGGTAGGCTGCACAGAATCTACACATCTAAAAACGGGTGGAATCTCCATAAGGAGTGTAGTGTAGTTAACGGTATTTGTCCAGTCCAATTTCCTGGTAATATTATGGTGCCATCGACATGTAAGCTAACACCGGGAGAGGCACAGGGGTCTCTCTGTGCTATTTTCACAAGTTCCTGTGAGTGAGTCTGTAATTATCTCAAAACAAAGAGTAAATTTAAAAAAGGATAAACCAATCAAAACCACAAAAGGCAAATGTATTTAAAAATCATTATTACACAGATCTAGAAGCTGTTAAAACACACTTGCCAAGACTAACTTGGTGACTAACAAGTAAACTAGTCTATAAAATAGTCGTATTAAACATTAAAACCAGCTTTTAAAATTTATCTCACATTTAACTCAACTTTAGCATGTTAACTGTTCCAAAGGATGAAATTCCAATTCCGTCCAAGTTCCTCACACAGACAACCTGAGTTTAAAAGACAACTCTGCACTGGGAAGTTTCAGGAAAAGGGCTAGAGCAGAACAGCAGAGCGTCTGTGGGTAAAGAACACAGAGCGATGGGGAGAGACACTGCCGGGCGAAAACAGAGCACACGGGGCACTGCAGGAGCCACACGCGCCGCTGTGAACATGACCCCAACACACATCTGTCGAAATACTCAACAAAAAAGGAAAGTTTATTTGCAGACAGACACGGGAAAACGTTCCTCCGCACTGACATGAGTCGGGGAGAAGTGCCCGTGCGCTCGCCTGCCCCGCTTCCCCAGCAAATGACGCCGGGGCTGCAGAGATGCCACCAACCCGGGCATCACACTGGTGGCGGACGAACCGAGAAAGCCCTTCTGGATGGTTCTGTGGCGACAGGAACCAACAGCCTGACCGCTGAACAGGACAGAGATCCGAAGGGGGCTTCTCAGCGCGCGGCTGCCCGTTCCTGGGGCCGGCGAGGACAGGGGTCTGCACAGCTCTGGACGAGCCCAGGCGCCGCCCTCCCGCCCCCCCGGGCCACCTTCGCCGGTCCCTCTGAACAGGTGTCCCCGTGCCTTGAACCCAGGAGGGCGGCAGCCGCGAGCGGGGACACACGGAGAGGGGAAGCCCCCAGCCAGCGCGCGGGGACGGAGTCCTGGCGTCAGAGGCGGACCCCCGGCGGGACGGAGAGGCCCGCGGGCAGAAGCGCCCCAGGCACCGCCCGGCCGGCGTCGGGAAGCTCCTCGGGCCGCCGGACGGCCGCCTCCAGCAGTCGCGATTTGAGGTCACAAAGACGTGGGGTCTCAGCTCCCACGAAACACCTCCTGCCTCTTCCTTCTGCAAGTTAGGGATTCCGCTCCTTCTCAAGAGCTAACTGGACGCGCTGAGACCGACCGCCGCTCCCCGCTCCTCGTCAGGTCAGCCCCACCCCGGAGAACCCCGGTGGGGACCCCCAGCCCCGCGCGGACCCCGTGCCGCCCTCAGCAAGCGCGCGCGGCGGGCGCTGCGCGGTCACCCGGCCGGAGAGGCCGCACAAGGACGCCGGGCCCGCCCGGGCGCAGGTCCTCGGGGCCCTGGCCGGTGCCGGGCCGCCCGGAGGGCAGGACTGCGGGACTCGAGCCAGGGGCCGGGGGCGCCGCCCGGAGCGAAGGACGCCAGCCCCAGCGTCTGGCCCGTCCTCGCGAACCCAGGCGCCGGGGCGATCCCGACCCACGCGCCCGGCGCGGCCGTCGGCAGGTCACGTGTGCGTCCTAAGCGAAGGGACCAGCCCTCGAGGACCCGCCCTCGGAGGCACAGCCAGATCGCGAACTCGGGCCGCCCAGGAGCGCCCGGGGGTCAGGGGTCAGCTCAGGCCGCGGCCCACGTCGCGGAGACGCCGCATTCCCCGGCCCCTCACGACCCCGCCCCCCGCGACCCCAGGCGGCGGCGACCCCGGGCGGGCGGCCGGGCCGAGCGGCCGCGCGCACTCACCGTTCGCTACCGCGGGCGCCCGCGGGGCCGCCCCGTCGCCGGGCCGAGCCCGCAGGCCCCGCCGCCCCGCCGCCGCTCGCCGTCGCTAGCCGGCCCCTGGCGCCGCGGCCGCCCCCCGCCCCATGGCCGCGCCCTCCCCACGGCCACCGGCCCGCGGCGCCGGCCCGCCAAGCAGCAAAGCCGCCGCGCCGCCAGTGCGCACGCGCACGCGCCCCACACCGCCCCGCGCATGCGCGCCTCCCCCGCCCCCTCCCCGCGCATGCGCCCCAGCCGCCCTGCGCGCGTGGGCCGCCTGGCGGGGACGCTGGCCGGGGCTGGATGGGGGAGGAGGCTGGGGGGCGGCCAGGAGGCGGGGCCCAGGCTGCCCGCACCTGGATGGCGGCCCAGGGAGGATGACACCTGGTCCCCACTAACTCCGCTGCGTCGGAAGCACGTCTGCCCTCCCGCCCGAGCCCGCTGCCCCTGTCCCGCCCCCGCTCCCCTCCACCTCGAGCCAGGTGGGCTGGCTGCGGGTCCGGGCGAGTGGTGACACCCACCACCCGCCGAGGATTCCATTACTATCAGGGTGTGACTCTGCTTAGGAGGAACATGTTTGGGGAACCAAAACTCGATGTGAGCAGCTGCGACAGAACCGCACCCCTCGGCTGCCGGCTCAGCTAGAGGGAGCGGGCCTGCCCCCTGGACATCGTGGGCCTAACCCACCCCAAGCAGCCTAGTAGGTCCTTGCACACCACCTGGACCTCAGGGGCTCTAGGCCTGGGGTCTCAAAGGGGCCCCTCGACGGTGACCTGCCAACACTGTTCTTCCGCCGTGTCCCCACACTCAAGGACCCAGAAAGGAGGAGGGAGGAAGGGAGCCAAGGCCACAGTACTCACGTTGTAGCTTCTGGTGTAGCTGCGGGCCTCCCTGGTCCAGGCACTTCCCCCAGGTGGATGAGTTCTCCCAAGGTTTGCTGAATTGACGGTTACCCACCACTACTGCATTCAGGAGTCTTGTCCCAGTGTTGTGCCAGGCTCCTGGGACACGTCTGTGAATAAGTTGCTGCAGGGTTACTGTAGGAGATGAACCTGGGCAGTGCACCTCCTGGTGCTTTCTAACCTGCCTGGCTCCCCAAGTGCCATCCTTTATTCCTTCTCTACACTCAGGGCTCCCCGAGATGGAGCAGCTAGCCAAGGCCACGTGTGGACTGGAGTCCTACAGCAGCCTGGGAGGCTTCCCCAAACCCCATACCTGCTGCCGTCAGAATTCTCTGGCTGGGACTCCTGGCCCTGTGTCTAGAGACCTGGAACACGGCGACAGAGCAGGACACGTCTCACTGCTGTCGCAGGACCACTGAGCAGTCGGGTCACGAAGGGTGAGTGGAAGGAGGGGCAAGGATGGCCGTAATTTGGGGGGATTTCTCAAGCTCTGTAATTTCCTCATCTGGTTATTTTGTAAACCCAGCTGCTTCCCCAAAGTGACTGCTGGCCATGCCCACAGGAGAAGCCTTTCGACCTGTGTTTTTGGATGTGATCATTAACATAAGAAAAATATTAATGCTTGATCCAGCACTTGTTACATACCTGGCACTGGGCTAGGCCTCCCAAGAACCTTCTAAAGCAGGGACAGTCTTTGCAGAGAAGGCATGGAGGCAGGAGCGCTGCCGTGTAACTAGCCAAGGTCACACAGCAGGCACCCTTCCGTGTATGTCTCTCTAAAGGGAACTTGTGTAGGTGCGTGTCTGTAATCAACACCCTCTGTCTACCCTGGACTTTGAGACTTTGGGGAAGGGACACTTCCCCATCTCAGAGATGAGCACACAGGGGCTGACGCTGATTGTGCAGTTTCCTCCAGCAGGCCCCAGGGCCCACCCTGGGGATTCGGGGGCCTTGAACTCACACCCGGTGCCCCAAGGCTGTCAGGGAAGTCGAAGGCCAATGCTGGGAGGGGCAACTTAGGGCATCCAGAAAGTTCCTAGGGGAGGTTTCACTTGAGCTGAGTCCAAAGGCTGTGCAAGGATGAGCCAGCTGTGGTGGGGAGAGGGAAGGGCCGGCAGCGGGGTCAAAGGCCAGCGTGGGGGTGGATGCCAGTCAGGCCTTGGAGGAGCTTCCTCCCTTCAGGCCAGGCTACAGGGGTTGGGGGGGGACATGCCAATGCCTTACCCTTGTTTAAGTTTCAGACCCCCAAAACCTTGACCCATCCTCTTCTGAAAGTAGAATGATACAGCGGGATGTGTGGGGTGGGTGGTGGAAGTGGGGAGCCTGAGCCGTGGAGGGTGGGTGGGATAAGGTGACCCACCTAGAGCTGACAAGGGGGTGCCCCTGGATTTTGGATGAGTTTGGGGGACTCCCTGGCTCTTGGGAGCAGGCAGGGGGTGCCCCTGGCTCTCAGGTGCAGGGGGTGGTGGGGTGCTTCTCTTCTGGGACCTGCTCTTAGCTCTGGGGAAAGTTGGCTTCAGTTGTGCCAAGCTGGGGTGAACGGGCGTGAACAGAGCCCACTCAGCACCCAATAGGGGAAGTGGCCAGGAGCCTGGGTGACGGGCTGCTGAGAGGGACTGCAGCCCCCTTGGAAGGAGATGTGTCTGGGCTTTCCAGAGGTCATCTTGTCCATCTCCCAGCCTCTGGCCTCCAGCCAGCATGCCTAGGACAGCTCCAGCCTCTTTCCCAGGACTTACCCAGTCCTCCCCAGGGTCCAGTGTCTGGAATTGCCCACTTGGCAGTCTCCTCTTTGGTCTGGTTTTGGGAGACAGAGCAGAGTGGTGGGGGTGGGGCGTGGGGAGGGAGAGGCAGGGCTGGCAAGGAGGAGGGAGCCTGCTCCAGGAGCACATGCCCACTGCAGCCCCCAGCGCCGGTCGGTGGTCGGTGGTCGGTGGTCGGTCTGGGCAGGCAGGGAGAGCACCGAGGACCCCGAGGACCCCGTGGTGGCTGGGTAGGTACTGCTCCTTGCTAGGGTCGAAGGGAAACCCACGCCCTGGTGCAGTGACCACTGCGTGAGCAGACGTGAGTGCCAGGTGCTGGAGGAGGCAGGGGACACCTCTGGCTTCCAGGGCCGAGGTAAGCAGCAGACGCTGTGCGGGTGGCCAGCGTGAGGGCCCAAAGGGTCACTGTGAGGCCCGGCTGCGAGGGGCTCGGTGCTGGGCGAAGTGGACATCGCACCAGTGGCAAGTGTGCACAGCACCGCAGGTGGGCCGGTGACTTGGACCCAAGGGGGCAGAGGCTGCAGGTGTGGCTGGAGGAAAAGGGAGAAGGGCTGGCCCCCTGGAGGGGATGAGGCCAGGAGCGAGAGGTCATCTCCCAGGTGAGTCAGGCATCGGAGGCTGAGTGCTAAGGGGTCCCGCTCAGGCTCAGAGAGCGACTGCAGACTGTGGCTCCCACTAGCAGCACACACACCGCTTCCTTCAACACAGGAGCCGGCTGCTCTCAAATGCCCCTGCTGGCACCTGTGCTCAGTGACTGCTTTGCTGAGAAAGTGGGACAGCAGCCTCGAGGCTAGCAGAGGGGCTGTGCTGTGCAGCTGCGACGTCAGGGTGCAGGAGACATGCTGGTGCCAGGCTGGGGCACTGGACACAGGGGTTCCTGAGGGGAACAAGTGGCCATCTGCAGGCCAGCCAGCCTTTGGTGAGGCTCCATTTGACCTCGTATCCACCTGTGCCACCTGAGGGTGGGCCACTACCGGCAGTTGTGCCCCTGCTTCTCGACCCCAGGAGACCCTCCTTCTGGAGGACTCAGGCTGCTTGCCCAGGGAGCACCTCAGATGCTCTCTGGCATTTTCTAAGACAGTTGGCAGCATTAAAACTTGCAAAGAACAAATTTATTTCAGGAGAAGTGGGGGAGGAGGTTGAAGCCAGGTGAACACTGTTCAGGCTGCCAGTCACCCAAGAGACAGCGTCCCTGTTCCCGGCAGAAACGCACAGGAGACCTGGCGTGGGGCCGCTGAGGCCCTCCCCAGACGAAGTCCGGAGGCCCCTGCTGCCTGTACTTCCAGACAGTGGGAGATGGAGCCGGGCAGGATGCTGCCCACCGAGAGCCAGCTTCACTTACTTATGAAAAGTACCAGCGTGTGACCCGGGAAGATTGCCAAGTTACCTTTTATAACCTCGCAGAACCTATAAAATAAAGATGGTGCGTCCTTTGGCAGAGAAGGCAGGGAAGGGACGCCGGGAGGGGGAGCGAGCGGCCTCCTCAGTAATACTCGTGTGCTATGCTTGGTTCTCACGCTTTGGTGGCAGATGCTCATGTTTTCTTACAAGATGCAGTTCTTTTATTCAGACTATGATGAAAACCACTCAGTCAGCAGGAAAGCATGTCTCTGGAGTAATGTCCTCAGATCTCTTAAGGAGAGAAGAGGAGGGAAGGGCCGCCAGGTGGGGTGCAGGTGAGAAGAGCAGGATAGCGGCCTCAGGAGACCCACATCACCTGGGGAAGTGGCCTGAGAGTGGATGGGACAGGGTGGTCTGGGTGGTGACGGTGGCCAGGGCTGCAGGACCCTGCTGCTGTGCAGAGCCTGTCTGAGGTCCACTGCTCCTCTGATGGATTCTGTGATGGGGACAAGGATGGGCAGAAACGTGGGCAGCTGAGGGCTGGTGAGGCACTGGCCACCCAACCACGTGGGTGAGACCTCACTGAGGAGGGGGCAGCCAGGGGAAGGCGGCCACCTCCATAAACTGAAACACACCAGCAAAAAAGCAGCCACACCAAAGTCCCTCATGTCAAACTGCTTTATTACATCTTAAATAACAGCACAGTTTAATATAGTATCTATCTTGCATCCAGCTTCCTTGCAGTACACCGACCTTAAAATTAAATACAAAAGGTGAGGGGGCAGGGTGCAGAGAGCTCTACAGAGGCGGCGATGGAAAGACAAGGAAGGGGCTTCGCTTGACTCAACTCTGCCAGACCCAGGCCTCCGCATGTCACAGCACAGCTTTGTACAGGATGTTGCAGAGGAACAGGATGGAGAGAAGCCTACTGCTGCTCTGGGACAGTGCTCGGGGTGCAGGGGAGGCCCACACACTGCTGTCTAAACGCTGCTGCTGAACAGCAGACTCGAGACAAACCAGGAGTCTGCGAGCTAGAAAACGATCTGCCTCAGATGCAAAGGTGTGCCCCGCAGAGAGACAGGCTGCAAGAGATGCATAAAGAGGGGCCGGGGTCTCCAGTCCCTGCTCCCCGCCACCCCCGCCAACAGCAATCGTTTGGAACAGGACTTGTTTTTTAGAGAAATAAAGAAAACAGTGACTATCCTGTCACTCAAGCGTGTGGAGCTGCGTACTGTGCTGCTTCCGACGCGTGTGCACAGAGAAGTGGACAGAGCCGCGATGGTTACAACTTCAAAGAGGTTATTTCTTAAAAGAAAAAGAACATCTAAGGACTGAGTCCTATATGCACTTTTGAGCATTTCTACAGCATGCGATTCTAAGAGTAAACCCACCCAATATGGCAAACGATCAAATTTTTTAAAATTTAACTTAGAAAGTTTGAGATCATTATTTTCAAAACATTGATTTGTACATTGTTTCATACACAAATAATTGACTGACTATCCAAGCACAGGACGGGCACCTCTCTTGAAAATAGAGGTTTCTTGATGTTTGGGGGTGGGGCACGGGGTAGTGTTAGGCTATTATTATAAACTTCCCTCCAACTTCACAAGGAAACCCAAGGTGAGATTAAAAACTGAACTGAGAAGGTGGAGGATGGGTTGGGGAAGAAAAAGGTCCTGATTGGAGTTTACTGTTCATCACGCATTCAAGACAACAGCGCGTGCTCGGCTGTGTCACTTCTTAGCATCGTTCTTTCTACGCCATGTTTGTGCGCAACAACTGTGTGACACTGGACAAAAAATAAAAACCAGGGACTAAATTTACATCATTAACAATTTCAGAGAGCCTGCACTAGACTCTCTTTCTCTGTTTCACTAGTGAACATAAAGGAATATATTTTAAAAAGGAAATATAAATGTTTTCAAAACCCTGTTACAACACGACCTGAAATTTAGAACCAATGACAAGGGAAAGTCCTCAACTTGTTGCATGAACCTCACGAAACAGGATCGCTGACCTAAAACTCAAATAGACTAGCGAAAGGCCTGTCTGTCTCACAATTACACTCCAGTTTACCTTCTGGTTAACATTTTTATTATAATAGTATCTCCTTTTATATTCATTCAAGACAAAAAAGAAAACAAAGACAATGGTCCCGGAAGGAATGCATGTCTGTTGAGTTTACAGCACAGATTCTTCTCTTAATGGGAGTTGTGCTCTTGGTTTCAGCATAAGTGAAGGAGAAAGATCTTGCCCTTTGAAGTTCTGGGGGGAGGTGCAGGGCGCCCACGTTAGTAGGGGATTGGAAATGCTATCACTGTAACGCTTCAAGGTTGGAATGGTCTTCCAGTCACCGTGGCATCCACCTGCTGTTTTAAAGAATTTAAAGAAATGTAAAAAGAAACAGAACATCTAAATTCAGATCTATAATCAGTGTTACTGCTCTTTCCACGGCTCCATCTGTGTTTGCAGCTGAGGGGCACATTACTTCAGGCTGATGTAAATGCTTACCTTACCACAATTCCAAGTTAACTCACATCCAAATTAATCTAGAAACCATGACTTGCAAGTTCACTTGTGCTCTGAGAAGCACGTGGAGGTATATGTGGCGAAGGGCATTACTACCTGTCAGCTCTAGTTCCAGATCTTGAGGAAGCTGTCCCAGGACCCCGTTGCCACGGCCATCCCGTCATCAGTCACCCCCAGGCAGCTGACACGGTTGTCATGCCCAGCCAAGACACCTGGGAGCAAATGACAGCACAGTCACTCCGGGTCCCAGAGATGTCCCCCAAGCAGTGACGCTGTACAGGGCTGGTGGCAGGTCCACTCACTGAGGCAGACCCAGAAGCCCCGAGGTCAAGCCACCGCAGTGCCTCAGCATCAAGAAAGGACCCAGGAGGGAGAGGAAGTTTGGACAGAGGGGAACTGAACAGAAGCACATCGCCACTCTCGTCCAAGGCGAGTAGAAGTCAAAGCACTCCTGTCTCAACACAGCGAGGACAGACCTACAGCTGTGGGGCGGCAGGGGGAGTGTTCAAAGAACCAGAAATATACGGGAGAACCTGGTAACCAGCCTGTCAAAGACAGCATGATAACAAGGCAGGCAGAAACACATGACAAATAACCCAGGCCTTCTTGCACCAACTCCTGAGCATGCATGATGGTAAGCAGCTTAAATAAAAATGGAACAAAAATCATGACAAAAAAACCAAAACCACATCAATCCCAGGGCAGTTACAACATGAGAGTGTAAGACTGTGGGCTGTTCTTCATTACTGTGACCCCTAGGGCCTAGGGCAGGGCACAGAACACAGAGAGCTGGTGACGGACGCCGAGAGGGAGGGCCACCGGGGCTTCACACAGTGACCCCACACACTGAGATGGGCCTCCTATTGATGGTCGGCTGTCCGGCTTGGATTATCACCAGCCAGAACATTCCAGTCCTCCCAGTGGACCCTGAGGCTAATTTCAGAGAGCCCTGGTCCACCTCCTGCATTCAGCAGTGTTACAGCTGAGGAAGGGACCAGCTCCAGCTGGAGGAAGCAGTGCTCTCTGCCAACAGCCTTGGCTGGCTTCCACAGTCCTCAGCGGCACCATGACAGGGGACTGAGAGGGCAGAGGCAGTGGGAGCTGGAGGGTATGAGAGAGGGAGCAGGGGAGAACAAGGGGGAGTTCAACCCAGAGGCAGGAAGGAGAGCCATCCAAAAGCGGGGAGTCACGGGAAAACCCCAGACCCAGTCTCTTTCCCTTCTCTTCTCCCTCCCTCCCAAGCACTGAGATAGGCAGAGATGAAAGACTCTAAAAGTGTCAATTCCGCTCAGTTGCCCTCAATGGCCATTTCAACACAGGAAGTTCTCGTCTTTTGTACAACTTGTGTTTTAAGACACTTGACAACAACACACCCGCCTTTGATGTGTGAATTTCACTTTATACATTACTGGGGCATGCCTGCCGGAATGCGTGCTCCACACTTAGATGGCAGAGCTCCAAGATGTACAATGGGAGGAGAGAGAAAGCAAGGCAGGGGCCTTGAAGACTGGGCACTCGCCCCTTTCCTGCCCACATGCACCTCACGAGTGTGTGTGGGAAGAGGTTCTGGTGCCTGGACACCACTAGCCTGTCACGTTCCTCTGCTGGGCCACACCATGGGGCTGGCAGGTGTACTCGGCTGCAGCACACGTTTCCTGCCAGTCCAACTGATCCAAACCTAAACCTTTCAGCTTAAGTGAGCCATGTCCATCCTGAGAGAGATTACCTGAGCATACAGGAGACGCAGAAAGGCCCCATGGTCACCTACCAGCCCTGTCGGCTTTGAGCGCGTCCCAGACGTTGCAGTTGAAGTCGTCGTACCCTGCGAGGAGGAGGCGCCCGCTCTTGGAGAAGGACACGGAGGTTATCCCACATATGATGTTGTCATGGGAATAAGTCATGAGCTCCTGATCCGCACGAAGGTCAAACAGCCTGCAGGTAGCGTCATCTGAGCCAGTGGCAAATGCGTTGCCATTTGGAAAGAACTAGAAAGAAAGCGAATCAAGACAGTGTGCAAATGCACAAAAAGAAATACTGGAAATACGGACTGCCCAACAGCAGGGCTACTGCTGCCACAGGAGAAAAAAATCAGCAAGGGCTGGGCTCAGGCAGAAACAGGGAGACCGCACCAAAGGGACGGGGGTCTGGGGCCTAGGACACGCTCGTCTTCCCCACGGCAAATTGCATTCTATCATTCACTTCCACGAGGAACAGTCAGGGTCCTCCCCGGGAGGCTGGCGCTTCTCTGCAGGCTGCCAGCAGCCAGGCCTCACGGAGGAAGGCGGAGAAGGAACCCCAAACAGACACGTCCCTCGCCTTCTCCGACGAGGCTGGCCCCTCCAAGCAGGGCAACATGCAGAAGTGAAGGCTCCTGCATTCTGCATGCCCCGACTGGTGGGCAAGGCTCCTGCTCCAGGTTCAGCCCCAGCCCTGCAGAGCCTATCCTGACGAGGTTACTGCCCTGTCTGTCCCCCAACTAGAGGGAAGCCCTGTGATTCCCATCACTGGCTCACCCCGGGACCAGGAGCAGGGCCCAGCACAGACACAGCACCAACCTTTGTAAGACAAACGGTCAGTACAGAAGTAGCTGGCTTTGCAAGGACAGATCACATCACATCACACCTTAGTTTTCTATGGGGAGGTTTTTGTAAATTAGGTCATATTCACATAGAAAAGGGAGAGCAACTAATTCTGAAAACATTTTAAAACTTGATGTATTCTACGGTTTACAAGAAGTAATCTAACTTGCTAGCACCTGGTGAAGGACCCCAACCACATCTTAACCCCCAACTTACACAGATGGCATTGATGTCAGACTCGTGGCCGGTGAAAGTTTGCCGGCACATCCCTTCTCGCACATCCCAGAGTTTGGCTGAAGCATCACAAGCACCAGAAACAAACAGTCTGGCATCAGGAGCGAGAGAAAGGCTCATAACATCCCCGGTGTGTCCAGTGAACGTGGTCGTCTGCTGGCCGGTCTCGATGTCCCACAGAGCACTGGAGCAGAGCACACGACAAGCACAGTCACCTCACTTTCTCAGACGGCCAGTCAGGTGACAAACGGTCTTTCAAACCACCCAGGACCACAGTAAACATCTGTGCTTTTGCTTAAGACAAATCTGAATTTTGTAATGCAATTTTGTTTGGAAGGGAAACGAGGCAAACCAACAAACCCAATGCGGATGAGGACGTGGCCAGACGCTGGGTGACTCATCTCCACAGTTCAAACGCCAGCAGGGAGGGGCCAGGTCTCTTTGCAGCAGGGACACTGGAGGCTGTGCCACACACGTGAGCTCCGTGTGCACTCGCAGGGGCAGGAGGAAGCTCCTGGCTAGCGCCCCAAACGGGGCACAGCATGTTCTATCTGCGGCTGCCAGCGGTGTGCCTTCTGGGGTCCCACAGGTTGGGATGCAGAGATAACCCCAGGTAAAAAACAGCTCAGGGCAATGCTGAGGCCCCCTGGCCCTTTCTTGGAGCCACAAACAGAGTGGCTTGGTGCTCCCAGCGGCAGAGTGGAGCTCGGTGCCCCTCGGCTGTGAGCTGTGTGGCTACTTAAAGGGTAGAAGAGAGGAGGCAATGACAGCACCATCAGCCGAGCAAGGACGGCTCTGGAGGGGACAAACCCACGTGTTCGTGTTGTTTCTATGCTTCAACCCATAGAAAGCACCACCCCCGAAAGCTGCTGGTTTCATTTTGGCCTCACAGAAAATCGGGCTCAGCCTGGCAACACAAGTCCAATCAGACTGTTTCAACATAAACTGCACAGGGCGTTTCCTTGCTAGGGCCTGAGGGCCTACAGAAAGGAAGCAAGACATTTCCAGGAGTCTGAAAAAAATTATTCATAAATGAAAAAGCTTTAAAAATATCTTCTAATAAAGAAATTCCTCACAAAATTAACAGCCAAGATTATAAATCTTTTGTGAACCCATGAAATTTATACAAAAAGGACACCTTGTAAAATAGGACGAGTTGGATAAGAACATCAGAACCAGAGGAGGACATCCCCTTGCCATGACTGGGCGTCTGTGCAGCTGCCCAGCCAGCCAGCCAGCTCCTAGCTGCATAAGGCCTCTAAAGATCAGGAAAACCCAGGAGGACGGTTTAAGTCTAAAATGACTCTTATTGGGGCGCCGGCCGCGTGGCCGAGTGGTTAAGCTTGCATGTTCCGCTTCGGCAGCCCAGGGTTTCGCTGGTTCAGATCCTGGGCGCAGACATGGCATCGCTCATCAGGCCATGCTGAGGCAGCGTCCCACATGACACAACTAGAAGGACCCACAACTAAAAGTATGCAACTATGTACTGGGGGGCTTTGCGGAGAAAAAGGAAAAAAAGAATCTTTAAAATGACTCTTATGAAATAACTAGCTGATCTCTTAAATTATATGCTATGGTGCCCAAATGAAAACATTCTAGAGTGTAAGTGGGCTTCTACGTATAAGTAAGGTGAAAACTCTGAAAATTAAGAAGTTTGATACAATCCACTTGAAATTGTGGCACCTGCTGTTTTCAGCCAGGCTCTCCGTCCACAGTGAGACGGTGCTCTCCTAAGAAGGGGACAAAAGCACGCTCCACCACAAGGGTGCAAGCGGCACCCCAACAGGGGAACACGCAGGGACAAAAGCAAAGCAGGCACTTGCCCCCACTGTGGTTTCAAGATCTATGAATCAGTTCTTAGTTGTTCAAAATTAAACTCTGAGCTTCAAAATCTACAAAAAGTATAAGGAACTCACTCATCACTCACTGCCACTTGTGTTCAAAGTCTCGTGGCCACTGCAAATTAAAATGTCCTCATGAACGTTCAGAATCTTATTTCCTACGTGTCTAGAGCTACAGGTGTGAGGAGAGCAGGAAGAGAAGGGTGCAGAGCTCATGTACTCACCAGGTGGTGTCTCCAGAGCTGGTGACGATCTGATTGTCATCCAGGAAGCGGCAGCAGGACAGGTAACCTGGAAAACAGACCTAGACGATGACCCCACTCTGCAAGCCCCCGATTCTACGGTCTTGTAAATTGAAAAACGTGTTGGCAGAACAAAGATACCTGCAAGTTCCACGTCTAGCTTCAAACAAAGGTCTTGTCAGCTACCCCGCCCCCTGCCTCGTGTGCAGTGAAGAATGAACAAATCCCCACAGTCACCATGCTCTGCTGGGTGAGAGCCACAGTGTGGCCCACAGGCCAGGAGGAGCTGACACCATGATAAAGATGTGGCAGTGAGCACAGCGCCCATGGGCTGGCAGGCACTGTGAGCGGGGCCTGGCAGCAGTGAGCGGGAAGCGCGCACAGCCTCCTCTGCTCCTCTGGTCACCATGTCGAGGCCGGGGGTCCCTCCCAATCCTCCTCATTCGCTCACTTCATAAGAACTGACCCGGTGCCCGGAGTGCCTGGGACACGTCCATGAACAAAGGGGCACTTCTTAGCCTTCCTGGAGCTCACACTTTGGTGGGGAGAGAGAAT
This sequence comes from Equus asinus, assembly GCF_041296235.1. Lineage (NCBI taxonomy): Eukaryota > Metazoa > Chordata > Mammalia > Perissodactyla > Equidae > Equus > Equus asinus. Next base: position 113,262,429 of record NC_091794.1, on the reverse strand, counting down.
GAAAATAAAGAGCCCACAAGAAGGTGTGTATGTGTTAGGGAAGGAACAGGGAGCAAGCGATCTGCAGAGGCCCCTGAGCCCCAGGAAGGCACAGCCAGAGCCGGGATCGGGTGCCAAGCAGGGGCGTGGAGGTGTCTTCCGTGAGACGGTAGCTGCGGTAAACAAGCCGGGGTGGAAGCAGCAGTGTGCCGCTGGCTGCAGTCTGTCGGACACAGGGTGGGTGCTGATGGGCTCCTCCCTGGGGTGTTGCATCTGTGGAGGGGCGGGGCCGGAGACCTCAGGTGAAGACAGCCCTCCCAGTGGTGTGTGTGTTAATGAAGTATTTTTAAAAAAGCAGAGGGGCCAGCCTGGTGGCATGGTGGTGAAGTTCACGCACTCCACCTCAGGAACCCAGGGTTTACAGGCTCAGATGCTGGGCGTGGACCTAGCAACGCTCATCAAGCCACGCTGTGGCAGCGTCCCACATGAAGCAGACGGGGACTGGCACAGAGGTTAGCTCAGCGACAATATTCCTCACACACACACAAAAAGCAAACAAATTCTAGAACTGAAAACAGAAAATCTGACATAAACAGTTTAGTGGAGGTGAGAAGTCACATGAACCTGAGGACAGGTGTGAAACGACCAAATCTGAAGACGTGGGAGACTGAAAGGAACGGAGCTGAAGGAACCTAAGGGATGGTAGGAACGCGCACTCGCTGGAGTGCAAGAGGAGAGGGGACTATAGGACAGGAAGTGCACCTGAAGACATGGCCTAAAATCCCCCAATTTAGTTAAAGACATGGCACATCACAGTCACACTGCTAAAACACAAAGAAAAATCTTCAAAGTGCTAAAAGAAGACAAACGCCAACCCAGAATCATCAAAAATATTCTTCAAGCATGAAGGAAAACAGGGGTCGGCCCTGTGGCCGGGTGGTTAAGTTCGCTTGCCCCACTTTGGTGGCCCAGGGTTTCGCTGGTTCAGATCCCGGGCGCAGACAGGGCACCGCTCCTTAGGCCATGCTGAGGCAGCGTCCCACATGACACAACTGGAAGGACCCACAACTAAAAATATACAACTATGTACCAGGGGGATTTGGGGAGAAAAAGGAAGAATAAAATCTTTAAAAATAAAAAAAAGAATGAAGGAAAACAGGCATTCCCAGACACGTGAACGTGGAGATGAGACGCTGCTGGCAGACCCGCACTGACTGTCAGAGCCGCCGCAGTGCGCCTCTCAGGCTGAAGGCCCAGAAGGAACTCGTGTTCAGGAAGGAGGGAAGGCCCCAGAAGCGGAAAACACCTGAGTGAATGTAAAAGACTATTCACATTTCTTCAAGCGGCTCAGGATGTTGAAAGGACAACTGGAACACTGCACTGTGGGGTTCACACCACATGGAGCCGCCAGGCCTGCGGAGATGTCAGAGAACAAGGAGGCGGCACACAGGCCTTTGGCTGCGAGGTTCCTACATCTCACAGGATTAACTCCGAGTAGACTGTAAAAAGTTGAGTGTGCACTGTAGTCCCTAGATAAATCGCTCAAAAATAATGCAAAGAGGTAACCAAAAGAGCCAACAAACTAAAATAGAATTCTAAAAAAGGGTCAAGCAGCCCAGGGCCGGCCCCGTGGCATAGTGATTAAGTTGGCATGCTCTGCTTCAGTGGCCTGGACTCAGTTGCTGGGCATGGACCTATACCGCTTATTGGTGGCCATGCTGTGGCAGCAACCCACATACAAAAGAGAGGAAGACTGGCAGAGACATTAGCTCAGGGTGAATCTTCCTCACCAAAAAAGAAAAAAAAAAAAAAAATCAAGCAGGGGCCAGCCCAGTGATGCAGCAGTTAAGTTCGCACGTTCTGCTTCTGCGGCCCAGGGTCCGCCGATTCAGATCCCAGGTGTGGACGTGGCACTGCTCATCAAGCCATGCTGTGGCAGACATCCCACGTATAAAGTAGAGGAAGATGGGCACAGATGTTAGCTCAGGGCCAGTCTTCCTCAGCAAAAAGAGGAGGATTGGCAGCAGATGTTAGCTCAGGGCTGATCTTCCTCCAAAAAAAAAAAAAAAAAAAAAAAATCAGGCAGCCCCAAAAAAGGGAGGAAAGGAGAATGATGGTAAAGCACCAGAGCTCAGTCAAATTGTATCAGCACCACACAGAACAGAAATGAACTCAACACCATGGAAAAGGAAGAAACCTTTAGGATAGATGAAAAGCAAGGCCCAACCACAGTTGTGTGTCACTTAACAACGGGGCCGTGTTCTGAGAAATGTGTTGTTAGGTGACGCCGTCACTGTGCAGACAGCAGAGTGCACTGACGCAAGTCTGGGCGGCACAGCCTATAGCACACCTAGGCTGGATGGCAGTGATCTTGTGGGACCGACGTTGTCGTTAACCTAAGTGTTACGCGGTGCGTGACTGGATGTGCTGCCTGTAAGGGACTCTATGAAGATACAGTTAAATCGAAAGAAAAGGGATTGGAAAACATATACTATGCAAACAACAGGCGTACGAAGGCTGGAGTGACTATTATTAACGTGAGATAAAGTAAGTAGACTTTATGACAAAGAAAAATCCGAGCGAGAGACAGACGTTTCATCATGGTAAGAGAGTCAGTTCATCAGGAAGATGTGACAGTCTTAAATGCGATACACTTCTACTAACAGAGCTTGAGGAAGCAATAATTACAGAATTAAAGAATCAGAGGAAGCAAAAGTTCACAGAACTAAAGGGAGAAATAGATAAATCCATAATCAGAGATTTTAACATCCTTCTCTCAGCAATTCATAGAAATGAAGATACAGAAGATGTGAACAGCATCAAAGTCTTCCACTGATTAACACAATGAGAACACTGCCCAACAACTGCAGGAAAAACTTGCTTTCCAAGTGCACATGGTGTGGTCAACATGACAGACCATTTGCTACATTAAAACAAGTCTCAATAAATTTAAAATTAAAATGGTACAGAATTTGTTCTCTGAACATAATGGCATTTAGTTAAAAATCAATAATAAGAAATTATCTAAAAAAACTTCAGATGCTTGAAAATTAAATAACATACTTTTTTTTTTTTGAGGAAGATTAGCCCTGAGCTACCATCTGCTGACAATCTTCCTCTTTTTGCTGAGGAAGACTGGCCCTGAGTTAACATCCATGCCCATCACCTTCCTCTACTTTATATGTGGGACGCCTGCCACGGTATGGCCTGACAAGTGGTGCACAGGTCTGTACCCGGGATCTGGACCAACGAACCCTGGGCCACTGAAGCAGAGCGTATGAACTTAACTGCTGTGCCACCAGGCAGGCCCTAAACAACATACTTCTAAATAACCCATGAATCAAACAAGTAATCAAAAGGGTCTTAAAAATACTTCACGTTGAATCCTACTGCAGTGAAAGCCATGCCTAGAGGAAAATGTATAGCTTTACGTGCTCATATTTGAGAAGGAAGAAAGGTCTAGGTTCCACTGTAAGAAGCTAGAAAATTAAGAAGGAAGCAGCCCCAAAGCAAGCAGAAGGCAGGTGAGGAATCAGTGAAATACAGGGAACACGTCTGTAAAAGGACAAGGGACAGACTCTTAACTGGCCAAAATTAATTTAACAGACTGCTTGACTGGAATCGAAAGCATATGCCTTACTCCATTAATTATGATGATTCCTTTGGCTGCATGTGAAGTAGGTGAGCCTAGCGGGGTATAATTTTGAGAGCTTAGAACACAGCCACAGAAGTAAAATATTAGGACGAGACCGTCTTTTTCAGAAACACCATGCCTTTCGTTATGAAGAATAACTGTCACAGGTAAATTAAACCTGGTAAAATCATAAGCTGCCTAGCACTTAAAGCTGGTCCTGTTCGAAAGAAATTAAACAGCCTAGGACTCTAATCTGTTTCCTTTGCGACAAGAGTGCTAGTTGGTATAGGTAAGTGGGACGATTGGTAAGGAGGTGTGTGGATAAGTGCATATGCGTGCACATATATGCAGACCTGTGTGCGTCCACATATGTTTAGATGAGGAAATCTTTGTGGAAAGGTGCTCAAGATGGAAGATGGTTTAGAGGAGACAAGAGATTGAACTGTGTTATGTTAATATTCAAAAAAAAGGTGGCTGCTACTAAGGGAGTTAGCTAAGTACCCGAGATCCTTGAAAATGGGACATGACAGTGACTTAAATCCAAAGGTTTCTTACTAGTAAAAGCATATCATGGCCTGTCTTGATTTCATTTTCAGAATATTTCTGGCCATTGTTGCAACCAATCTCATTAAATAATTGTTGACAAGAGGTAAATGTCCAAAGCATGTACCACACGTCAGGTGAACAGTGCATGTCACTTTAGGTTACTGATGAGAATGTGTACCTGTATGTCCGGCCAGTTCACGGCTCACACGTACATTCCCTTCACGAGTTTTCAGATTGTAAATGGAGCAGATGTTATCCAGGCCACCGCAGGCCACATAGTTCCCAGAAGGGGCGTATGCACAGGTCATGACCCACGAGGAGCGCAGAGGGATGGCATGGACCTAAATGACAGAACACAGATGATGCAAACACGCTCAAGTTCAAAACATGAACTCCTGACATTATGGTTCTATTTCTAGTCTTCAACTTTGTTGCACAGGACATGATAAAATAATAGCCAAAATTATTTTAAGAATAATTTCTATGTGTGGCCAGTCAGAAAAAGTATAATTTAATTAGAAATCCAGTGCTGCACACCAATTTAACCTCCAGGTTTATCAGAGTCTTCACTTCCAGTTAGGCAGGCACTTAAGTAGTAGTCGTATGGCTTCTGATTAAAATTACGTATTAAAAAGAAGACAACTGACTGACCTGTCAAAATGGCCATAAATTCATTTACAAAACAAAATGTTTTTACTGAAGTTAGCAAACTAGACATTATTGTAACTAACCCCAGCGCACACCTCCCCATGCTTTGGATAGATTTGTGATAAGTACTGTAGTCTTTTATAGACATTTACTATTGTCCAGTAAAATACAACTAAATTTGATCTTTTACACGTTTGACCAATGATAATACTTTTTCATTCAATATGATACAACCTTGGATCAAAGTTTTAAAACAGTTTCATTTATTCTTCAACATATAATGCCTTTCAGATTATCTTTTCTAAAAACTAATGACTAAATGAAAAGCTGTACTTCTGTATTTTTAAATAAAACATGAAACTTCCCAGACTGAGCTAAAACTGAAATCCAGGTCTCCCAGAAACGTTAAGGAGGCATCTCCCTCCCACCTGCTCTGTAAAGAAATCACAGACTCCAGCAGATGGGCCTGGTCCAGCAGTGGAGACGAGTAAATATGCCAGTCACATGACGTGGCTTCTATCTGACCTATGTGACTTTACGCTAAACACAAAACTCACTGTGACCCCCTTCCTCTCCTGGGTCACACATTTCACATAAGTGAACCCGAGTTTAAAAACCCGCCTTTTCCCAGGTGGTTTTTCGGGGGGATTTTGCAGTCCCTACCTTGTTTGTGGTGTAGCTATCCCAGATGATAAGTTTACCATCCTGTGAAGCACTAACTAGAAGCCTGGAGGAAAAAGACAAAAGCAAACCCATCAGCACCGCAGAGACCAGCCAAAGGCAGCCGATGAGAACGACACCACAGTGACACCAACATGTGCTCCAACACTGCATTTGACTGAGATGAAGCACAGTTTTAAAAAGTTCTCATTGTGAGTCCAACTTTGAAAGCGTGAAAGAAAATATTCCCACAGATAATAGAGTTCAGAGTCAAGAGCACTTGGCTTCAAATGTAGACTAGATCACCAAAGCCACTGCCTTGGTCAGCTAAGACAGGCTGACTTCCTATAACTGCTTCTGGTTAGTTTCTGTTCATTAGAAATCAAATTTGAGACATACAGATCTTTCAAGAACCAAAGGTGGTAGAACATATTTAGTATACAATTTTCTGTTCCATTCTGACATATAGAAAGCCTAGATATAAAGGATAATAAACTTTCAGATATTCCAAATTCATGAGACATTTCTCACCCAAAAAGCCCCATGAAAATTTCCCAGACTGAGCTAAAATTGGAATCCAGGTCTCCTAGAAACGTTAAGGAGGCACTTACCTCCCACCTGCTTTGCAAAGAAATGACAGACTACAGCAGATGTGCCTGGTCCAGCAGAGGAGACTAGTAACTGTTATGAATTTTTTTCATGACTCTTTTCTTGCCCTGGGCAACTGCACTAAGTTTGGGATCTGTGGGTTGAAAAGGTGCTCTCACTGTAGAATTAAGACAGGATACTGCAAAAGAAAAGCATAACTAACGGGCAAAGGAAATTCAAGTAAGAGTAAATTCTGGGAACCACAGCTACTCACGAGATAGCCTAAAGAACTCTGTCCTACATAGAATATGAGGTTCTCAAGGAACGGCAAGAAGGCTCCACTCACAATTCTAGGCAGAGATGCATGGGTATGGTAAAAATAATGATAGAAAGATTTTTTTTACTTTTAAAGATTTTCTTAAAACACACAGGTTTTAACCATTTCAGCCACAAGCATATTTGGCTTCTTGAACTGATCAAAACCTGAAGGCAAAACTCATTCAAGTCGCTCTGATAACTTTGACACTTTTCATCAAACTTTATGTTCCGATGCACAGAGCACAAACTTCCTTTACCAGGAGTTAACAGTGAGTATGGAAAGGAATAAAACGTTTTCAGCGCTGCGTCACAAAATTTATCACAGAACTAAACCAAAGGCAGGCCCAAATCCTATTATTTTTCACATATAATTTCTTAAAGCAAATTCCTGTATCAAGGTTCAGTTATAAACACATTAGGCATTTAAAAATATTCGGAATAAGGTCCGCTCTGCTCTCTTTCTGTCTGGCCCTTCTAAGCACAGGCTTTGAATGGAATCAGAGCCAATGTAAAGAAGCTCATCCTCCAGAAGGGTCGGGTCACCTTCAGAAAGGTCTCCTGGTCAGAGAGCTTAATATTTGCTGACTCGCCCAGGGGTTAGAGAAATGTTAAGCTGCCACTGATCCTCCAGAAGGTGAGAGAAGACACACCTCTTAACACCAGACAGGACAACGGTCGGAGAGTCAGGCCAGTTTGCCTCGTGGAGCTTTCAGCCACTCATGAATCAGTTACCATAAGGCCCCACCCACCCCAAACACAGAGGCAAGAGCCAGGAAGGAAGCCAAGGGCTCCAGACGCTGAAAACAGGGGTCAGACAGTGGGCCAGAACCAAACCCGCCCACCCTTCACCTCCCGGGCGGAGGGAGGGCTCTTGAGCCTAGCTGGTCAGTCCTGTTTCGCTGTCACTTATAAGAAGACTTCAGCAGGCTTTAGAAAGGGGAGAAAAAGCTTAACATTAATTCCAGTGACTGAAAGAGACTCTCAAATGTTATAAAAGGTAGAATGTAACCTCAGTTTATGAAGGCAGGAAATATGAAGATGACTCAAGTAAAAAGTATACCCTGGGGCTGGCCACATGGCGCAGCGGTTAAGTTCGCACACTCCACTTTGGCGGCCCAGGTTCACAGGTTCGGATCCCAGGTGCAGACCTACACCACTCGTCAGCCATGCTGTGGTGGTGTCCCACATACAAAACAGAGGAAGACTGGCACAGATGTCAGCTCAGGGCTAACCTTCCTCAGAAAGAAAAAAAAAAGTACATCCAAAATTTTTAAGAACTATTTTGGACTTTAAAGAGGCAAAAATTTACCTATCCAGAAAACACAACTATCTAGAAAAAATAATCTCTGAAAAGCTCTGGAGAGCAGGGATCCTTTTGTTTTTGATGGTCAAACAGAGCCCCCATCTAAGGGCATTATGAAGTGAAACTGTCCGGTCTAAACAGCAGCCACAGAGCACAGGCCCACACACCCATCACCCTGCCCAGGAAAGGGCACAAGACAGCACACCCCGCTGGCCCCCACGAGCTCTCCCACGCCACCCCTCCCACAGAGCAGCCACGACCCCAGGCTTGGGGTGGCTCATTCACGCCCCTGCTCCTCTTCCTTCCCACCCTGGGGCTGTCCAAGCACAATTTGTGTTTCAACCAACGGGACAGAAAGCCTCACATGTGGTGATCAGGAAGCCTGCAAGACCCAGTACCCGCCCGCCCTCCCTCCACATCCTGACCCCTCGCCTCGCCTCCACTGCTCTGGCCACGTACCTGCCTTAGTTCTCTGAACGCAGCAGCTGCCTGTAGCTCTCAGTCACCCTTCAGGGCACAAGTGGTGTGTCACCTCTGCAGGAAGCCTTCTAGACTCCTCAACCGAGAGCCTGGCCACTGCAAGACAGCACACTGCCTAGGGAGCCAAGAGAGCTACTGGGCTCCAGAGTACTGGGCTCTGGGTACTGAGTTCCCAAGAACCGGGCTCCTGAGTACAGACTTCCTGAGTACCAGGCTCCTGAGCACAGAGTTCCTGAGTACTGGGCTCTGAGTAGCAGGCTCCTAAGTACTAGGCTCCTGAGGACCAGGTCCAAGTACAGCCCAGCTCAAGTACTGTCTATCAGATGTCCTATCTAGTCAGGACACTGATGTTCCCACAGATGGAGGAACAGCCCCAGAGGAAACAGACTGTTTGGTTATTATCTATTTTGATGATAAATTCTAAGGTGAACAGATTAGTAAGGGTATTTTTATTTCTTTCTTATTCCTTTATTCTTTCTGAATGCTCCCATCATTAAAATGCTCTAAGTTAGCTCTCATTTGCATTGTAATTGTATGGGATACTGTACAGAACAAACTAAAGATAGAATCTTTTGTTCCACAGCTATTTCACTCTAAAGCAGACAATTTCATGAACAAAGACAAAACTAAGCAGAAAATTCCTCTCTGACAAACACAAAAAAAATACTACTCAAAGAAAGGCACTTGAAGAATCATATGTTAAGTATTTGAAAGAACATGTTATAGGTACGAAGTCATACAGCATTTTTTTTTTGGGGGGGTGAGGAAGATTGACCCTGAGCTAACATCTGTGCCCATCTTCCTCTACTTCATATGTAGGACGTCTGCCACAGCATGGCTTGACAAGCAGGGCTGGGTCTGTACCCAGGATCTGAAGTGGCAAACCCCGGGCCACCGCAGCAAAGCATATGAACTTAACTACTGTGCCACCGGGTGGCCCTGCCCATCCTTCTCTTTTTTTGCTTGAGGAAGATTAGCCCTCAGCTAACATCTGTGCCCTTCTTCCTCTATATATGTGGCACAGCATAGCTGACAAGTGGTGTAGGTCCACACCCAAGATCTGAACTCAGGCAAACCCGGGCTGCTGAAGAGGAACCCTCCACACCACTACGCCAGGGGGCTGGTCCCCACACAGCATTTTATTTAATTATTTGGGTGGAAAAGGTAGAAGAGAAACCTTCCGGTAGCGCCTAAAAGAAAAAGAGAAGAGAGTTGAATAGATTTCCTTTCAGCGATGCTACAGGTTTAGGGAAATGGGGTGGAGAAAGGGGAGGGGAAGCAAGGACCCGGAGCATGACAGAGATTAGACACCTGGCAGAAAAAGAAGTCCCAATAAGGGGCAGAATTTAAAGTGGAAATGACAAGCCCATGAAGGGAATTTTCTCGTTGGGATGGTAGATAAGAGGAAGGTGGGGCAAAAAGGCCAGCGGAGAGACCGGTGACAGCAGCTACGATGCACATTCTCAGGTGTCTGCCAGGGGCTCCAAGAAGAAAACCAGCAGCAAACCTGTGCACAGCCCTTGGGACACACATGTCAGTATTCTAAGGCTCAACACACTCAACCCTCCCAGGACCGCATGAGGCAGATTTTATCATCCCTGAGCCAGGGCACTGAGACCACGAGAGGGTACTGGCCAAGATGCCACAAGGAACAGCCTGGAAAGAGGAGGAGCCACAGCACAGAGAGGTTAGGTAACTTCCCCAAGGTCACACAGGCACTGCATAATGGAGTTGGGAAAACAAGGTGGGGGGGAAAGGAAAGATCAGAACTAACACAGACATGACTAGGACGGTGAAGAAATGACAGTGTACGACCTGCCTAGGTAAGCAGAAAAATGGACAGGGAATGTGCACCTGTGAATGCTATACTGGCCTGCCCAGATATCTGATACAACTTCCTGATTTTTTTTTACAAATCACAGCAAACGAGCTCAGATTATTTTCCCCTAGAAAAGCAACAATCCTTGAACATACCCAGCACTACGTTTTGCTCATGCCCCCACACACCTGGAATCCGTGCCCCAGTGCATGGCATAAATCTTGGCCAAGTGTCCCCTCAGCGTTCTCCTGGTGCGCATCTGGATTCTTCCCACAGGGTCGATGTTGTTTGTGATCTTAAAGATAAGAGTTACTGCAAATTAACATTCTGCGATGACACATCTCCCGAGGCCTTCTCTCCCTCCCTCCTATCCCCTGGACAACACCGGCACCCGTCAGGGCCCTGCTGCTCACCCGCTGGGCCACCCCATTCCTGCCCATCCCCCAACTAGCTCTCCACTGTGACTTCTCCATTTGGCCGTGGCCTCTGCCTTCCTTTCGCGACGCTCACTCCGTCCACTGCTCTGCCTGGTCTTCAGGACCACTGTGCTCCCCTTGCTCTGCCCAATGTGCACACAGGCCCAGTGCTGGCCCACAGGCGCCTAACTCCTCCCCTGCTCTCTCCTCCATCTCACCAACTGCTCACCAGGCCCAGCTCCTCCCACCTCTCAGTCCTGACAGCGCTGTCAGCCTCCATCACAACCTCATGCACGCCCCCATGCTGACAGCGCTGCTCACCGTGACCCGGCTGTGCACTGACGCGGACAACAGTTAGAATCTACTCTGTGCTACTGTTGCTTACGGCACAAAAAGGTATATGCAAATCTGCTGATCCACGCCAACATATAAAAAACCTGACATTAATGATTTGGGGCTGAAAAATGGAGTAAGTGTCTCACAATAATGGGTTTTTAAAAAAGTATAGTCCAAAGAATGTCTGAGAATTCAAACTCAGGTAATTCTATAGAATCACGAACATAATTTTTCTTTCACATTTCTGTTCAAGTCTTTCGACAAAAATATTTGTTTTCTTAATGAGGTACAATTCACAATTTAAAGTATACACAATTCATAATGTTGTGCAACCATCATCTCTACCGAGTTCCACAACATTTTCATCCCCCAAGAGGAAATCCCGTGTCCATTAAGCAGTCACTCCTTACTTCCCCTCCCCAACTCCTGGCAACCACTAATCTATTCTTTGTCTCTACAGATTTGCCTATTCTGGACATTTCATATAAACGGAATCATACAATATGTGACCTTTCACATCTGGCTTCTTACATTTAGCAGAATGTTTTCAAGGTTCATCCACATTGCTACACATGTCAGTAATGCATTCCTTTTTATGCCTGAGCAATATTCCATTGTACAGATACACCACAATTTGTTTATCTACTCATCCACTCATGGAGATTTTGGTTATTTCCACCTTTTTTTTTAAGAGATTACAAAGACAACTTGAATTTCTTTTTTTTTTGCTGGGAAAGATTTGCTCTGAGCTAACATCTGCTGCCAACCTTCCTCTTTTTCCTCCCCAAAGCCCCAGTGCACAGCTGTATCTTTTTTAGTTCGAAGTCCTTCTAGTTCTTCTATGTGAGCTGCCGCCACAGCACGGCTGCTGACAGACGAGGGCTGTGGTTCCACACCCGGGAACGGAACCTGGGCTGCCGAAGCAGAGTGGGCTAAACTTTAACCCCCAGTCATCAGGGCTGGCTCTGTCTCCAACCTTTTGGTTACTGTGAATAGTGCTAAAAACATGCATGTCCATGTACTTGCTTCAGCACCAGTTTTCAATTCTTTTGGGTGTGTGTCTAGGAGTGGAATTGCTGGGTCATAATCTATGTTTAACTTTTTGAGTATCCACCAAATTGGACTTTAAAAATCAAAGTTCTGGGGCCAGCTGGGTGGCATACTGGTTAAGTTTTTGGGTTCCACTTTGGCGGTCCCAGGTTCACAGGTTTGGATCCCGGGCATGGACCTACACACCGCTCATCAAACCAGGCTGTGGCAGCATCCCATATACAAAATAGAGGAAGACTGGCACAGATGTTAGCTCAGGGACAATCTTCCTCACCAAAAAAAAAAAAAAGAAAGAAAAGAAAAGAAACAAGAAATCAGAGTTCTGAAGCAAATTTTGTTAAAGAGAGGAGCTACAAAATACCTTATTTTAAGACTGTAATAATATTTTGCAACTCTGACCTCTGTAATAGTAAGTAATTATTTAAGCCTTGAGAGATACTTATTTTTCATGTAAAAAAACCACTACTTCCTATGCCTAGCATGAGAACGACTTCTGAATGAAAATGCGTCAAGCAGTGATTTTACATCCTCACTGTGAGTACAGAGAATCAGCTCAGTTCCCTCCAGAGGTTCCAGGTATAGGCAACACCACGCACCAACCTCTACCAACCGGCGGCTCTGTGTGAACTGGCTCTTACCTGAGAAAGAGTTGCATCTGCACACGCTTTCCTGGCATCCTAGGAAATAACAACGGTAAAGGGCACATTAGTCATGTTTCAGATACACTGAACCCTCAGTCCCCACACCAAAGCCTCAGGAAGCCTCTATGAACTCTTAGAAGTCTGCAAAAGCAGAATGTAAAAGGATGGAGTGCTCTCCCTCTAACACCCGGGAGCCCAGGGCCATTTTCACGTTAGCTGGGCAATACTTCAGTCTGCGATCACACTCTAATAACACAAAGAACTAATAACAGAGAGCTAATAACCCTCAAATATGTTCAAGGCCTGCAGCTCATCTCATCTAACCAGTACAAGCCCCCATGACCCAGAAACGTGGCCCATACTGCAAGGACCACACTGGAAGCTAGGGCGGCACCACAGAACCCCACAGCCGTGTACAGCCTCCTCTCCTGCCTGCTGAGGCTCCCACACATTCCACAGACCAACACACACGTCTCCCTCTGCCTTTCTAATGGCCCAGGAGTCGTGGGCCCAGCGAAAAAAGTCTAGAAGGCATTAGCTGTCCAGCCCAGAGAATTTTTCTTCTAGATCATGTTAGCCAAGGACTTCGTCTTCAAGCCACACATTCGCTGATGCTAAACTCAATGGAAAAGAGCAGAGGGTCTGGAGTTAAGACAACCAAATTCAGGAAGACTTTCCAGATGTTCTATCTTGTTATCTGTTTTCTTATCTAAAATACAACCTTGTGAAGCAGGTAAGAACTACAAAGGGATACACGGAAGCTAATGGAAATGTTTTCACTGTCTCTAAGTGATTAAAGTTACTAGAAAATAAATCTTGAAATCTCAAATTAGCATACATGTTTTTACAAATAGAAAGCCTTATGTTATGAAATGAGACGGTAGCTTTAAAAGGGTCAAAATTTGAGTCTGGGAATAATTTCACAGGACATGATGACAATTTCTAAGAAGAAAAATGGTTCTATCATGTAATCATCTGACCACCTGCTTTCAAAATGGCAACTGGCCACACGACGGCCTTTAGACGCAGCCAAGTGCTCACGCAGGCGGTGTCCCAGGAGAGCGCTCTCTAAGGGCAAACTACCTCACTGCGGGTAATTTTTATTTCATGAAACTGGTAGGAATATTTACCAACCAAGAACATGGAATTATATTTGAAGAGATTGTTATTATAAATGTACCAAAGATCTAGATTCCAAATTCAACTTTATCTTATTAGAAGTCATTGTGCTTAATTAATTACATAATTAAAACACAAAAAATTATGGAATCAAATATTTCTATGCCAGCACCTAAATCTGGTGTAAGAAGCAAGTGGAGGGGCAGATCCAGAGCGTCAAGGCTTTCATCAGCGTGTTCTACCTGCCATGCACTTAGCTTAATACGTATTTCTGAACACCATCCTTGCTGTTATACATGGCTTATAATTTTAAAAGAGAATAACAAGAATTTTTTAACGGAAAAAAATGAACTATGGGACTTTAGCAACTTCACCTTGGTTAGTGCCCGAAGACTAAATTAAATCTCCTAATGTACCATATAACAGACTGTAGGGAGACTATTGATAAACAGAGGGAAAAACCATTTTAGAAACCAAACACAGGGCCGGCCTGGTGGCGCAGCAGTTAAGTGCGCATGTTCTGCTTCGGCAGCTCGGGGTTCACAGGTTCAGATCCCGAGTGCAGACATGGCACCACGTCCCACATATAAAGCGGAGGAAGATGGGCACGGATATTAGCTCAGGGCCAGTCTTCCAAAAAGAGGAGGATTGGCAGCAGATGTTAGCTCAGGGCTAATCTTCCTTAAAAAAAAAAAGAAAAGAAAAGAAACCAAACACAGACAACTTCAATTCAGTCTTCATTTCAGCAAACAGGTGCTTCTGGAGACGGGAGCAGCATTTCTCAGAACGAGCATCTTCAACTTCCAACAATCCAGGAATAAGTCTTCTAATGGAAACATCTCTTTAACTACTTAACAAAGACAGAAATCTTCAATCTCTCTTAGATCTATTTCAAATTTAACGGACTGGTGAAAATGTGCATAATGGGTATATTATTTAGTGCAAAGGCTTCTATACTGTCTATGATGAGAAATGTCACTGAAGGTAACAATTCACCTTTTTTGTCCCCTTAAACCAGAGGAATACATCCAAACCATTAATCGGGCAGTTCCTTAACCTGTCTGGATGTTTGTCAAACACAAAACAACACACAGCAAGCCTCCATCCTACTCAGTCCACAGAGAAAGCCCCCAGCTCTGCTCAGTCACTGGATGGCAACACTTGGGACGCTGCCACACCGTGAGTCTTGCTCACTCGCACGGGTTGGCACAGACGCTTTGTAAAAAATGTGCACCTGTACATTTCATGGAGTTTTTCTTAATCCGTCAGGCAGCCTGTGTATTTTAGGACATGCCACGTTTCAATCAAACACCCTTTGAGAGTTAGTTGTTTCTTCACAAGTCCAATCAAAAGGCGGCTGAGACAGTCCTTTGAGGTCTTTCAGCTCACCAACCAATCTAAGAAAGCGAGCAGCCCCTCTCAGAAACCGCTGCCACTACTTGTGTGGCACTTATTGCGCCCCGCGTTCTGTAACAAGTATGGATTCCTTCGCCAACAGGGAAGAAAAGTGTTTTTCTCATTTTTTAAAGAAAGTCTTCCCTTCCCTTTGGTGTAACAGACTCAAACAGCCTTTGCCATCCCTGTATTGTGCAAAGAAATTAGCGCAGGACGCAGCTTCAGAGACAAAGCCCGTGCAGAGGCGTGCAGTTTGGCTGCTCTCCTCAAGGACAGCCCAACGTGGGAGCCGTGAGCCACATGAAAGGCAGCGAGTGCCAACAGAGGGGTGCTGTTTAACATAAAAGCCATGCTGAATTCTCAAAGTTTAGGACAAAAAAAGTGTAAAACAATAAAAATATTAATTATATGTTGAAATAATATTTTAGATGTACGGTTTTAGATACAGTTTGTTAAAAATGAACTCCACCTATTTCTTTTCACATTTTTAATTCCACATGTGGCTCACAGCACAGCCCTGTCCTTTAGGAGGACGGCCTAAGCTTTATATCGTCATTGGCTCTAAAAAAATGGGAAAAGATGCAACATCAACTTTCAGCCTTTATTTTTCTTCCTAATTTGGATGTCTTTCACCTATGCCATACAAACTTTATCTGCTATGAACAGATCTGAATCTACTGTTCATGAATAACAACTCATAAACAACAAAGAAGTTCTGACTTCTAAATTCTGGGGGGTAGACAGACATATTAAACAAGTCTGATCAGAGCAAACCATTAAAAACAGTAAGTCTGGGGGCTGGCCCAGTGGCATAGTGGTTAAGTTCACGTGCTCCGCTTTGGCAGCCTGGGGTTTGAATCCCAGGCATGGACCTACACACTGATCATCAAGCCATGCTATGGTGGCATCCTACATACAAAAAATAAAGGAAGATGAGCTAACACAGACGTTAGCTCAGCAACAATCTTCCTCAAGCAAAAGAGAGGAAGACTAGTAACAGATGTTAGCTCAGGGCCAGTCTTCCTCACCAAAAAACAAACAAACAAACAAACAAACACTAAGTCAGCCTTATTTTTATTGAGCTATATCAGATCTTTTAAATGTTAAGATTTGAAATTCTTTCAGTAAAAAGATATTTTGTTTCCTTTTTGGCTGTAGATCTCAGATAATTTCATTATCTTTTCTCAAGTTCAAGAAGAAGTTGGCTAAAATGATGCTGATGCTTCTTTCTCCAATTACCAGTAGGATTTCTGAACAAGTAACTGGCCATTTAAAAGGAAATAATTAGGCTCTATCCTTATAGTGATCTCAAAAAAATAAATTGTTGTTTAGACATGGATGGAAAAATGATGCTCTGAAGGATGGCTCAAGCCTTGTAGCTAAAGCCAAAAAAGTCAGAGAGAAAGCTCCTTCATCACAGGGACAAAAACCCACCTAAATATGTTGAGAATACTGTTTTTCCTGATAAAGCCTCCTTTTTTTTTCCTCTGGCTCTTCATATTAACAGTCTCAGAACATTCATATCAACAGTCTGAGAACAGAAACATCTAACTCATATTAAATGTTTCTCTAGAAAATATTCATTAAAGGCACGGCCTCACAAAATCAGAGGAGAGCAGGACGCATTCCTTTTAGACCTGCTCCTCCTCCCTTTTACAAGCTCAGAGGCTCTGCAATGGAGCATTATACACCAGCGACAGATTGGAATTTAACGTTTTAGAACTCTGTGAATGTTATTTTTTGTACAGGGCAGAAGAATTATGCATGGTTGTTTTTATCTTCAATTAGATGTACCTGCTCTAATAGTCTATCTAATCAAAGGTTGTAGACTCCGGGGCTGGCCCAGTGGTGCAGTGGTTAGGTGCGCACATTCTGCTTTGGCAGCCCGGGGTTTGCCAGTTCGGATCCCAGTTGCGGACATGGCACTGCTTGGCACGCCATGCTATGGTAGGCATCCCACATATAAAGTAGGGGAAGATGGGCACGGATGTTAGCTCAGGGCCAGTCTTCCTCAGCAAAAAGAGGAGGATTGACAGCAGATGTTAGCTCAGGGCTAATCTTCCTCAAAAAAAAAAAAAAGTTGTAGACTCCAATAATCATCCCTAGGGAACATCTCTTCAAAATTTTTTTTTAAGAACAAATCAGGCACATCTAAAACACTTTATATTGTTGCTGCTAAGATTAATGTATGCACGTATGTACACATGTATGCAGGGAAGGACTGGCCCTGAGCTGACATCTGTTGCCCATCTTCTTCTTTTTTCTTTTCCTCCCCAAAGCCCCAGTACATGGTTGTATGTCCTAGCTGTAAGTCTTTCTAGTTCTTCTATGAGAGCCACTGCCACAGCGTGGCCACTGACAGACGAGTGATTTGGTTCCGTGACCAGGAAACAAACCCAGGCTGCCAAAGTGGTGAGAGCACCAAACTTTAACTAGGCCATGAGGGCTGCCTCTAAAACTCTTATTTTTAAACAAGTTTTCTGCCCTCAACTTAACAGTCACAGGAGAGAGAGGCAGACACCACACTCAATATAGCGACTCAAAGAATTTCACGAAGCTAATTCCCACGATTAAGAAAAAGTGTACAGAAAGATGTTTATAAATTCCATGGGAACGTTTTATGGATATTCAAATAACGATATACCAGAAAACAAAATACTAAAAATAATGTACTAGGCCAAATATCTGGATAATTAGCATATCCTGGGCAATTGAAATTCAATTTCAATCCAAAACATTGAATAATCACTCTGTAACCCTCTTCTCTAAAACAGGTATCCGACCTGAAATCCAAATGATTAATAAAACTAAACACATATTAGCTACATACTCTAATTTGGTTTTTAAGCTGTTCAGCCTCCTGCCGTAACTGGTCAAGTTCACTCATCTTCTGATCTTGGTGCTCTTCAAAGCCACTCCAAGAATCTGAGATCTGAAACAGAAATACAAGCACAAAAATTAAAACACAATGGTTAAGCAACTTAATGAAGCAGGTGAGAAAAAGAAATTAAAAATTTTAAGAGCTATAGTTTCATTATAAATCAGGGTACTTTTCTTTAGCATTCATCAGAATTTATAAAATGCCTACCAAGGGCTGGATTAATAAAATATGATTATTATTCACTAGATTTGTACAATGACAATGTCTAACAGATTACTCAAAAGATAGTGGTGGTTGAAAAAGGAAAAATCTGTTAAGCATTTTTCATGAAGGATCTGGGTCTCACTATAAATCCAAGAATTTAAGACTGATATTTAGAATAGCTCTCACAAGAAAACTCAGGGGTAATTAGTTCAGGAAACAGGGTATGGTGGCAACCTGGCAACCCAGTACTTCAAAGCCACATCAGTGATCTTGAACCCATGACTGCCCAGAAGATGTCGGAACGTTCACCCAGCAATTCTACAAGGACTCAGTGTGGTATCCAGCAGGCCTCTGGTTCACGGACAACTCGCTCTCCCACCAAAATGGGCCCTGGGATCCCAGCAGACTCAGGGACAACACTGCGGCCCTCACAGGCACAGGCCCACCGAGGCTCAGAACAAGCCGCCCTGCTGCCCACTGCTGACCCTGCCCCACCCTCAGTCTCACTAGACAGAGACAGTATTCTGGAAATCAGAGTCAGAAGGAAACCATCCTGCTCAACAAGAGACTTATTTTCCCAAGAGCATGTCACAACTGGAAGTTTCATTTCTGACCAAGACCATGGCTGTTAAGTCCATCATAAATACGACCAACTACCACAAAGCTGCAGATATAATTACTGACATCTTGTAATCATTTAAGAATACACCCAGCTCCCACATGCAGACACGGCTTGCACAAGGGCCTCACTTTCCTATGCAAATACACAGGGGAAAATTCTTCCATCAGAGATTTTGTGTAAAAGTCATAGGGTTCATATAATATACACCAGACATTTAATTAACAGTAGTTATTTATGTTCTTAAAATGGAAACATATCTGGGAGAAATTATCTGGATGACCCAAAAAGAATAATTGTTAGAGTTCCTAGTCTAGATAAACTTTTCTATTCTGCACAAAAGCATTCAAAATAATTGTTACATAGT
Source organism: Equus asinus (assembly GCF_041296235.1). NCBI lineage: Eukaryota > Metazoa > Chordata > Mammalia > Perissodactyla > Equidae > Equus > Equus asinus. The sequence continues at coordinate 113,243,426 of NC_091794.1, read as the reverse complement.
CTGTATTACAGAAACTTGATGTATATTTACTGATGAAAACAAAAATACCCTTCTCAATAAAAAGCATCTTTTTTTTTTTTTTAAAGATTTTATTTTTCCTTTTTCTCCCCAAAGGCCCTGGGTACATAGTTGTGGATTTTCAGTTGTGGGTTCTTCTAGCTGTGGCATGTGGGATGCCGCCTCAGCGTGACCTGATGAACGGTGTCATGTCTGCGCCCAGGATCCGAACTGGCGAAACCCTGGGCCTCCGAAGCGGAGCGCTTCGCGAACCCAACCGCTCGGCCACAGGGCCGGCGCCTCAATAAAACATATCTTTAAAACACGTCTGACGGGCCGGCCCGGTGGGGCAGCGGTTAAGTTTGCACGTTCCGCTTCGGCAGCCTGAGGTTCACCGGTTTGGATCCCTGGTGTGGACATGGCACTGCTTGGCTAGCCGTGCTGTGGTAGGTGTCCTACATATAAAGCAGAGGAAGATGGGCATGGATGTCAGCTCAGGGCCAGTCTTCCTCAAAAAACAAACAAAACAAAACACATCTGAGTTCTTGGTTCTTGCTCTCCCTGCACTCACCAGCCCACGTCCACTCACAGCCACAAACTGCTGCTAACTGCTGGGCAGGCCAGGCAGGAGGCAGCAGAGTGAGGGAAGTAAATGCTGGACCTCCAGAGTCACTGCAGGTCACCAGCACTGACCCTAAATGAAAGCCCGCAGAACTGCCAGGAAGAGCCTGCCAGGGGCGGGGCCATGATGTGCAGCCGAGGCATCTCCAGCTGGGACACAGCAAAAGGCAGGGCCTGCTGCTGCAGCTCTCTGGGAAGGCGAGGCATGGCGACACGGTCCTAGGCATATTTCTGACTAACAGTTGCTTCTAAGGGCATCGCTTTAGGCGGGTGTAGTAAGTACACGGAAAGCCCCGTGAAGGCGGAGCACCTCACGCCTCTGGAACCCGTGGAGCGTCAGGAGTCGGAGGGGGAGAGGCTGCCCCCCAACATTCCATCCTACAGGGAACAGTGGCAACTCTCTCTCTAGTTTTCACACGGAGCATCAGGAGTCGGAGGGGAGAGGCTGCCCCCAGACATCCCATCCTATGGGGTAACAGTGGTAACTCTCTCTCTAGTTTTCACATAGACTCTCTAAGCACTGCGAGGTGTGAATATTAATGCATGAAATAACAACAGTGCCAAGAGAACATGAAACGGTTTTTAAAATAGAAAGCTGTGACGAGGTGTTTGTTCTCTATGCGCATGGACGGCCTTGCATCGCTTCTGGCAGCCCAGGCATGCAGCTGCCACTCATCTATTCCACACATGATCGAATCTCATCACGTGGACGTTTCTGCAAACGTGAGGGCAGTTTTATTCCAGAAATACCCCCTCAGGCCCCGATGTTGGATAATCATTCTTAGGCTGCAAAGAAGCTACTTTATTCAATCCTTCCAAAATAATGTGAAGAAAAATACTGCTAATGTTGTCACGAGGCACACTGAATTTACACTGTTAATTTTAGTCAACAAACATAATTTCTGATCCTAATTTAAACCCTAAAAAGCTAAGGTAATTTTTTAAGTGAAAACTAAAAACAACAACCTCCTAGGATATAGCTAAACAAGAAGTACTTTCTGAGACACTAGGGGGTCTTTAGGTAAAGACCTAAATTCCAGTATTAGGTGGCATAACTTCTGAAATCTTAAATTTAAATATTTCTCTTAATAAGATGTTCTTTCTTATGTATTATAGAAGGACATATACATGATAATCACCCACCTGTCCTGCTTTAAACTAGAGAAACGAATTTACTGAAAACCCAAGTATCCTTAAAATGAGAAGCTCCATTTAAATCAGTTACTTCACAAAATTTCAGAAATAATATGAATATTTGCTGACTTTAATCTTTAGTCACAAGCAAAGAGAACAAAACCAAATCTGTTTCTCTTTCATCAGCAAATAGCATAAATTATTAATATCATCTTTTGATTATAGCTCCCTCTATAATCTGTGCCCACATTTGAATTTCAACTAAAAGACTCAAAATTCAAGTCGTAAATTTAAGGGTATTTCTATTTCTACTAGCAATAAAAACAAGTGTCCCGGGGGCCGGCCAGTGGCCGAGTGGTTAAGTTCGAGAGCTCTGCTTCGGTGGCCCAGGGTTTCGCCGGTTCAAATCCTGGGCGCGGACAAGGCACCGCTCATGAGGCCATGCTGAGGAGGCATCCCACATGCCACAACTAGAAGGACCCACAACTAGAAATACACAACTATGTACTGGGGGGCTTTGGGGAGAAAAAGGAAAAATAAAATCTTTGAAAAAAAAAAAAGAAAAAAAACCAAGTGTCCTCTAAGACCCTATTGAATCTGTACAGTCTGGTGAGAAAGAGAAACCTACCGTTGGGCATTTAAAACTTTAAAACTTACATGCTCTGTCCCCGTGTCAAAGGTGCATCTGCTAAAACCAAATCTGGAGAAGAAGCTTTTTGTAGATGTACTTTCACTGATGAAGGGACACCCCAGGTCCCCAGCACGCTGGCCCCCGGGGCCCTGGGCTCACTCTGATGAGCACCGTGCAGGACCGCCTTGACGTGGTATGTGCACGTCCACAGAAGAACGGCCCACTCCACCTGAGCTGACGGACACTGAACCGGCCCCAGAGGATGAGCATGGAGAGGGTGGACGCCACCACCATCCCAGAAAACCAGGCAGCCAATGCTCCCAAAGGGAAACCGGCATCCACGGGCGGCAAGGAGCATGCACGCTCACGCACAGAGCACAACTGACAGGAAGGAAAAACTTTCTAATTCCCACAAACTAAAAGCTCACCTAAATGCTCTTCTGTGAAGATACAGAAAACAAAACACACACGGGACAGGATAATATATAAATGATGATGCTTTTCTTTTCGTGGATATATAAAAGACAAACATCTACGCTAACGTAAGCAATCTGTTTCCTATCTACACAAAAATGTTCAGAGTGGTTATTTTTGGAGAAAGCCACAGAATAGTGAGGCAGCTTTTATTTTTCACATTATCTGTTATATATATTTTTTCTTTTTTCAAAAAAGTTAACAGGTTATCTGGGCCCTGGAACTAAAAAGCATTCACACTTTTTTCCCTATACTTTTGAGTTTAAAAAACTTTTTACTGAATGAACTATTATTACATAACACTAAGAACAATAATGAAGACAGTATAAAAATCTGGGGAAAATGGCTATCATATGTTAAATGAAAAACAAATTTGTGTGTAACAATTTTAGCTACTTTAGAAGAACAAAAATACTTAGTTTTAAAAAAAGACGTTTAAAAAGACTAGTAGCATTTTTGTGAGAATTATTGGTCATATTTGTATCTTCATTTTCCAAATAACAGTAATGCAGTACGTTACTTTAATAATAAAAAATGAATGTACATTTTAAAAGTCTTACTTACATTTAATTGCTCTTGCTTTTCTCTTCACTATCCTTAGTCCCCCAAAGCCACCTGGAAACCCCACCATCAGGGTTCCGTGGCCTGGGTCCCTTCTCTCCTCCAGTGTCAAAGCCACAGTTAAGCTGCGGCGAGCTGACTCAGCACGTGGACCAATCCAATCCACTAAGACAGGGCCTGCTGAGTCTCTCATCCGTCCTTCTCTATGACCCATATCTGCCATTAGCTTTTATTTAGAGCTTGTTTTGGAAATATTTTTCACAGAAAGTTAAATAACTTAAGAGCAAGTACGTGAAGTGATCTGCCCCTACTTTAGATTATATCCAACATCTTTCTAAGTCAAAATGTTAACATAAGATTTTTATTCGAATATTTCCCATTTGCAATATAATGTGCTTCCGGTGGCTCCACAATCACTTCGCGATAAACGCGGCACCATCTCCCTCTAATCGAAACCCTTGCAAAGTCTAGGAAGGACGATTCAGTGGTGCCCCCAGCACCCAAGTTATTACGAAGTCACTAACAACCACACTGAGGCTGCAAGTTTGTTAACAACAAAATGAGGTGATTGTAGCAAAAATAATTGCAATTCTGGTTCTGTCACACACAAGGAATAAGACTTTCACTAAATCGCTTTTCACTCTGGTCTGTTTACTGCAAAACAGGAATGGTGTTATCTACACACAGGCTGCAATGAAAACTAAAGGAGGCAACCGGGAAGTGCTCCCTAAGCCTTTCAGCGACTGGAGTGTGAAGCACACCTTCCGAGACAGCAGTCGCAACGCGCACCCCGGGTCTCAGGGCCACCAGGAGGGCATCCGCCCCGGCATGCCCTCGGGCGTCCCGTGCTCTCAGAAACTTCCTCCTAAGTCAAACCAGCCCGCTGACCATCCAGTGCCACGTGGGGCAGGAGCTGGCACACTTGCTCAGCCACACAAGTACCACACCTCACCTCCAAGACAAAGCAGCATTTTGAGAGGCAGGAGTTTGCATGACAAATTTAAACCAATTTCATCAGCTTTTCTATTTTTCTTCCATGCCAAATCCAAGTTAATCTCCAAAATCAAGACAGTGAAAATCCAAAGGGCAACAGAAAGTACTCCTGCCCTCCTCCTGTTCCACACCATTCTAACAACACTACGAGCAACACAGGGCAGCGAGACAAGGATACCGTGATCGATAAAGGTATTACCGCTGAAGTGGATGCAGAGTGATGTGCATTGTGGACACTCCATCCAACATGACTTATTCACAGACTTCCCCGGCACTTAAAGGTATATGCTGACATATTTAAGAGTAAAATGACACGTCTGAATTTCACTTTAAAACAATACCAAGAAGGAGGGAAACAGGTGAGGGCAGATGAAAGTAAAATTGCTTGTGAGTTGGTAATTGTTTTAGTTTGGTGATGGAGTTCCTTATACTATTTGTTAACTTTTGTACATATTTCAGTTTTTCATTAAAACAGTTTTAAAAAATGTTAGAGACTGGGTCTTGATTCAAAATCCAAATATACAGACTTTTCAGAGAAAATCAGGAAAATTGGAATACGGTTTGGGTATCCGATGACATGAAGGAGTTGCTGTTCCTTTATTTGGTATCATGATGCGAAAAAAGTCTTACCTGTTGGAAATACTTCTCACTTATGAGTGGAATGATATGATTTGGGGATTTGCTTTAAAACAGGAAGGAGAAAAGAGACTAAACAAAATTGGCAAAATTCTGTAAATGTTGTAGCTGGGTGATTACATAATATTCCATTTTATATATGTATGAACATTCTCTTAACAAATTTTTTAGTAAGTCAATATTTCTTGGTATTGTTTGACTACCTTACAAGCACATAATAAATTTGTTATAAATCTCCTGATTTTAAAAGTATGGGAGCACAGGCATCCCGCGAGCAGATAATGTCACATTTTGACATTTTCTTCTGCAATGACATGGATCGTCCTGCCACTTTAGCTGGCTGGTTGTGAGGATTCAACTCCAATAATTCCCAAATTTGTCTGAAGAACTGAATGGTCAGCCTCGGAGGCTTAGATCCCTATGTTTCAAAAGCGATAAAAGTTAATACTAACTTTTGATAACATCTCACGACTAAATCAGCTTCTATGAAATAGTAGATACCAGAATATTCAATGAAATAAAAAGTAAATCTTAAACAGTTTTTATATGGGTAACTGGATATCTGATAATGAAGACTAAGACAGGAAATCTAATTACATATTAAATTCTTATTTGGCTCTGGTTTAAAGTATCCAGCAAATTTTTACATAGGTTATGTGAAAACTGACGTGGGTGTACTACATTTTATCAGGATGCAGTATATTTAAATGTCTTCCCTCAACACCTAAGATATCTCATGAGATTTTCCTGTTTCTGAATTTTCTGATGCAAATTTCAAAAGAAAACTCACAGACAGCCCCAAACTTAGTTAAGTGATTTACTTTTAGATAATGTGCACACAAGAGACTTCTGCTTTTCACATTTTACATTCATGGATAGTGTAATAAAATTTTCTTAACTTACTGTTTAACCCCAATTCAAGCGCATCGTCTAGAGCCTTAGAACAATGTAAAAGTTTAATCATCCTCAGTAGAAGTAAATTTATAGAACAATCATGAGTTCTGTAAACAGAAAAATAAGATACAAGAAACCGTCTACACATCAAGTCAGTACATCTACCAGCCCTCCAAACGGTCTGACTCTGTAAGGGGGGGAGGAGCATCACTCACGGCACTCTGCTACCTTTTAAAATACAGGTTCTTGTACTTTTCAAATCACAACAAAACCTACAGAGATAATTCATAAAGTCACTGACAGCCAACTGCCACTTACACTCAAACTGAATTTGTAGGACCCTAACGTGTCATTGTAGGAAGTCCACACTGAATGCAGACATCACTGCAGGGGAAAAGCCCCAGGACGCTTTTGCACTATGGGGTGTCTGCTGCCCTGTGACGGCTCCAGCACCACTCCAACATGTGCCTCCCTGGTTACCCAGTCTCTCTGCCAGTCCTCAAGTGAGAGAGGAGTCATACAGGCATCTGCACACCACAAGGGACTTACTGTCTGACAAAATCAACCATGCACCTGGTAACAACAGGAAGCAATCCAGCTCCATGGACAAACCATAGAGCACAGGACTCTGTCAAACAAATCACGTTTGTAAGACACCCCCAGCTCCCTATCCAGAGATGTGCCTGAGCAAGGAGGCAGCAATATCAATAACTGCAAATTCCAATTAGGGAATAACAGCAGTAATTACACTGGGAGGTCTTGAAGGCGGGAGAAAGCAGCAGCTTAGGGACTGGGATGGAAGGACAGGGATGAGCCAGTGTGGGAGAGCAGGTATGAGCTGCCCTCCCCTATGTCACCTTTCCCTCTGGGATCACAGGAAATGGCCAGTGGCCCTTTCTGCTTACGTCTGATGCCCATGAAAACCCACCTGCTCTTCCCGCCTGCTCTCCCTCGCCGTCTAACTGTGTCAGCCTACGTCCTCTTTGCTTACAGGGTCGAGCATAGAACCCAGCACACGCTAGGTGATCAAGAATGGTGAATAAGTCCAACCCCTTCAAACTCGCTGAGGCCAAACCGTAAGTCCCATTTAATTATTCCTGAGCCAAACTTCATCTGTGATGGATGCCATCTATGAAAGAAATGGCACACACCTGAAGGCAGGCATAACAGAAAGGTGGTGGGGACTGGAGAGCAACCGCTCAACCCACGGAGGTGCTGGGCCTCCAAGCCCCTCAGAGGGGCTCCCCCTCCAAGCCTGGGGAAGACTGCTTCCTGCAGTGTCCTTTGCCTCCACTATGCAGAGACAAGCTCTGTTTTACACTTCCTTCCTGCAAACCAGGACGAGCACGACTGACACTTGTTCTTGCTGGTCTCTGCGTGTCCAGCCCACCTGAGCAGGGTCTGCTGGCCAGAGGCAGTGTGGGCACAGGCAGCTGGGGGTCACACATTTGGGGTTCCAGTCCTGGTGCACTCTCTCATCACCAGGTGGTCTCCACCAAGTTCCTAACCTCTCCCTGCCTTCATTTCTTATTCAGGAAGTTGAGACCAGAAGAGGAGCCACCTCACACGCTATGAGGATGCAAGGAGAACCCACATAAGGCCCTTAAAACCTGACTGAACCATAGTAAATGCGCACAAATAGGACCTGTTATAAAATCAGTAATAGGACTTTTAACCTGAAATGATTTAAGTAACAGTCAGAAAACTTCGCCTCCTTCACCTGCCACACTTCCTACCCAGAGTCAGTGGAGCAGGCTCTTTTGCAGAAATCAAGAATATGGGTAAGGGTGGCAACCAGTATAATACAGGGGTTCACCAGGTGCAGGGCAGACCTGCTCATATTGTTTTCTTTTTTTTGAAGATTTTATTATTTATTTACCTATTCCATTATTTTTTTTGTGAGGAAGATTGTCACCGAGCTAACATCTGTGCTAATCTCCCTCTATTTTGTTTGTCTGTTCGTTTGTTTGTTTTGGGTTTTTTTTTGAGGAAGATTAGCCCTGAGCTAACATCCATGCCAATCTTCCTCTACTTTATAGATGGGATGCCTACCACAGCATTGCTTGCCAAGCAGTGCCAGGTCTGCACCCGGGATCCAAACCGGCGAACCCCGGGCCGCCGAGAAGCACAATGTGCAAATTTAACCACTGCGCCACTGGGCCGGCCCCTGTCCCTCTAGTTTGTATGTGGGACCTCCACCACAGCATGGCTTGAAGAGCTATGACTGCGTGCACCCCTGGGATCTGAGCCAGGGAACTCCAGGCCGCTGAAGTGGAGCACATGAACTTAACCACTACACTACAGGGCCAGCCCCTCATAATGCTTTCCAATTGCTCATTGAGTTTTCACTTAGTTTTAAAAATATCTTTACTGAAGTGTAGGTAGCACAATAAACATGTCCAAGCTGACACATTCTGATATATATACCCCTGAAACCACCACCAGAATTAAGATAATGAGCATCCATCACCCCCAAAAGTTCCCTGTGCCCCTCTGTAATCCCACCCCCATCCCCAAGCAACTACTAATCTGCCTCCTGTCACTGCACATTAGTGGCATTTTCTGGAATTTTATATATATGGAATCATACAGCATGGACCTTCCTGGGGTCTGCCTTCGTTGCTCAGTGTTATTATTCTGAGATTCATCCATGTTGCTGCATGTACAAATCTTTATATGAACACCTGCTTTCTGTTCTGGGTAAACACCTAGGAATGGAATGGCTGGATCAGAGATGGCAGGCACATGTTTAACATGTGAAGAAATTGACAAACTGCTTTCCAAATGGATGCAGCATTTTGCACTCCGTCAGCAGTGCCAGGAGAGCTCCAGTTCCAGTGCATCCCATCAGCACTTGCTATGGGCAGTCTTCTTCATTTTAGCCATTCTAATAGATGGATAGTGGCGTCTCATTATGGTCTGAATTTGCATTGCCCTGATGGCTAATGATTTTGACCATCTTTTCAGGTGTTTATCTGCTATGTCTACATGTTCCATGGTGAAGTGTCTGTTCAATTCACTCGTGTTTTTTATTGGGTTGTTTGTTTTCTTATAACTGAATTTTGAGAGTTCTTTACTTATTCTGGATACAAGCCATCTAAAGACATGTGATCCGCTAATATTATCTCCCAGTCTGTGGCTTGTCTTTCCATCCTCTTAACAGTGTCTTTGAAAGAGCAGAAGTTTTTAATTTTGATTAAGTACAGTTTACAAATGTTCTCTTTTATGGACTGTGTCTTTGATGTCATAATCAAGAAATTTTTGCCTAACCCAAAGTCTCAATGATTTTCTATGTTTTCCTTTAGAGGTTTTCTAGTGTCAGGTTTTATATTTAGGTCTATGATTCACTGTGAGTTAAATCTATGATGTCAAGTTCACTATTTGCATATGGATACCTAATTGTTCAAGACCTAATTCATTCAATTTAGTTCTGCTTTTTAAGTTGAAATTATTTCAATTTACAAAGAGTTGCAAGAATAATACAAAGAACTGTATACCCTCACCCAGATTCACTAACCCCTCACAGTAACACTTGCTTTACTACTCCCACTTTAGACAAACACGGGGATTTTTTTTCTGAATCGTGTGGTCTCACCTTTATCTGTATCATCAGCTAGTAGTCCAACTAATGTTTGATTTGGAAAAAGGACTTTCCTGTTTTCTAATGAAAAAAGTTGGAGAAATAAAACTCTTGTCCAGAAGGTGGAACCACAATCTCTGGGACCTCGGCCCTTCCTGTTGAACACTGGACGGAGCCTTCTAAGAAGATACCCTTCTTCAGGGTCAATTTGTTCTGAAAACCAACTCTGGACTTAAAAAAGAGAGATGGGCAAAACTGTAACAAAAACCAGATTATTAAAAAAAAAAACAACCCTGAAGAAATTTAAATTCTGTACTTTAAAAACTTCTTAAAGGATCAATTACATCAAAATTACCTTAATTCAGAAGTGCTTCTGGTCTGGTCTCCAACACATGTAAAATTGTCTGCAACAGACAGAGAAAAGACTTATTTGCATTGCATTCATGTTGTGAGAAACAATATTTCATACCTTTCAAGGAGTACATAAATCCACCCCTTCCGTATCACCATTTCTCATCTAGAATTTCTTTACTCAGTACTTTGTATTAACTTAGTATTTAGTTTTTCAGTGTGGAAAAGAAGAAATCTGATCTCAATTTCTTTAAAAAAAATCCTCAGAAACACCTCAGGGAAAATACCTTGAATTAAACTTAAAGTATTGGGGGAAAGGGGTGTTTAGAATCCCTTTGCTAGAAAAATTACAGTAACAGTAGGAAAAAAAAAAATCACAGCAATTCAAGAAGCCTCTAAGAGTAATCTCACCCAGACCTTCCCATGTGACATGTGGTGGACCTCGCCCGAACCTCAAAACAGCCACTAGCCACCTGTCTCCTGAGTGCTGGCAAGCCCTCCCGAGAACAGTCCAGCCCATCCTCTGCCCCACTACTCCTGCTGCGCGTGCCCTCCACAGCCTGGGCCTCGATCAGGAAGCCGTCTGCAGGAGCAGCAGACATCACGACGGAGCCTCGCAAGTCTCCTCTCACCATACCGCAGCCAGAACTAAAGTATATTTAATTCCAGATTTCTTCCGAAATGTCTGCTTGTTCTTTCCCGGAAACTAAGTTTCAAAACATTTACATATGTTTTTGTAACCTTTCCAAATTAACCTTTGTGCGAAAGACCACTTTGGGATGTTTCACAGGTTGCCACCTGCCTGTTGATTAATTCACTGTCTTGTGAGCCGACAAACTCATGTGCACACGTCCAGTCTGCGGGTCATGAGAGGTAACAACAAGCTGAAACACCCCTCAGTGGAACTGTAAGTTCTAAGGCGTTTATTTAATAAAATGGTTTTATTTTGGAATTATGCGGCTTATGTTATAAGCAAGCACACGTTTTTCCGGCAGTAAAAGCGGGTATGGAAGGAAAACAGTTCAGTGGTCCCTCAAAAGGTCAAACAGAATTACCCCATGACCCGCAATTCTACTCCTAGGTATATACCCCAAAGAAGTGAAGACAGGTACTCAAAGACCACACGCGCGTGTTCACAGCAGCACTGTCCATAACAGCCAAAGGTGGCAACATCCCAAATGTCCATCAGTGGGTGAACGGATAAACAAAATGTGGCATATCCACACAACGGAACATTATTCAGCCATAAAAAGGAATGAAGTACTGACACACGCTACAATGTAAATGATCCTTGAAAACATGCTACACGAAGAAATCAGACACAAAAGTCACATATTGTCTGACTCCATTTATATGAAATATACTGGACAAGCAGAAAAATGCTGTTCAAGTTACTTACACACACACACACACACACACACACACACACACAACCAGTGGATGTGGAAGCAGAAGCTGGAGACCATGGAAATTCAGCAGGGAACCAGTGTCAACTGCAGCTCGCTCTCACCAACCCCCAAGAGGAGTGCTCACTCAAGGCTTCACCGAACTATCGTGAACTAAAAGTGGGAAAGTGGGGCCGGCCTGGTGGCGTAGCAATTAAGTTCGCATGTTCCGCTTCTCAGTGGCCTGGGGTTCGCCGGTTCGGATCCCGGGTGTGGACACGGCACCACTTGGTAAAAGCCATGTTGTGGCAGGCGTCCCACATATAAAGTAGAGGAAGATGGGCACGGATGGTAGCTCAGGGCCAGTCTTCCTCAGCAAAAAGAGGAGGACTGGCAGTAGTTAGCTCCAGACTAATCTTCCTCAAAAAAAAAAAAAAAAAAAGAGAGAGATAAAAGCGGGGAAGCTCCATCTCTACAACTGACATCTGAGACTGGCCCACTCTCTGTGTTTGGGGGCGGGCTCATCTGCTGTGGGACATGCAGCAGCATCCCCAGCCTCTCCCTGTGGGTGCCAGCAGCACCCCTTTACACAGCCGTGACAACCAAAAACGTCTCCAGACACCACCAGACGTCCCTGGGGTCAATATCAGTGCCAGGTGAGAGCTACTCCTTTAAAGCGATGGTTGGGGCCCCAGTGGCATAGTGGTTAAGTTCATGTGCTCCACTTCGGCACCCCAGGGTTTGCAGGTTCAGATCCTGGGTAAGGACCTACACACTGCTGCTCATCAAGCCATGCTGTGGTGGCATCCCACATACAAAATGGAGGAAGACTGGCACAAGTGTTAGCTCACGGCAAATCTTCCTCAAGTAAAGGGAGGAAGATTGGCAACAGATGTTAGCTCAGAGCCAATCTTCCTCACCAAAATAAACAAATAAAGTGATTGTCTCAATTATCCCAATCATCAAATATAAATCCTTTCAGGTTTTCCACATCAAGAGACAGGTAGGAGGGGCTGGCCCCGCGGCCGAGTGGTTAAGTTCGTGCGCTCCGCTGCAGGCGGCCCAGTGTTTCGTTAGTTCGAATCCTGGGCGCGGACATGGCACTGCTCATCAGACCACGCTGAGGCAGTGTCCCACATGCCACAACTAGAAGAACCCACAACGAAGAATACACAACTATGTACTGGGGGGGCTGTGGGGAGAAAAAGGAAAAAATAAAATCTTTAAAAAAAAAAAAAAAAAAAAGAGACAGGTAGGAAAAATAAAAATAGCCACAAAAATGTATCATGGTTTGCTCTAATTCAAATGCCTAGATTGCCTTGTGTTTCAAGGCGTGAAGCAAAGGTAAAGTTCCCTAAAGTTTCTTTGGAAGAAAGAAACAGGGTGCCAAGGCCTAGAGAGCACTTCCCTACCCTCCAGCTCACAGGGGCCAGCAAACCACCTCAGCCTGGATTCATACAAAGAGTTGTCTGGACTCACCTCTGGCTAAAAACAAGACCCAAGCTGGGCTCCTTTTCTGTCTACACAGCCCACAGGATAAGACCACTGTCCCAGACAGCAGCACACATTAATGTGATCCTAAACCAGGAGCACCATCCTTACAGAAAACCAGGAAACTGGGGATTTGACCAAACCCAAGCCTAAGCTTCACCACGCTACTAAGCCTCTTAGAGCAGACGGTACAACGGGAAGGTGGCCGCATCTTTAGACTCCAAGGGGCTGACAACACTAGACGACTGAGTCTGGCTGACAGGGCACCCAGGTCCCCATGGAGCGAGGGAGGGCAGTGCCTGGCCAGACAGGAGAAAAGATGGTTTTCGGCAGGCGAGGAAGGCCACTCCACAGTTACTCTGAAGCCCAGCCAGGAGGGTGCTGCTTTAGCAGTGCAAGCAGAGGGGCGTGAGTAGGTGCTGAATTGTTCTCTACTTGACCAGCAACCCATAAGGGAAGCTGGAGGAAGATAAGGGAAGATGCAGCCACAAAATTCAAAAGAAGGTTAAACAGTCTACAGACCCATTTTTAGTCAAAACTTAAAATATGCAAAATATAATTCAAATCATAGATTTGACAGAGTAAATACAAACATATCATCAATTTTATGAGCAAAGCAAACACCTGCGACATTCCAAGCAACGAACTGCTCCCCCAGCCCGACAACACTGCTTTCACCTGCCTCCTGCGGCCAGTGGCTGCCTGCTGGAAGGCGTGAGCCCTGCTATCCTCCCATGGGCCTTCTGTGGACGGGGCTACCTGTGCCAGCCCGTGAGAGGCAAAGCTTCCAGATCGTTCCCTCACGGAAGCACCAGACCGCCGCACACCACGTCCTTCCTCCCTGGCACTGTCCCAGGTTGCCTCTGGCTCCAGTTCAGACACTGGTCTCTGAAGTCTACCTGACACCTTGGCGTTATTTTAAGTGATTATCGGGTCCAATCTCCTGAACATTCCACTCACTCAGCAAGCACCTTCAATGCTTGCACTGTGAGAGAGAGTGCTGGAGGCTGAAAGCACAAGTCAACAAAACAGGCATGGCTAGCCGCCCACATGGGTTTTACAGTCCAGGGGAGAAAGCATGGAAATTGTCCTACAATGCACAGCGGGGAAAAATGAGAGGGGGACTCCACCAATACAAACTAAACTGACAACAATCAAGAATTCACATGCCCCTGTGTGATTCGGGCAAAGTCTTGGAAATACACACACAGGACGACTCGCACCCCAGGCAAACAGCCAGGACAGGACTCCAAGGCTCAGGGAGGAAAGTGCTGAAGCAGGGCGTGCAGCTGACCCCGCTCTGGGGGTCCGAGGGGAGGGCCTGTGTCCGTGCAGGTCTCATCTGGCCCTGCTCCCAGTCCAGAGCAGAGAGTCCCCTGAAGGAAGACGGGGAGCTTTGGCGGACACGGTGCCTAAGCCGAGGTGTCCAATTGCCCAGGCGGCTCTGCTGCCACAGCCGTATGAGGTTAAAATCCTTAGAGCGGAATTCCAGAGATGGAATTACTATGTCAAAGATCAGGTACCTTTTTAAGGCTCTTTTTTTTTTTTTTTTTTTAAGATTTTATTTTTTTTCTTTTTCTCCCCAAAGCCCCCCGGTACATAGTTGTATATTCTTAGTTGTGGGTCCTTCCAGCTGTGGCATGTGGGACGCCGCCTCAGCATGGCTTGATGAGTGGTGCCATGTCCGTGCCCAGGATCCAAACCGGTGAAATGCTGGGCTGCCGCAGCAGAGGGCACAAACTTAACAACTCAGCCACAGGGCCGGCCCCAAAACTCACCATTTTTTTTGTTTGTTACTTTGTTTGTTTTTTTGAGGAAGATTAGTCCTGAGCTAACATCTGCTACCAATCCTCCTCTTTTTGCTGAGGAAGACTGGCCCTGAGCTAACATCTGTGCCCATCTTCCTCTACTTTATATGTGGGACGCCTGCCACAGCATGGCTTGCCAAGTGCTGCCATGTCCACACCCAGGATCCGAACCTACGAACCCCGGGCCGCCGAAGGGGAATGTGCGCACTTATCCGCTGCGCCACCGGGAGGGCCCCAAAGGCTCTTGATAGAGTCACCTGAGCCTACGTTTTGACTCTGTAGAGTTAATTTAACAATATTAAATATTACTGTGATGACCTTCTTTGTGTATATATATTCTAGTACCTCATGAGGTGGGGTTTTTTATTTTTTATTTTTTTGAGGAAGATTAGCCCTGAGCTAACTACTGCCAGTCCTCCTCTTTTTGCTGAGGAAGACTGGCCCTGAGCTAACATCTGTGCCCATCTTTCTCTATTTTATGTGGGACGCCTGCCACAGCATAGCTTAATAAGTGGTGCATGGGTCTGCACCCAGGATTTGAAACGGTGAACCCCATGCCACCAAAGTGGAAGGTGGGAACTTAACGGCTGCGCCACTGGGCCAGCCCCCATCATGAGGTTTTTAGTATCAAATACTAGTATTTGTATGAGTATTATTATTTCAGTATTATTCAAATCTAAAAACTCAATCCTCTTGAGACATACCTACAGAATTCCTTTACTGGCTGCATTAAAATTTCAAATCAAGGGGCTGCCCTGTGGCTGAGTGGTTAAGTTCATGTGCTCCGCTTTGGCAGCCCGGGATTTCGCCAGTTTGGATCCTGGGAGTGGACCTAGCACTGCTCATCAGGCCATGCTGAGGCAGCATCCCACGTGCCACAACTAGAAGGACCCACAACTAAAATATACAACTAGGTACTGGGAGGCTTTGGGGAGAAGGAAAAATAAAAAACTTAAACAAAAAATTCAAATCAAGTAAAAGTACACTTGCTGGGAATGATTTTTTCTATATCAATCCCAAGACAGAAAACACACAGGTGCACCATTACTTATCTGCAATTCTGAGATCCCACAACCAGACCAGAAAGACAGCCGGGCAGTCATTAGTCTTTATCCCATTCAATGTGAACAGTCAAATGTTTTATCACAGGTTTTCAGGTGTTTGAGAATCAGACCTACTGAGGGTATTGTGCGTCTGTGAGATACGCACCACCTATCTTTCTAAAGGCTGAATTCCAGAACACATTCCACCCGGGAGTTCTGCATAAAGGCCCAGGGGCTCACAAGAGACAAAGTAAACTTCTCACTTCCGATCAATCCTCCAGTCCAAAGATGTTGTTCTGAACAAGTAGAATGTGAAATGATAAAGTGAAGGAGGCCCCCTAGCCAATTTCAGGACAATCTAAGGGTAAAAAGGACTAATAATTGTAATAGAATATATCTTATTGGAAAAAAACTGAATACACAAATACACAGTAACACTCAAATAAATAATAAATAATTAAAACAGAAAGAAACAAGAGGAAAGGTAAAGATTTTTTTCACAGAGGAATGCAAACAAATATAGAAAGAATGACAGATGTAGGGCACCACCATTGGAAGCCTCTAGCACAGGAGCAGATGGATGCTAAGGTCAATGGGTGACAGTGTGTTAAGTTACAAGAGGCTCACAAGGTCTAGAAGCATCACTCATAGATTACGTCTAACTGTAAAAGGCAAAAGTCAGGACAATGAAGAGATCTGGTGGACACCAGCTTAACCAAGCGATTAGACTTAGTGTTACCAATAATGGGACCAACCAACATTAAGTATCTCCTGATACGATAAAATGGGAAGTACAGTCACTCTACGGAACATTTTTGCCAAAAAATGTTTTGCCTTAATGCAGTCATGAGGAAACATTTATAAAAATCCAGAATGTGAGACATTACAAGTAATTGGCCTAAACTCCTCAAAAGTGTGAATGTCATGACAAAAACGGTGGGAATACTGCTCAGCATGTAGTGAGCGCGAGGAGGCGTGAGAGCCAAACAGGCAACACGTGAACGTGAGTGCACCCTGAATTTGCAAAAAGGGCATGAAGACATTTTGGGGAAAACTGAAAAAATTAAACGTGGACTTGGATTAGGCATTACTGAATCAACGTCAAAGCTTTGGGGCACAATGACATCACCGTGGATACGTCAAAGAAAACCCTCGTTCTCAAGACGTGAGGCTGGAGCTGTAAGGAATTGAGTACGAGAAACCTACAACCATGAAATGCTTCACCAAAAGGCATATATAGAGAGAAGCAAAAAAAATGTGGCTCCTCCCACAAAATTACAAATTACTGAATCTTGGTGAAAGGTACATAGTGTTCACTGACCTATTCTTTCAACTTTCTGTAGCTTTAAAGGTCATTCAAAATTAAAAATTGGGAAAGAAAAATGCTGAAGTCAATAAAGGGCAAATATAAACTAAAACATACACATGCCACTGAAGTTACCAAACAAAGATGGCACGACTTGAAGATAGTCGCAGAAAATTACTGTATTTACGAGTATTTCTTGGCCTTTCCTCTGATCAATATAGTAAGCAAGAGCTTCTTTAGTAGCTGGAAAACTTGGCACAACAATGTGCTCAAGATTTAATGACATGATCAATGCACTCTGATTTTTAAGAGTGTACTTTTAGAAAGAGATGAATATTTCATTTTTAATTTTCATACTCACTTTTTTCATTTTAACAGTGTTTAAATCCTATTTTTCTCAGGCTGGCTAGAGGTTTATCAATTTGATCTTTTCAAAGAAGTAACTTTTTGTTTCATTGATTTTCTCTATCGTATTTGTTTTCAATTTGAGAAATTTCTGCTCTTCGTTATTTTCTTCCTTCTGCTTGCTTTGAATTCAATGTACTCTTCTGGTTTCTTAAGGTAGAAGCTTAGATTGGTGAGACCTTTTTCGTTTTCTATAAGTATTTAATTCTATAAATTTCCCTATAAGCGCTGCTTTCACTATGCCCCATAAATGTTGCTATGTTGTTTTCACTTTCATTCAAATTAAAATATTTTCAGGGCCAGCCTAGTGGCATAGTGGTTAAGTTCAGTACGCTCCACTTCAGCAGCCTGGATTCATGGGTTTGGATCCCAGGCATGGACCTACACCACGTATCAGCCATGCTGTGGCAGCAACTCACTTATAAAGTGAATGAAGTTTGGCACAGATGTTACCTCAGAGCTAATCTTCCTCAAGCCAAAAGAAAAAAAGGACTGGCAACAGATGTTAGCTCAGGGCTAATCTTCCTCAGGAAAAAAAAATTAAAATATTTTCATATTTCCCTTATGATGTCATCTCTGATATTTAATTTCCAAATATTTGGGGATTTTCCAGATAGTGTTCTGTTACTGATTTCTAATTTAACTGCACTGCAATCAAGAGTTTTCTTTTGTTTGTTTGTTTGTTTGTTTTTTTAAAGATTTTATTTTTTCCTTTTTCTCCCCAAAGCCCCCCGGTACAAAGTTGCATATTCTTCGTTGTGGGTCCTTCTAGTTGTGGTATGTGGGACGCTGCCTCAGCGTGGTTTGACAAGCAGTGCCATGTCTGCGCCCAGGATTCGAACCAACGAAACACTGGGCCGCCTGCAGCGGAGTGCGAGAACTTAACCACTCGGCCACGGGGCCAGCCCCTCAAGAGTTATTTTAAAGGCTGTCTAACAGTTCCAACATCGGGGTCATCTCCAAGTCTGTTTCCATTGATTTCTTTATCTCTTGAAAATGGATCACTTTTTGTGTATCTCATAATTTTTTATTGAGTACCAGAGAAGAAGAGAAACCGATGCAAATCGTGTCTACGTCCAGGAATGGGCACACCTCTTCTTCTGTCAGGCCATTAGTGTGGAGGGTTAAGTCGATCTAGTCTTCACTTGAGTTGCATTTGGGTTTAATAAACCTCAGTGCACCACAAGCTTCAAATTTCTCCAATGGTAAGCTGCCTTAACCTTCACAATACTAGAACATTTTTCTCAAAAATTATTGGCCGAAGAAGAAACGTACTTCTCTCGCACCTGCTGTAAGCCAGCAACGAGGAGGAAAAAGCAAACCATCCAACTTCTGCTCAAATTCAGAGTCACATAAAGATGAAAACAACTTTGCAGGATATCTCAGTCTGAAGACAAGCTCTTACTTTATTTTGGCAGAAAGGTGAATGTTTGTTAAAAGGGCACTGAAAAAAGAATCAATATATTGTGATAGAGTATCTAAAGGATTCACCGATAGTTCATGTTCTGTGCCATTCTGCACACACAGGTCTTCGGCTCATTCTCTGCACAGAGAACACATTTTGTTCCCACAGCTACAGAAAGACTCCTTTACCCCATTTCCCCAGCAGGCTGGGGCTCTGCCTCACTCCCACTGTGCAGCTGCAGATTCCTTAATGAGTATCTTCAGACACTACTGAAGGTTATGTACAAAACTCACCTGCCTGTAAAACACTGCCAGCTGGATTTCCAACACCACACCACACAACGACTTCACACAGCGACACACTGAGAATCTCGTGTTTGCACCATCTCTTTCTCAAGTCTTGAGAACATGAAAGAACATACTGGGGCTGCCACTTCAGCCATCAAAGTCTAGGATGAATTCAGCTACATATTAAGGTGTGCCAGGGGACAAGAGAGGTACATGGGAGCATCTGTGATGGCTCCTACACAAAATAGTCTTGGCTAACCCTAAGTGCTGAATAAGAAGCTTCTAAACGCCTTCAGTTGTTTTTTAAATTATCTTGTATTTTCTTGTGTTCATTAGAAGTTTTTTTATAAACACTTCACTGTGGTTTCCATATAGGATACAGTAACTCTTCTGGGAAAAAGTTATGTTGGAAATTCTTTATTTTCTGCAGAAGGGTGGTAACTGTGCAATGTGAATGAAAAGATCTTTCCAACTTTCTCCTAACTTAGCTGTTGCCTAGGTGAATACTTCAAATTTTGCAATAAAAAAGTAACTTAAAAAAAATTTAACTTTACCATCAAGCACAGTAGTAACTATTGAACATTCAACGTGTTTTTGGAGAACAACTAGGGAAATACATCAATATGGAAAAGTATATAAAAAGAATAATCTGCTCAGAGCACCTTAAGTTCCATACAGAAGTAAGGAGGTTCAACTCAAACAACACCTCTCACAGCTTTGATAGCTTCCTTCTAGAACTATCTAAGTTTCCAGGCTGAAAAGATGCACCAAGAGCCCAGGATAATGACTGAAGAGAGACTAGTATCAGGATACATCATCTTTCAGGACACCAGAGACAAAGTAAGATCCTAAAAGTTTCTAGATGGAGAAAATTGGTGACATATAAAGGATCAAGAACCAACGGCATCAGACTCCCACAACAAACGTGGAAGCTGGAAGAAAACAGAGCAAAGTCTTGAACTGATTCCAAACAACAATTCTATACTCAACAGAATCATCAAGTGCAAGATCAGAAGAAAGACATTCAGAATCTAGGAAGCTACTAGAGGATATTTTCCCCTAAAAGGGGAAAAAAATGAGGATGGTATCATACCCAGGACTCAGGGGATCCAGGAGACACGAGCTCCTTCTCCATCCTTCTCTAGTCCTTGAGTGGTTCTGGGTTCGGTAGGTAATGCACCCTTTGACACAGTCATAACACTTGGATCCAGTAATAATATTCTGACACAGTAACCACACTGTGGCGGAAGGTCTGATCCACTCAGCACTCAGCTGTGTATCAGGCACTGCCCTGAGCACTTCGCCTGTTAGTCACCTGAGTGTGACGACAGTTTAATGAATGAGTCTTAGGATACACCCATGACATCACAGATACTAAACTGATACAATCTAAGCCACCAAACTTGATTTCAAAAGTAGAGCTGGAAAACAGACATAGCTCAAATTGTTTTTAATCAACAATACAATTTATCAAGTACTTAATATACGTCAGATGCTATGTTGCTAATAAGTACTTTATACGCATCGTTGATTAATCCTTCAGTAAACCAATGAGGTATGTACTGTTATCATCACCCCTTGCAATTTTAATTCTGTAAAATTAGAGAAAAGATACCCGAGGCAAAGACAGGCCAGTAACTAGTTCAAAGTCATACAAAGAGTAAGGGGCAGTTAGTGCTACTCCCAGCGACTGGACTGGAGCCGAGGGGCTCACACTGACACTACACTTACTCTCGTTTTAAAACAGTCAGCCTGTATATGTTTTTAAAAATGAAAGAAAATCAGACACAAAAATTAAGTTTTGTCCCTTTGCTCAAACTTCTTCACTCTCCTCCCCTTGCCAGGAAATATCCCTCAACCTTAAAGACGGAGCTTAAAGACGCGGCTTCCTCAAAACTGCCTGGCTGCCCCTCTCCCCAACTGACCAACCACTCTCCCTCCTGTCCTCTCCATCCATTGCCAATTTCCCATCCTAGCAGGCGGTAAGCCAGGACTGTGGCTCGCCTTTACCACTGCTTTGCACACTTTTTTGAGGGGGAGGGGTCTGTTCAGCTTATAGACCACCTCTTCTAAGAGCTGCCCCCACTGTCCCTCCTCCAAACCCCAGTCTGGGGATGACCCACTGGCTCCTGGCAGTATGTTTAAGCTACACAACCCTGTCTCCCCACCACTCACTCGTGATAGCTGACTAGACCAGGGGCAAGCACCGAGCCCAAGTCGGACCAAACAAATCCGCCTCCCAACAATGTGGAGACTGAGACTGTGAGTGGCGCAGACTCTCCCCATCTGCAAGTGGGACATGAACTTGAAGACTTGGACTGTGCGTCAGAAAGAACAACACAGACACACAAGGGAGCACATTCCTACTGCCCTTGTTCCTGTTCCTTCCCAGGCCCCTCTACAGTCCACCCCTTATAACTAATTCTTCTGTTCTTTCTTAGTCTAGAGCTTCAGCTGGTTTGCTTCTTGCAATCAAATAACTCTAATAAAATTATCTGTGTACCATACCCACACCAGCACCAAACACCTATTCTCTAGATGCTTGCACAGAAGTACATGACATCTCATTTATGGCTTCACCCATGGTCTCTGCAGGAGGACTCCCAAATTCCCATCTGTCTTATCTTTCAAGCTTGAATACATTGCCTCCAATTACATACCCTACGTCTCCCACCTGGATGATGGCAATGACAGCCTCAGCGCTCCTTCACTTGACCTATATTAGCAACATCTGACACACCCAATCACTTCCTCCTCTCTGAACCCTGCCCCTGCCCCAGACTAGATGAGAGGACAGCATCCTCTTGTAGTCCTCCATCTCTTTGTTATCCTCTTTCCCTGACTGCACCTCAACTCCTAGAATCCTAACCCTGCTCTGCTCGAAGGGCTCAGTCCCTTCTTATCGTTACAGGCCTTTCCTTTCCAAACCACCATCGCTTCCTCACCCCTCTGAAGCACAAACTCAAAAATCCCCTTCACACCAAGTGCCACTCAATTCTATCCATTCCCCCCCCCCACCCTTTGCACTCCACCCCCATTGCCCCGGCCTCCTTCCAGCCCACCATCTCTGCCGAGCCTACTACAACTTGCTCCCACAGCCATCTCTTTTCCTCTTCAACCCATCTTAAACATCACTGCCTGATCTCTCTCTCTGAAGGACAGCTCTGACACCTGACTCCTCCGCTCAAGTCTTCAAACACTCCTACGGAAGAAAGTCAGTTTCTAGCCCAGCCTCATTTAAAGCCCTCGGACCCTCCCCACCGTACTCCCAAGTATCCCTGCAGGATTCTGATTAGGTCTGAGGAGGACCAAAGACATGGACACAAACACTCTACGTGACCATGAGGCTCTCTGCCAAACTGGGACCAAGATCCTGACTACTAGGCTCACAAACGGAAGTCCTAGAAACATGAATGTATTTTTGCTTTGAAGAATTAAGAGACAGCTTTAAAAAGAAAATATTCCCCACATTCAAGAAAAAGGAAATGCTTCCAAAACTTATGAGCTGAAGACATGAGCATATATTTCCTGTAAAAACTGCAAAACACAGAAGCTCCTCTGAATCAGAAGTGTTTCTATAACTCATATTCCAAATCGTTTGGGATTTACAATGGAAATCGGAAAGAAGCAAGAATGACAGAGACTCTATACCTCGAGACTACTGAGAATTATGCAGTGTCCCTTACTGTAAAGCTCAGCTGATGTCTATATTTACAATGTGCTCACTGTAGGAAAAGCATTTAGTGAGCCGATTCTCGTGCCAGGCACCAGGTTAGGCCAGATTGAAGCAAGCAGGAATATTTACTTCCCGTTTGAGTACAATATATGGCCACACTATACAACAGCACTAAAACAGAATGACAGTCTGAATTGTTGATAAAACATTTAACACTAAATGGCCTCGATGCCTGGGTTCCTATTTGTGAGTCTTCATTCGTTCGCTCAACAAATACGTCCCCAGCCACTACCGCGTGCCGGGCACTGAAGCAGGGCTTCCCCAGGAAACAAGGCACAGCTCCTGCTGTCAGGGAGCTGACTTCCTAGTTGAGGAAGGCATAACTAAATAACCCAAGTACTTAATTTTTTTTTAATTGCAGTAATGTTGGATTATAACATTATACAGCTTTCAGATGTATATCATAATGTATTTCAAATTCTGTGTAGATTACATCATGTTCACCACCCAAAAACTAATTATAGTCCATCATCACACACATGAGCCTAATCACCCCTTTTGCCTTCCCCCCTTCCCCTCTGGTAACCACCAATCTCTAATGCTGTGTTTGTTTGTCATTGTTTTTATCTTCCACTTATGAGTGAGATCATACGGTATTTGACTTTCTCCCTCTGACTTATTTCACTCAGCATAACACCCTGAAGGTCCATCGATGTTGTCACAAATGGCCGGAGTTCATCATTTCTTATGGCTGAGTAGTATTCCATCGTGTATAAATACCACATCTTCTTTATCCATTTGTCCCTTGATGGGCACCTAGGTTGCTTCCAAGTTTTGGCTATTGTGTCTAACACTGCAATGAACATAGGGGTACAAGTATCTTTATGCCTTTGAGTTTTCAAGTTCTTTGGATAAATACCCAGCAGTGGGATAGCTGGATCATATGGTAGATCTATTCTTAATTTTCTGAGGATACTCCATACCGCTTTCCATAGTGGCTGTACCAGTTTGCACTCCTACCACCAGTGTACAAGGGTCCCCTTCTCTCCACATCCTCTCCAACATTTGTTGTTTCGTGTCTTGTTAATTATAGCCATTCTGACCAGAGTGAGGTGATACCTCATTGTAGTTTTGATTTGCATTTCCCTGATAGCTAATGATGTTGAGCATCTTTTCACATGCCTGTTGGCCATCCGTATATCTTCCTTGGAGAAATCTCTATTCAGATCCTTTGCCCATTTTTTAATTGGATTGTTGGGTTGTTTTGTTGAGCTGTATGAGTTCTTTGTATATTTTGGATATTAACCCCTTATCTGACATATGGTTTGCAAATATCTTCTCCCAATTGTTAGGTTGTCTTTTCGTTTTGTTGATGGTTTCCTTTGCTGTGCAGAAGTTTTTTAGTTTGATGTAGTCCCATTTGTTCATTCTTTCGTTTCCCTTGCCCAGTCAGACATGGTACTTGAAAATATGCTGCTACAGGGCTGGCCCCGTGGCCGAGTGGTTAAGTTCGTGCGCTCCGCTGCAGCGGCCCCAGCTTTCGCCGGTTCGGATCCTGGGTGTGGACATGGCACTGCTCATCAAGCCATGCTGAGGCGGCATCCCACATGCCACAACTAGAAGGACCCACAACTAAAATTTTATACAACCATGTACTGGGGTGCTTTGGGGAGAAAAAGGAAAAAATAAAATCTTTAAAAAAAAAAAAGAAAATATGCTGCTAAGACTGATGTCAAAGAGTGTACTGCCTATGTTTTCTTCTAGAAGTTTCATGGTTTCAGGTCTTACATTCAAGTCTTTAATCCATTTTGAGTTGATTTTTGTGCATGGTGTAAGGTAATGGTCTACTTTCATTCTTTTGCATGTGGTTGTCCGGTTTTCCCAACACCATTTATTGAAGAGACTCTCTTTTCTCCATCGAATGCTCTTGGCTCCTTTGTCAAATATTAGCTGTCCATAAATGTGTGAGTTTACTTCTGGGCTCTTGATTCTGTTCCATTGATCTGCGTGTCTGTTTTTGTGCCATTACCATGCTGTTTTGGTTACTATGGCTTTGTAGCATATGTTGAAATCAGGGAGTGTGATACCTCCAGCTTTGTTCTTTTTTCTCAGGAATCCTTTGGCTATTCGGGATCTTCTGTTGTTGCACATAAATTTTAGGATTCTTTGTTCTATTTCCGTGAAAAATGTTGTTGCAACTTTGATAGGGATTGCGTTGAATCTATAGATTGCTTTAGGAAGTATAGACACTTTAATGATGTTAATTCTTCCAACCCAAGAGCACAGAATATCTTTCCATTTCTTTGTATCTTCTTTGATTTCTTTCAACAATGTTTTACCAAGTACTTAATTTTGATATGTCAGGTGCTGTCCAGTGTCAAGGAAAAATAAAATCGGGTGAGAAAGTTAGACAGAAGGGCAGGGGGGTCTTTTATAAAAGGTGGCTAGAGAAGGCACAGTGACATCTAAGCAGAGTCCGAGGAGAGGGATAAGCAGGCGCAAAGTCCCCGAGACACTGACTTGCTCTTGTTACTCAAGTTTCCTACCTGCTTTACTAAACACTGATAAACCCTGCCACTTATCATCTCGGGGTGTGACAGCAAGTTGGCAAATTAACTTTATTTTCTCCATTTCTGGACATTTAGAAAACATAAACATAAATGAAACCCTGTTGGTACAAAAAAGCTCAGTCATAAAAAAGGGGGGAGGAGGACCACAGGAAAGAAGCCAAAACATAGCAAAGAAACAGTCACTCAAAATTTGTCTTATGGAGGAGCTATGCATTTCCTTTTAGTCCCAGACTTTCCTTCTTAATTAGGCTTTAAGCAAGTAAATACTCAAGTAAGATAAAATTCCTTCATCAAAGAATCAGTTGTAGGAATTCACCAAGAAGCTTACTAAATATAAGAAAACTAGGCTATAATAACCAAAACTGCATCTAAGTTATTAATTCAGAATGATTAAAAAGCAAGTGAAACAAAAGCCTCACAGTGGGAACAATAAACAGCAGGTGCTGAGGCGTACACTGAGGGAAGTGCACTTGGGAGGGCCTGGCGTCTCCCTCCTCGGCTGTGACGCTGGTCTGGGGGCAAAGGTCTTTCCAAAGAACCGGACAACGTGAGGTTCTTAACCTCAGAGAATGAAGCGAGAATCTTGAATTGGGGGAGATTATGAGAGAACATCTAGACACACAGAGCTCAGGACAGGGACCACATCCACCTGATTCTTCATCCTGTTCTTAGTGCCCAAGGTCTGGAGTAAAGTGGCCTCCCAAATATTTGTCAAATATTTGCTTACTTTTTTCCTTAATGAACGGTTTTTCCTCCTCCCAATCCCACGTAATGTAGTAATTAACAATTTGGTGATGCACTGGGAGGATCAAGAATATAAATTGACTGATTTTTCTTATAAAGCCCAAAACAGCATTAATTCAGAAAGAAGGGGAAAGAGACTCATGCACTGTTGAACCTTCTGAGGGAACTATCTCAGCAAACAGGGACACAGTGAAGACATTCAAGAAAGCCAGGTTACATGGACAGCGTATTCTGATTTTCAATCGCTTCACATATTTTCACTGGATAAATTCATTGTCCAATTATCAGTCTCAAAGTCTTGTCTGCCAATGAAAAAACTTAAAGGAAAAAAGAAATTTGATATTAACAATTACATCTTTTAGGAAATGGTTAATTCTAGAAAAAACTTAAAATGACTCCTGATTCCCCTAGATACTCCCAAAAGTTTAACTAGCCTAGTCAAGCTCTTGTGTTCGCCAAGAAGAGAAAATTCCCACTGGGAAGTCAAGCAAAATCTGACGAGTCCCAAGGATAGAAGCGCAGAAGGCCCAGGGGAGACAAAACTGGAAATGAGCAAGTGGAAACAGGAACCAGAACCCAGGCTGGGCTGGCTCTTAGTGACTTCTCTGTTTTTCTGGGTACACTTTCTCTATCCTTCTACTACCCTCTCTTAACCAACCACTGTCATCTTGTGCACGTCCAAAACCACCTCTAATTCCACATCCTAACCACCATCCAATGTCAGCCATGTCTCTTTGATTCTAGAAAGAGTCCCCTGCACCAGCTCACTGTCCTCAGGCCAGATGGCCAGTCAGCTGTGGCACAGGAGAGAACGGCTACCCTGCCACAGGGACAGGGAACATGGGTGGGCCAAGCAATGACTGGTGCCTTTAATATGTAACAAACTTCTCCCTTTAAGTTACCTAAGCATTTATCTCTTCACTCTGGCACCATTTAACTAGCTGAAAAGGATGATGCATAAATATCACACATGAATCCAAATATATACATCAATAATAATTCATTTCCCAAAAACTTATGGTCAACATGTACACGTGGCCCTGAAAAATAAAAAGACAATTGCAAAACCTCTTTAATAATTTTCTCTTTAAAAGCATTCATGACTATCCCTACTATCTTATCTACTTATTGTGTCAAAATAGGAGAAGAGCCATGGCCAGAATCAGAGAGCATCTAATAAAGACAGTCACTTGTCATTTTGACAAATCATTTATGTTTTCAGTTCATCTGTCACAACCATCAAGGAAAACTAGGCCACCTTCCAAAAGTCCGTTTTTAAGCAGAGTTTCTTAAATGATAAATTCCATTTTCCCATAGAAGCCACATTAAGAATGCTGGCAAGGTCCCTTTGGTCAACACGCGCTGTTTCTTCCTGTGTGTCCCTCAATTTCCCCTCTATTGACAGACAGCACCGAAATGATTTAACTTTGATTCCTGGAAAGGGAAAGATCCCTCCTTTTGCCCTCACCCCGGTACTTCCAGGGGACGAGCCCCTTCTCTTGGGAACACACTGCCCACCAGGCTGCAGAGACTAGAGCTCAGGGCACCGTGCGCCACTAAAACCTCAGCTTCCAGACTGCACGGTGACACCTGGGACACCACAGCCAACCCCCAGGACACCACAAGATATTTCAGAGTTGGGACAAGTGCAGGGAAATGCGACGTGACAAACACCAAGGGAGCGGCCAGCTCGAGGTGGTTCCCAAGTGCCCACAGCAGGTGGCGCTCCACCCTTTCCAATGACGTCACCTCCTCCCACAGCTGGGTTTCCAGGGTTGCTCCGATAAAAAGGCAAGTGCTGCACAAAAATCAACACGGAGCAGGAAATGAAGGCGGCGGCCTCCGGTCGGACTCTCAAGTTTGAGAAACTGTTCAAGCCCATTTGTTAGCAACAGTGATTTATTTCAGAATAAAACAGTTTCCTTCAATTTATGAGTATTACTTTTTCAAATGGCTACGAAGTTCTGAGGACATAAATACTTAGGTTACTTGGGCCTAAAGACTCTATTAATAAAGATAATTTTAGGTATTTATTTTGGCCTAGGGGCACTGTGAAAATCATAGGAGCAGTAAAGGTGCCATGAATTTGGGAATTTTTGCTTTAAGACTCAAACCTGGGCCTCAGAGGAGAGAGGGGGGAGCGGAGAGAAGCAGGGAGCCGGCCTCACAAAGCTATCCCCACCAGGGCCTCACCTCCCTCGCCCCTGCTTCAGGTGTGGGCTGTAAACCTGGACAATAAACCACAAATTCATCAAGAGTAGGAAGTGACTTCCCAATCTTTGTGTTCCCAGAACAAAACCCAAGAGGAACCCAGTAACTGCTTATTGAAAGGCACTTTCCCCAGGAAAGTAGGATTTGCAACGCAGCCTCGAGGGTATGTGCATCTCAGAGATGAAGGAGGAAAGGGCAGAAAAGGAGAGGCTGCACCTGAAGCCAGCTTCCAACCAGGCCGGTGTGAGCAATGCGGGGGAAGCCGAAAGCTGGTGCAGAGGGACACAGGAAATGAGGCCCAAGCCTTGAGGGTTTCAGGCCAGACCCTCCACACAGTGCAGAGAGCATAGGGGACAATCAGCACAGAAGGCCAGGACACAGCATTCCTGTGACTGTGCCCCAAACGCAAACGTGGATGCGACCATGAGGAAGCCCAGACAGACCCAAAGGGAGGGTCGTTCCCCAAGATAAGCGGCCTGAACTCTAACACGTGAAGGGGAAGAAAGACAATGAAGGGCTGGACCAGACTCAAGAACAGACATGACTCTAAAGGCAACATGTGTTCTAGGACTGCCTGGACCTGGACCAGGAGGAACAGCTATAAAATTATGGGGACGGTTCATGAAATACGGAATAGAAATTAGCTCGGTATCAGTGTTAAATTGACTGATTTTGATAACTGAACGATGGTTATACAAAAACATGTCCATGTTCTCAAGAAATACACACTGAAGTATTTAGTGGTAAAGGGAGAAAAGTGATGTAAATTTTGCATTCTACTTCCCAACATACTCACTTTTGTTTTAAAATAAAAGTGGTGTGTACACGAGGAGAGCACCCCAGCAATCACACGCAGGATGAACTGGAAAATGAGGAGCACATCCTCTGCCACCCCATTTGCAACTCAGTGACTGCTGGGACCCCTCCTCCCCGTCCTGGTAGCACCTGAGGACTCTCCCTGCCCCTCCATGCAGGGAGGATGACCTCAGCCAGAGGGACTGGCTCTTTGGTTAAGAGCAGAGAGGTGGGGGCAGGAGGCAATCAGGAGACTATGACAACAATCTGATCCACTTCTCCTCACAGGGTGTGTGCTACATCCTCAGTTCCCTAGGTTTACTACCCAATGGCGTGGAGTACTCCATTCTTAGGGACAGAACTAATAAGCCCAGCAGAAAGATAAGAAACTAAGGAGACCAGTGGAGAAACATCATGGGGAGGGAATGCGGCAGAACCCAACTACAGTGGACCCCGTCCACACACAGAGGCCCACACACCAAAGGGGGAGCCTAAGTTCACACAGCCCTCGACCCACCAGGCGTGGTCTAGGCCCCAGGCAGTACACAGGGGTGCCCCTGAGGCATTGCTCGCACAGGGGCGGTCCTGTGCACTACAAGGTGTTGGGCAGCACCCCTGGCCTCTACCTACTAGACACCAGCAGCACCCTCCAAGTTGTGACAACCCCAAATGTCTCCAGACACTGCCAAATGTCCCTCTGAGAACTCAGCCACTGTCCCTCTCTGCAGCCTGTCAACAGAGTCCATGGATGGGCTGTAGGTTTTCCAACCAGGCTAAGGAGCAGTGCTAGCTTAGAAACGAGGAGTTGAAGGCTACAAAGAAACAAAAACAAAGAGAGTAAGTGGTAAATGCCCAATCGTGTAAACTGTACAACAACTTCTGATCAACTCAAGTAATAGTCAAGATAATTTGACTGATATTAGAACCCCATCCCCCCGTGAAAGCACATCAGCCAATTCAGACAAGCGCCGCCACCCAAGTGGCTGCTGTGCTAGAAAGGAGATGAGGAGAACATCGGCCCCCTGGAGCAGACCCGCCACACAGTTTACAGATTTAACTAAAACCTGCGCTGAAATGTCTACTTATGAGACTTAAATGCCATTTTTACGGCCAAATCCAGTGATTAAGTCCTGACATCTGTCATACATTGCTATCGCGTTAACCACAAGAGAATTTAAAAACATCAGGACTTACTCCTTGTCCTGCAAGAGCTACCATTCAGACCCTCTTCAGCACGACTGCCACAGAGGACTCTCCGCAGGAGGCACTTCCAGTGTGTGAAGGTCTGGGTTCCAACAGCACAGGAAGATTCCAAAAGAAATGTAAACTGGAAACATTTAGAAAATCTGCCCATACTTCTTGTATATAGAATACCCCACTAGTTTAGCATATGTTGGTATGTAACTGATAACAGAAAAACTTTAAAGGAAAACAAGACAGAGCAGTTTTCCTGTGGAGGCGATGTTGCACAGTGATTAAAGCCCGAGTCTGAGATCAGAAACGTGGGTTTGGGTCCCAGCTCTGTCACCTCAGGTAAACTGTTTCACCCTCACGCCTGCTTCTCCATCGCCGGGCTGCTCTGCAGGGGTGGCAATTTTTGTCTGTAGAGGCCCAGAGAGCAAATGTTTTAGGCTTAAAGGCCCTCAATTCCTCTGTTGATTTTGCTGTCACAAAAGCAGCCACAGATGATACGGAAAGGAATGAGCAAGCCTGTGCTCCGATAAACTATCTATGGACATAAACTTGAATTTTACATAACTTCACAGGGTCACAAAATATTGTTCCTTTGACTTGTTTTTAACCATTTTAAAATGTAAAAACCATTTTTAGTTCATGGGCCATGCAAAACAGCAGGCCAGAGTCTGCCCACCTCCAGCTTACAGTACCGTGCCTGGCACACACTAGGCAGTCAATAAACAGCCACAACGATCATCCTGAAAGCTTCGCAGTCCACAGTAAGTCCATCCCATAAACCTCAACAGTCTTAGAACCTGCAACTGACCTCCCCAATATGATCACAAGCCGTCTTCTCTTCCTAACCACCCCGTGTGCAGTGGCTGCTGCTGGCCTGAGGAGCATCCTCACACTGCAGACGTACCTAGCGCTCCTGCACCCTGGGAAGCAAACTTCTGATTCTTTACATCAAACTACATAACCCTGCCAATCAAGTCTGAAAAATCCATTATACAAAAGACTTTTCCCCTACATATTTATACTTTAAGTAAAATTCCACCTCTTACAATTTATCCATTAACCCAGCGGACACACTGCAGCTGAAGGTCTCCCCACATCTTTGCTCTCCATCTCAGAGCGTCCACTGACAGGTGGCGATGGGTTTCTCCTCTGTCACATGACTAAAAGTCTTCATCAACTACAGTAGCCTGACTGACTAAATTGCACTTGGTCTTCGTTTTTGCCAGCCTGCCTTGTACAGATTTACTGAAAAGTGTTATTATCAAACACTATCGAAAAATACTGTTATTAAAAATTGCCAGACTGTAGTTATGTCAATAATAATGGCATCCATGGCACCCATTCTTATACAAAAACTAGCGAAAGGACAGAGAAAACAAAACAAACATGAATATAAGATGCTATGAAAGAGCAGACTGCAGTACCAATAAAAATCTTTTACCTCAAAGACAAACTTGGTCAATTATACTTCAATTAAAAAAAGGTAAACAAACTAAAACTATGAAATTTCTGGGCCTGGCCCTGTGGCCGAGTAGTTAAGGTCGTGCACTCCACTTCAGCAGCCCAGGGTTTTGCCAGTTTGGATCCTGGGCACGGACATGGCACTGCTCATCAAGCCATGCTGAGGCAGCATCCCACATGCCAAACTAGAAGGACCCACAACTGAAAACATACAACTATGTACCGGGGGGCTTTGGGGAAAAAAAGGAAAAAAATTTTTTTAAAAAATCTCAAAAAAAAAAATTTCTGTAATATGCTCATTTCAGTCATGCTAACTTTGAGAGAATGTCTAATACTTTCAAATATAAATAATTTGCTTATATTTCTTGCAAAATGAGAATATCTTTTTTTTTTTAAGATTTTATTTTTTTTCCTTTTTCTCCCCAAAGCCCCCCAGTACATAGTTGTACATTCTTAGTTGTGGGTCCTTCTAGTTGTGGCATGTGGGACGCTGCCTCAGTGTGGTTTGATCAGCAGTGCCATGTCCGCGCCCAGGATTCGAACCAACAAAACACTGAGCCGCCTGCAGCGGAGCGCGAGAACTTAACAACTTGGCCATGGGGCCAGCCCCGAGAATATCTTTTTTCTAATTATCATTATCTTGTTAAAATTTCCACAAAAAATACAGAGAAAATGGTATCTTACTACAACATGTTCCTTGCTCCCATCTACCTCCAAGAGATAACATGCCTTCCACAGAGGTATTTATTTTTTCCAGACTTTGATACACAGCTGCATTTAATTTTTCACAAATGAATCAAATGATACCATCTTCCCCTAAACTACACACACTCTGAAATTTCTTCTCCCCACCCCCCTTATGTGCTGCACTGTCCTCTCCTCATGAGAATAAAGGACCACATTAAATTTTTTTTTAACAGCTGCAGAATATTCTGAGTGTAACTTAAGTTAACCAATCCCTATGCACAGACATTTGATTCACCCACAGACACTTACTGAGATGGACCGTGCTGCAGGCAGTTAGGACACGTCAGGAAGTAAAAACGATGAAGATCTCTGCTCTCCAGGAGCTGGTATTCTAGTGAGTAGTGACAATTTTTCTGCTTTTATATCAAAAATTCTAGGTGAGGGTTTCTAACAGACTGTTTTCAATATGTTTTTGTAGCTAACGTTGTAATAAGCATTGTCTTATTTTCTTCCTTTGGAGAAATTCCTAAAAATAAAACTGCTGGAACAATTTATTTTAGAAAAGCTCCTTTTATAATAAGGATATTAACCCTTTATATCTCTAATTCTTCTCCAATTTGCTTGCCTGTAAAAGCAAAGGTCCTCTATTAGGTGTCTTTTGCTATAGAAATGTTCCGAGTATTTCCGCAGATAATCTTTTTACAGCTTATAGCCTTAGTGTCATACTAAGAAAGCCTTTCCCTACATATGCCACTTCAAAGGTTATAAAATGTTTCCCCCAATATTTTTCTAATATTTCCATTTTTAATTTTTACATTTAAATCTTTAATCCATCCAGGATCTATATGTACTGTGGAATGTAGAGTTTTCAACTTTACTTTTTCCAGACTGCCAGTTGATCCCACATCTTTTACATTACAAACCATCCATTTCCAACTGACTTAAAATGCTACGCCAATCATGAACTGAATCCCCATAAACTTAGAGATCATTATCTAGACCTCTCTGTCCCATCCACCTATGCTTGATAATACTTTTCTCGTTTATATCTAATAGAACACTTTTCCCCTTCATCTCTCTTTTATGGAACTCACTCCTCTCAAATACTTATTCCTCCAAATTAAGTGACATCTTTAAAATGCTCCAGCATACACACAGGAAAACTGCATTCAAGTTCCGTACTCATGTCTATTCACGTTCTCTATTCTCCCTTCAATAACAGATCTAAGTTTTCTAATAGTCATACTGACTTAAACATGTTTTTTAAATTTTTTTAATTTACTTTTATTTTTTTAAGATTGGCACCTGAGCTAACAAACTGTTGCTGATCTTTTTTTTTGCTCTCTCTCCCCAAATCCCCCCAGTACATAGTTGTATACTTTAGTTATGGGTCCTTCTAGTTGTGGCACGTGGGATGCTGCCTCAGCATGGCCTGATGAGCGGTGCCATGTCCGTGCCCAGGATCTGAACCGGCAAAACCCTGGGCCACCGAAGCAGAGCACACAAACTTAACCACTCAGCGACGGGGCTGGCCCCTAAACATGTTTTTCTCTTTATTAAAAAGAGAAAAAAAAAATTTTTTTTTTTAAGATTTTATTTTTTTCCTTTTTCTCCCCAAAGCCCCCAGGTACATAGTTGTGTATTTCTAGTTGTGGGTCCTTCTAGTTGTGGTACGTGGGACGCCGCCTCAGCGTGGCCTGATGAGTGGTGCCATGTCTGCGCCCAGGACTCGAACTGACGAAACCCTGGGGCGCCTGCAGCGGAGCGCGAGAACTTAACCACTCAGCCACGGGGCCAGCCCTAAAGAGAGAAAAGTTTTAAGCTTACCCGCCACAAGAAAATGGCATTGGTCTATTTGCCTAAGAACTCAAAAAAATTATTTCTAAAGTTAGTTCCTATAAAAGAATAAGTTATTTACAAAAAAGCAAACTTAGAAAGACTTGTGGCTCTTGTGATGAATGAATCTCTGCTCCCTTGTCTTTTCCGATCGTTCATTATCTAGGACGTGGGACTCAAATTACTGACATCTGCAATAACACTGAAAACAGAATTTCACTATAAAGCAACCATAAAGGTTATTTTCGCTCAACCTCAGGACAAATAGCTTAATTTCAGGCATGGATGGCGGCCTGGTCCCCACGGGGTCTTCCTCTCCCCTGGTATCTCCAGGGTGGGATGAGGTCCCAGCAAGGGGCAGGAGCAGCAGCACAGGTCTGCCTGGAGCGGGAGCCTTCTCACGTCCCTGCTTCCTTCCCGCGGAATCTCAGCCGTCTCAGTCAGGAAACAGGCAGGAAAGTCGCGCGGCAGTGAGAGGAACCTGTTTGTCTAATCACAGTCGTCCATCACGTGGCTGCTTCCTCCTTTCTGCCTCTTCTTCCAGACGACCCGCTTACCCTCAAACTTTCTCCCCAAGAACACCCCCAATTTTATAACAGGTCAATATGTATAAAACTTCAGCGCTACTTACATTCAATTATCAGGGAGTATCTACATTAACCTGCACCTAATGTAACACTGCTGTGTTATGTCTTAGACTAAAAAACAATCTTTTGTCTTATTTGAAATAAAAGCCCTTCACCTCCCAATCAAAGACATCTTTTTTAATCTTACCTTGTCTCCTCCAAACCTTGAAATTCTGAGTTTAGCAGGCACTTTATGCAGACTGTTATGCATAGGAGAGTTGCTGAAATTACAATAAGGAATATTGTTTGCTGAAAGGTAACTGGTTTAACCCATTTCTCAGATATAAAACAAATTAAATTTTATACTAATTCAAACCGTTTAACCTCACAAGAATTAATGAAGACAGGTCTATCATGTGCTCTGTGTCACAGCTAACTTGCTCAGCTGGAGAGGGGAGCATACTGATTAGGACAAACTGTGAAGCGGTGAGACCAGCTGAAACAAAAGGCCAATGTGAACAGCGGGCACCAACGATGAGATGGGCCTGTGGCTACACAGATAGATAAGAACCCTCTTAGCCTAAGATTCTTAGCCTTCTGTTACTGCCTCTCTACTGCAGCAATTTCCTTTACTCGCTTGTTTCTACCAACATCAATTGTGCTTGCATCTCAGTGTGTGGTCCAGGGACCAGCAACACCAGAGGAGCCTGGGAGCTTGTTAGAAAAACTGACTCGGCCCCGCCCACCGACTGAATCAGGATCTGCATCTAACAAGATCCCAGGGGACTCATATGCACCCAAAGAAACATATGGTTTAGAATCTCCCTATTTAAAAACAGCACTCTCACATCAACCCCCACCGACGGAGCCCTTTCCCTGCGCTCTCCACAGCAACACTTCTTGAATCCAATCGAACACTGGTGGTCTCCCTTCAACACCCAGGTTTCAACTCACTCCAATCTGGCTTTCACTGCCCCCAAGTAACCGAAAGGGCTCACCATCTAGTACCTGCAGTCCTAAAATCTGAGAGCCCCTTCCCCACCTCTCCCCTCGACCCCCGACAGCACTGTGTGCAGCTGACAGCACCCCTCGCTCCTTACTGAAGAGCAGCTTCCTCCATGGCCCCTCTCAGACTTCTAAGGGGGGTACTCCATCCCTCTCCTCACGACCTCCCATGCAGAGGGGACAGCATCTATTCACGAGAGTTTAATCACTATCTATGACTTCCTGACTGGACTCCAGGCCAACACATTTATGAGCCAACACTTGCACTTGGTTGTCTTCTGTGCATTTTGAAATTCAAATGTTTCAAGCATAGCTCTCTATCCCCACTGGATGGCCAACAAACCTGCCCCGCTTGTGTCCTCATCTCAGTGCCCATCACCATGCCCTGATAGTGCACAGCAAACACTTAGGAACCACCCTCGGTTCCGTACTCTCCGTCGTCCCCTACGCCCAGGCCATCAGCACACTGGCTCCACCCCCAGAGCAGATAGGAATCTATCCATTTCTTTCCATTTCCTCAGCCCCCACCCTCAGCCAAACCACATCATTTCTCAACAGTCTCCTTTAAATGATCTTTGTCTCTGTTTTGCCCCCAACAATCCATCTTCATTTGGCAATCTGAACAATCTTTTAAGATTCACATCTTGTCACTTCCTGCTTAAAATCCTTCAGCGGCTTCCCACTACACCGAGAAAAAATCCGAACTTTTTTCCACAGTGTGTTAACCATAAACAGCATTGTCCACACGAGGATACTGGTGACGGTCAAAGAAGGCCCTAATCAGAGGGCACCCCAGCTCGCCAGACGTAAAGTGACATCGTCCTAGGCAAACTGGGCGGGGGGCCAAAACGCCCTCCCCGACACCCTTGACTTCCATCGTTTCTCCTCAGGCACCAAGCCGCAGCCGAGTGCTGCTCCCACCACGGCGCCTCCGCAGCTGCCGTTCTCCAGACCTGAAGAACCGGGCTCCCCACCTCCCTGGCTCCTTCTCACCCCTCAGGCATCATCTACGCAGAAAGTCTCCCCCAAATATGCCAAGCCAAGTGCCGTCTCTCCACCCAGCCTCTCAGCACTCACCCTCATCTCTGGAATCTGCTTCTTCACAAGTTCACTGCCTTCTCCAAGAGAATAAAAGGTTAGAAGCTATCTGCCAGTACTGACCCTTCACCAACCACAGTGCCTTGCTCAAAGTAAGTATTTGGCAAATATTTGTTAGATAAACTGAAATAAAGTGATGCCTTTAAGGAGTTCATTTCTGAAATCCATTCCACAGAAATCTTAATACTAACTGGACATCCTAAGCATGCAATTCTAAATGTCATGAGGACTGTGACAGATAAAAAGATGGCCAGATTCCTGACAGCACCACCCATCAAGAGCCAGAGCCTATTCCCCACACTTTCAGTCTGGGCTGGGCCTTGCAACTCATTTTGACCAACAGAATGCAGCAAAGGTGACGCTGTGTGACTTCTAAGCCAGGCCTCAAGAAGCCTAGCAACTTCTGGCCCTGCCCTCTTGGAGCTCAGCCACCATGAGAGGCCACATGAAGAACAGAGGCATCCTGGCTAAGAGCTCACACAGGTGAGGCCATCCAGGAAACGCAGACCCCAGCCCACCTGCCGACTGCGTGTAAATGTGTGAGCGAGCACACAGCAGAGATGAGTGCACACAGGGCGTCGTTTGAAGTCATTACGTTTTGGGGTAGTTTGTTATGCAGCAATAGATAACTGATACAAGGCCATGATGATTTTTTTTTTTTTAACTGCAGGATGCATGTGACTTTAAGTGAGAGTTCTCAACCTCGGAACTGCTGAAATTTTGTTCTGACCTCTGTTGTTGACCAGCATCCCTGTAGCACATCCCAAGTTGTGACAACTACGAATATCTCCAGACAAGCAACAGGGGGGACAAAACACAAGAGCAAATGCTACCTGCGCCTCCAGGGGCTTAAGACTTCCACAAGGCAAGGAAGGAGCCACTGCTTTCTGAGGCATTCTTTGTGCCTTGTCCTTCTCATTAACTTCTATCTGGATTGATACGTATGTTCTTTTCCTCCTCACTGGCCCCCAAAGAACAGTCAGTGGGACGGACATTAGCAGTAACCTCCATCTATTCCTGTGAAAATTACCCACAAGGATGTCACTCCTCTGTTCCCCAAAAAGAAACAAGACAGATGCAAAGAACATAAAGTGCCTTGAGGGCCCTTTCCAACACAGTGTCCAGCCCCCTCAAACACTCAAACCCCGGCTACTGAGTGGGTCCCAGAGACCACAGGAAGCTAAGAGGTGGCTAAAACTAGCCAAATTCATGATGCTTTAAGTCAGCAAGTTTAGGAAGCATGTATATGGAAAAAAAAAGTTAAAATATTTAAAAGTAAATTTCACCAACAAAATTCCAATTCTATATACAAACTACTCTTTTCAAGTTAAAATATACATTTATTATGTTTGACAAACACCCCAAGGTTTACACAATATAGGTTCCTAACCTCAGATATGCAAAGGCTGCTAAATATAAGTTCTGAATAGATACTAATTTCCCAAATTCTCATCTCCCTTATATGGAGATTTTCCCTCATATCTCCCAAATTTATACTAATGACAACCCAGATGCTCAGTCTAGGACTGTGCTATTCAGTATGGTAGTTATTAGCTACATGGGGTTTTTAAACTTAACTGTATGAAAATTAAATAAAACTAAAATGTCAGCTTCTCAGTCACACGAGCCACATTTCAAATGCTCAAGAGCCACACGAGGCTAGTGGCTGCCATACTGGACAAGGCATATTATAAAACATTTCTATCACTGAAAAACATTCTATTGTACAAGGCTGATGTAAAATATACAAATTAAAAGCAAAGTAAAAAAGCAGCTTTTCACTTGAGATGGTGAAATTTACCACTTCCAGGAGCGGAGTTTCTCTCTTCTTTCTATACCTACAGAGCACTCACTCCCGCACACTAACAAATACGGCATCGTTAAAACCAACACAGAGCCAAAGATGTGTTTATTATATGAAGAACGACATGTAAAGTTTTTCAAATCAATATAGGAGCAATAGGACATAAGTTCCTAAAAGGCTGCTCTATTATAAAAGAACCATTTATCCACTGACTTATAACATTAATCTCAACAATTTTAGAAGCTGTTAATTCTATTTTTTTGTTAAGTTAGCATTATCTCAATCTGTGAACAAATGTTTAGACTAGAAGAGCTGCTATTTTAAAGCTCTTTTTTCGTAGCTAAATGAAACTTTCTTAAAGTGAGCATTCTACTCAGCAGCTTAGCACCTTCCTGAATATGTCAAGTTTAAATTATGGGAAATGTGTTGGCCAGGTCCTATACTCTAAGAAAAAGTAAAGAGGGAATGACAGTCACTTATTGATTCAAAAAGCACTTTTTTTTTTTTGAGGAAGACTGGCCCTGAGCTAACATTTGTGCCCATCTTCCTCTGCTTTATACGTGGGACGCCTACCACAGCATGGCTTACCAAGCGGTGCCATGTCCGTACCCGGGATCCGAACCTGCGAACTGCAGGCCCGCCGAGAAGCAGAACACGCGCACTTAACCGCTGCACCACCGGCCCGGCCCCCAAAAAGCACATCTTAAATGCCGTGCCAATCAGTGTTAGGCACCAAGATTCCCCCTGCTTTCTGATTCATCGATTCCCAGGAAAAGCTCTCCCCACTTCCCTTCTCATCTCTCTGCCTCTGCAGCAGCCACTCCCAAACCCACATCCCATCAGTGGTAAAGCGATCTCAAGCCTTCCCAATAACCCTCCTAGCCATTTTCAGGAAAACTACCTGGAAGTTCAGGTCCTTGGTGCATGGTTTCACAGACCACTGTCCCCAGCCCTGACTGTGCATGGGGCTCACCTGGGGTGCCTTTTCTCAACGCCCGGAGTCCTGGGCTTACAGATGGGCTGAGGGACACTGTCAGGGAGTCCAACGCACAGTCAGGTCCGAGAGCTAACCCAGCCCACACAAACAGGCCATCTGGGGTGCCCTCTGCTTCCACCCTGTACTGTTCAGGGCGGGTCAGAAACAGGGCCTCACAACTCTGCGACCCCAACCTGAGGTGAATGCCATGAAGACAGTGGTCAATCAACATGATCAAGAACAAGAGGGGTGACCAGAAAAAGCCTCTTGGATGAGGTGACATTCAGGCTGGGACCTAAACGATGAAAAGACTCATTGGTGAAAACAGCAAAAGAAATGGCGATGTCAGGACGACAGGTGGATGGATGAGCCTGGAGGTCAGAAAGACTGGGGTGGAGGTATGAACCACAACCATCAGGAAACAGCATTTGAAACAGGCCAAAAAAGGGGCCGGGCCCGTGGCTGAGTGGTTAAGTTCATGCACTCCACTTTGGCAGCCCAGGGTTTCACCGGTTCGGATCCCAGGTGCAAACATGGCACTGCTCATCAGGCCATGCTGAGACAGCGTTCCACATGCCACAAGTAGAAGGACCCACAACTAAGATATACAACTATGTACTCGGGGGGATTTGGGGAGAAAAAGTAATAAAAATAAATAAATAAACAGGCCAGAACAGATGAGAACGGACATGATCACCTAAGGAGCGCCCACGAACAGAGAGAATCCTGGACTCAAGACTGAGAAATGCCAGACAACTGAGGGCATGTAGGGCAGGCAAAAGAGAGCCCTTGGAAGGAAAGCGAGAAGAACAAGCACAAGAGAAGAGAGCATTTCAAAGAGGTGGTGGTGGCAAGCTGAGTACAATGCCAGGAAGCAGAACAGGCTGAAAATAGAAAAAAACGACCATTTCAGAGAGCTTTCTTACCTGCCAAGCAGAACCAGAAAGGCACTTACAGGCAAAGAGAGTGGGAACGAAAAGGACAGAGACGCTCAGAGGGCTTCTCCACCCTAACTCCATACTGACCGGAAAAACCCAGCTCTATTCCTAAACTTCGGTTCTGTGAGACATCCTGAATCAACATTTCCCTTTTCTATTTAAATTATCTCTTACTGGTTTCTTCAATCTGCAACTGAGACTTCTTTTTACAAGCTGGGCCTCGAAGGGAAGGTGAAGACATGGGAGACAGGGGGTTAGGAACGCCAAGGAGGACAGGGCCAAGCATGAAGCTCTAGGTAACTGTAGGGGCTTAAACAGTGTCTCCTGAAAATTCCTGTCCACCTGGAATCTGTAAATGTGACTTTATTTGGAAAAAGGGTCTTTGTAGGTACAATTAGTTAACATAAAATGAAGTCATACTGTATTAGGGTGGGCCCTAATGCAATGACTGGTGTCCTTATAAGAGCGGATACAGACAAAGAGAAGGCCATGTGAAGACAGAGGCAGAAACTGGATCGCCAGCAACCACCAGAAGCTAGAGAGGCATGAGAGGGAAATGCCCTGCCAACACCTCGATTTCAGACTTCCAGCCTCCAGAACTGTGAGAATAAATCTGTTGTTTTAAGCCACTCCGTTGGTGGTAATTTGTGGTAGCAGCCACAGAAAATGAATAGAGCCACATTTTAGAGCCAAGGAGAAGAACCTCTGAAAACCTTAACTAAGACAGCAACCACAAAGATAGGAATACAGAGCCGGCAGGGGAGGAGGGACAGCAGTGAGGAAAGGAGGACAGCTAAGGAGCTACACGCCGTAAGCAACCGCCGTAATGGAAGCTAACATTTTTGTTCTTGCTAAGCATGAGGCTAAGTATTTTGTTTGCACATCTCATTTAATCCTCACAATTACCCTATGAGATGAGAAAACTGGGATAGAGGTGTTAAATAACCTGCTCCAGCGCTCAAAGCTAAGCATCGGCAGAAAGCTAAGAATCGGCAGAACCAAGATGCCAGCACATGGGTATAGTTAAACTACAGGGGAAAGGAACGGCAATTGTTAATTGTTACGTAGTTACTAGTCATGTTTTCAGAGATGAAGGACATTCAGAAATACACATAATATGTAACAAAGTAGAAAAACTAGAATGAAAAAATCTATATATATAGTGTGATCCCCAATCTGGGGGAAAAAAATCTCCGTACACATATGCATGAGCAACACAAAACTAAACAGAAACATAACAATCTTATGTGGTTATTTCCTGAAAGGGAAATTATAGATTTTTTCCCCTCAATTTTATATTCCTAATTTTTACAGTAAACATATTTAACATTTTTATTAAAATGCAATAATTAAAGATAAAAATTGAGACAACAAAGTGGATTTACTGAAAAGGACATCTTCATAGAAACAACAACACTGGTGGCTTAGGGAACAGGAACATGGTCCTCAAAGAATGAGGACAAGACAGATGGAGAAACTGAGGGAGCAGAAACATCTGCCTATCCAGGAAGTTTAATTTTAAAAAGAGAAAAGTAAGAGTAGTGGCTGAACAAGATCCTAAGATTAAGTGGGGGGTTAAATTATATAAGACTTCGTCATGTTTGAAGGTAGAAGAGAAGAAGAAACTGAAGATAAAGTCGTTGGGGAGTATGTTTCCAAGTGGAAGAATCTTCCCTTTAATAATATATAAAGCAGGCAGGTGCCGACAGAAGTCTTCTGAGGTGAGAATGAAGGAGAAGAGCTCAGGCTAGACGGTGCAGGGCGTAACTACTAAGGGCACAGGCTCTGGAGGCAAACCACTCAAGTTCAAATATGGGTTCCACCAATTCCCAGCTGTGACCTTGGCCAGTTCCCTACCCGCCCTGTCAGTTTAGCCATCTGTGAAATGGGCTGTTCACAGGACCCGCCTCAGAGCTGAAGTGAGGATCACACAGCAATAACAAAGTTCTCAGCACGGTGCCCGGCAGAGTCAGCATCTAACAAACCGGAGGAAGGAGCAAAGAGCATTGGGATCATCGACAGGGCAAAATGCAAGTACTTCTAAGGCCAAGGAAATGCCAGGTGGAGGACTGGAGGGCCAAGGCTTGAAGGAATTTATCAACAGGGAAATCTCACAGTACCTGTCCCTACATACTTTATTTACATAAAGTCTATGCCAAGTGGAGATTAACATCCATCTCCCAGGACCTCTTATTTCAATTCTGAGCATGGCCCTGCCTTGGGACTTCCCCCTGTGCCCGTATACCTGCCTGCTTCATCCTCTCATCTCCTCCTGACCTATGTCCAAATGTTTCAACCACCCTTTTCAAAATGAACCCCAGCGATCCATCTCCATCTCCAGCTCGTCTATGCGGTGACGCTCCTTCCACCAGGGCAGGGCTGCTGGCTCTCATCACTGCCCATCCCCAGCTGCTCCCTGGGATTGCTCAGACCTTGAGAAGGCACTTGACAGAGGATTCCCCTCCCCTTTACAGGCTCCTTCCTCTGGGCACCAGACAGTGTGCAAGCTACTCCATCTAAAATCAAGGCAGAACAGAGGCCTGCCGCCAGCCCTCACGCCGCTCCGCCCCTTTCCTTCAGAGTCTCCCCACACCCCATGTCACTCCTGCCGGGAATCCTGATCACTGAGTCCTCAGTCAGCTTCAGCCAGAGCCGCGACTCTGACCGCTCCCTCCCATCTCAGGAGACTCTTTCCATAGGCTCTCATGCTGTGTTCCTTTTTTTTTTTAAAGATTTTATTTTTTCCTTTTTCTCCCCAAAACCCCTCCGGTACATAGTTGTATATTCTTCATTGTGGGTCCTTCTAGTTGTGGTATGTGGGACACTGCCTCAGCGTGGTTTGATAAGCAGTGCCATGTCTGCGCCCAGGATTCGAACCAACGAAACACTGGGCCGCCTGCAGCGGAGTGCGCGAACTTAACCACTGGGCCACGGGGCCAGCCCCTCACGCTGTGTTCCGATGCTCTTCCAACCTCTGACTGCTCCTTGAGGAGCTTCTCTTCCTCCGCCCATCCCTTAATGCCATCCCTTGGGCTGTCCCAAGGCCTCTTCTCAAGCTACACCAACGGTCTTCAACCTTTTGAAGAATCTCTGGGGGGCCATCCTGGTGGCCTAGTGGTTAAGTTTGTGTGCTCTGGTTCGACGGCCCAGGGTTCACCGGTTAGGATCCTGGGTGCGGACCTACACACAGCTTATCAAGCCACGCTGAGGCAGGTGTCTCACACATAAAACAGAGGAAGATGGGCACGGATGTTAGCTCAGGGCCAGTCTTCCTCAGCAAAACAGAGGAGGATTGGTGGCAGATGTTAGCTCAGGGCCAATCTTCCTGAAAAAAACAAAAATGATCTCTGGGTTCTTCTCAGGAAAAGGCACAATCCTACACCTAAAATACTGCACTCAGAGGGCAGGGGGGCACATTAGGACAGGGTGTCCTCTCCAGCTGAGGACCCTCTGG
This sequence comes from Equus asinus, assembly GCF_041296235.1. Lineage (NCBI taxonomy): Eukaryota > Metazoa > Chordata > Mammalia > Perissodactyla > Equidae > Equus > Equus asinus. The sequence continues at coordinate 113,199,409 of NC_091794.1, read as the reverse complement.
TCCCTGCAGGCACCCTGGGCCAAGGCCCTGGAGGTGCTCTCCAGATCAGTGCTGCTCAGCCGGCTTGGTCTCAGGCTCCCACACTCCTAATTACTGAGGATCCCAGGGGCTTCTGTTTATGTGGGTTATATCTATGGATATTTACTACACTAGAAATTTAAATGGAGAAGTTTTAAAAATGTTTAAGAAGCCTATTATGTTACCAGAAATAACATTTTTACAAAAAATAACTAGAAAAATAATTTGGTGAGAAGAGCAGCAATATTTTACACTTTATTTTAGCACACCTCTTTAACATCTGCCTCACTAAGAGAGAGCTGGGTTCTCAGATCTGCTTCTGCACTCAATCGGTCGTAATATCTTGTTTTGGCTGAAGTACATGAGGAAAATTCAGCCTCACAGATGTATAGCTGGAAAAGGGAGGAGTATTTTAACAGCTTTTTCACATAAATGTGGATAGTCTTCTTTGATACGACATCAAAACTTGACGAGTGGTAAGTTTATTAAAAGGTAGTTCTGATGTGGAATGTGAACCATGTGACTTAATCAATTAACTGTTACATCAAACTCCATAGGTTTCACTCCATTCTCGTGCTTTGAACAGATCTTCTACCCCTGTAAGTTAGCAGCACCATGCACGGGCCATTTGGAAAATATCAGTTCACTGAGTTAAGGAGATCTTCCAAATGTTGACATATCTCATTATATAATATTTAGAAAGAACCATTTCGTTAGTATCACCATCTCTCTCATAAGTCTTTAAACTCTGGGAAGCTGTCAAGTTCATGGTAGCAGAAACAAGTTTTACAAAATTCTTCTTCTTTTTGTGAGAATTGGCCCTGAGCTAACAACATCTGTGCCCATCTTCCTCTACTGTATGTGGGATGCCACCACAGCATGGCTTGATGAGCGGTGCTAGGTCCACACCTGGGATCTGAATCTGAGAACCCTGAGCTGCCGAAGCAGAGCGCACAAACTTAACCACTACGCCACCAGCCGGACCCCCAAAATTGTTATTTCCATATGAAATCTCAAATTTTATCAGTGCCAACAATACTGTCAGTTATTTCCCTTGAAGTATCTGGTTCGCTTCATTCATTTTCAAGAAAACATCTGCAAATCGCCCTGTCTAAACAGCGATCGTCTCCCGTCAGCTCTGCTTTCAGCTCAAACAACCACACCATCGCTCCGGTACTTCAGGCACACTCGTGCTTTACGCCTCCCTCCTTTCCATTCTGTCACACACTAGTAGGGATGGGCACTCAGGGTTGAAGGTTAATAAAACTAGTTGTTGTTGTTTCATCAAGGACATTAGACTAAGCTGGATTTTTTTTTTTACCACAAGTTCACGGCGGTAAAGAATACCATGACTACAATCACTACTGTAACTGGTTTGGTACCACAACTTTGATTTGTGCTCAAGAACCAGCAGCTTTACCCACCACTGCTTCTGTGCCATCAATGCAAACGTCAACACAGTGAAAATCAAATAACATCCTAATCTGATTATGAAAGTAGCTCTGGGGGCCAGCCTCATGGCCGAGGGGTTAAGTTTGCTTCAGGGGCCCAGAGTTTCACAGGTTCAAATCCTGGGCGTGGACACAGCACCGCTCGTCGAGCCATGCTGAGGCGGCATCCCACATGCCACAACTAGAAGGATCCACAACTAGAAAACACACAACTACGTACTGGGGGACTTTGGGAGAAAAAGGAAAAATAAAATCTTAAAAAGAAAAAAAAGTAGCTCTGACCTACTGGACCCCTGGCAGAGTCTCAGAAACCCCGCAGCAGTCCAAGATCACACTTTGAGACCCTTTGCTCTAAGTGACCATTACTCCCAAGACTCCAATCGCTAAATACTGATAACCCTGAAAGCCTGGCCTCCATCCAGACCACACCTCCAGAGCTCCCCGTTCACAGGCACAGAAGAGAGGAATTCAACGTGTATTTATTATGCATCCTGTCCCAGAGGCTGCTAATACTGCAGTGAACCAAAGTGCCAGTCTTAGGAAGTCAGAACTAGTGGGGAGATCAACATAAGGGTTAGGAAGACATGGCAAGGCAAGATGATGTAGATTAATGAGATCAGAGAATGCCCTCTGAGAACGGGGTACCTGAACAAAGACCAGAATGAAGGGAGTGAACTGTACAAATGGACCTCTGGAAGAACCTTCGTAGAAAGGAGGAGTAGAAAGTGAAGAAGAGGAGTAGAAAGACCTTGGATGCAGAAGGTGGGAATGCCTCCGAGAGTCCTCAAACCCACTGTGCATAAACTAAACTTACCATCTCCCCCCAAACCACTGCTCCTTGTTTCAGTACATGCAAAACAGCCGCCCAGACATCCAGGACAGAAACCTGTGGTCATTTACCCCCTCTTACCGTCCGTTCAGTCATCAAGTCTTCTCAGCCACTAGCTTTACCACCCGTCAGATGCCCTTCTTCCCTGCACAGCATCCCATCTGGACTCTCCGACCAGTCTCCCTCCCTCCTCTGGGCATGCTCCAAGCTCAAGTACCCAGTGAGGGTCCTGATCAGATCAATCTCCTCCTTAAAACTCTTTGCAGGCTTCCTAGAGCCAACAAGGGAGAAGTGCAAACTCCTTACCGAGGTTCTGGCCTCTCGGCACCCATTTCTCACCACTTTCCAGCCCTTTGGAACTTCCGTCCCCAGATAAGCCATGCTCTCATTCAGCCAATAAATAATTACCTAACACGCATTAGACTGTTCCAGGTGTTGGAGACGGTGGGGGAAGGAGGGCAACTGGTGGCTGCATGAAAAACACTCAGGCCATCTCCTCAGCCTGGGACACTCTTTGCTTCCCCCTCCACCTACTGCCTGCCAGACAAGCTCCACCTGGGGGATTCTTCAGGTCTCAACATAAACTTTTTTCCTAAGAAGACATCACTAACCTCTAGAATAGGTCAGCTGCCCCTGTGACCCACTGCACTTGCATTTCTCCTTTGAACCTGCTTGTCAGGCTCCTACTAAACTATAAACTCAGGAAAGCCCTGGGGCATCCCCATTCGTGAGAATTTATAGCCTCAGTACCTAGCAGAGAAGGTGCTGAGTAAGTATTTGTTAAACAAATTTCCAGTTATAGTATTTATATATATACACATATATTACATACACATTTACACGAATATATGAAAAATGCTTCACCATTATCGTCACTAGTTGGCAAATCAAGGAAGCCAAACAAAGTTTTGTGAAATCCAAAAAAATTCAGCATCATAAAGAGGGGGTGAGATCTCTCAAAAATAAACAATTTAACCAGTTTTCAAAGTGAATTACAGGATCAAAATTATCCCACAAAGGTAAAGAAGGCTTTTGAGAAAAGAAGAAAGTGAGAGAAGACTCAGGAGAAAGTGAGGCAGTAAACACGCGGCAGGGATTTGCAAAGACAGCTGACACGTGCTCCCCACCCTGAATTAAGACTCCTCCGGAACCATCAGGAAGAAAGAAAAAAATCTCCCAGTAAGTGATCTTCTTATAACGCTATCACAGTTAAAGAGATGTTTACAAAGCAAGGGCACTAGCAAGAGAAACTGCTAACCCTGCACAGCGCCAGGCACTGTCCCAAGTGCCTCCACTAGGGAACCTGCTTCATCCGCACGGCCGCCTCAGGAAGCAGGTGTGGGGACGCCCGCTCTAGAGAGGAGCACACAGACAGAGAGAAGCCAGAAACACTTCCAAACCAGCAAGTTTAGCTGCAGAACTGGGTTCTAAGTCGGACAGTCTGAATCCTTTCAGAATTTCGAATTTCAGAATTTTTGAGTGAATCTCTCTCCCTCCGTAGAATTCAGGAATTATATTAAAGTTCCTACGACAATTTTTTGGAAACTTATTGTAGAGGCTTTAACACTCTCTTGTCTAATTAGAAAGTACCCAGAATTTTTTAAAATTTTATTAACTACAACACTTGGACAGGCAATGAAGAGAATCTACAATCTTCATCAGGAACATATTTCAAAATTGCCACAGGATTGAACCAGGAGGCACACAGATACACACAAGCACACAACTACCCACAAGTAACCTTTGTGTTAACCATGTCCTTAGTATTTGTCCTGACACGTTAAAGAATAAACACACAGTCTTTCCTCCCTTAATAAAATGTATTATTAAGCTCGGAGCAGCTAATTATTAAATCGTAACCTTTCGTCAACGGCAATATAAATTCAACTGAATAACCTCTTAAGAATTAGATAATCTTGATAATCCTAACTTGGCCTTTTAAATCAGTAAGTTTTTAGAAATGGCTTTTCCCCAGAATTTTAATTTACTAAGTCAAATAAGGAAATACTCCCTTAAGTCTTTAAAAAAAAAAGAAAAAGAAAGCAACACTGCTCTGCCATTGGAGGCCAGCAGTGATCTCCATCGATCACTGTGGCACTAATGGTGGACACTGCCACCAGAACAGGGCCAAGAGGCTTAAAAAGCTCTTAGCATTGCACTAATCCACTAAGTCAATATCTATAGACGACCTATATTTCTTAAACCAAATTCTGGAACAAAACTCATAGCTTTAAGAAGAAGTGGTACTCCATTCCTTTTCCGGAACAGTCAGTGGGATGTCGCATTACTCAGTACATATGCACACGCTCCACGTGTATTTGGACTGTTTCTTTCTTCCAATAATGTTACACATTCCGTTTTGTAAACTATTTCTCTGATCTCAGTCTCAATCTAAATTTGCTTTTAGCCCCTCATTCTGTGTTCACTACACCTCTTAATTAAACTGTCTACTTCATCATTTCTCTAATCACTCTTATCAACAAATGCAAACCTGAAATTAGAATTTATACCAGGATTAAAAAATTCTAAAACTTTTTGTTTAATGCCTTACTAGATTTATGCTAAATAAGGACTTCAAAATAATATGGCACGCCATATGGTCAAGCCCAGATAATAAACTTGAGACTATCTATTACCAATCCACTAATGCTAAAAGCCAAAGTCTGTAGACTAAGAATTTAATCCAATTTAGAGATAAACATGAGCCAAATCTTTTGGGCAGGGAAAAAAAAAAATCCAATAAAAAACCTATAATAAATGCCAATACTGCACGTCTAAAATAAAATCAGTGTTATTAAAGTAAGTACTAGCTAAAAAGCCAACTGAGGGTAGCTAAGTCTTATGTCCTGAAGACCTTTCTCAAAGCTGTTTGTAGAAATACAACTTTTCCAATCAAACCAATGAATAACAAAGAAATTTTTAGCAAAGTAAAAAGTAAGAGAACAAAGCTTTGAGAAAGAAATGAACTCCTCATAAAATCAGTCTATTTCTCTAGTGGTCAATATAAGCTACCTAGGTTAATTAAAGCCTTGAAATCAAAATCACTAAGGCACAAAAAAATTTGAAAAAGTTTAACTCTTTAAAAAAAATACATTACTCTGCAGGCTTTTGGCCGTCTTTTAAATCTCTTTTGAGATTAAAATTAAATCTGAGGATTTACTTCAACTTCTCCAAAAACATAAATAACTAAAGATATCAAACAAAGAGAAATCTTCATGAAGGTGCTATTAAAGGACATCCTGCTCGGTATGTGTCTGAGCAGAGAAACAGCTCCGAGGAAAACTCAGACATCACACAAATCTGGTGGGTGTGTTCATCGAAGACAGTATCAATTCGGAGTCAAAATCACAGGGTTGAACATCGGCCTGGCCAGGCTTACTCCTGAACCACGCCCGCAGCCAGCAGACAAGGCAACGCAGCCCCAGCCAGGCCGCGAGGCTCCGCAGCAGGAAGACCCAGGAGTGAGACACAGGCACGATCATAAACCCTAACTTTGCTTTCCTAAACTCCCACCTTCTAAGAAAAACCTGTAGCACTTACAATGCCTGTGAAAGCAAAAGCATGCAAGGGTGGGAGCGAGTCTCAGCAACACAGAGGCCTTGCAGTCCAGCGCACAGGCAGCCGGAAACCCCCCACAGGATCCTGACGGAGCCGCCTCGGACCCTTCCAGTCGCCTCCATTTCTGGACAGTTCTAAGTGTTGGAAAGTTGAACCGAGCCAAAAGCTACCACCACTTCTGCCGTGTGGCAGTTCTCAGACCTGCTTCCATGTTGGTGGCACCAGCGGTTCCCTACCACACACCCAGTATTACTAAGGAAGCAAAAAAGGAACTGACTGTTCACTTTCTTTTTGCAATATACACCTTCCGGAAGAGTCCAGAATAGACCCTATCTATCTGAACAGAATGCAAACTAAAACCCTTTTTTCAAATAAAGAACCCCTCCACCCCAAAAAAGACTATAGCTTCAAATTAGAAAACAACTCAGGTGGAAATCTTACAGCCAACGAGGCTGTAACGACCTACCCAGAGTCTAGAGTTGAAAAAAACTCCTCGCAGAGCTAATATTTCCATTTATTTGCTAATCGTGAAAAATAATCTACGTGTTTCTTAGTTGATAATCTCATAAGCAACTGTTTAATCACCAAATATTATTTGAGATCACTGTTAGCAGATAGACAGCAAAATGAAAATACAAAAAACCCACTAATACTCCCCAAACCAAAGCTACAGATAAAGATGTCTACATCGTTTTCGCATAGACTCAGCAACGTACCCTTTAACGGTAAGTGTCCACCAGCTTCCCTTCCCAAAATAAGCATTCCTACCTGTCTTCCTGCAGTGGATGACTCTCCCAACCCTAACTGAGGAGGAGGTGGGCAGGGAAAGCTCCCGCGACGTGAGCAGGCTGAGCGTGTAACTTAAGGACAGAAGGCGTCTCCGAGCGCCTTCCGAATCAAACGCCACCCGCGAGGCCCCGAGAGCAGGGTTCTCGGAAGCCCAGCGGCCGGGCCGCGCCGGGCGGAATCCTCAGCCCGCTCCTCCCCGCCCCCACCCCGCCGCCGCGAGGCCCCGGGCCGGAGGAGGACGCCCAGCCGCGGGGGCTCCGCGCCGGGTCCTCGGGGCAGCGCGCGGGCCGCCGACCACCTCCGGGCGCGGCGGAGGCCGGGCGCGCGGCCGACAATGGCAGCCGGGCCGACGCGCCATCTTGTCGCGGGGCCTGAACTCGGGGCCATTCATTCGGGCGCGGGGGGCGCGGGGACCGCGGCGCGGCGCGGCCCGGCCCTGGGGGGCCCCGTCCACCCCCGTCCACCGGCCCCGCGCGCACGCTCCGCACCGGGCGAGGGGGGAAACGGCGAGGAAAGGCTCGCGAGGGGGCTGCCTTCCACTTTTCGGTAAAAACGAAAACAGCCGAGTGGTTCCAGGTTTGGTCTTCCCAGCACAGCTCTTTGTTTCTGCCTCAGACGCCCCCCGAATTTCCATGGGCGGGCGGCCGCCGGCCGGGCCCCAGCTTCCTCATTTCATTGTCCCCCTTCTGCATCGTGTCGTTCCCAAACCCGAACTTCAAAGTCGCCAGGAAAGGTACATGTAAAGCCCGACGTCCTTCCCGAGCGGAGGACGGCGCCCACCGCCCCTGCAGAACCCGCTCCCTTTGTTCTCGCGGCCCGGCCCGGCCGGCCTGGAGACCCCGGCCCCGCGCGCCTCCCCGCGGCCGGCCTGCCGGCGCCCGGACCTGGACCCCGGACCCCGGCCCCAAACCGCAGAGCTGGACCAAGAACCCCCGCCCGGGACCCTGGACCCCGGACCCCAGATCTGGACCCTGGCCCCGGCCCCGGCCCGCAGATCTGGACCCAGGACCCCCGATCAGAACCTGGCCGTGGACCGCAGCCCTGGACCCAGAACCCTGGCCCCCGCCCGGCGCATAGCCACCGGACCAAAGACCAGGACCCCGGCCCCGGCCCGCAGAGCTGGACCCAGGATCCCCGATCAGAACCCGGCCCCGGACCCCGGCCCCGGCCCGCAGAACTGGACCCAGGACCCCCGATCAGAGCCCCGGCCCTGGACCCCAGCCCCGGACCGGAGACCTGGACCCACAACCCCGGATCAGAGCTCCGGCCCTGGACCCCGGCCCGTAGACCTGGACCTAAGACCCCCGATCAGAACGCGGCCCTGGACCCCGACCCCCGACCGCAGACGTGGACCCAGAACCCCCAATGAGAGGCCCGGCCCTGGACCCTGGCCCCGGCCCGCAGACCTGGACCCAGGACCCCCGATCGGAGCCCCGGCCCTGCCCCAGACCTCGGCCCCGGCCCGGCCCCGCCGCCCGCAGGGTCGCCGCCCCCGCGCCGCCGACCCCACCCTGGCGGGGCAGGAAGACGCGGCGGCGGCGGGGGAGGGGCGGCGGGCGCCCCGGGGCGGCGGGCGGGCCGGGGTCGCGGCTGGGGCAGGGCCGGGCCGGGCCGCCGCGCTCACCTCGGCGCCTCGTCCCCCTGACGCCCGCGCCGCCGCCTCCGCCGCCTCGGCCGCCGCTCGGGAGGTGGTCGCGCTCGGGCCGCTCCGCGGGCGCTGCGGGCAGGTGCGCCGGCGAGGCTCGGTCCGGTCCCGCGGCGACCGCTCCACTCCCGCGCCCGCGCCCGCTCCGCCGCCGCCGCCGCCTCCGCCTCCGTCCGCCCCTCAGACGCCTCCAGCCATCGGGATGGGCGCGGCGGCCCCTGCCCGCAGCCTCGGGAAACCCCACGGCCGCGTCACCGCGCACGCCGCGCGCGCGCACGGCCCGGCGCCCGCACGCCGCGCGCGCGCTCCCTCCACCCCGGCTCCGGCTCCGGGTCGCGCGCGCGCGCGCGAGCAGCTTAAAGGGGCCGTGCCGCGCCCTCGGGGCCCGGCTGCAGGAGCCCCCAGGCCACGCCCGCCCCTCGCCCGCGCCCGGCTCTGCGCCCCAGGGGCCTGCCCGCTGCCGACCCGCTCGGTTCCCAGCCTAGCGGACGTAGATGGAGGCCGCAGGGCGGGAGCCGGATCCCTCCCCGCCCCTCACCCACACCTTGCACCCCGAACCCCTAACCCTCACCCTGCACACGGGCCTGGTGCACGCATCCCGCACCTGGCGCAAGCGCTCCGCAACGCAAACCGCACCCGGTACCCGCGCAGGAACCGTGCATCCTGGGCGGCATGCTGTACCCGGGATCCCGCACCGCACATCTGCACCCCGAATTCGGCACCGCACACCCTGCACTCGTGCCCCGCACAAACGCTCTGCACGGCATACTGCGCCCCTCACTCACACACGAACCCTGCGCCCTGCACATGCACAAGTGCGCGGTACCACCCAGCCCAGGCCAACCCTCAGGCCTGCAGATGCAACGGAATTGACTGATTCCTCCGCGTAAGGCGGCAGCACAGCCGGGCCCGTGCTGGACCAGGTCGTGGAGTGGACGACCCACTACAAGGTGCAAAGGGCCGGTCCCCGGAGGTACCCGTGAGGCTCGAGTGAGCTCTCGGGCAGGTGCAGGCAGTGTGGCCTCGGGTGATGAGGCCCAGGCCCCTCCAGTGGGGAATGGTTTCCTGGACAGAGAGGAGTGACCACAGGAAAGAGTGTCAGAAGGGAGAGATGGTCGACCCCTGCAAATGCCCCTGAGAAGTCGGCTGGGCAGCTGAGGATTGAAGCCCCCCCAGGTGAGGAAGGGGAAGAGGGTGGAGATAGGTCAGATGTCCCCAGCCTGTAGTTTCTTTGTCCTCAGAAACCTCCAGAATGCCCGTGGAACAGCCCTCAGCCCACCACCTCCATCTTCCAGCTGACTTCTGGCTCCCCACTTCCAACAACTTTGCCCCCCACTGACTTCTTCACTGAGAGCCTGCAGTCCCCCACCCTAGTCACCCTTCCAACCCCCTCGGCCTCCTGGCCCGTCCTCCCTGTGCTGCCCTTTCCAGACTAAATCCAAGGCCGCTTCTCCTCCAGGCCTACACGGCTTGGGTAAAGGAGGCTGGAGAACACACCCAACGATGCAGCTGTCCCCTCGACCAGGGCCACAACCTCAAGGGGCCCAATCGCCTCTCCCCACCCCTGCCTGTTTCCCAGCGTCAGCTGGTGTGTCTCTTCTGCGTGTGTGTCTGTGTGTGTTTAGGGCAGCCCTTCACTCCAGCCCTGGGCCCATACCTTCACACCCACTTGAGGGCTGTGCTCCCTGCCTCCCCCCAACTCCACGGGGCCTTCCTACCAGCCCACAAACATGTCACCATCATTCTTGGAGCCCTCTCTCAATTCCTGGCACAGCATGCTCCAGGCTCATCTTAGACCCTCCCTGCCCCAGCCCTGAACTCAGCCATTTCTCCAAGGAGCCCTGGTTCCTTTTAGTGGGGAATGATATTTAGGAGCCAGGATACAAGCTCTGAATGTGTTCACTGCTACTGGGGTGTCATTGCTTGTAGTCCATGTCAGTGGACAGAGCTAGAGAACATATGTACGTACAAGCATACATGAATATGTACACACACACAAACTAGTGCCCCGTGTAACCAATCTCCATCATCACCACCACCCCACCTCCTCACCGGGCATGGGCTCTGACTGTGTCTGGGCTGCCGCAGTCCCCACGCCTGCAGGGATGTCTACCTTGCTCAGCTGAGCAAAGACTCAATGTCAACCATGTCATTCCTCTGTTTAAAACCATCGACAGGGGCCAGCCCGGTGGCACAGCAGTTAGGTTCGCACGTTCTGCTTCAGCGGCCTGGGGTTCGCTGTTTCTGATCCCGGGTGCAGACCTACGTACCAGTGTCCCATATATAACGTAGAGGAAGATGGGCACAGATGTTAGCTCAAGGCCAGTCTTCCTCAGCGAAAAAGAGGAGGATTGGCAGCAGATGTTAGCTCAGGGCTAACCTTCCTCAAACAAAAACAAAAACCATCAAGAGTCCCAGCCTCCCTCTGGCCTCCTCTCTGTCCAACAATCTGGGTCCTCTCTGCTCTGCTAACACACAGGCCACCACATTCCATGCTCTAGCCTTCTGCCCTTGTGGCTCTGTCTGCCCAAGGAGGGTCATCTCCAGTCACCACAGAGTCCCCCCTGGCCCCCACCTGCCGTCCTCCAGAGCCTCATTTCTCTTCAGAGTTCCCGTTCCTGAACTGCATGGGGTTCCTTCGCAGGCTGCGTTGCTGACTCCCTAGCCCGCTGCTCCACCCGCTGAGAAGAGCATGGGGCCCACTGTGGGTCCTCAGGGAACATTTATGGGGCAGGCAGAAGGGGTGTGGGCCACCCTCCGTGTTCCAAGTGAGGGGGCATGACTCAGCATGAGGGCCAGAGGCCAGGGAAGCAAGGAGGGTTGGAACAGAATGGTTACTGTGTCCAGGACAAGGGCTAGTGGCCCAGGGGAGGGGGGACACTCTGCAGCAGGATGCAGGGTTCCTGTGCAGGTACCAGGTGCGGTAAGCGTTGCAGAGCGCTTGCGCCAGGTGAGGAATACATGTACCAGGCGCGTGGGCGGGGAGGGATCCAGCTCACGCCCTGCGGCCTCCACCTACTGCTGGCAAGGAGGAGGTGGGTGATACAAAGTCGGAAGGATGGATGTCCTGAGCATTGGCAGGTGGGTCCCAGAAATAATGGACCGAAGGCCCCAGGCTCAGGATCAGAGACATTCCTCCCAATCCAACAGGTCTGATGCCAACCCTCAGTGCCTGCCTAAGTCCAGGACAGAAAAGTGGAAATGAGGAGGGAAGGAAGAGGGGGATGGGGAGGATGTGAAAGGTGGGGGAGGGGAGGAAGAGCCGCGGTAGAGCAGAAGGAAGTGGGCAGAGGGGTGAGTGGTCTCTGCGGTAACCTCCATACTGTTGTGGGGACGGCAAGAGGCCTGGGGACCCTCAGAACCCCCACCCTGCCATCCAGGGTCCCTGCATTCCTGCCTGAGGTTCGCAGAGGGCACCAGGCTGCAGGCCTGACTCGGGAGCAGGGGTGCTGCCAGGGCTGGCCCAGGGCTCCCCTGTCCCACAGGCCACCATCGACCTGGTGGGGCCTGTCCCCACTTGCACCAGGGCCGCAGGGCAAGGCCACACACGAGGACACCACCAAGCCAATGCCTGCCTCAGCCATCTGAGGTTTTAGGGTGCAGCCCTGGCACCCTGGCTAATCTGTGGGTCTGCAGGGTGCAGCAGGGCCTTCCCTGGAACCTGCCCTGCGGCCAGGTCTGAAGCCCTCCTTTGCGTGTTTATGGACCGGATGTGAGGGGCAAAGTTGAGGGGAAGGCCGCAGGAGGGAAGGAGCAGGGGATCCTGGGGCCTCATCCCCCTCCAATGTGCACAGGCCACAGGGTCTCAGGGGTCGCCTCCCCACCCCAGGCCAGTCCCCGGGCAGCAGGGCCTTCTGGCCCTGGAGACACATGCCCTGAGCTTGATCAGCTCTCAGGAACCTACAGAGCTTCCAGCTTCCAGCCGGGGCCCCTTGGACCTCAAGGGTCTGAAGGCCGCCCTGGGGCCCCTACCCTCCCTGCCCCACCCTCCACCCTCTGCCCAGGCCTCCTGCAGTTTGTGGCTCCCACTACTGTCCAGGCCCCACCTTGGTGGGGCACAAATCACGGCCATTGGTGAACCTGCTGGCCGCCTCCCCAACCCCCCGCACCATGGAGAGCTCACACCCAGCGGGCCAGGAACCCAGGCTTCTCCTGATTTCCCAGTGACACTCCCTCCTTCTCTAGATAAGTGGCTTAGAGATCAGCCTGTGGTCCTGAGTCCTTAGCCGCACGTGGTTTGCCAGAGCCAGCCCAGGGCCAGGCCAGCCAAGTGACTGCAGGGCTGAACGGGGCCCCAGGGCAAAGGCGGCTGCCCTGTGCCTGGCTCAGCGCCCGGCCATCACTAAAAACCTGGGGAGCATAATGCATAATTCAGATGCCCCTGCCACATCTGCTCTTTAGCAGGAAATGGTCTGATGGGAAAGTAGGTCTTTTTAAATCTGAATTATTCAAACAATCTGTTCACGTGACCAGGACCTGCGCCACCGGGGGGCATCCTCCAAGCCTGGCTTTGAAGGGTCTCCGGCGGCAGGGGCGGCTCCCAAAGGGTCTGTATGCACCCCGCAGAGCACTGTCTGTTTCTCCACCACGCGGCCATCCTGTCTCTGCCTCCAGTGAGATGGAAGCCAGACCCTGCCTCCGCCCCCCAGAGGACAGAGGCCGGGACAAGGAAGGGAGGGAGGGGGGCAGTATGTAGGTAATCCAGAAGAAGCACTAATTAGTTCCTGCGGGCTTCCAGAGGCAGGTTCCGTGACAAAACGGGGTCAGGATAGTAAGGACAGTGAGGAGGCCCCCTCCTCGCTCCTTCTCTCAGCAGACACTTGCCAAGTGCCCACTGGATGCTAGGAAGGCTCCGGTCCCTGACTGCATGGCCGTCTGCCCAGCGAGCCTTGTGGGTGCTGGCCTAGGGTTGGGTGGCCTCAGAGCCCAGGGGAGGGTCAAGGCCCAGGTGGCCACTGAGGTCACAGGCAACGCAGCAGCTTGGAAGGCTGGTGTGGTGGCAGAGCAAGCCTTGCCAGCCTTGGGGAGGGTGTGCCCCCCGCCCCACCCTGGCTGCCAGCAGCCCTCCCCTCTCTCTCCCAAGATATGGCTCGTGCCTTATCCCCAAGTCCCCCACCATGCCTCTTGTGACCTGACGTCCAAGCCTGTGACCTTCCTGGTCACCCACCTTTGGTCAGGAACCAGACATCCCTTATGGGGGGGCACCAAAACTTGGGGGGCAGTGGGGTATCAGGAAGTGCCATGTGAGGGGTGGAGAAGGGGCAAACGTGGAGGTGGGCAGCTGTACTTCAGGGGGCGTGTCCCCCACCCACCCTGAGATTTGGGGTAAACTCCCCAGGGAAGGCCCACTCCCCTCACATATCCCCAGAAGTGTGTGCACCTCCCACAGGAATGCACATAACACACACATGTGAGTTGGATCAGTCAGGACTTAGGGCAGCAAGTGGCAGAAGCTTGAACCAGCTTATGTGAAAAGAGGCAACTTACTGGCTTGGGGAATAAGCCTATGAGCATATGTTTGGGCTTCAGGCATAGCTGGATCCAGGCATTCAGTGAGGCTGTCAGCTTGGCTCTGCTTCCCCAGGTGGTGCCTCCTTTTCTGTCTCTGCCTGGTGGGGAAATGGCTGATGGGCCCACCTTCCTATCACCCCCAACTTAGCAGCTACAGTGCTCCAAAGACTCTGAGATCTGTGTATGTTGACCCCAAGAAGGCTCTGAAAAGCCCCACTCAGATTTTGTGTCACCCTGGAGGCAGGGGTTGGAAAAGCCACAGTTAGTGGCCCTGTTGGGACAACATGCAGACCCAGAGCAGAGGCAAGTACTATCACCAGGAGGAGGAAGCCTCTTGGACAGAGGAAAAATGCAGGTATCCCCACCTGCCTCTTGGTCAAAAGCAGGATTTTGGCAACAGCTAAGCTACTGGAAATGAAGCCTCTGTTGGTCGTTGGGCTGAAGGCCTGTGCAGGCCCAGGCTCCCTGCTCCTCTCTGGGCTGCTCTGTCCTGAAACCTGACGCTGGGGGCAGAGCCTGGGGGGATGGGACGGGGCAGACACTGGCCTCCCACCTCTGCTCTGCCTCCACCTCCACAGCAGCCTCCTGGGCCTCCCAGGGCAGGGGCATCAAGGGTACCCCAGGGGCAGTCAGTGCTCCCACCCACCCCGGCCCCCAGCCCCGTTTCCTGTCCAGGCCTGGGCGGCTCCCTTGGCAGGGAGGCCCCAATTGTTCTCCACAAGCACTTCCCCCAGCTGCCTGCAGAAGGCCAGGCAGTCACCCGGCCAGCCCTGGACTGCAGCTGCGGCCGCGCCCTAGGCGCATCCTGGGCTGAGGCTGGAACGCTGAGACGGAGAGGGGAAAGAGAGAGAAAGTGTGAAGCGAGACTCAGAGACCCCAAGAGAGACCGAGGGTCAGGGAGGGGCACCCCCAACCCCCACACCCACGCTCAGACGGGAGAGGGGAGCCCAGGTAGGCACCCGAGAGATGAGTGGACAGGGAGGCCTCAGCCCAGAGCGGGAGGGGTCTGAGAGAGGGAGCCCGCTGGGTGGGGGCCTAGAGGGGGCCCACGAGGAGGGTTGGCCCAGAGGCAGCTGCTTCCTCAGCCAGGCCTTGGGGATCTGAGTCCCAGAGACTCCCTGAGGCGCCCCACCCTCCTCCTCCCAGGCCTAGCCAAGCCTCCTGTCCTCAGGTGCCACCTACAGGACTTGGCATGCTCAGGGAGGGGTCCCTGGAGCCAGGAAGTGGGTCACAACCCCAGTATCACATAAACCCCAGAGGCGCCACATTAGCTTGGTGGACCACAGGCCCTGGAGGATAACTGATGCTTTTGCCCCTACCCCAGCCAAGCCAGGACTGACACCCCCCCAAGAGTGGGGGCAGTCTGTACACTGTGCACCCTCTTAGTTCCCAATGTAGGCATTTGTAGGGACTGATGGCCGCAGGGATCACGGTAACCTTTCCAGGAGAATGGGAGTGGGCTGCTCTCAGGGCCACTGGACACACCCTGGTCTCCAGTTCCCTTCGCCTCCCCCTGCCAGGGCCCTGCCTGGGGGAGGGGCACCCCAGCTGTTCTGGGGATTCATCTCCCCGCAGATGGCACCCCGGGACCCAGCTCCACCAGCACCTGCCAGGTAAACAGCTTGCACCTGGGGCACCAGCAGGCAGGCGGAGAGTGGGCGGTCCAGCCCCAGGCCTGCCTGCTGAAGGGCCACAGGAGGCTGCTGCTGCAAAGCCTTCCTGAGCCCACGGCTCTGTCAGCCTGGCCAGGTAAGGGGCAGCCCAAAGATGAACACAGGGCCTGAACTCTGCGCCCTGGAGCCGCCTTCTCACCCCCCGGAAGCTGGCCTGAGGTCATGTGATGCGAAGATGCCTCACAGGGCCGTTTTCAGCAACAGGGAGCCAGAAGCAGGAGAAGCAGGACACAGTAGGACCGCGGCCCAGAGGGGAACGGGTGGCTCCCCTACGCAGGTTCTGCCTCACCAGCTACCTTTTTTTGAATCATGGTAAAATACACGTGACATAAAATTTACCATCTATACCCTTTTGAAGTGTACAGTTCAGTGGCATTTAGTACATTCACATTATTGTGCAACCGTCACCTGTGTCTAGTTCCAGAACATTGTCATCCCCTCGGCAGGAAACCCGTCCCCATTAAGCAGTCACTCCCCATCCCCTCCCCCAGACCCTGCAACCACCAGTCTGCTTTCTGTCTTCATGGACTGGCCTGCTCTAGGTAATTCATTATGAGCAGAATCACACATGTGGCCTTTTGTCTGGCTTCTCCCACTGAGCATCACGCTCTCCTGGTTCATCCATGTTGCAGCGTGTGTCAGGGCTTCCTTCCTTTTTATAGCTGAATAACCCATTGCACGGATCCACCACACTGTTTATCCATTCATCCAGGCATGGACCTTTGGGCTGTTTCCATCAGAATTCTGGCTCTTGTGATTAGAGCTGCTATGAATATTAGTGGACACGTTTTTGTTTGAACATCTGTTTTCAATTCTTTTTGGTATTTACCTAGGAGTGGAATTGTGGGGTCATGTGGTAACTCTGTGTTTAACCTGAGGAAGTGCCCGACTGTTTTCCACAGCGGTTGAACTAACTTGCATTCCCATGAGCAGAGTATGAGGGTTCCAAATGCTCCACGGCCCCACCAACATTTGTCACTGTCAGCCTTTTTGATCATAGCCACCCTAGTGGATGTGAAGCGGTGTCTCATTGTGGTCTGATTGGTGTCTCCTTAGTGATTACTGCTGTGGATCATCTTTTCATGTCTTTATTGGGGTTGTTGTTGAGTTGTAAGGGCTCTTGGTATATTCTGCATGCTAGACACCTATGAGATGTGTGATTTGCAAATATTTTCTCCTGTTATGCCAGTTGTTTTTTCACACTGTTGATAGTGTCCTTTGACTCATAAAAGTTCATAATTTGTTTTTTGGGGGGAAGATTAGCCCTGAGCTAACATCTGCCACTAATCCTCCTCTCTTTGCTGAGGAAGACTGGCCCTGAGCTAACATCCGTGCCCATCTTCCTCTACTTTATACGTGGGACGCCTGCCACAGCATGGCTTGATGAGCAGTGCCATGTCCGCATCCAGCATCCAAACCAGTGGACCCCAGGCCGCCAAAGCAGAACATGTGAACTTAACTGCTGCACCACCAGGCTGGCCCCAAAAAAGTTCATAATTTTAATAATGTTCAATTTATCTCTTTTTCTTTTTTCATTTCTTTGTTGCCTGAGTTTCTGGTGTTGCACTAAGGAGCCCTTGCCAAACCTAAGTTTATGAAGATTTACTCCTATGTTTTCTTCTAAGTTTTATAGTTTAACTTTTTTTTTTTTTTAGATTTTTTAATTTTTCCTTTTTCTCCTCAAAGTCCCCTGGTACATAGTTACACACTTTTAGTTGTGGGTCCTTCCAGCTGTGGCATGTGGGATGCCACCTCCACATGGCCTGATGAGTGGTGCCACGTCCACGCCCAGGATCCGAATGGCAAAACCCCTGGGCCGCCGAAGTGAACGGCGAAACCCTGGGCCGCCGAAGTGGAGCGCACGAACTCAATCACTCGGCCATGGGGCCCACCGCCATCTGTCTGTCTTTGTGCCAGTACCATGCTGTTTCGATCACTGTAGCTTTGCAGTAACTGTTAGATTGAAGTGCGAGTGTTCCAACTCTGTTCTTCTTTTTCAAGATTGTTTTGAATGTTTGGGGTCTCTTGTAATTTCATATGAATTTGAGGAATGATTTTTCTTTCTCTGTGAAAACAAAGCCATTGGCATTTATCAGCTACTTCTTAAAAAAGGATAAATTCCGAGAAGAGGAGCCAAGGGAGGTGTCCTTTTCCTTCTGCTGGTCAGCGGCCATCAGCTCACTTAGGGCCTGTGGCAGTGAGGGGCGCAGACCCTGTTGGGCGCTGATGGGAACCAGGGAGGGTCTGAGCAGGGGCGTGGCCCCTCTGGCTGCTGCAGGGTGGGGTGAACTGTGCAGAGGGCAGCACGATGGGCTGGGCAGGCTGGACAGGGCCACATATTCCAGAGTGATGGGGTTTGTGGTTGTTCAGTGATGAGGGTACGGAGGAGGCAGGGGTGACACCAGGGTATCTGCCCGAGCAGCTGAGTGGGGAGCTGGGACCACGGGGAGGGACAGCCAGGGTGGGCAGTTCAGGGGGCGAGCGGAGAATGTGCTGTGTCTTGGACCTTTCTAGCCTGAGATATTTATAGATGTCGGGCGGAGAAGCAGGCATAGGGTGGGCGTGCAGAGCCACAGGCCAGCGAGGGGCCAGAGGGGAGCGTGTGTAGCCAAGGATGTCCCAGGGCCACCAATGTCCCCTCAAGGGGAGAGGAGGAGGGGTGAGCAGGAGGAGAACCCCAGAGAGAGGAGGGGACTTTGCAGACAAAAGCGTCGTGTGACCAGGGCAGCAGGGACCAGCGTGAGATGGGGTCCCAGGCAGGCACCCAAGGAGCTGGAGGGTCCCAGAGATGGCTGGGCATGTGTGAACAAACACAGCCAGGAGGCAGGACCGGGCTGGGGTGAAGGGGGGAGCTAGCTTCATGGAGGCTTAAATGTGGGCCTGGAGGCACCTCAGGAAAAGGGGAGGGAGGGCCCTTGCTGTCACCCCGCCTCTACTCCAGTGCCGCCCCCCCCATGAGCCCCCAGCGCAGCACCAGGCCCAACCCCACACCATGGCCCTCTTCCACTTCTTGGCAGCATTTTCTTATTGACTGGTTCTTGTGGATTTGGCTGCCTGGGGAGCAGAGACCCCCTTTTCCCCAGGGCAGGTGCTGAATAAAGGTAGCCCAGGGGACCTGTTGGCTGCTCAGGTCGGGGGGGCCTCCACCTGGTCCTGCTGGGCCCCCTTACTCCCTTTCAATACCTGGGGACACAGTTCAGCCCAGAGGGGGAGGATCCAGCCCCTCGCCCTGGGTCAGTCTCCTTCTTCCCTCCCCAGCTCAGGGGCCTAGGCAGTTGACCTGGCTCCCTTCTGCCTGCTGAGCCATCCTCCCTGGGGGCCAGCTGTCCCCTTGCCCAATGCGTGAGTCCAGCCCTTCAGGCCCATGGAACTGCCCCGGGACCCCTGACTAGGACCCAGTGGCAGCCCCTGTACCCAGAGTCCCCTAGCCACCTTCTGAAGTGGGGGTGGGCACTCAGGTAGTTGTGGGGGTGTCTGTAGTAGGGTGTGGGCTGGGCCAGTGAGGACAGCAAGGAGAAGGTCACTGGGTCCTTGCACTCTGCTGCCCCAACCTACCCTTGGCTACCAGGCTCTGCTCCAATTTGGGCAGGCACCTTACACTCAGACTGGGCACCACTGCACATGCCCTGGGGCAGGCAGGGTGATGAGGGGGCAGCAGGACCCTTCTGCAAGGCCATCTAGGCCCCAGCACCCCTGCAGCATCCCCAAGCCCCCAGCCTCTAGCGTCTCAGTGCTACAGTCCTCAGCAGCAGCTGGACTTGGATCCTGAAGGTGCAGCTTGCCTCATCTCTCGAGAGTGCCCCCGGAGCCTGGGACTGTTTGTCAAGAATTCTGTCCCTGAAGCCCAGCCCACCAGCCACCTGGGAGGTGATGCAAGGTGTGCCTGGAAGGGGCAACGAGAGATGGGGAGGGGCATGGGGGCCCAAGGGCCTGGAGCAGGGTGGAATCTGAGGGTGGTGGCCTGGAAGCCTTGGGGACATGGGGCCCCTAAGAGATGGAAGAGGAAGTGGTGGGCTGGAGCCCCAAGCAGCAGGGGTGCTGGGCAGAGCCAGGAGCACCCGCAGGCCACTGAGGCTGCCCCTCCTGGGGCAGGTGGGCCTGCAGGCACTGGGTGTTTTGGAAACCAGCAGGAATGGTTGAGCACGTGGGGTGGCTGCCCGGAGCCAGGGGCCCTAGAGTTTCTCGCTGTGACGTCTGTCTGGGACCTCTGGGCCCTGCTACATTCCCCTGGGCATTTGCCCAGGGCTCATGCCCAGGCCTGCCCCGGGGGCACCTGGGGGTGGCTCAGCCTGCCCGATGAGACTTCTAAGGGGCTGTGTGTCCTGTCCTGTTGCCCCTCCAGCAGATTCTGGTGGCCACGGGCGTCAGGTCTTGGGTGGGCACTGAAGTGCCCAGATGTCTGAGAGAGACCATGGGGAGGAAGCACCCGCAGAGGGTGCAGAGGTGAGGCACTGTGGGTCAACCCAAAATGGACGCTACCTGGGGCCCCTCTGAGGCCAGGGCCATGCATGCACCACCCCTGCTGCCTGGTCCTGTCCCCCACAGCCAGGGGTGCTGCCCCTAAGGCCAGGCTCTGCGGACAGGTGGGGCAGGCAGTCCCCCTAGGCAAGGGGCTTCACCTCGTTGAAACTCAGTTTCCCCTCTGTGCAGGATACACCTCCAGGCTCCTGCCTCCCGCTGGCCACTGGGCCCACTGACCCTGGAACCTCTTTTAGCTTTTGGACCAAATGACCTTGCTGTTGTCACATTCAAACAAGACTGAAGAGGATAAGGAAGGAAGAGCCCCCAGAACATGAAGGCCCTGGAGCCCTGAGGAGGAGCAGGGGCCACAGGGTACAGGGCTGCTAGGGGTCAGCTGTGAGCCCCCTTGGGGCCTGGACGGAACTGAGTCACACAGTAGCTGGGCAGAGCGGCAGACCAGGCCCCTGAGCACAGCCAGGCAATGTCTCAGGACATCAAAGACAGGGGCTCCTGGGGCAGGCACCTCAGGGTCCCGTGCCTGACCCCGGTCCTGGTGTGAATGGGGTCCACCCAGCACAAAGGGTTGTCTGAGGACACGAGTGCTTCTCTGCTGGCCTAGACATTCGGGGTCGGGGGTCAGCCCAAGGCGAGCGGTGGCTCCACTTTTCCGCAGTCAGCACCCTGCCCCACTCCCGGCCACCTGCGTTGGGCTGGGGCTGTCGTCTGCCTACAGGTGCATGAAAGGGATATTTATGCCTATTTTTGTCCTAGCAATTGTGGGAACCCAGAAGTGAGGCTTCCGGGGCAGGGTGTTGAAACGAGGGATGGAGAGCGGCCCGGGCGGGCGGCCTGGGACGCAGGCCCCGCCGAGTTCCAACGCGGGGCAGGCCGACCCCAAACACGAGGACCCGGAAGGCCGCCCATCCAGCGGCCCGGTCCGGCCCGCCCCTCCCGGCTCTGCGCGGCCCGCGACCGCCGCCTGGTGCCGACGCGCGGAATAGCCGCCGGGCGGGACGGGGCGGGGCCGGGGCCGAGTGACAGGCAGGGGGCGGGCCGGGGCCGAGCGAGGGGGCGGGGCCGGGGCCGAGTGACAGGCAGCGGGCAGGCCGGGCCGAGTGACAGGCAGGGGGCGGGTCGGGGCCGAATGACAAGCAGGGGCCGGGCCGGGGCCGAGCGAGGGGCGGGGACTGGGCCGAGGGACGGACACGGGCTGGAGAAGTCCAGTCCTGGATACTGCCCTTCCCGGTGGGTTGGGGGTCTGGCACCCCGCAGGAAGACCCCGGATGACCATGGTGGTGGTGTTCCAAGAAAGGCCTGTGTCTGTACTAGTGCGGTCGGGAGTTTTCCTGGCTGGTGGCCCGCGGCCCTCTGCACCCACTCCCTTGGCAGAAACAGCCCGTTTCAACTCTTAGCGGTTCCCTCTGGTCTTGATTTGGAAATTAATCGAAGTCTCAGTAGTTGGAAAAGTTGGTCAGTTTGATGCTGATCTTTAGTGTTGAGATTTCTTTGTGGATCAATAAATGATCGATGTTTAGACCAATCCAGAGGCGCTTGAAGAGGATGTTCTGAGACTGCGACCCCGGACCCAGCAAGCTCGTGGAGCTCACGTGCCGGTGACACGCCCGGTAGAGGAAGCGCCGGAGGTCCAGGAGGTCCCCGCCTCGGGTTTCACCGCGTGCCGCCTCCGACCTTTCGGGGTCCTCACGTTTGAAGGTTGTGTCTTGTGAACAGAAAGCATTTGGTGTTTGTTTTTATCCTGTCTGATAATCTGCCCCTTAGTGGAGATTGTTTTAAATGGCATTATTTTGATTATTGATGTATTTGGATTTATTTTTTAAAATAAACTTTATTTTTAGAATCGGTTTAGATTTACAGAAAAGTTGCTAAGAGCATAGAGAGTTTGCACACACTTCATACTCGGTTTCCTGTATTATGAACATCTTACATTCACATCACACGTTCATCACAATTAATTGACCCCTGTTGTTTTATTAACGAAAGTCCTTGCTTTATTCAGATTTCCTTAGTTGTTACTGACTGTCCTCTCTCTGTCCCAGGATCTCGCAGTGAATTTAGCTGTCACGTCCCCTTGGCTCCCCAGACTTCCCTTGTTTTTGATGACAGACAATTTTGGGGGCGCTGATCAGGACATTTTGTAGAATGTCCCTCTGTTGGGATTCGTCTGGTATTCTCTTGGGGTTAGACTAGGGTTCTGGGTTCTGGGAGGAGACCACAGAGGTGCAGGGCCCTCTCCTCACGTCGCATCACCATGACGCATCTCTAGTGATGTGACCTTGGTCACCTGACGGGGGTCAGTGCCCTTCTCTCTGCCTCTCCATACCCTACTCTTTGGAAGGAAGTCACTATTCAGGCCCACAATTAAGGAGTAGGGGTGTGTGCTCCCCCTCCTTGAGAGCAGAATATCTGCACAAAGTATTTGGAATTCTGTATGGGAGATTTGACTTTTCTCTCCCATTTATTTATTTATTCAGTCATTTATATCAATACAGACTCATGGACATTTATTCATTTTTCTTGTGGTATTAAAATTTACGTAACATAAAATTTACCATCTTAACCATTTTAAGTGCATAGTTTCAGTGGCATTCAGCACATTCACATTGTTGTGCAACCATCACCACCATCCATCTCCAGAACTTTTTCATCTTCCCAAACTGAAATTCTGTCCCCATTAAACACTCACTTCCCATTCCTCCCTCTCCCCCTCCCCCAGGCCCTGGCACCCACCATTCTACTTTCTGTCTCTAAGGATTTGACTGCTCTAGGACCGCAGATAAGTGGAATCACACAGTATTTATCTTTTTTTATAACTGGTTCATTTCACTGAGGATAATGTCCGCAAGGTTCATCCATGTTGTAGCAGGTGTCAGAATTTCCTTCCTTTTTAAGGCTGGATGATAATAATTCAATTGCATATTGTATTAGAATTCTCCAGAGAAACAGAATCAATTACACAGAGAGAGAGAGAGAGAGAGGTGATTTATTGCAGGAATTGGCTCACATGGTCATGGGGGCCGAGAAGCCCCACCACCTGTCATCTGCCGGCAGGAGACCCAGGAGGGCTCGTGGTGTTGTTCAGTGTGAGTCTGAAGGGCTCAGAACCAGGAGTGCTGATGTCCGAGGGCAGGAAAGGCCGGATGTCCCAGCTCAAGGAGAGAGCACTTCCCTCTTCCTCTGCTTTTTTGTTCTGTTTGGGCCCTCAACAGAGTGGACGATGCCCACTGCATTGGTGAGGGCAATCTTCTTTACTCAGGCTGCTGATTCACATGCTATTCTCTTCCAGGGACACCCTCACAGACACACCCACAAATAGTGTTTTACCAGCTGTGTGGGTGCCCTTAGCCAGTCAGAGTTAACACATATTAACCAGGTACGCATATGTATGGATCACATTTCGTTTATCTATCTATCCATTGACGGACACGTGGGTTGTTTCTACCTCTTATCTATTGTGAACAATGCTGCTATGAACATGGGTGTATGAATACCTGTTCGGGTCCCACTTTCAATTCTTTTTGGCGTATGCCCAGAAATGAAATTGCTGGATCACATGATAATTCTATGTCTAGTTTTTTGAGGAACTTCCATAATGTCCTCCACAGTGGCTGCACCATTTTCCATTCTCACCAACAGTGCACAGGGTTCCAATTTCTCCACATCCTCCTGACACTCGTCATTTTCTGTGTTTTTGACAGTAGCTATCCTCACGGGTGTGAGAACGTATCTGGTTGCAGTGTTGATGTGCATCTCCTGGATGATTAGTGATGCTGAGCTTGCTCTTCTTTGGAGGCGTGCCTATTCAAGCTTTTTGCTCATTTTCTAATCCGGTTGTTTATTTTTGTTGTCATTGAGTTTCAGGAGTTCTTTACATGTTCTGGATGTTAATCCCGTATCAGATAAGCAATTTGCAAATATTTTCTCCCATCAGGTCGGCCATCTCTCCCTCTGTTGACGGTGTGTTTTGATGTCCATGGATGTTTATTTTATTCTTCGGCTATAACCCAGCACACCCTGATTTCTTCTATTGCTCACAGTGTTCCAGCTTTGCCCCGGGAGCTCTGCCAGGTGGCTGGTAATGTCTACGACGTTACTTTCTGCTCTAATCATACAGCTTTTCTTTCTTTCTTTCTTTTTTTTTTAAAGCTTCAGTGCATGGTTGTGTATCCTAGTTGTGGTTTAATTCTCTGTGTGAACTACCTGGTTCTACGACTGGGAAATTAACCTGGGCAGCACCAGTAAGAGTGCCAAATCTTAACCACTAGGCCACCAGGGCTGGCTCTATGCTGCTTTTCTTTTCCTTTTTTTTTGCTGAGGAAGATTTCCCCTGAGCTAACATCTGTTGCCAGTCTTCCTCATTTTGTATGTGAGCTGCCACCACAGCATGGCCATGGATGAGTGGTGTAGGTCCACACCCAAGAATCATACCTGGGCTGTGGAAGCAGAGCACGCCAAACTTAACCACTAGACTACGGGGAGGGGGCGCTGGCCCTATGCTGCTTTTCTTGTACTTCTGTCTCCCTTCCTGTATCTCTTAGGTTTGTTACATTTCCTTTATTCTTTTTCCCCTCCACAGATGTGGAAGTTGTACAACCTACTTCTGTGATTTTAAGATTTTATTTTTATTTTTTTCCTTTTTCTCCCCAAAGCCCCCTGGTACATAGTTGTATATTCTTCGTTGTGGGTCCTTCTAGTTGTGGCATGTGGCACGCTGCCTCAGCGTGGTTTGATGAGCGGTGCCATGTCCACGCCCAGGATTCGAGCCAACGAAACACTGGGCCGCCTGCAGCAGAATGAGCGAACTTAACCACTCGGCCACAGGGCCAGCCCCTACTTCTGCGATTTTAGTGGTCACCTTAAGAATTCATGTTATGTTTTAATCT
The DNA here is from genome assembly GCF_041296235.1 of Equus asinus. Taxonomy (NCBI): domain Eukaryota; kingdom Metazoa; phylum Chordata; class Mammalia; order Perissodactyla; family Equidae; genus Equus; species Equus asinus. The sequence goes on along the minus strand of NC_091794.1, from coordinate 113,174,573 downwards.
GAGTTCCTTGCTCTGGCCATGTCCAGAACAGTACTGGGATCTTACGCTTTCATCCACTCCCATCTTCCACGGTTGGTGGTCTGGGGTTTGGGTTTTTTGTTTTTCACCCCTTGTCCAGGCTGCGCTTCCCTGTAAGCAGACCCTGAGACAAGGACTCGACACAGGACTCAAGACTAGAGCATACAACTTTCTGAGGAAGTGCAGGAAGTAAGAAAAGGCCAGAAGGGCGGTGGTCCCGTGGCTGAGCAGGTGACACTATAGGCAACAGGGCTCAGTCCACACGGGACCTGGGGAGACCACGTCACAAGGGCAGCACTGGAGTGCCCTGCAGTAGGGAGGGTGGCCCCGGGCGGCCCATGCCCAGATGCTCAGGAGACTGAGCACATTGCTCTAGCCTTCCTGGGTCCCTGTCCTCAGTGACCCTCCGGAGAGGAGAGTCAGGACTCTCCAGAGAAGCAGACCAATAGGAGAGGAAGAGGGGGAAAGAGAGAGGGAGAGAGGGAGAGAGAGGTTGATTGTTTTAAGGAATTGGCTCTGGCCGTTGTGCTGATTGTAGGCTGGAGACGGGGAGGAGCCGGTGTTGTGGCTTGAACCCAGAGCTGGTCTGGAGGAGAATTCCTTCTTCCTGGGGACCTCAGTATTTTCTCTTAAGGTCTTCAACTGATTGCACGAGACCTACCCACATTATGAAGCTAATTTGCTTTACTCAAAGTCTACTGATTTAACTGTTAATCATATCTCAAAAAACACCTTCTTACCATGTTAATTATTCACAATAGCCAAGAAGTGGAAGCAACCTAGGTGTCCACGGATGGATGAATGGATAGTAAAACATGGCCTACACCTACAATGGAATATTATGCAGCCTTAAATAATAAGGAAATTCTGACACATACTGCAACATGGATGGACCCTGAGGATATTAGGCTGAAAGAGGCTAGTCACAAAAGGGCAAATATTGTATGATTCCACTGGTATGAGGTCCCTCGAGTTGTCAAATTCATAAAGGCAGAAAGTGGAATGGAGGTTGCCAGGGGCTGGGGGTGGGGAGGGGGAGTCGGTGTTTAACAGGAACAGGGTTTCCGTTTTGCAAGATGAAAAGCTTTCCGAGACCTGTTATGGAACAAGGCGCGCATAGCTAACAGTGCCGAACAGTACACTTGAAAATGGTTAAGATGGTGAATTTTATGTTTTTTTACCACACAAAGAAAAAGAACAAACAGACTGTGCTCCGTCATAGATGTTCAGCAAATGTTGGTTCCCATCTCTGAGTAACACTACATGCTAATTTCAGCACTGTAACCCGTACATTTATGAAAAAAACTTGACAGCAACACTGAGACTCCTGTCTGCACAAACATCTGGGGTCTCAGCCCTGCTGAAGTGACATAAAATTACCCCTCGGCCCTGTCTGTCCTCAGGCGCTCGGGCCCCGCCCACCTTGTCCCCCACTGCTTTTTCCTCGTGCGTCGTGGTTTGGCCTTAGAGCTGTGACGAGTTTTACTGAAATGCTGTTTGACTTCCGCCTGCTGGTCTGGTTTGGGATTTTCGAGAGAGAGGTTAGAAAGTCTTTTCTCACCATCACAGAGCCCAAAGCCAAGGCCAGAGAGCAGCCAGGACGAAGGGAGGGGCCGGAACTGGCTGCTCCTGCAGCCCCGCCGGGCTGCTGGCCCGGTGCCCACCGGAGCCATCCTGCCCCGTCAGCACCGATCTGGCGGCCTCAGCAGCTGGCCTTCCAGAGGAGGCGTCCCCGAGGCTTCAGATGTATTCTGGCAGGCAGAGAGCCAGCTGGGCTGGTGGAGGACACAGCCTGCCTCACCTGCTCAGACTCATCCAGTGGTCACAGGGCCGGGGCAGGGGTGTGCGACTCTGGGAGCCATGCACGGGGTGAAGGGAACTAGGTGGGGCCCATCTGTGACTATCCCCCGGGTGGGGGCTGGAGTGGGGATAGGAGGACCCCCCTCAGCCCTGACTTGCAACCAGACCCCTAGTGTCACGGCTGGACCAGCAGGTCGTCTTGTATCCCCTGCCTGGATGGGAGCCTGAGGACTGGGGCCAAGGGGTCGGGAGCCGGCACCGCTGTCCCAGGTGGGGTGGGTGTGGGTGCATGTGTCCAAGGGCTGAGCACATGTATGCAGGCATGTGTGCTGCTGGGGCATGTTGTTACCAAGCAGCCTGGCCACACGGCTCCCTTGGGAGCTGGCTTTGCTGTTCTGAGTGGAAGGGAGGTCAGGTTTCCCTGAGAAACCCCAGAATAGAGAGGAAACCTGGCCTGGCTTCCCAGGGGCCAGTCCAGCTCCGTGGTCCTGTCTGTCCTGCCCCCTCTCGCCTCCAGCCCACGTCTAGCTGTTTCCTCCCTGGACCGCAGACCCCCAGCCCTTTCTGCACAGGGTGGCCAGAGGCAGTCCCGAATGCATTTGTTCATTCAACGTGTCTTTAGAGGGTGTCTGCAGAGTGCTGGCTGGGGACGTGAAGGCATCACCTGGCCAGGGCAGGCCTTCTGCCAGATCCCTCACAAACAAGTGACGAGAGCCCGGGTGAGGGTCCACGGCGGGATGACGGGAGGAGGCTGACCTGGCGGAGGGGCTACAGCTCACGTGAAGACCTTCCTGCCCTCGGCCCACAGGCTCCATCCTTGCTGCAGCCCCAGGAGGGCTGAGGCTGGGGCGGGGGCCTTGCTAGGACCCAAGGTCCGAGGGGGAGCTTCAGGGTGAGGGGGTGCCCAGGCTGAGGAGGGCCAGGAGGGGCATGTGGGGAGGGCCAAGCCTGTCCTGAAATAGGGCCGGCAGGATCTCCTGGCCATACAAGGCTGGTGGTTTCCAGACCCTGGGGACCCCAGGCAGCCTGGCCCAGCTAAAACGGGGCCACTACCTCCGCCCCTCGTGCTCTGCGCACAGCAGCTCCAGTGCCAGCCTGCAGTGCCCTCTCAGCTGGCCACAGACATGGTAAGGCCATTCCTGGCGCCCGGCAGAGCCGCCTGTGGACTGGCTGGGTGGTCGAGTGGGAGCTGGGGACAGTGCCCATGGGTAGAGGGGCAGGCCCTCTGGGCACAGGGATGGGCTGGGGCTGTGCCTGACAGTGCGAGGGTCTCTCTGGGAACCTGAGGGAGAAATTCAGTGAGGCTGGACAGGTAGGACAGAGTGGGCGCTGAGGCTGAGCCCTGTTGGCTACTGACCCCGCCCTCACTCGGGGGGTCAGGACAGAGCAGCCCTTCTGAAAAAGGGCAGTGGGTGGCAGGCAGGGGTGGCCAGGTGCTCGACTATCCTGGACGCCAGAACAGGCTAGGGCCCAGGACCCTGCCCCCAGGCCGTCCCCTAAGTCCTGTCTTCACCCAGGCCTGGAAACCGCTTGCCCTGGAACTTTTACCCTGGCCTGGGTCAGGCTCCTCCCCATGTTGGTAGGTGGCGTCCTTCACCTGGTCTCACCTGGTGTCCACTGCATTGGGCTCAGGGACTGGGGCTGACCCACCTGCCCTGTAGCCTCCATTGTCCCCTCATGTGGCTGGCCTGCACCCTGGCTCCTGCACGCCTAGCTGTCCCCACTGCCCGCCGCCGCCCCCGCCCCCCGCCCCCGTGTGCCTTCCCCCTTTAAGCGGCTTGGTGGAGTCCTGCTCACTCTCAAGAGTTGTGCCACCTTGTCTGGAAGCTGCTCTGGGATGGGGGCCTCCTTTTTTAGCTACAGGGCCCAAAAGGTGGCCAAGCGGATGGATGCGGCAGGGTGCCTTGTGCCACGTGTCCCAGGGCCTCCAACCTCCCCCTGACTGAGGGGCAGAGGGGACCCTGGTGAAGCTGGGCTGGTGCGTCCCCGCAGACAGAGCGCCTGACGGCCACACAGATCAAGGAGTACAAGGGTGTCTTTGAGATGTTCGATAAGGAGGGCAATGAGGACATGCAGACAGGTGACCTGGGCGGCTCACGAGCCTGCTGGGCATCAACCCCACCAAGAGCGAGCTGGCCTCTGTGGGCAAGGATGTGGACAGAGACAGTGAGACTTGGGCGGCTCGCCTGTGTGTGAGTGGGGAGGGGCTGCATGTGGCTCACCCTCATGTGGGCCCCAGCGCCCTGCTTGCTCCCCACAGACAAAGGTTTCTTCAACTGCGACAGCTTCCCGGCTGTGACGCGGATTTACTGAGAGAAGGCCCAGACCCAGGAGAACGAGCTGAGGGCAGCCTTTCGCGCCTTTGACAAGGAGGGCAAGGGCTACATCGACTGGGACATGCTCAAGTAGGGCCAGGGGCTGGTGGGAGAGTGGGTGAGGGCCGGTGCCCACTTGGTTCCCACTCAGTGGGGGGGGGGGTCCCACAGGTATGTGCTCGTGAATGCGGGTGAGCCCCTCAACAAGATGGAGGCCGAGCAGATGATGAAAGAGGCTGACACGGACGGGGGTGGGACTATCAAGTATGAGGGTGAGCAGGGGATGGGCCCTGGGAGCTTGGTGGCCAGGCAAGGCCGGGCTGCTGACCTGTCCCTTGCTCCCAGAGTTCACGGCCATGATGACCGGAAAGTCCTTCAAGCTGGTTCAGTAGGAGCAGCTGCCACAGCCGTGGGAGGCCTGCCCGAGGAAGACTGCTGCCCACTGCTGGCCATTCTATGCCCCCATCCCCCTGGCCAGCTCTGTGGCCAATAAACCCTTCAGCTAGAGGCAGGTATGGTTCACTGTCCCCATCCTGGAAAGGAGGGGCCAGCAAAGATGTGGGTCTGGAGAAGGGAGAGGGTTTTCCTGGGCCAGCCATGGCACATGGCCTGTCACTTCTGCTGCGACATCTAACACCGCCCACTGCCCAGCTCTGGGCTCTGGACACCAGCCTGAAGGCCAGGCTGGGTGGAGGTCGAGGACCGTGTGCTTGCCCTGCCTACCTGCACTGGGGGGCGGCTGCCTGAGGGCCCCTCCCGGAGCCCTTTCCTACAGGCAGAGACCACTTAGATACAAACTTTATTCTCTCTCCAAAGAGCTGCGGACATCATAGCCAGCCCTGAGCCCTGAGGCTTAGGCTTTTGGGGCCTCCTCTGGGCCCAGGGCCTGCTGGGATGGGTAGGGGCTGGGGCTGAACACAGCAGCCTGCTGTGTGTGCGTGTGTGTGTGTGTTTGTGTGTGTGTGTGTGTGTGTGTGTCTGGCCAACACAGGGCTGGCTGGCTCGGCTGCCCGGCGTTACATAGCAACGAGGCCAGGGCTGCAGCAATGTGCTGGATGGCTGGCCTTCCCGGGGGAAGGATGGTAGGGGTGGGCTGGGGGTCCCCGGCTCCAAGTGCTCCCTGAGCACAGGGAGGTTCAGGAGAGCTCTCTCCCTCCTTTGAGGGGCATCAGGGCTACAGCCGGGGATGTGGGGCATTGGGGCCCAGCTCCTGGGTCCCCTAGGCCTGAGGCCCTACCCAAGGGCCTGGGCTACTGGGAGGGGGGTGGCTCTTCCTGTTTGGGTTTGGCCATCTTGACAGCCTCATCGTAGGAGGGTGGCAGCTCAGGGGCGTACAGGCTGTAGGCGGGAGGGGTCATGGAGTCGAGGTCCAGCTCCCCAAAGGGTAGGGGCAGCTGTGTGCTCAGCGGGTACTGCACGGAGCTGTAGGCTGCAGGGAACCGGAGTGGGTTTGTGGGGATGGGTTTGGCCCTCACCCACCCCCCACTCCCCCTTGCAGGCAGGCAGGCCACCAGGAGCAGTGTCTGCAGGCACTCACAAGTCACAGTGCTGTGCACGGGGCTGTCGCTGTCCACAGGAATGACTGTCAGGTCGCAAGGCTGAGGTGTGGAGGGCAGGTGTGGCTGAGTGTGTGCCCGCTTCCGGAGGCAGCAGGACCGGACACAGCTGGCCGTGACCCCACACAGCAGCAGCAGGAGGACAGCAAGCAGGATAAGCCTGGGCAGGGAGGAGTAAGACCCTACCACTGGACTGACCCCCAGCCACCGGGCACCTGCTCCCTGGGGCAGTCATGACCCAACCACTGAAGACAGCACAAAAGAAAACCAGAGAATGTCCCTCTAGGCCGGAGACCTCCTTCCTGGCCAGAGCTGGGCCTAAGGAGCTGGCCCACCGCAGCCTCCTGCTGCTGGGCCTGCCCTGGCTGTCTCTCCAGGGCTGGCCACAAGTGGCCTTGGGCTCACTCCCAGGACACACTGTCCTGGGCTGACTGCACAATCCTGTGCCCAGACCAATGACCATGTTCACAGGCGACTCCTGCAGGATTGAGGAGGGAGGGGGTGGGAGGTGGGCAAGCAGGCTATGAAGGGAGGACCTGCCAAGGGCCCGAGTGGCCCGAGCTGTGCGGGTCTGGGGCAAGACCCACATGGGAGGCTGCCCATGGTCCTGGGGGCAGGAGTAGGCTGAGGGCCCCAGCGCCTTCCCGCCAGCGGCAGGGGTGAGGAACAGTGCAGGCGACTCCAGCCTTGGAGCCAGGCAGGGTGGGGTCTGGTGGGCCTGGCCCCGGAGAGAACCGTGGGGCACCCTCCGCGCCGCGCCCTCCACTTACCCCACGTGCCACAGGCTGCTCCAGCGGGCCTGGGGCGGGCACCTGCGGGGAGGGCGGCACCTGGAGCAGGCGGGGCACCGGCCGGCCGCCCGGCCCTCCCGAGCCTCCCCACAGGGCGGGGCGGAGCCCTGCTCCCTCCCCACGACTTACTGGTCCAAGGGGTCGCAGCTGCCGTCTGCGAAGCCCAGCGCCACCTGTGGGGACAGGGGTGAGCCCGGGCCGGGGCAGGCCGCGTGCAGCCCCGCCCCGCGGTGCCCGAGCCGAGCGCCCGCGACCCACCTGCGGCAGCAGCAGGAACGACAGCAGCAGCAGCAGGAGCCCGCGGGCGGGCGACCGCCCCACGAACATATTCGGCGCGGACGGGGAGGAGGTGCCGGCGCTGAGCCGCTTTATGGAGGCCCCGCCGTACGCAAGCCCCGCCCCAGAGCAGCGCCCATTGGAGGGCCACCCTGCAGCCCCGCTCCAGTGTCCCGCCCCCAAGTCTCCGCCCTATGTGAGCCTTCCGTTCAGAGGCCCCGCCCCACTAAAGCCCCGCCCCCGAGCCGCACCCATTGGAGGACCACCCTGCAGCCGCGCCCCAGGTGCCCCGCCCTCACAGCTTTATGGAGGCCGCGCCCAGCGCAAACGCGGCTCCGGAACCCAGTAGCCACGCCCAACATTCCCCGCCCCCAAATCTCCACCCAATGATAGCCGAGCCCTTTAGAGGCCCCGCCCCCCCGGACTCCGGGACCGAAGGCACCGCCCACCTGAGGGCCCGCCCCTTGAAGCCACGCCCAGTGCAAATCCCGCCCCGACGGCCCCGCCCCCGGACGCTCCGCCCCACGGCCCCGCCCGCCAGGCCCGCGCCTCCGCGTCGCCGAGCCTGGGGTCGCCAGTGGAGGGCAGTTTCGGTCTCGGCCCGAGCGCGGAGCTCCAGCCCGGCCGGCCCAGGCCTGTCTGCAGTCGGGCTCGGGGTGGATCGCGGCGCCCCCTGGAACGTTGTGGCCTCGGAGGGTGGCAGCCAGGACAAATGTGACCAAACCTCGCACACACCGCGGCGCCCAAAGGAAAAGGCTGTAACAGTGGGGACGCTGGGGTCAAGCGCGTCGTTCGAGGACATTTATTATGCACGCACGCAGCAGGCGCTCCCCGGTTGGCCTGGCCCACCGGAACTTGGGATTCCGAGCTCGGCTCTGGGCCCTCCAGGCACCCTGGGAGCACACCATTTCCAGGAGGGCTTCGCCTTGAAAGCCACGCTCAGCCTGGGGGAGGTGGCCTCTTGGCCTGGGGGCACAGATCGCTCAGCGCCATTCCCTCTGCCTGGAGTGCCTGCTGTCCATGCTGCCCAGGAAGCTGGGGACCATTTCTTCCAGGAGGCCCTCCTGGCCCTCTCCCCTCCTCCCACCAGGCTAGGCATCCTGTTAGGTTCCTTCTGGCCTCTGCTCCATCATCTGGTGGGCAGGCTAAGGGAGGCAGTCAGTACGGCAAGGTGCAGAGTGGTCTGCTTTGTCCCGGGAGGGTGGGAGGATCAGCCACCTCTGTCCTGTCTTTGCATTCTTTCCTTCTTTTTTTGGTGAGGAAGATTGTCCTTCAGCTAACATCTGTGCCAGCCTTCCTCTATTTTGTATGTGGGATGCAGCCACAGCATGGCTTGAACGATGTGTAGGTCTGTGCCTGGGATCCACACCGGCAAACCCCGGGCCACTGAAGCAGAGTGCGCAAACTTAACCACTATGCCACCAGACGGCCCCTGTCCTGTCTTTCTTCCTTGCACTCAGGACAGTCGACCCCTACATTGTCTCCCCCTCTGGAAGGGAAGTGACCCCACCCTGTTGAGGGCAGAGCCTCCTTAGCTTGGCTCTCTCCTTCCTGGATCTGCGAGGCACTTGCTCCTTGCTTTCAGCCAGACTCTGTCCTGCACCTCTGGGCTGTGCCCACCCTGCTCCAGCCAGGCCGGCCATACTTGGCTCCTGGCCATCCTTCCTCCTCTCTCCTGCCTTGACTGCCTTGGGGCCCAGCTCGAGGGCCGGAGGGAGGAGATGGGCAGAAGTCCAGCCAGGGTGCAGGAGTCCAGGCAGGGCCTTAGCCAGTGAGTACCAGTGCCTACTAGCAGGAGAGCCAGGCCAGGGTTTAGAAGAGAGTGGCCTGCCTCTCCTGCCCGGCACGGACAATGCCCTGCAGGGAGCACCACCTCCTGGGGGCTGAGCCTGGTCTGCTGGGTCCTGCCTTCCCCTCTCACCTGGTGAAGAGGAGGCTTGGCCTATGACTGGTCAGCCCCAGTGAGCGGTAGGAAGGGACCTGGTTCTGCCCACCAGACAGAAGTCCTACAAAATGCCGCTCTAGGGTCGCTGTCACCAGCTCGAGGTGAGGGAGATAGCAGCTTCCAGGCACCAAGGGCAACGAGGAGCTGGGGTGAGGACAGGTGGCTCCAGGTTGGTGTCCTGAAGCCAGTGCTCAGGAAAGGCCCCGGATGCACTGTGCCCTCCACCCCTGCCGGGGCGGGCTGCGCATGTTCTCCTGGGGGGTGGGCTCTGTGGGGACAGTGTCCAACCAGCCACTATCTACAAGGTAGGGGCTGGGGTGCGGACACCATTCTGAGCTCCCAGGACTGTCTCACAGGCTGGGGGGGCTTCTACCTTGCAGGGCTGGTTGGGGCCCAGAAGGCCGAGCCTGGACTCAGTTCAGAAAAGTGGGAAACCAGACTCATGCACTGGGGCCTCACCCTGGACCGGGCCACGCTCTGAGGGAGGACATGAGTGAGGGTGTGTCCCTGACATTGGCTCGCTCCTTTCTTGGGGACAGCAGGGATCCTAAACTTGGGAGGAACAAGGAGGCCTGAAGGGTGCCCCGGCCTCTGGAGCCTCCTGCCCCAGTCTCCCTCCTTGCTGGGCCTCTCCGGGTCTGGGCGTTTCAAGTCCAGCCCTGCACCCCCCGCACCCTGGCCTGCCAGCTGTTCCCCCAGTGCTCCAGGAAGCCCCTCCTTAGTCTCCCAGGCAGAGTTCATTGTTTTATGGACTGATTCGCGTGTGTGTGGGTGGGAGACAGGGGGCTGCCTCCCCAGGGTTCTGTCCCCACCTCTCATTCTGTGCTCGCCCCAGCAAATGACTCGCTGTTGCCTGCACTGCAGGCCTGTATGCAGCAGCTTGCAGAGGGTTTATTGGCAGACCCGTGGGGCAGCTCTTCCCCCCACTGAGGCCTCTAAAGGCTGGGCAGGTGCCGGTGGGGCTGGGGGCTCTGATGGGCTCATGTTAGGAGTAGGTTGTAGGCAGGATTGGCCTAATTGCTGGTTCTGAGCGTGGGGGCCAGGGAGGGGGTGCTCGTGGCCCCTGGCTCACCGGGTCCAGGGCAGCAGGAAGTGGCCACGCCTTGGGGCTGGGGTGCCCTGGCCATGGGGCCGTGCAGAGGGCTGCCCATTCGAACCTGCTCAGCAGGGGATGTGCAGGTCCCAGGTCCCGGATGGATCGGCCTGGTCTTAGACTAGGGGAGGGCTGCAAGGATGGGCGGGAGGGTCTGCGGGGGCTACGTGGAAAGACTCCTGTGGCCTCCGGGGCTGCTCACCACCTGGGCTACAAAGAGGACCTTGTAGAGCTCCTTCACGTCCCCCCTGAGCTGCAGCAGGGCTGATGCCATGAGTGGGTGGTCCGGCTGAAATGGGAGTGGGGAGGAAGGAGGGAGACCCTCAGGCAGATCTGCCCACCTCACCCACCCAGGGCCCACCCAGCAGCCCCCTCTCAGGGGTGGGGAAGGGGTATCATCTTGCCCAGCCTTTGGCTTTCACAGGGGTCTCTGGCCACAGTCCATGGCACCCACATCAAAGTCGGCAGGTGGCATCCAGGAGATGCTGATGGTCTTGGTCTGGCCGCGTTCCACGAAGCCCCTGGAGGGCTCGATGGTGAAGCCCTTGTGCTGCAGGGACGTGATGCTATCCAAGCTGAACTCGACAGTCTGTGGGACATTGGAGCTGCTGGCAGGCCGGTAGGCCTGGCACAGCTCCCAGGGGGCAGCGAGGCTGGGGGCCAGGATGCCCAGCTCCACCCACCCTCTCAGCCCTGACCAGCAGGCTGCCCACCCCCCCCCCCCATCAAGGGGCGAGGCCAGGAACGGCCTGGGAGGCCCAGGCAGGGGCGGTCGCAGAGGTGCCAGGCAGGCTGGGGCAGTGCTGCAGTCACCTTCTTTGGGGACAGCTGGGTGGTCCGGATGCAGCCCACGTGCAGCTCTCGGGTGGCAGGTGGGGCTGGCATGTCCACGTCCAGCTGGAGGTATTCCAGGGTCACCAGGATGGGCTTCAGTTCCTCCGCTTCTGGAGAGGGAGGGCCTGGCTGGGTTGGCTGGGTGGCATGTGGCCAAAGGAGCGAGGGAGCTGCCCAGGGTCAGGCGAGAAGTGGAGGAGCTGGTCCTCATGAAATCTCCGTTTAGCATGCCCCCCTTGCTTTGGGGGATAAGCCAGGAAGCCAGGAATGCTGGCCCAACCCTGCAGGCCTCCCAGGGTTACGGATGTGGCTGAGGAGTGGGTGGGGTGCTCTTATTGCCATCACTGCTGGGCTCCCACCCCCTCAGAAGGCTCACCCTCTCTGTGCTCGGAGTCCAAGGCAGGGATCACAGTCAGGGACTCCACAGGCACATCAAGGGGGTCTCCGCCCTCCACGAACATCATGTGCTCACGCGCTGCGCCCTTCAGGAGGATCTGGCGGGAGATTTTCTGGAGACGAGGAGCACAGCAGCCTCGTCCTGTGACCTCGCACCTGGGGCTCCAGAGGAGCAGGGCCAAGGGATCTGGGGCACTGGTCCCTCCACTTGATGACCCCCAGCCCAGCAGGAGTCCTCAGGCCTGGCTGGGGGTCCAAGTGGGCAGAGCAGGGAAGGGCCAGCAGGTGGGGGGTGGGTGGGAGAGGGGCTGGGGTGGGGGCGGCGCACCTTCTCCAAGAGCACGACCTGTAGTCGGTCAGAGAAGTACAGGCTCTCGTGATCCGGGCTGAAGGTCACGGTGAAGTCCTGTGCCCCGCCCGCCTCCAGGACGCCCTCGACCGGGACCACGCTGAACACACTCTGGCCGCTGTGGTTCTGCACGCCTGTGGGCGGTGGTGGGTGGGTCACCTTGTACCTGGCTCACACCGCCTGCTGCCCAGCGTTCCCCCGCCCCACACTCCTGCTGGCCTCCGGTGCTCCACCCCACCGCAAACCCTGCCTTCCCGTCTGGCCCCATCCCTGCCCCCACCCACCCCCCACATCGTCCTGTCCCCCCAGCCCCTCTGCCTACCACGCCCCCATGCCCTGCCCATCAGCTCACCCACGACCTCTGCCCTCTTGGCCCGTGAGGTGAGGAACTGTGGCAGCTGCTGCCGGGCTTTGGCCCTCGTGCTGGAGAGGCTGTCCAGCTGCAGGGAGAACCTGATGGGCAGTGAGCAGTTGTTCTGCAGCTGCAAGGAGAGGGTCCCTGTCACTGGATGGCCCATCCAGCTACGATGGGCAGGATGCCACAACGAGGCCTCAGTCTGTGCCTGTCCTCTGGGCCACACCCTGCCGAGGGACCATCGCCCCCGTCTTCAACGATCCCCAGCCGGCGCCTGTGACACGTTATTGAGCGTTGGTTCATCTCGTCCAGCCTCACATCATCCCTCTTGCGGGCTGGCGCACTGGCCTCAGCCACCCGTGGGGCCCTCGGTCCTCCAGGGCTCCCTCTGCTGTCAGGCTCAGGTTAGCCTTCTGCGGAACCACTGTCCCCACTCAGCTTCTGTCCCCGCCCTCACACCCTTCTCCTGAGAGTGCCCCCTCCTCAATAAAACTCTTCAGGGAATTCCAGTCCCTGGTCTGCTGCCAGGACCCAATCTGAGCCAGGCGAGGAAGCAGGTGTCCCGAGGGCTGCTTGATCCGGAGGCTGGTGTGTCTTAGAAGCTGGAGGGACCCTGGGAGCCAGACCTGCCTTCCTGCAAGGGCGTGGGAGACCACAGGGCAGTGGGACCCACCAGGGAAGTCTGCCACCTCTCCCCTAGAGGTACCTGAGCTGAGCTCCAACTCATCCTGGTGAGATGGCCCATACAAAGGCCCTGAGGCAGGAGGACAAAGAGCACTGAGGAGGCAAGGGCAGCTAAGGGGTGGAGGGAGGTGGCATCCTCAGCCTTCTCCTGCTGGAGAGGCCAGTGGAGGTGGCAGTTGTGTGGGGCGGGCAAGGGCATGGCCTGCACCTCCAATGGCTCCCCACCAAGGCAGAGTCAACCCCTCCCAAGGAGGAGCCCCCTCCTAGGAGGCTGGGGCAGGCACAAGGGCCCCTGCGAGGTGCTCCACCTTGAATCCCGAGGAGACAGACTCCCTGGCAATCACGTAGCCCATGTTGAGGACATCCCCTTCAATGGAGCACGTGATCATGGATGCCACGCCGGTCCCCACGAGGGTCAAGGAGAGCGTGCCTCTCTTGGTGATGATGTCCAGCGCTTCCTGGGCCTACGGAGACCACGTCCCTTAGTGAGGAGCAGACATTGTAGAGGCATGTGCGGGAGCTCTGCCCCGGGAGCAGCTCCGGCACCCAGCTGGGGGCGCTGGCGCTGAGTCCTCTGGGAGCTCCCCAGCCTCCGCCTGCGGGTCAGAGGGGAGGGCCCAGGAGGACTGGCTGCTCCCAGGGCCTACTGGGACAGCTCCGGGCCTGAGCACACGCGGGGGTGCAGTGTCGAGCTGGTCCACGGAGCCTGGGGCTGCGGCATGGCTCAGGGTGGGCCTGGGACTCACCAGGACGCTCTCGCGGGGAGAGAAGGACAGCGCCAGGACCTGGGTCTCACCCGCCAGCAGCTTGCGGATAGGGTTCAGCAGGACAAAGGGGCCGTTGGGGTTCAGCATGGAGAACTCCAGCTGAGGGCCGGTGTCAAGGAGAGGTGTCGAGGGTGGGCCACGACCCCTCCCCACTCCCTGCAAGCTGCCTGGGCTGGGTGTGGATAAGGATACGGCCAGATCCTCAGGGGAGATGTTCTGAATGGAGACCTTCTTTACACCGCAGTGTCCTGAAACCGGACCAGAGAGTCGGGTCACAGCCCCAGGCTGGGGTGGGGTGTGCCTCCGGGCCAGGAGGTGCCTTGGGGGCCTGGGTCCCTGTGGGTGGTGATGTGGGGGTGGGGGCTGGGCTCAACCAAGACTCACCTACAGCGATGTGGCCAAAGTTGGAGATGGTCGTGCCTTTGTTGGACGTCACTACGATGGACGGTGCCACCGCTGGACACCACAGCTCCAGGTACAGGGTGTTGTGGGGACTGGAGGCAGGGCCGGCACGCCGATGGACCAGGACCCACCCCCACGGCCTGACCCTCAGCCCTGGCCCCCACTCACCCCAGCCACCGGGCCCCACCCCGAGGCCCCAGATCTGGGTTGGCAGCAGAGGAGGGATGGTAACTTTTTAGCCGGCCACACCCCACCCTGACCAGATGCCACACCTGAAGCTCAGGGGTTCCATCCCCTTCCGGTCTTGGATGTCGCCACTGGCAACGACACAAGGGATCACAAACTTGTTGAACTTCCCCGGGAAAGATCTGACCAGGGTGGCCCGGGCAACCTGGTCCTCGTGAGAGCTGGAGTGGAGCCGGAAAAGTGCACTCATGCCCCTGCCCTTGCTGCCCCCTAGCAGACTGGAGGCCCTGCCCCACCTCCATGGAGGGGTCCATGAGGCCACACCTGCTCCCCAGGGCCCTGGGCCAGATGGTGAGGGGCAGCAGGCTGGGGCCAGGCTGCAGCTCTCCCAGGTTTGTCTGGCCAGCTAGCTTCCTCGCCTCTTCCTTGCTTCCCGTGGGGCCCTCCCCCACCCAGGGTCCTGGTCAGGCACTTAACCAGAGAGCCACATTCCTGGGGCCGCAGGCAAGAGTCCAGGGCTGACAAGTGACGCAAGCCCATCAGAGCTCTCTTGGGCTCATTTGAACTTGGGGAGGCTGAGCTGGGGATATGGGAGTGGCATGAGGCTGTTCACAGGGACATCAGGCCCAGGGGAATGGGGTAGGCAGATGCCCAGGAAGGCAGAGCCTGAGGGGCCTCAAGGCAGCGCCTGGATCCAGCTGTGTCTGAAGCTAGCGCAGCCCTGGACTTCCAGGTCAAAACAGCTCTGCTCCAGGCAGTCTGTGGGGGAAAATCCCCATGGGGGCCAGGGCAGGGTCTCCTCAGTAGGGCCTGGAGGGAAGAGGTGGGGCAGTTGGCTCTCAGGCCCACCTGCACCTAAGGTCCTGCTTCTGCTGCTCTGGAGGCTGGTTGCTGGAGGCCCGGAACAGCCGGTCTCGGTTCTGCAGTCGCAGCGTGGAGACGGACTGTCTCTGCAGGTCCTTCCTCTGGGGGGCCATGTCCTTGTGGGACTTGGAGGGGGAGAGCAGGCTGTGGGCCCCTCAGGGCTCTGCTGAGCCCGGCAGCCACCCAGCCGCCCCTTGCAGCTCCCCTAGGGCCCAGCCCAGGCCTGGGCAGACCACCCAGGGCAGGGTCCCCGGGCGCATGCGTTTGGAGGGGACAGGGACCCAAACACCAAGAGGCTCCCTCAGAAAGACTGGCAGCACGTGCAGAAGGGCTGAGTGATGGTCCCCGTGCAGAGACCTGTGCACCGACACTAGTGTCTGCCTTCACCAACAGGGAAACTGAGGGACAGAGAAGGTGAAGAGTCGGCCAGGACCGGGGTCCTTGTGCCTGGTGCCCTTTCCCCGCACTTCGCTGCCCGGCCCACAGGGCGAACCTAAGTGCTTCCTCCTCCAGCACGTGCTCGAGCAAGCGTGCTCAAGGCACAGATCCGGACGTGGACAAGTGCAGTGTCCCTCGGGTCCCCGGGCAGAGTGGGTGGGCATCACTTGGGCCCTGCCTGCACAGCTTCGGGTGGGTCCGCGTGGACGCCTTCCCGGCAGAAGCGCTTGTGTGGCCACGTCACCAGGGCTGGGCCTGTGGTGGGGCCTATCCCCCGGATCCACTTTCCCTTCTTCCCAGGCTGCTCTCCCCTCGTGGGGTCAGCAGCTGTACTTGTTCAGAGCCGCAAGCCGTGTGCCATTTGATCTGCTCCCCTCTGTTGTGAAACTCGGTTAGTGGAAGCCCCATCTGCTCATCACTGCCAGGGGCGGGGGCATGGGGGGGACAGGGTGGTTGGCCCATCCTCCCGAGACTACCCTCTGGGGTCCACCTGCCTGGTGCTGCCTTCAAGACAGGAGGAGGGGCTTTGCCAAGAAAGTTTCAACCTCTTGAAACAGCTTGACACAACAACGCTGCAGAACAGTCTGCCCAGCGCTCCTGGCACAGGGGCCTGGGCCCAGAGCCTCAAGGGGCTGCAGCGTTTCTCCCCGAGCAGGCCCCACCCCATGCCTCTGTGCCCTCCTCTCAGGGCCTCCCCACGCACCAGTTTGCCCTCGGCTTCTTTGGTCAGGGCCTGGAAGGCTTCCTGCTGGATCAGCTCGCTGGGCAGCACTGGCCGGAAGGCCACCTGGACCAGGCACCTCTGTGGGGAGAGGAGCCCAGAGGGCAGAGCTGGCCCCCGCTGGTGCCTTGCCCTCCTCAACACCCCGTGTCCCACCTCCCCTGGACTCCTGGAGGTCACGCTCTCTGACACTCCTGGTGTGATGCCTCCATCTCCTCTTTGGGATTTCAGCCTAGCATGCCCCTTCTGGGAAGGCCCTCCCTGCCCCCTGACCCCTGAGAAGTGGGGGTGGGCTGCAGGGCATGATGACCAGCCCACACTTACCATCCAGGGTAAGGCTCCCCATGATGGAGGCCCTGGATGGGCCAGACCCGGCCCACTGCCCATGAGGCCCAGTGAGAAACGAACCTTCGTTTTCAGCCATTCAGATTTGGGGGGTGAGTTCCTGTACCCTAACCTGTCCCTGTGGCCCACACAGCAGCCTTTCCAAAGCACCTCCTCATTGCAGTTCATCCTACGGGAAGTCCAAGGTCCCACAGAGGACTGGCTCCTCATGGTCTCCCCAGTGCTCAGTACAACAAAGATAGCATGGAGGGGAGAGAGGGGGGTAGAGAGAGAGGGAGGGAGACAGAGGGAGAGAGAAGGCCCAAGCACAGCTGGAGTACCCCCGGGACACAGGACCATTACTTAAGCAGAATTCGCTACATTTAATGAAATGCATTTTAAATAACATACTTGGTGAAACCCTGCCGGGGCCCAGGCATCCCCAGCACCTTCCTGGGCCGGTTCTTACCTAGTCCTCCCAACAGACATCACAATGGCTGTCACCCTAACTTTATTTTATTTATTTATTTACTTATTTTGAGGAAGATTAGCCCTGAGCTAACTATTGCCCATCCTCCTCTTTTTGCTGAAGAGGACTGGCCCTGAGCTAACATCCATGCCCATCTTCCTCTACTTTATACGTGGGACACCTGCCACAGCATGGCTTTTGCCAAGCGGTGCCATGTCTGCACCTGGGATCTGAGCCAGCGAACTCCGGGCTGCTGAGAAGCGGAACGTGCAAACTTAACTGCTGCTCCACTGGGCCGGCCCCTAACTTTTGAAGGTAAGGAATGAAGCTCAGAGAGGCTGTGATGGCCCGGGGGACAGGGGATGACCTGAAACTCTGCCTCCAGCCCGAGTTCTTCCTGCTTTATCAGGAAAAGCAGAAGGCGGGGAAACCCATGACTGATGGAGTGGACAGATACCCTGCACTCTTGGTGACCAGGTGCTGTGTGGCCTCTGTGCCCATCTGCTGTGCCATCCAAGGGGCTGCACCCCTTCCCTCAGTCTGAACAGCTTGAGCCCCAGCCAGGTGCCTGGAGGCCAGCCACTGTGGGCACCCCTGCCTCTGGGGCTCAGGCTGGGCTGGGTGGAGTCTCATCAGACCCAGGCAGGGTCAAGGTTGTCTCCGTGTCCTCTCCCTACCAGGTCCTGCTCATCGGCCGCGGAGGCCTCCTTGGCCCTGCTTGGGTCTGATGAGGAGCAGAGTTGACCTGCACATCCGCTGTGTTCAAGGGCCAGCAGAGCCAGGCACCCCAAGGGGCTCTGGCCCCTGCTCACTTGTGGGGCCCGCACCCACCTTTCCTGGACACACCGTTCCCACGGAGGGTGAGATGGTGATGGGCAAGTCCGGGGACAGCAGGAACTCGAAAGATGTGGGCCCCACGGGGCAGGCCTCCTCCGAGCCGACACGGGGCACAGAGTGGATCAGCGCATTGACGCTCACGTGAGAGTTGATGACGTACAGGGTGGCCACGGATGTGTCGTACAAGGAGGTGGCCGCAAACTTGATCTGGTAGTGGGACAGCTCCAGGGGCGGGTGCACACCCATGGCCCGGCACGTCAGCTTGAAGCACCTGGAAGCGACCAGCGTGGGTGGGCTCACCCTAGGGCACCTGGGGGGTTGGCGGGTCCCTCTGCAGCCATGGCCAGGTGGCCCGAGTCGGGTGGGCAGCCCCCGTGTGCAGAGCACCTCATGCCCAGGGAGGCCTGGGACCACAATGGCAGTTCTCACAGGTTTCGTTCACTCCCCGCTTCATGAATTACGGAAAATACTGCATGCCTCTGTGCACATTTGAAGTGGATAGTTAAAATTTTAATCATAGGTTTCAATAGTTGCGAAGGAGGTAATTTCTGACTTCTGTTAAATATTTATTGACGTTTGAAAAATAAGAGTGATAAATTGCTCCTTAAATATAAGCATGAGAATCTGTATACCACAGTGAGTTGATTCCTGCCATTATCTAAGAAAAAAAGAACAGATGTTTGATATTTTAACCATGGAAAATTTACATTCCATATTTTCTTTGAACTCCTATTTCCACTGCACTCTCCCCACTGAATTTCATCCTAATTGCCTATGTTTTAATGCTTTAAAGGATGCTGTTCATTGCTCCATCGTCCTGTCTGCAACAAAAAAAAGGTTCGGACGTTGAAATGTTTCAATGTGTATTTGTTTATCCGGTGACATGTTTCAATGTATATTTTTATGTCCTCTGATCACAGGCTCTAAATGTTAAAAAAAAATTCCTCCTGGGTGGAGAAATCCTTGAGGTTATTATTGGCACTCAAGTAATGGAAAACAGCAATGTATGAAGTGTGACAACCATTGCATGTGAAAAGGAAGGTTTTATCGGAATCATCCTAGGAAGGTGGGTGGAGCTGCTCTTTCCCAGTTGGTTCAAGTGTCAGAGTGATGTGACTTGTGGCCGGAGCAGCCTGCCTCTTCCTTCCACCCACACGGAACCTGGGCATGGAGGGGGCTTGGCTCCCCAACGTCACTCGACCCTTTGAACTCCTTTTCTTTATATGCCAGAAATTCACATGGCAACACATCTTCCAACATTATTTTGAATCTGGCAACTCTCTTAGGCCCTCACTTTTTTACAAGGAAAGAGCCGGAAGCCTCTGCCCGGGGTGGCGTCACTGAGACATGCCAGATGCTGTCACCTGTGACTTGGAGGCAGCGGGTCAGCCGGGCCAACCGTTCACTGTTACCCCAACGCACGTTGTCAACACTGCATTTGCTACTGTTCAGCTGTTCGAGTGCCTCCTGGTCCCCTAAACACATGGATGAGATGGTCCTCAGGGCTGGTGGGGACGTGGAGCTCCTGCAGTGCCCACACGTCGTTGGCGAGAACGTAAAATGGTACCACCACTTTGGAAAACGGTTGGGTGGCTTCTTATAAAATTAAAAACAAACTTACCACATTACCTGTGAACTCATTCCTAGATATTTGCTGAGGGGAATGAAAACTCAGGCTCACGCAGAAACCTACGTGTGAATGTTTAGAGCAGCTTTGTCCATGGACGCCCCAACCTGGAACCGACCTCAGTGTCCTTGGACAGGTGAACGGCTGCACGTCCACCCAGTGGGCGGGGGCTGGTGGAGCCTGATGCTCACGGACCCGCGGGAGGTGTGTCCCGGGGAAGGGGGCAGGGCAGGGGCAGGGGCAAGGGCTGGTGGTCTCTGGAGGGACGTGCTCCCCAGGGTGGAGGCAGGAAGACCAGGCCAGCGGCGCCCTGCCATCCATGCGGGGTGTGGAGGTGATTCAGGTATATTTTTAAGGTGGAGCCAGCAGGATTTGCTGACAACTCGGATGTGAGGTGAGAGAATGAAGAGTAAGGACAAGGCCGAGGTTTCCGTCTGAGCCACAGGAAGCTGGAGCTGCAGGTGGGGCAGGTCCGGGGGGGGCGGGGAGTGGATGAGGTGTTCCACTGTGGACACAGCAGATCAGAGACACCTTTGGGACGTCCAGTGGGCTGGCAGGTAGCTGCACCCAGGGAGCCAGACAGGGGATGTGCTGGGCCCACGAGGGTCCCGGTTGAGTGTCTGAGTTGGGTCTCGTCCAGGCTGCAGACTCCACCTGTCTGCTCAGGCTCTGCCGTAAGTACTGTGGCCTTAGGCTGGAGCTTCCTGCAGCCTCTGTGGAGCGTCTGCTGAGGCAGAGCACGTGCTGGTGGAGCCAGACAGGCGGAGTCTGCAGCCTGGACGAGACCCAACTCAGACACTCAACCGGGACCCTCGTGGGCCCAGCACATCCCCTGTCTGGCTCCCTGGGTGCAGCTACCTGCCAGCCCACTGGACGTCCCAAAGGTGTCTCTGATCTGCTGTGTCCACAGCGGAACACCTCATCCACTCCCCGCCCCCCCCGGACCTGCCCCACCTGCAGCTCCAGCTTCCTGTGGCTCAGACGGAAACCTCGGCCTTGTCCTTACTCTTCATTCTCTCACCTCACATCCGAGTTGTCAGCAAATCCTGCTGGCTCCACCTTAAAAATATACCTGAATCAGTGGGCTTGCCCCACTGAGGAAGCAGGTAAGAGCCTGCTTCTCCTGGGACTTGTTTTCTGGAGGCAGAGAGAGCCGTGTTGCAGTGCCCTAGTGGGCCACGGGACCCGGTGGGAGGGGCGCAGTGCTGGGGGTGGGGCTGACCGACCGCAAGAGTCGGGTCCCCTTGATTCCTATCGTGGCTCCTGACCCTGAGCTTTACTCCCTAAAATCTCGCCACCACCAGCTCACTCCTTCTTCCCCACGAATGCTGGAGTCAGATCCTGGGCAGCCTGATGGGCCTGCCTGGGGACCCGAGCTGGATGAGGGCTTGGTCTGAGGGCTGGGGGGCAGCTCTTCCAGGCCTCTGGCCAGCCTGCCCCACCCAGGCCTGCCCAGGCCACCAGCCAGGACCAGACAGCAGCTCCAGCAGGAACGTGGATGGGGGCGGGATGAGAGAAGAGGAGGCAGGGTGGGCTGGCTCCATGGGAGGACAACTGATGCCAGGCTGGACGCCCATGAAGGGACATTCCAGAACATTCCTCACTGGAGGCAGATAATCCCAGGCAGCAACGAGAGCCGGCCCCATATCCCAGACCACCACCTGCGTGACCTGCTCCACGTCTCCCTGCCTGCCACCATCTCAGCCCCGACTCTCAGTGGCGGAAATGGAGGCTCAGGGAGGTCCAGAGAGTGGCCCCATCACACAGCATGTTACAGGAAGCAGGGCTCATGCCCAGGTCCTCCTGAGGGCAGAGGGGTGCTCTGCACACGACACACACGCTCACACACACACACACACACTTGTACTCACGCACACCCCCCATACTACACACGTCCACGTCCACGTGTGCACACAAGCATGCTCACATGCACGTCCACACACGCAGACTCACACATGAAGTCAGTCATATGCATGCACACCCTCCACACACATCCACACATGCACGCGCATATGCATGCAACACTCATACACAAGTATTCACACATGCATGCTCACACATATGTTCACATGAACTCACACTCATACACACATGCTCACACACGAGGGTGAGCTGGCCCAGAGTGCAAGGTCCCAAATCCCAGGCATCTGTACCCGGGACTGAGGTTCCCGCGGCCAGCAGTGTTGCCCAGCCCAACCCCGCGGTCAGCCTGGCCGGCTGAGGGCTCAAGGGTGGTGGGAGGGGTTCCACCCCTTGCCCCCAAGCTGGCTGCACAGGCCTCCACGCGCCCTCTCCCACCAGGCTCACCGGTTGATCTCTGACTTGCAGACGAGCTCGAAGTTGTAGTCCCTGGCCTTGGTGGGCTGAAAGACCACATCGAGCTGCAGAGTTTCCAGTGGCAGGATTGTCCCAAACCCGTCGTTGGGCTGGATGTCCACAAACTGGCAAAGGAAGACCACCGATGCCGATGCAGTCACGGTGATCTGCTGGGGGTGTCACGGGCGGTGTGGAGTGTGTGCTGCAGGGCTGTGGAGTGCATGAGCGCGAGCAGTGGGGACATGTGTCTGCATGTGTGAGGGTGTATATGTGTGTCTGGTATACATGGGCGTCTTCATGCGTGTGAGCACACGTGTGTCTGTGTGTCTGTGTGTATGTGAGTGGATAGTGGGGTTGCTGGCAGGGCAGCCCAGGGAGGGGTGAGGGGCAGACAGGCCTGGGCCTCGTCTTGGCTGCCCTGCAGGGCCAGGCAGCAAGAGTTTTGGAAGGAAAGGAAGGGAGAGGAATCTGGAGTCCTGCGGGTACAGCGGACGGAGACGGGGAGAGGCCAGGCGAGGCAGCAATAGCAGGCAGCGGGGACGACGAGAGGGATAACCAGGAGAGATACCTGGTCAAGGTGCCTGGAGGTGGGAGTGGGGCATGGGGAGGGGTGAGGCTGCTTGGTGCTGGGCCTTGCCTGTCCCCAGAGCCTCCTGACTTGGCCCCTATGCCCTGCCCGGCCATGTGAGGTACCTTGGGGAGCCCGACGAACCCAAACTCCTGAGGCAGGAGGGAGTGGTTGCAGAGGCTGACTTGGGTCCTGATGGCCTCGTAGATAGTGCAGTAGCCAAAGTCCACCTCCGAGGGGCTGAGCTCCAGGTCTGAGGTGGTGACTATGGCGTGGACGGTAAACCCCACGGGTTTGGTCTAAACACAAAAGGCAAGCGTGCTGGTCACTTGTGGGAGGTTCATGCAAATGTTCCCAAAGTGAGGGAGGCACGTGCGTTGCTGGGTGACAGCACGCCCTTTCGTGCACACGAGTCTGTCTTCTGATAAATCCACTTCACTGCAGTCCCCTGGCCTGGGGGATGTGAACGAAGCCGCCACAAAGAGGTGCCAAGGGGGAGGGGAGGAGCCACAGGCAGGCCAGGCGTGGGCGTGTGAGTACACCCATGTGTCTCCATGTGCCGTGTATTGTGTATGCACACATGTGCATGTGTACTGAGGATGTTCACACATGTGTGCCTCAGTCTGTGAGTGTGTGCAGACTGTGTGTGCACAAGTGTACAAACACGTGTCTGGGAGCGTGTGACATACTGCGTGTGTGCATGTGGGCATTTGAGGGTTGGGGTGCCTTGGGGACAGCCCCACCTGGCCCTGGACAGCACTCAGAGGCTTCTGTCTGACCCACAAACACCCTCCCTTTGTCTCCACTGTGCAGGGGCTGCTGAGGCAGGAGACAAATCTGCTGGTCAGATGACTGGAGACCTGCCACAGGAAAGAGACCAGGCAAGGATGGCTCAAGAATCAGGGCCCTGTCTTTTTGGGGGCCTCACTCGGGCACAGAGCCCAGCTCCCAGAGCAGCCCTCTGTTCCCCAAGAGCGCCCAGCAGTCCTGGGAAGGGGCCCACACAGACCTGGTCAGCCACCCGTATCGTCATCGGGGCCTCCAGCACTCTGCTTTCCTTGTCGAAATACTTCCCTGCGTCTTCCGGGAGGGAGTGTCTGAAAGAGACAGGATGCTCTTGAATGGACCTGTCTTCTTCATATTTTGCAAAAAAACTAGTAAAACTGAATGATAAGTGGTGTTCTGAAATCAGGCAGGCACTACAAAATATACGAAATATAATGGCGATGAGACACGCATCTAACGCAGCAGCCCTGACAGCTGGGCAGAATGACACCACCCACCCCTGCCGGGCCTCCCACCGCTCACCGCGGCAGGAACTTGAGCTGCACCGAGTAGGACGACAGGGCCTGGATGTAGCCCATCTCAGGCAGGAGCTCCAAGTGGCCCCTCAGCTCCTTGCACACCTCGAACTTCAGGCGTAGGGCTGCTTTCGACCTGCAGCGCGTTTAGGGACACAAGACATGATGCCGCGTGTTTAATCCTCTGAGCGACTTGCTGGTTCTCACCACCCAGCTGTGCCCGGGTGCTCGGTGCACACACGCGCCACGCCAAGCCGTGAGCCCAGAGCGAGGGAGCAAGGGTCCCCAAAACCCCGCTTGTTAAGGGCTGGTCCTCCTGTAAGCAAATCTGATGAGGAATTCTCACAAATGAAAACACTGCAACTGAAGTACGGCCCTAGTCAGATCTCAGAGACGGTAGGTTCTCAGCAAGTCCAGGGGTGGGCAGGGCCACATCCTTCTGGAAGCTCCAGGGAGAATCCGTTTCCTGGCTTTTCTAGTTTCCAGAGTCACTGCATCCCTTGGCTCGTGACCCCTTCCTCCTCTTTGCAGCGGGCAGCACAGCATCTTCCAGTCTCTGGTCTGACTCTGACCCTCCTGCCTCCCTCCTGTGAAGACCTTGGATTCCAGTGGGCCTCCCAGGTGACCAGGGTGATCCCCCATCTCAAGGTCCTTAACTCAATCACACCTGTGGGTCCCATGCTCCCTGACCTCAGGGCTCACCGTGTGTGGACAAGGACAGAATCCTGATAGAGCCGGTCGTACATGCATATCTTCAGGTCCACGTTGGGCTTTGGCACCCAGACTGGCACGTCGATGGCAACGCCAATAACCCTGAAACATAACTAAATTTGAACGTGTAAATTCAACAACGTGTATTTCCACCAGCAAAGCAGGCGATGCCAAAGAGTCTTAACACAGAACGCAGGGGTAGAGTTTTTGTAAGTCTTACAGATATTGGAAGGTTAATAATTAAGCTAGCCACGTTTTGGAGTTCCGTGACACTTTTCATATTATATAACTTAAAAAAATCCTTGTTCTGAGGAAGATCAGCCCTGCGCTAACGACTGTGCCAGTCTTGCTCCAGTTTTACGTGGGTCACCACCAGAGCGTGGCTGACGGGTGGTCTAGGTCTGTGCCAGGGATCTGAACCTGTGAACCCGGGCTGCCGAAGCGGAGTGCGCCAACCTTAACCACTACGCCACAGGGCTGCCCCCCCAAAATCCTTTTTATTATCAAAATAATACTGCCCAGAGTGTGGTGCGGTGACAACGTGCATAAGCCATGGTGATGCTCACCGTCGGGCACTGCGGATTCTTAAACACGACCTTGAACCTGGTGTGGACGGCTCCCGGGATGACCGGGGTGAAGATGACGGGCACTTTGATGGAGCTGAAGGGGCCAATCTCACCCTCTCTTATCTGCGTGGGAAGACGCCACAGGGTCCGTCAGGCTCCTGTTTCTCTGAAGGCGCCGCCCACTGCCCTCCCCACGGCCACATCACTGTGAGGTGAGTGGTGGCAGGACCTGTGTCCCTGGGGAGGCCACGTGGCCACACAGACCTGCGCCCAAGCCTGGCCTTGCCCCAAGAGGACTCGCTGCCCGGGATCCCAGTCAAGTGGAGGAGGTGAAGGGCAGCTGAACCCCGTCCCCAAATGCTCCCCACACTCGCTCTCCTTGACAACCCCTGGCCCTTGCACACATGTGTGCACACACATACACCATGCTCCAGCCTGGGGGCCCTGCTGCTGGTATCTTCTCCGAGCTGGACCTAGCGCCCTGCGACAGGGGGGCTGGATGCCAGCTGAGACTGCAGGCTTCCCAGAGGCTGTGAGTCCAGCGGCCAGACAAGCCCAGTCTGGCTCTGGTCAAATGGAAGGGCTGCCCTGGGGGAGGGGGTCAGGAGGACACGGCTAGTGGATGGTGGGCTTGGGGCAGGTGGGCCTTGCTAACCTCTCCCAGCGAGATCTCCGTCTGCTCCTCACTGGGAGGTATATTCACGATGGTGGTCATGGTCACTCCCTCTGAGTCTGGAAGAGAAAGGGCTCCAGACGTGAGGGCTGGCCGTGTAGGGGCGGGGCAGCTCTGCCCAGACTCCCCTGAGACACGCTCACCCACAACCCATCCTCCAGGAGCCACGGGGCCCACAGGGAGCTGGTGTGCCAGAGTGGGATCTGGCCCCTCCCTCTCCTGGACCACCTGCTATACGGGGCTTGTCCTCAGGAGTGGGTGGCTGGGGTGGGAGAGGGGGCTGCAGTTGCCCAAAGCCCCAGTGAGGGCAGGTCGGGTTGGCAAGAGGAGCGGGCCCCGGGTGAGCTGGTGGGTGCAGTGTCCTGAGAGCAGCGTGTTGGAAAGAGGATGGTGGAGAAGAGTGGAGAGAGGAAGCCAGCCAACCCTTTGGGGGTTTCCTTTAAAGCAGAAGGAGAGGGGAAAGTGGGCTCAAAGGGGTTTTGGATCAAGATGAAGAGACAGCAGAACGCTGTGTCTGCCGAGAACGGCTGAACAGAGAGAGAGATGCTGATTCTGGGATAGGAGGCTGCAGGAGTGCGTCCGGGGGGCAGGCAGCCCAGGGCCCGGGGGGCACAGCCGGCTCCCCACCCTCCGAGGGCAGCTGAGGTGTGGGATCCCCTCCCAAAGCCCACCATGCTCTAGCAGCCGACTGGAGTGGGAGGGGCTGCTAAGTCCGGAAAGTTTTAAGACAGTATCATCTTTCAAGGACTTTTCCTTTATAATCAAATTTCGTAGCCTAATTTTTCACAGGTATTTAGCTTTGTCTGAGTACCGCTGCCGGCGTGTTCTAGTCATCACTGCCCACTGTGGGTGTGGATTCTGACCTGCCCTCTGGGGCTCGGGGCAGCACCCCAAGAACCAGCAGGCCATTTATCGGGAAGGCCCCTGAAAGCAGATGCTATTTCCTCTCGTCTGAGAAGGCCTTTCTGTTGACCTTGGACGGGAACACACACAATTTGGTAGCAGAGGCGAAGCTCAGCGTCCTTTCCGAGTCCTTCTCTGGCCTCTGCCCGGCTGCCAGGCTGGGTCGCTGTGGAGCACTGCCTCAGTCCACGGCAGGTCTGCACCCTGGACACCATGTGTGGCTGGTGCAGCTGGATTATTACCCTACCGGGTGGTGTACACCATTCTGGGGCCTGGGGTTGTACAGGCAGAGGGCCCTCAGTTCTGGGATCTTCCAGCATACTACTCTGCGTGGATACGACTGGGGGTCTCTTGGTGTCCCAGTGTGGAACCATGTCAATCATTTGCTGGAAACATGGTGAACTTTCATAAATTCTAGAATCAGGCTCATTAATGATTAGGAAAGCTTTCTTCTTTTTTTTGTGGTAACATTGGTTCATAACATAATATAAATTTCATCATTACATTTTGATTTCTCTGTAGATTACATCATGTTTACCACCCAAAGACCAAGTACCATCTATCCCCGCACCCATGTGAAAATCACCTCTTTTGCCCTCCTCCCTCCCCCTTCCCCTCTGGTAACCGTGACTCCAATCTACGTCTCTCTGTGTGTTTGTTGCTGCTTTTACCTTCTATTTATGAGTGAGATCATACGGTATTTGACTTTCTCCCTCTGACTTATTTCGCTTGGCATAATACCCTCAAGGTCCATCCATGTTGTCGCAAATGGCAAGATTTTATCTTTTCTTCCGGCTGAGTAGCATTCCATTGTGTATAAAGACCACAACTTCCTCGTCCGTTTGTCTCTTGATGGGCACATAGGTTGCTTCCAAGTCTTGGCTGTTGTGAAAAATGCTGCAATGAACATAGGGGTGCATATATGTTTACGCATTTGTGTTTTCATGTTCTTTGGATAAATACCCAGCAGTGGGGTAGCTGGATCGTATGGTAGATCTATTCTTAATTTTTTGAGGAATCTCCATACTCTTCTCCATAGTGGCTGCACCAGTTTACACTCCCACCAACGTGTATGAGAGTTCCCTTTTCTAGGAAAGCTTTCTTTAACTATGTGCCCAATGTTATCTGCTTCTTGGGTCTGTTCCATTCTACCAGTTACACTGGATGTTTACTCACTTTCTGGATGTGCGTTGTTTCAACATTTTAGAAAATTCTCAGCAAGTATCTCGTTAAATATTGCCTTTTCCTGACTCCAGTAGACAAGTTACACCTCCTCACTCTGTCCTCCATGGCTTGTACCATTTCTTTCACATTTCCATCTCTGTCTGCATTTAGAAAATTTCTCTGGGTCTATCTTCTAGTTCACCAATTCTCTCTTTAGCACTAATATACAGTTTAACCCAGTGGCTGGGGTTTCATTTTCTTTCTTTTTTTTTTTCAAAGATTTTATTTTTCCTTCTTCTCTCCAAAGCCCCCCGGTACATAGCTGTGTATTTTTAGTTGTGGGTCCTTCTGGTTGTGGCATGTGGGACGCCGCCTCAGTGTGGCCTGACGAGCAGTACCATGTCTGCGCCCAGGATCTGAACCAGCGAAACCCTGGGCCGCTGAAGCAGAGCGTGTGAACTTAACCGCTTGGCCACTGGGGTTTCATTTTCAATGATCATATTCTTACTTCCCGAAGTTTTCTTTGGTTAGTTTTCAGATCTACTTGATCTTATTCTTTCGTGATGTTTTCAATGTATGGAGCATTTTAAAACTCATTTTAGGTGCTGTGTGATAACATCAATATCTGAAACATGCAAGATTGTAGAGCTCTCTGTTGTTTATGTGTGTTGAGTGATTTCTTTCCCATTTCTTTTTATTAAGGAATAATTTACACACAGTAAAATTCACCCTTTTTAGTGTAAACTTCTGCAAGTTCAGACAAATGCATACAGTTGTGTACCCCACACCACAATCAAGCTAGCACAGTCCCATCACCGCAAACCCCCTGCCCCTTTGTAGTTAATCCTTCCCCGGCTCCTGCCGCCCACCGATCCGCTTTCTGTCCCTGTAGTGTTCGTTTTTCCAGAACATCGCACAAATGGAGACATGGTTTGCGGCTTTGGGAGTGTGGCTTCTTTCACCCAGCACGATGCATCTGAGATTCATCCACGTCATCCGTGTATCACTAGTTCATTCCTTTCAGGGCTGAAACATCTCCCACGGCAGGCGCGCTGCACTTTATCCGTGCACCAGCTGACAGGAGTTAGGTAGCTAGGTTTTGGCAATTACAAATAAACCCTCTATAAACATCCACGCACAGGTTTCCACTTAAATGTAAGTTTTCATTTCTTTTGGTAAATACCTGCGAGTGGGGCTGCTGGGTTGTACGACGTTTGTCTAATTTTATGAGAAAGTGCTGAACGTGCACCGCCTCACATCCCAATAGCAACGGATGAGAGTTACGGCTGCTCCTCGCCAGCAGTTGGTATTGTGTTTTTTTGTCTTCTTGCTTTTAATCTTGCCATTCTCACAGGTCTGTACTGGTGCCCCTCTCTGGTTGAATTTGCATTTCCTTCATGTCTGATGATGTGGAGCATCTTTCCATGTGCTTATTTGCCGACCACATATCTTCCTTGGTGAAGTGTCTGTTCCAGCCTTTTGCCCATTTTTAAACTGGGTTATTTGTTTTCTAATTGGGGTTTGAAAGTTTTTTATATATTTTGGATATGTTATCAGATATGCGATTTGCTACTATTTTCTGCCAGTCTGTGGCTTATCTTTTCATTCTCTTAACAGTATCTTTAGAAGAGCAGATATTTTTAGTTTTGATGCAGTTCAGTTTATAATTTTTAAAAAGATGGGTCATGCTTTTGATGTCATATCTAAGAAATCTTTGTCCAACCCAAGGTTACATAGATTTTCTCCTATGTTTCCTTCTAGAAGTTTTATAGTTTTAGGTTTTACATTTAGGTCTAAGATTTATTTTGAATAATTTTTGCTTTCAGTGTGAGGAATGGATGGAGGTTAATTTTTTTGGCATATGTTTATCTAATTGTTAAGGTCTTATTTGTTGGAAAGACTGTTTTTTCTCCAAGGAAACTTTATTGAAGATCAATTGGCCACACTTGTGTGGGTCCATTTTGGATTCTGTTCTGTCCCACCGAGTCCGAGGCCCCCCTTTGCCAGCGCCACACTGTCCTGGTAGTGCAGCTCAGGAGAGGGCTGAAGGCAGGCGGTCTGCGTCCTCCAACTCCGTTCTTCTCTTTCAGAGTTGTTCTGGCTATTTGAGATCCTTTGGATTTCCATATAAATTTTAGAACGAGCTTGTTAATTTCCATGAAAAATCCTGCCAGGATTTGGATTAGAATTGCATCATCCACAGTCAGTTTCAGGAGAACTGACGTCTTAACGATATGGAGCCGTCCAGTGCACCATCTCCATGGATCTTTTATTGAGGCTTTGGTTTATCAGTTTTGTAGTTTTCAGCACACAGACCTGCACATCTTTCTTAGCTTTGTAACTCGGTAGTTCATGTTTTTGGTGCTATTATAAATGGTACTTATAAAAATTCAACTTCCAATTTCTACTATCTAGAAATAAGCCTCATTTCTGTATATTGTATCCTATGACCTTACTAAACTCACTTATTCTGTAGCCTTTTTGCGATTCTTTGGGATTTTCTGGATGGATAATAATGTCGTCTGTAAGTAAAGATAATTTTCTTTCTTTCTTTTCAAACTTTATGTCTTTTATTTCCTTTTCTTGCCTTATTGCACTGAATAGGAGTGAGTGAGTGGACGTCTTCACTGTGTTTCTGATCTTTAGGGAACGGCATTCAATCTCTCATCACTGAGTATGATGTTAACTGTAGGTTTGTTTTTTTAAGATGCCCATTATCAGATAGAGGAAATTCTCTTCTATTCCTAGTTTGCTGAGAGTTTTGATCACGAATGGATATTGAATTTTGTCAAATGCTTTTTCTGCATCAGTTGAGACAATTATATGTTTTTCCTTCTTTGGTCCGTCAGCATGGTGAACTATGTTATGTGATCTTTGAATGTCGCGCAGCCTTGCATCCGAGGACAGACCCCACTTGCGTATGATTTGTGCTCCTCTTCACACACTGCGGGATTCATTTGTTGCTGCCTTGATGACGATACCAAGCAACTTTTGACCGTGAGCTCGTGTTTCTTGGCACATTATCTGTGCAATTCCTTGAGCTCTGAGCTGAACCTGCACTTTTCCAGAGAGGGGTCACCTTTGTGCAGCCAGGCACCCGAAGCTCTTCCCACCCGGACAACTGTCTCCCGAAGCCTCTGCTGGAGATGGTTGGGACGGTGCAGGGTGTGAGTTAGGCTGCAAACCCACATGAGGCCTGGCTGTGGTTCTAAATCCCCAGGGGAGAGTCCCCCAACTTACCTCGGAGCCAAGGGAGAGGGGACCTGTGCTGCTGCTCCCTCGCTGTCCTGCTCGGTGGCACTTTCTTCATCTATTACACACTCATCACCAAGTGTGCAGCCCTCTGAGTCCTCTGCTCGCGTGAGCACTCCCGCCAGACCCACCCTGGGTGGACCCCTGGGTTCAACTCATTCCAAACAACCCCTGCAGTGGTCACGGGGAAGTCCTGCATCAGCAGGTATCGGGAGCCCACGCTGGGATCTGGGCTTCTGCCTGGGCTGCTGCGAGGACCCCCACGACCTCCAGTGGGCATGTGTGTCCCAAACTCCACTCAGAAGATGGCCCCTGCCGACACGTGGTGCTGGGGCTGGGGGGAGTTCGTGGTCAAGCCGCCTGACCTGCTGACTCAGCGCAGGAGGCGGAGGAGGTGGGAGCTGAACCTGCTCACTGTCGCTCCACGCGGGGCAGAACCGCTGTTGCTCCCAGAGTCTCTCTCTTCTTCACTGCTTTGCTATGATTACAAAAATGGTCTTTTTTTAAAGATGGTTTCCTGGAATGTTAGAAATACAGCGAGATGGGGGCTCCATCTGCCCCTGCACCCTGTGCTCACACCAGACGTTTGTGACGATGGAGGGTCCCTTAGGTGAGACGGCCCCACCTCTGGCAAGGCTGCCAGCCGAGGCTGTGGAAGGTGTGGCTCCCTGGTTTAGGGCCACTTTGAAGACCAGGGACTGTCTAATTGGTAGAGGAGGAAAGAAGCAGAGAGGCTAAAAGTCCAGAAAATAAGACTAACAACAAAAGAAGAAAAAAGCTGATCAATATATAATATTGATAAAATATTATATATTTTATCACAAAATATAACGGTGGAAAGAAATCCAAATATATCAAGAATCACAATAATATAAATAGAGGAAATACTGGAGAAAAGTCTAAGACTGTCAGACTGGATAAACAGACCCAGAACGTATAGGACTTCTGTGCCGTAAACTACAAGACGCTGCTAAAAAAAATCAAAGCGGATCTAACCCAACGGGGAAACATGCCCTGTCTATGGATTGAAAGACTCGATATTGTCCATTCCCCCCAAAGTGACCTACAGATTCAATTGATCTATAGATTTGCCATGCCAATCACACCCACACTAGACTTTTCTTTGGAAATCAAGAAGCTCTTTCTAAAATTTATATGGAAATGCAAAGTACCTAAAATATTCAAAGCAAAGACCTTGAAAAAAAGACTTACACCACCCGGCGTCCAGACTTAGGCTAAAGCTGCCGTAATCAGGACAGTGTGGCACTGGAGGGACCAACTGGTCAGAAAAGGGAGTCCAGAAACATCTGTGACAAAGAGAACAAACTGACTTTTGCCAAAGATAGCAAATCGACCCAACGGGGAAAGGAAGGACTTTCCAACACAAGTTCCAGGAATGATTGGACGTCCATGTGGGAAAAGAGCCCGGCCCCTGCCTCATAGCACATGCAAAATCAACTCCAGATCACAGACCTAAACACAGGGCTGCCCCTGTGTCTTTATGACCTTGGGATAGGAAAAAATTCCTAAAAAGGCATAAGAAACAAACTTCAAAAGAAATGATGGATGGATTAGCAAACATTAAAATTGAGGACTTTGATTTAAGAAATGAGATCATAAAGGCAGTACAAAGATGTGGAGGCAACATTTGCAGCAAATACTTGACAAAGGGCCAAGTCTCCAGGGAATGGAAAGAATGCCTGTGAATCAATAAGGAAAAGACAGACAACCCCACAGGAAAGTAGGGGAAAAGCTTTAACAGATATTTCATACCAAAGAGAATCCAAATAGTAGACAGGCTCATGAACAGACCGGCGATCTTGTTGCTGATGTGGGAAATACAAATCAAAACCTCAACAACACGCCTTCACGGGTCCACAGACTGATAGCACCAAGTGCTGCCCACGGTGCTTTCTGTGGGGACGGAAGGCTGGCAGCCACAAGCCCCAGGTGGCTACTGAGCACTTGAAATGTGCTTGTGTGAAGGAGGAGTGCAACTTTTACTCCTCTTTTTAATTTTATTTTGCTGAGGAAGATTTGCCCTGAGCTAACATCTGTGCCAATCTTCTTCTACTTTTTGTATGTGGGATGCTGCCACAGCATGGCTGGTGAGTGGAGTAGGTCTGCGCCCAGGATCTGAACCTGTGAACCTGGACTGCCAAAGCAGAGCGCACGGAACTTTAACCACTCAGCCACAGGGCTGGGCCCCACACTTCTTCAATTTTGATTAATTTTAAATAGCCAGGTGTGGCTAGTAGCAGCTGTGTTGGGTTGCATCCTCTTAGATGCTTTTGTGGGGGGGGGGGTGAATTGGCACAACCACGTTGAAAAAGAACTTGGTCAGCTAATGAAGGTGAAGCTGTGCGTATCCTGTGATGTGGCAAGCACGCACCCGGGTGAGTGCCCCAGAGAAAAGCATGCACAGAAAGACGCGGCCCTGTGGACGACAGCACACACCTCGAAGTCCCCCCAAATGTGAACCGGCAGGGTTCACCCCCGTGGGTTCAACCGTGACTCGAGGCGCGGTCGTGAAAGGAGATGCCATACAGCGGAGGAAGCAGGAAGAACGGCTCACACATCAGTGTGAGGGAGCCTCAAAGTTTGACGCTGAGCAACAGAGCAACTCACAGGAGACTGTGCTCCCCCGGCTCCATTTACGTAAAGGAAGAGATCCAGCCACGTCTGGTATGTGGACGTGGACAGACAAACTATAAAGGGTGGTAGGGGAATGAAAATAATTCCAGATGGCAGTCGCTGGTGCAGAAGAGGCAGTCGAAGTGAGGCCAGCCTCCAGGAATTCTCTTCCTTCTCAAGGTTGGTGCTGGGTTCGGGGTGCCGATGTCATGACTCCTCTTTAAATTGTCCTCATGTGTCATCTGCACTTCTGTACAGAGTTCAGCACAGCCCCAGGCAACCCAGAGCCTCCCGTGACCCGTGAGCAGAGCCTCCCGTCAGCAGGGCCCTCCTCCCCTCCCTCCCTCCCTCCAGTCTGCAGCTGCACCCCTGGAGAAGGGCTCCTCGAATGTCCCAACAGGGACTCCCAAGGGCAGTGAGGAGGGCAACCCCGGTGGCCAGCCTGGTGGTCCAAAGCCAGGATTTCTTTTAAGTCTGCTGTTAAATATAAATGCAAATTTAAAATCTACTCCATAACCAGTAGTTTTTGAATACATGAATATTTTCTTATTTGCTATCACTTAAAATCAGAGCCCTGGAAAAATTCTGCACCATCCCGCCCTCTGGCACCATGCTGGCACATCAGAGCTTTGTCAGAGGCCAGCAGGTGCTCCAGGTGGCTCCTGGAATGGGGCCCTGCAACCCACCCCACCTGGCCTCTTCTTGCCTGTCAAACAGCTGTGACTCAGGGGTCCTGCTGCCGAGGTCCCCAGAGCTGTGTGCCAGGCACGGGCCCGCCAGTGTCCAGCTCACCTGCAGGGCGCCCCTCCTCCTGCTCCTTGCTGTCCAGCTTTCCAGACTCCTTCTGGCTTGTCTCCTCAATGGGAGAGGACTCATTGCCCTCCACGTGCTGCTCAGAAAAACTGGTGGTGACTTTTTCATAAAAACTTTTATCTTCATATGTAAAGACACTGCTCTAAAAAAGAGAATATGACTTTTACTGGCAATTTCCACTTGCCTTTCTCACCCAACTGCCCAGAACCCCGTCACAGCAAGGGCCGCATAGAGAGCCTGGCCATGACCTGGGCTGGGGGCTGCCAGCTCCTGCACACCTCCCCTGACGCCTCTTGCCCTGCCTCACACCGGGGCTCCAGACCACAGCAGCTCTCATCCGGGGGCTCAGGCAGACCCCTCTGCCTTGCTTGCTGTAGCCCAGGCTGGCTTCTCCTCGGTCACCACAGCACTGATGCCCCATCTTGGAGCCCACCGTGGGCTGGGCTCTGGCATGGGGGCGAGTGCAGTCTCCCGCACTGGCCCTCAGCCTTCCTCTCCGCCTGAGCCCCCAGGATGCTGGGTTCCTTTCCCCATGTGGGCTGACCAGTCTCCAGCTCTGTGCTCTCCTTGCTTCAGCCCAGATCCCTGCTGGCCTGAGAACTGGCCCGGCCCCACCTTTGCTCCTCGCCCAGAGGTCACTGCCACCCAGTCCTTGCTCATAACAGAGTGGCCGAGTACCTGTCACGTGTGACTCAGTGCCACAGGGTGAATGGACAGCCTGGGCACAGCTCAGGTGCAGCTGTCGTCCAGCAGGACAGTGCCCACCAGGAGGAGACAGGGCTGGCACCAGCGGAGCACCCTGAGGAGGCACCTGCCCCCATGTCCCCTCCTTACCCACCATCACCTTGGCCCTCCTCCCAGGTTCACATCCTGGCCCCTCCCACCTTTGCTGCAGCTGCTGGTCCGCTGGCTGCCTGGGGGACCCCTGACTGTTGGCCCCTCATTCCCTGAGGGAGACCCTTCCAGTCCTTTGCTGAGACCCCTCAATGCAGCAGACAGAACTGCAAAGTAGGAGCTTAGTGCTCCCTGTAGGAAAGTTTCAACTAATTCAGACGTGTATTTAAAAAGGGCAGTTTCTCTCACCAATTTCACCCCCAAATGACCCCCAGGATCCACTGGGTGTGGCAGAAGTTGTCTCCACGGATGGGGTCCCACCTGTGATGCTCTGAGGCTGTTTCCATTCACTTAGCAGCATGGTGCACAGCCTTCCCGTGAAAGCAGCAAGGCCCCCCTCGCGCCTTTGGAGAAGGTGCAGGTACGGGGCAGCGTCTGCCTTGGTTCTCAGCCTGAGTCATCTGGGCTGGGCTGCCCAAGCCCATGCTGGGACTTTGGAGGCGCACCAGGAGAAGGGAAGGCCTCCTGGGGCTCTCAGGCCTTGGAGCTCCTGGTCACCGCCCTGTCACTACATGCTCGAGAGGGGACAGCGTCCTGCTGCCATTGTGCCTGTGGCCAGGTGGCCCCTGGTGTCCTCCTTATGGATGGAGACCAATCTCTTCTATTTAGACTGATGAGGATGTCCTGCCACCCCTTCTCCTCCAGCCCCGTGCCAACAAACTCCTTCTTGTCATTGCCCATTTTACACTTGGGGGACTGACTTAGGGGAGGGAGGCACCACACCCTGCCCTTGGCTGAGCATCCACAGCTATTGACAGGAAGCAAGCAGCACACTCACTATTTTCAGGACCGACTGGGAGATGTCCATCTCACAGGACTCAGAGGCCAGAAGAAACTTGAATCTGGTGCCCAAGCCCCCGGCGTTGGTCAGTGTGATGATCCGGGATGCAGTCTCGCCTACCACGTAGCTGCCGAAGTCGACGAGCTCCTTGTCGAGGGACAGCTGCCAAAAGACCCCAATGAGCCAGGGGGGCTGCACTGGGCTTGCAGCAAGGGCTCCTCTCCCAACTGCCAGCCTGCAGCCCTGACGTGGCACAAGGAGCTCTGGCCTCCCTCCTGCTCAGGGGCGAGGCCTGCATCTGGCCCCCGGTGGGAGAGGCAGTGTTTCTGCATGCCGCAGGGACACGATCCACATCCGAGAAATCACAGATTGGTGTATTGACCGTGACAAGTTGGGAGCGCCAGAGTCTCATTTTTTTAAAAGTCAAGCCGGTTAAAAAGAAATGAGCCATCAAGCCATGAAAAGGCATGGAAGAAACTTAAATGCATTAACCAAGCGAGAGAAGCCCGTCTGCAAAGGCTCCACACTGTGTGATTCCATTACAACCCGGAAAAGGCAAAACTAAGGAGATGATAAAAACACCAGCGGTTATATATTAACAAAAGTCTTAATGCAGCAAGAAGACATGACAGTTACAAACATTTATGCACCTAATGATGGACCTTCGAAACATACGACACAAGAACTGACAGAATTGAAGGGAGAAATAGTCAGTTTACAATAATAGTTGGAGACTTCAACACCCCACTCACAATAATGGACAGAACAAGCACACAGAACATTAGTAAGGAAATTGAAGACTTAGACGACAAAATTAACTAACCAGATCAAACAGACACACACAGAATGCTCTATCCAACCACGGCACACGCGTTTTTCTCAAGTGCACATGGAACATATTCCAGGCCATATGTTGGGCCACAAATTAAATCTCAATAGATCTAAAAAGATAGATATCATACAAAATATCTTCTCTGACCACAATAGGATAAAGTTAGAAGTCAATAAAATAAAGAAAACTGAAAAATTCTCAAAATTGTGTAAATTAAACAACACACTTTTAAACAACAAATGAATCAAAGAAGAAATCACAAGAGAAATTATAAAATAATTAGAGACAAATGAAAATAAAAGTACAACATACCAAAACTTACAGGATGCAGAGAAGAGTGCTGAAAGGGAAATTTATGGCTATAAATGCTGACATTAAAAAACAAGAAAGATGGAGCTGGCCCCGTGGCCGAGTGGTTAAGTTCGTGCGCTCTGCTGCCGGCAGCCCAGTGTTTCGTTGGTTCGAATCCTGGGCGCGGACATGGCACTGCTCATCAAGCCACGCTGAGGCAGCGTCCCACATGCCACAACTAGAAGGACCCACAACGAAGAATATACAACTATGTACCGGGGGGCTTTGGGGAGAAAAAGGAAAAAAATAAAATCTTTAAAAAAAAACCAAGAAAGATCTCAAATCAAACTATCTTTGTCACTTAAGGAACTAGAAAAAGAACGAACTTAACCCAAAGGCAGCAGAAGGGACGGAATATTAAAGATTAGAGCAGAGATAAACAAAATAGAGTATAGAAAACAATACAGAAAAATCAATGAAACCAAAAGTTGGTTCTTTGAAAAGATCAACAAAAGTGACAGACCTTTAGCTAGCTGGACTAAGCGAAAAAGAAAGAAGACTCAGATTACTAAAATCAGAAATTAAAGTGGGGACATTACTACCAATTCTACAGAAACAAGGACAGTAAGACTGTACTATAAGCAATCGTACACCAAAAAATTGGGAAACCTAGATGAAACGGGCAAATTCCTAGAAACACAAAACCTACCAAGACTAAATCACAAAGAAATAGACAGTCTGAACAGACCTGTAACTGGTAAGGAGATGGAATCAGGAATCAAAAATCTCTCCACTAAAAAAAGCCCTGGACCTCACAGCTTCACTGAATTCTACCAAACATTTCAAGAACTAACACCAATTCTGCTCAAACTTTTCCCAGAGTTTGAGGTAGGGAACACTTCCCAACTCATTCTATGAGGCCAGCATTACTCTGATAACAAAGCCAGACAAACACACCACTGGAAAAGAAAACTACAGAGCAATATCTCTCAAGAACATTGATGTAAACTCCTCAACAAAACATTAGCGAACCAAATTCAGCAGCATATTAAAAGCAACATACAGGGGCCGGCCTCGTGGTGTAGTGGTTAAGTTCGCATGTTCCACTTTGGTGGCCAGGGTTCACTGGTTTGGATCCCGGGTGTGGACACACACACACTGCCTATTGAGCCATGCTGTGGCAGGCATCCTATGTAAAAAACAGAGGAAGATGCGCACAGATCTTAGCTTAGGGCCAGTCTTCCTCAGCAAAAAAGAAGAGGATTGGTGGCGGGTGTTAGCTCAGGGCTAATCTTCTTCAAAAAATAAAACAAAATAAAATTTTAAAAAAGGAATATACACTATGACCAAGAGAGATGCCTTCCTGGAATGCAAAGATGGTTGAACATATAAAAATCAATCAATGTAATATGTCACATAAACAAAATGCAGGAAAAAAACCCCACATAATCATCTCAATTGACTCAGAGAAAGCATCTGACAAAATTCAACGCTCTTTCATGAAAAAGCACTCAACAAAATAGGAATGGAAGGAAACTACGTCCACATGACAAAAGCCATATATAAAAAAACCCCACAGAAAACATCAAATACTTAATGGTGAAAGACTGAAGGCTTTTCCTCTAAGATCAAGTACAAGACAAGGATGCCTGCTTTCACCACTTCTATTACGCCTAGAGCTGGAAGTTCTAGCCAGAGCAATTAGGCAAGAAAAATAAATAAAAAGGATCCAAATTGGAAAGGAAGAAGTAAAATTCTCTCTGTTTGTAGACGACATGATCTTATATATAGAAAATCCTAAAGACTCCACAAAAAAGCAATTAGATCTAGTAAACAAACTCAGCAAAGTAGCAAGATACAAAGTCAACACAAAAAAAAATAAGTTGCATTTCTATACATGAACAATGAACAATCAGAAAAGGAAATTCTAAAAACAATCCCATTGACAACAGCAAAAAAGAATAAAATTCTTAGGAATTAACTTAACCAAGGAGGTGAAAGACTTGTACAACGAAAACTACAAAACATCGCTGAGAGAAATCAAAGGAGACACAAATAAATGACACACACCTCATGTTCACGGATTGTTAAGGGGTCAATATTACCCAAGCAGGCTAGATTCAACGCAATCCCCATCAAAATCCCAATGACGTTTTTATGGAAATAGAAAAACCCATCCTAAAGTTCACATGGAATCTCAAAGGACCCAGAATAGCCAAAAAAATCTTGAAAAAGAAGAACAAAGCTAGAAGATTCACACTTCCAGATTTCAAAACTTACTATAGGGGCCAGCCCAGTGGTGCAGTGGCTAAGTGCGCACATTCTGCTTCGGCAGCCCCGGGTTCGCCGGTTCACATCCTGGGTGTGGACATGGCACCGCTTGGCAAGCCATGCTGTGGTAGGTGTCCCATGTATAAAGCAGAGGAAGGTGGGCATGGATGTGAGCTCAGGGCCAGTCTTCCTCAGCAAAAAGAGGAAGATTGGCAGCAGATGTTAGCTCAGGGCTAAGCTTCCTCAAAAAAAAAAAACAACTTACTATAAAGATACAGTTACTGAGACAGTGTGGTGTTGGCATAAAGACAGACATATAGACAAATGGAGTAGACTAGAGAGCCCACAAATAAACCCTCACATATGTGGTCAAATGATTTTCGACAAGGGTTCCAAGACCATTCAAAGGAGAAAGCACAGTCTTTTCAACAAATGGCGCTGGGAAAACTGGATATTCATGTTCAACAGAATGAAGTTGAACCCTCAACTAACACAATATACAAAAGTTAACTCAAAATGGATCAAGGATCTAAACATGAGACCTAAAGCAATAAAACTCTCAGAGAAACATAAGACAAAAGCTTCACAACATTGGCTTTGGCAGTGATTTCTTGGATATGACACCAACGGCACAGGCAACAAAAGATAAACTAGACAAATTGGATTTGATGAAAATTGAAAAATTTTGTACATCAAAAGATATTATCTAGGGGCCATCCCCATGGCATCGTGGTTAAGTTTGCACGCTCCACTTTGTCTCCAGGTATTTATTGATTTCTGCTTTGATTTCTTCATTGACCCAGTTGTTTTTCAGTAGCATTTTGTTTAATCTCCACATATTAGTGGCTTTTCTGATTTTCTTCCTGTAGTTGATCTCTAGTTTCATACCTCTGTGGTTAGAAAAGACGCTTGGTATTATTATTTAAATCTTCTTAAATTGTGGGTTGAAGATTGGCCCTGAGCTAACATCTGTGCCAATCTTTCTCTGTTTTATGTGGGATGCTGCCACAGTGCGGCTTGATGAGCAGTGCTAGGTCTGCGCCTGGGATCCGAACCTGCAAACCCCGGGCAGCCAAAGCAAAGAGCACTTGGGACTTGTTTTGTGGCCTAATAAGTGACCAATCCTGGAGAATGTTCCATGTGCATTTGAAAAGAACGTGTATTCTCTGGTTTTTGGGTGGAATGTTCTGTACATATCTACTAGTCCATCTGGTGTAATATGTCATTTATGGCCAATGTTTCCTTATTGATCTTCTATTTGGATGATCTATCCATTGGTGTAAGTGGAGTGCCAAAGTCCCCTACTATTATTGTGTTACTGTCTATTTCTCCTTTTACATCTGTTAATAATTGCTTTATACATTTAGGTGTGTGCTCTTTGCTTTGGCCAATCTTCCTTACACACACACACACACACATACACACACAAAGACACTATCTACAGAGTAAAAAGGCAACCCACAGAATGGGAGAAATATTTGCAAATCATACATCTGATAAGGGATTAATACCCAGAATGTGTAAAGAACTCCTAAAATTCAACAACAAAAAACACAACAACTGGACTCAAAAATGGGCAAAGGACTTGAATAGACATTTCTCCAAAGAAGACAGACCGTGGCCAAGAAGCACATGAGGAGATGCTCAGCATCAGTAATCATTAGGGAAATGCACATCAACACTACAATGAGATACAATTCACATTCATTAGGATGCCTGCTATCAAAAGAACAGAAAACAAGTGTTGGGGAGGATGTGGAGAAATTGGAACTTTTGTGCTCTGTTGGTGGAAACATAAAATGGTACAGCTACTGTGGAAGACAGTATGGAGGTTCCCCCCAAAAATAAAAAATAGAATTACAATATGATCTAGCGAATCCACTTCTGTGTATATACCCAAAAAAATCAAAAGCACTTTCTTAACGAGATATTTGCACATCCATGTTCATAGCACCATTATTCATGGTAGCTAAAACATGGAAGCAACCCAAGTGTCCAATGATGGATAAACAGATAAACAAAGTGTAGCATAAACATACAATGGAATATTATTCAGGCTTAAAAAGGAAGGAAATTCTGTCACACGCTATAGTATGGATGAATCTTGAGCACATTCTGCTGAGTGATAAACCAGTCACAAAAGGACAAACACTGTCATTCCACTTTCAGGAGGCACTTAGAGTAGTCAAATTCATAGAGAAAGAAACTAGGATGCTGGTTGCCAGCGACTGGGAGGAAGGGCGAATGGAGAGTCAATGTACAGATTTTCAGTTTTACGAGATGAAAAAAGTCATGGGGATGGATGGTGGTGATAAATTTTATGTTAATGCGCATTTTGCCACAATAAAAAAAAAAAGAAAAAACGATCAGTGGTTGCTGGGGTGGGGACAGCGGATGAGGAGGTGGAGCCCAGAGGGCTTTGAGGGCAAGGAAACCGCTCTGTATGATGCTACAAATGGAGGACACGTGTCATTACACATTTGTCTAAACCCATAGAATGGACGACACAAGAGTGAACAGAAGTGGAAACTACGGACTCTGGGTGCTAACGACGCATCAGTGCAGGTCTGTCAGATGTAACAAATGCACCCTCTGGCGGGGACGTGGGCAATGTGGAGGCTGCGCACGTTTGCAGGGGCAGGGATCGATGAGAAATCTCTCAACCTTCTGCTCAATTTTGCTGTGAACCTGAAACTGCTCTAAAAAATGTAGTCTATGAAAAAAATATTATTTAGGCATTTGAGGAAATCCGAGGGTGGAATGTAGAATGTTACAAAACAACCTCACTTTATTACAATTTTATGAAACAACCTGACTGAAGAAGGTGGGGAGAGGTTCTGAGCTGAGTAAGCGGAAGAACGGAACCTGTAGGCTAAAGGCACCTGCCTGCAAGTGCCGGGCTCTGGTGGGACGCTGCTTCCCCGGAGCGGGGCTTAGCAGGTGCGTACTGCACATGTGCATGCAGGCAGAACGATGAAGGGAGTGGGCAGGGAAGTGAGAGCTCACTGCTGGAGTGGGAGTTTACAAATAAGCAAGAAGACGAGCGATCCGTTGGTCGTGGGTTGGAATTGGAGACATCAGTATGAACTCATGTTTAGCTTAATATAGATGCAGATGGTCAATTAAACAAATACAGACGTGCATCCACACGCAGGTTAGTGCACACGCATGTCTCCTTGCTCTGTCAGGTGAGAAGGTTTAGAAGCAACGACATGCCGGTAGCCACGAGCACACCTCTGTCCAGGCACTGGCTTCCAGTGCCATTCTCTAGGAATAGGAACAGGGCTCCCTCTGGGACGGGCAGGAAATATGCACCAGGACTGGAGCATTCCTTAGTTTCAGAAAGAGAGGAAGTGCTCAAGGAAAAACTTCTAAAGACACGATGATACAGTCTGTCAGAGGACACAGGAGCCAACTGACATTCTCCCAACGTGCAAACAGGAAAAACGTGAGCAACAAAGTAAAGTTGTACTTGATGATAAAATTCAAAGAATGAAATAAATGGTTTTATAAATTAACAAATGAGGAAGAACAGATAAGTCTCAAATACATAATTCCAAATAATTTACATAGATATTTGGCAAGATGATGGAAAAAGAGAAACGTGACAGTGAAGAAATCTGACAGCTACACCTCTGCAGGTGGCCGAGGTCAACGTCACACGGCGAGTCATCTACATCATGGGCCCTTGACACGATGCGACGGGAAGGCACTACATACCTGTGGTCTTCCTCTGAAATAACCTCAGTCTATCCATGAGACACACATCCCACAAAGTAACTGACCAGCACTCCTCCAAACTGTCAAGGTCATCGAACAAAAGAAAATCTCAGATACCATCACAGCCGCAAGGACCCTATGGTGGAACCACCACCATAAGCCATGTGCTACACTGGATGTGACACAGAATAGAAATCGGGCATTAGGTGAAAACTAAGGAAATTGGAATAAAGTGCCTTCTTTAGTTAATAATAATATGTCGATGTTGGTTAATAATTT
Organism: Equus asinus; assembly: GCF_041296235.1. Classification (NCBI taxonomy): domain Eukaryota; kingdom Metazoa; phylum Chordata; class Mammalia; order Perissodactyla; family Equidae; genus Equus; species Equus asinus. The sequence goes on along the minus strand of NC_091794.1, from coordinate 113,131,557 downwards.
AATAAATGTGTCATACTAACGTAAGGTGTTAATTATAGGGGAACCTGGGTGTGTGTGGTGCGTACAGCTAGTCTTTGCAATATCTTTGCATTTTTTCTGTAAATCTAAAACTATTCTAAAGAGAGTCAAGCCTGCCTTCCCCTCATCGAGGGGTCAGGAGGAGGTGAGGACGCATGCCAGGCTCAGAGGGCCTAGCAGGGTGACTGCCACCCAGGTGAGGTCAGCCGTGCCACCGACACTTCCTTCTAGAATGAGAGTCGTCCTCTGGGGCAGTCACCTGATGCAGAGCCGTCCGGGCACTGGCTAGGAACGCTGTGCCTAGGCTGCCTCCTCGTGAGGCTTTTCTGGGCACGGAGTTTAGAGGCCAGGCAGTCACTCTCCTCTGCTCCTGCTTCAGACACACATCCAGGGGCTGCTGAGGTGAATGGGCAGGAGAGTTTCTCAGAGAGCTGAGCAGGGTGAACGCATGTGCGTGTGCATGTGCATGTGTGTGTGTGCGAGTAGGTGCATGTGTGTGTGAATGCATATGTGTGCGTGTGTGAATGCATTGTGGGTATGCGTGAATGTGTGTGTGAATGCATTGTGGGTATGCGTGAATGCGTGTGTGAATGCATTGTGGGTATGCGTGAATGTGTGTGTGAATGCATTGTGGGTATGCGTGAATGCGTGTGTGAATGCATTGTGGGTATGCGTGAATGTGTGTGTGAATGCATTGTGGGTATGCGTGAATGTGTGTGTGAATGCATTGTGGGTATGCGTGAATGTGTGTGTGAATGCATTGTGGGTATGCGTGAATGTGTGTGTGAATGCACTGTGGGTATGCGTGAATGTGTGTGTGAATGCATTGTGGGTATGCGTGAATGTGTGTGTGAATGCATTGTGGGTATGCGTGAATGTGTGTGTGAATGCATTGTGGGTATGCGTGAATGTGTGTGTGAATGCATTGTGGGTATGCGTGAATGTGTGTGTGAATGCATATGTGCGCGTGTGTGAATGCATTGTGGGTATGCGTGAATGTGTGTGTGAATGCATTGTGGGTATGCGTGAATGCGTGTGTGAATGCATTGTGGGTATGCGTGAATGTGTGTGTGAATGCATGTGCACGTGTGTGAATGCACTGTGGGTATGCGTGAATGCGTGTGTGAATGCATTGTGGGTATGCGTGAATGCGTGTGTGAATGCATTGTGGGTATGCGTGAATGTGTGTGTGAATGCATTGTGGGTATGCGTGAATGTGTGTGTGAATGCATTGTGGGTATGCGTGAATGTGTGTGTGAATGCATTGTGGGTATGCGTGAATGCGTGTGTGAATGCATTGTGGGTATGCGTGAATGCGTGTGTGAATGCATTGTGGGTATGCGTGAATGTGTGTGTGAATGCATTGTGGGTATGCGTGAATGTGTGTGTGAATGCATGTGGGTGCAAGTGTGTGAGCACAGGCATGTGTGTATACATATGGGGACGTGTGCATGTGAATGCATGTGTGTGTGTGTGTGAATGCATTGTGCATGTGGGTGTGTGTGTGAATGCATGTGTGTGTGTGTGAATGCATTGTGCATGTGTGTGAATGCATTGTGGGTATGCGTGAATGTGTTTGAATGCATATGTGTGTGTGTGTGAATGCATTGTGCATGTGGGTGTGTGAATGCATGTGGGGGGGTATGTGGGCAGGTGACCTGTCTCTTAGCTATAGGCCACCAGACTTCAAGAAGCCACGTCTAGACAGGATGGGGAGGGTCACCCCTCTCAGAGATCCTGAGCTGGAGGCAGTGCCTGGGTGGGCCTGGGTTGTCTACCTGGGAAGGGACCGTGTGTATTCTGTGTGTGGGAATGAGAGAAGAGAACATGTGCACGCCTGGGGGGCTGGTGGGCTGTACCGTGATGGGGACCACTATGTGCCCCCCAAGCCATTCTCCCTTTTTCCTTTCATGATAGAGCCCCTGAGGTCCAGCTGGACAGAGCCACCCTGCAGGGGTTCTATTTCTTGGCCCACCTTGCCAGGTGTCAACATGCAATTGAGTTTGGAGGCGACTGTGAAACTTCTGGCTCGTGCTTAGGACCCCACCTTTCTCCCTTCCCTTGGACCAGGAATGGACAACACTGCGGAAGCCATTTGTTGAGGAAGGCAGCACAGCCCCCAGCCCAGACCCTTATCTCTGAGACAAGCAAGTTCTTCCTTAGCTAAGCTACAGTCCTGGGTGCCTTTGTCATAGCAGCTTCACCTGATGAAGTGACGACCAGATTGCATGAGAGGCCCGAGGACCCCTGGGACCGTGTGCCGGGCATTTGGCTGCAGAACAGTGGCCCTCCGTGCACTTGGCGATGGGCCGGGCAACAGCTGTTGCTGTCACTCGTCATGCCCCCTCTGGCCAATAGAGCCCTCTTCCCCTGTCGGCCTCCAAGCTCCCCTGAGCCTCCAGCCCCGCGGAGAAGGCCCAGTAATGCTTCTTTCTTCACTAAGTTATTTGTGCCTCTATGAATTCCTTTCTTCACTGATTTTTAGTGAAAGGAGGAGTTGGCACAATCATCACTTCCAGTGAAGGCCCGTTAGCTTCTCTTACCCCTCTCTCTGTTTCGAGATGAGGTCATTGGTTTTCACCCATTCATGTGTTTCAATCACGTTGGTTCTAGCTAAGAGACAGGTCACCTGCCCACATACCCCCCCACATGCATTCACACACCCAGCTGTGTGCTTTCCGGGCCCATCAGGGAAGGAGCCTGAGGCCTTGCTGCCCAGTGGGGCCTGGCCTTCTCCCACGGCAGAGCCCTGGGTTGAATCTTGGCGCCACCATGCACACACTCTTTCTGTGCTGTGGGCCACTCTGTGGAGAAGGCAGCACGCGAGCCAGGTAAGGTGGCTGTCCCGGAGGCAGGGAGCCATGGCAGACAGCAGCTTTCCACAGCCTCTGTGCGGCTTGGCAGCTCCCAGCAGAGCTGCCTCCACCCGGGCTGTGTGCACAGGCCGTGTGTGAACCAGAGCAGGGCCCAGGGCCGCCAGGGCTGTGGGTGGGTAACAGGAGCACCGAGAAGAATGGATTGAACCAACGTGATTGAAACACATGAATGGGTGAAAACCAACGACCTCATCTCGAAACAGAGAGAGGGGTAAGAGAAGCTAACGGGCCTTCACTGGAAGTGATGATTGTGCCAACTCCTCCTTTCACTAAAAATCAGTGAAGAAAGGAATTCATAGAGGCACAAATAACTTAGTGAAGAAAGAAGCATTACTGGGCCTTCTCCGCGGGGCTGGAGGCTCAGGGGAGCTTGGAGGCCGACAGGGGAAGAGGGCTCTATTGGCCAGAGGGGGCATGACGAGTGACAGCAACAGAAAACACTTCCCCTCCTGCGACGTGTCTGTTCAGGCGGGAATCGTTAGCAGTCGCTAAAACCATGAGGTGACGACCCTGATCCAGGGGACTGGCTATTGGTGAAGTGCTGAAGTGCGGAACACAGCAATCGACAGGGCTGTCCTCTGTGACCCAGAGACTGATCTTGGTGTCAGTACCAGTGGGCGGGGGGCTGGCAGGCAGCCACTACGTGCCTCCTGATGCAACACAACATGAGGAACCGTCTTGCCCAAAAGGCCCTCCCTGAGTCAAACAGAATTTACTTGAATGTCCAGTCTATGGAGGGTTGTGGGTCTGTTTCAGCCCCTTACGGTTTAAAGATAACATGACTGTTTTCATCCAGTTCCCAACGTTAATGTCCAGTTTAAAGGAAAGAGGAGACAGAGGGACATGTTACCTGGAACCATAGAAAGCAATCAACAAATTCAGAATGTAGGACGTTCTATGAGAGAACTGGCCTGTCAATTTCATGACCAAAAGTGGGATGGGGCACATTCTCGCTCCAAAGAGACTTAAGAGGGACTGGGGCGATGGTGGGCCGGGACACCTGCACAGGCAGAATCCATCTGATGAACTATTTGGGAACTCAGGAGTCTGATCAAGTCTGGCAACTTCCAGAGGAAGTTGTGGATGGCCAATTGTGACCAATTTTGGTCAATCCCAGCTCTTAGCACAGTATTACTACCCACCCCATACCCCAGCCACATGGCAGACAGCTGTGTGTTCCTGGAGCGACTTGCACACAGCTTGCAGGAGCCAGGGTGGAAAAAAAGACCCTGTCTTCCAAACATCGGGGATCTCTGCTGTGACCACAGAGGCGCTGACAACGAGGCAGGTGGCCACAGCTGCTGCCCCTCCCCCTCCAGCTGGAGAGACATCCAGGGGATTCAAAAGGTTGATGTCCTTGTTTCTTCCCCCCCCTCATTTTTCTCTTTTCCCCCAGATATTAAAGACTAGGACATTCAAAACAACTGTAGAGACAGGGAAAAGTAGAAAGTGACTGTGCGTACTCAGGGAAAGGCTCAGAAAAGACCTGGAAGACATTAAGTTTACACTTCAGGCTGATCCTTGGCACAGAGACAGCCTCCAACAATCAAAAAACTATAAACAAAAACAAAAAAAACACCCCAGGGGAAGGGGAGAATCTGATTTCCAGAGTTACCACATGACTAGATCAAATGTCCAGTTTTCCACAAAAAATCACAAGGCGTACAAAGAATCAAGAGAGCACAGCTCATTCAAAGGAAAAAAATAAATCAACATAAATTGTTTCTGAAACAATCTGATGGCAAATCTACCAGATAAGACTTAAAGACAACCATGTTAAAGATGCTGAAGAACTAAAGAAGATGTGGAGAAAGTAAAGAAAATGATGTATGAACAGGATGGAAGTATCAATAAAGAGACAAAAAACCTAAAAAGAAACCAAAAAGAAATTCTGGAGCTGAAAAGTACAATAACCAAAGTGAAAAACTTACCAGAGGGGTTCAAAGGCAGATTTGAGTAGAGAGAAGAAAGAATCAGTGAACTTGAAGATAAGACAATGGAAACGGAGTCTGAGGAACAGAAAGAAAAAATATTGAAGAAAAGAGAAAAAAGCCTAAGGGATACCATCAACTGGACGAATACATTCATTGTGGGAATCTCAGAAGAAAGAGAGAGGCGGGCAGAGAGAATATCTGAAGATAATCTGGCCCCAAACTTCCCACATTTGATGAGAGACGTGAATATAAACGTCTGAGAAGTCTGACAAACTCCAAGTAAGAGGGACTCCAAGAGATCCACATGGAGACACATTATAATCTAAGTCTTGAAAGCCAAGACAAAGAGAGAACCTTGAAAGCAAGAGAGAAGAGACTCATCGTGCACAAAGGAGCCTCCAGTGACTCTCAGAAGATTTCTCCTCAGAGATTTTGGGGGCCAGAGGCAGTGGGCCAACATTTCCAAAGTGCTCAAAGAAAAACAGTCAGCCAGAATCCTGTATCTGGCAAAACTGCCCTTCAAAATTAAGGGAGAAATTAAGACATTCCCAGATAAACAACAGCTGAGGGAGATGTGACCACTGGACCTGCCCTGCAAGAAATGCTCAAGGGCGTCCTGGAGGGTGAGACGGAAGGACACAAGACAGTACCTTAAGCCAAAAAGAGAAATAAAGACCTCGATGAAGGTAAATACATGGGCAATTACAGAAGCTGGTCCTATTGTAATAGTAGTTTGTAGACGCACTTTTTGTTTTCTACATAACTTAAGAGACGAATGCATTTTTAAAAATTATTAGTTTATGTTATTGGACACACAAGTTATAAAGATGTGATACTGTGCTATCAACAACAGAAAGGGGTGGGGATGGAGCTCTAAAGAAACAGAGTTTTTGTATGTAGTTGAACATAGGCTGCTATGAATTCAAGTGAGAGCATTATAACTCTAGGATGTGAAATGTCATCCCCATGGGAACCACTAAGAGAATAGCTTTAGGACATACACAAAAGGAGATGAGGAAGGAACTAAAATGTTTCACTAAAAAAAAATTGACTAAACACAAAAGAAGACAGGAGTGCAGGAAACGAGGGACAGCGCACAGCGAGCAGCACGACAGGGGCCAGGCCCTCCTCACCAGTCAGCCTCGACACGGAAGGAAACCCTGACACTCACCCCGACAAGGAGGGGCCTTGAGGACACCGTCCTTGGTGAAATAAGGCAGTCACAAAAGAAATACCATATGATTCCACTTATATAAGGTACTTAGAGTTGTCAAAATCATAGGACGGAAAGTAGGACGGAGGTTGCCAGGGGCTGGGGGGGATGGAGAGTTAGTGCTTACTGGGACAGGGTTTCTGTTTGACGAGATGGTAAGAGTTCTGGCGACGGATGGCAGTGGCAGCTGCACAACAACGTGAATGTATTGCCACACTGAGGTGCACACCTAGACACGCTTAGATGGTAAAGTCTAGGCTTTGTGTATTTCGCACAATAAAAATCTGAAAGAAAAGACGGAAAGACTTAAGAGTGTGGTAATCAAATGTAATATGTGATCTTGATTGTATCCTAGCTCAAAAAACACATTATAGAAGGTGGTTTGAGGACAACTGGGTGCATCTGGATGTGGACTGGGTAACAGGCGACGACCAGGAATACTGTTCATCTTATTTGCGCAGAGTCTCAGACACTTCTCCATGCCGTCCTTCCGCCTTGCTCTCCTGTGGGGCACCAGAGTGGGGAGAACATCTCTGCCCCCTTGATGGAGGGCGTTGCAATGTGACTTGCCTTGGCCAATTGTTGGGAGGAGATGTGAAATGAGGGAAGGCCTGAAACGTGCTCGTGTGATTGGCCCTCATGTTCTGGGCCCCAGTCATCCTCCACGAGGCGCTCATGCCAGGGTAGCTGCTGCCTGGGGGCCGGGAGACCCCCAGGCCACTGCTGCCTGGAGAGAGCTGCCTGGCCTGGCCCAGCCTGGATCAGCCAAACCACAGTCAACCTGCACAGCTGTGACCATGAGACAAACGTTTATTGCTGTTATAAGCTGCTGAATTTAGGAGTGGTCTGTTACACAGCATTGTTGTGGTAAGTGCTGACCAGTTCAATCAGGACAGGCAATGATACGGTGCTTTCTGTAGGAGAATTTCCTTGTGTATTCAAGATGCATGCTGAAGTTTTACAAGGAAGGGTGTTGAGTGTTACGATATCGCTCATTTATTTTGAAGTGGATCCGCAAAAATAGATGGGCAGATCGATGAAGCAATACGGCAAATGTCGACAATGATTGGATCCAGGGGGTGGCACATGGATATTCAGTATACTATTCTTTCTGCTTTTTTTCATTATGTTAGCAATTTTCCTTAGTTAAAAAAAGGATCAATTCTGCACAGTGAAGGAAAACATCAGCAAAATGAAAAGGCAACCTGCTGAATGAGAGAAAACATGTGCAAACCATACATCTGATAAGGGGTTAATATCCAAAATAGATAAAGAACTCATACAACTCAATAGCAAAAAGCCAAACAATCAATTTAAAAATGGCCAGAGGACCTAAATAGACATTTTTTCCAAAGAAGATGTACAAATGGCCAACAGGTACATGACAAGTTGCTCAACATCGCTAAACATCAGGGAAATGCAAAGCAAAATGACAATGAGATATCACCTCACACCGGTTAGAATGGTTATTATCCAAGGACAAGAGACAACAAGTGATGGGGGGGATGTGGAGAAAAAGGCGTCCTCGTACGCTTAGTGGGAATGTGAAGTGGTCCAGCCACTATGGAAAACAGTGTGGAGGTTCCTCAAAAAATTAAAAATAGAACTCCCATATGATCCAACAATCTCACTTCTGGGTATACAGCCAAAAGAAATGAAATTACTATCTTGAAGAGATATCTGCATTCCCATGTTCACTGTAGAATTATTCACAGCAGCCAAGATATGAAAACATCCTAAGTGTCCATTGATAGATGAATGAATAAAGAAAATGTGGTATATACATACAATGAAATATTAGTCATTCATAAAAAAAGAAGGAAATCCTGCCATTGGCAACAACAAGATGACCTTGAGGGCATTATGCTAAGTGAGATAAGACAAATAGAGAAAGACAAATACTGTATGATCACACTTACATGTGGAATCTAAAAAAATGAAAGGTACAAACTTCCAATTGTAAGTAAGTTCTGGGATGTGATGAACAGCGTGACGACCACAGTTAAAAAAAAATCGCTGGTCGGGGCCGGCCCCGTGGCTGAGTGGTTAAGTTCGCACGCTCAGCTTCGGTGGCCCAGGGTTTTACCAGTTGGAATCCTGGGCGCAAACATGCCACCACTCATCAAGCCATGCTGAGGCGGCATCCCACATGCCACAACTAGAAGGACCTACAACTAGAATATACAACTATGTACTGCGGGGCTTTGGGGAGAAAAAAGAAAAAATAAAATCTTAAAAAAAAATTGCTGGACACCACAGAGCTATAGAGAGGACTGGAGTCTTCCAAGATGAATCTGAAGGGCTCCTCTGACACAAGGGCCAGGACTTGTCTGGATTTTTCCAAGATTGACATGAGTGCTTATCTTCTCAGAACAATGGATACACCTCACCCATCTAAGGACTGGCTCAGAGCCCGACCTGAGCCACCACTGGGACCAGGCCCACCGTGGAGATGTGGGTCCTACGCTCAGCCCATCTCACCCACACTCCGGGACGCACACTGCCAACACGAGCCCCACGCCCAGCCCATCTCACCCACACTCTGGGATGCACACTCCCTGCACTGGGGTTCCTAACCAGGAAGTCCCAAGAAACGTGGGCTCTGGTGCCTTTGAACTTACGGAACATTTCTTTGTTGAACACTTCAGTGGAACAGAAAATTCGCCCGTCTGAGCCAGAAACGAGACATCTCCTTCCAGATCTTTGTTTGTCTAAGAAAGAAAACGCCCCGACCACCATGAACATCTGTAAGTGGCAAACACTGCCTCTGTGTCACCTCAGTCTGGGCCTACCTGCCGCCTGCCCAGCTCGGGTGGCACCAGAGCAAGGCCTCCATGGAACGCGCCTCGGAGGGTGGCACACTGGCCAGGGCCTGTTAGGACACTCTGACACACCCCATTTAGACTCAAGAGCACGAGTAGGTCACACCTGCTGGCTAGTGAACCAGAAGAGCCGCCTTGTAATTCTGCCTGGCATTTAGGAAAATGTTTCGGAAATAAAACAGCAGAACAGGGGCCCTGCCGAGATGCCAGAGTCCTTTCTCCACCACAACGTTCTGCAGTGCCAGGGAGCTGCAGGACCCTGATCCCACCCACCCCCCTCTCATGCCGGAATGAGAAAAATCCCCTTTTACATTGTGTGGTTTTGGAACCAAGACACTCACCATGGGCTTGAAGGTGACAAGCACTTCGCAGGACATCCCAGCTGACATGGGACCAGGGGGGTCAAAGCTGTGGGCACAACAGTCCATGGCACACACGTGTTAGGTCTACACAGAGGGCGGACACTCGCTGCTCCACGAGAACAACACGGTTGGGCTGGAATTGACTGTGCCTGGGGCAGGCAGTGAGCTGGGCCCTGGGACCCCCACCCCCACCCATCCTGGGTGCTGAGCCCCTGCTGCCTCCTGTACCCTATTCACAGGAGACGCTCAAGGAACGTGTGAACCTCTGTTGAGCGAGTGAGTGAATGGATGAAGGAAGGAAGGAATGAGGCAAGGCCCCAGGGGCCAACTCCAGAGGGAATGGATGCCACGGGGTGAGCAGCAGCCACAGTTTCCCTGGGGACAGGTGTCAGGCCTGGAACCACGGATCTAGGGTCTTAATACCAATGTGAGGGGATGTGAGCCCGGTAGGGAGCTAAAACTGAGCCCCTCTTGCAGCAAAAGAGCCAGGAAAAGGGCCCCAAATATACAGGGAGGCTCAAAGGGAGCCAGTCTGTCTTAGTCTGGAGCCCGGCAGAGGGAAAGAAGCTCCCCAAAGAGTTTCTAACACGAGGTCTATTTTCACAAGGTTGGGTTTTACCTAATGTGTTCGGATGAGAAATACACAAGCTAAAAGTTTAAGATAAAACTTTGTCCCTGGTGTCCCCATGGTGCCGGGAGAAGCAAATCCAAAACGCATTTGATGGGAGGGAAGCGTGGTGGTGCAGACCGCACAGATGCCCGCACGTGGAGTCCCACCGGTGAGAACGCAAGAGGCCCACATCTGAAAGTGCTGTGGCCACCGTGCAGCAGGGCGCAGGGCTGACCCCATGAGCTCAAGACAGATGCGCCGAACAGAGACGTTAAATGACTAATGACATCAACGGAGAATCACAGACATGAGAAAGAGCAAGATGCTGTCAAGAAACACCCATGGATCCGAAAAAGGACTCGGCATGTTTAGAAATGAGAAATATGGAAGCTGAAATAGCAGACCTCATAAGCAAGTTCAACAGCCGATCAGATACAACTAAAGAGGAGGTGGTGGGCTGAGTGACAGGCCCGAGGAAACACCTGGAGCACTGCCCAGGGAGACGGCGAGACGGGAAGCATGGAACAGTCGTCAAGAGACACGGAGCATGGAATAGAAAGGCTTCAGGTAGAAAGGACAGAAGGACAAAGCGGCGGGACTGGGAGAGGGGGCCGAGGAATGTCCACAGCTGCTCAAAGACGGACTCCTCCGATTTGGGAAGCACGGTGGTTCTAAGCAGGTCCAAGAATGTCAGTCCCCACCAGACACTCATGGGGGAATCGCAGGGCCCCAAAGGCAAGGATGTCTTGAGACAATAGACGTTAAAGAAAACCTACAAAGAACAGGATGAAGGCCGACTCCCGGACAGCAACAGCAGAAACCAGAAGACAGAGGGGTGTCCTCAACAAGTCCAGAGACGGTAACCGTCAGGGTAGCCAAGGTCACGATGACCGGCTGAACCTGGGCCCGCAGACACCCTGCAGAAACCCCCATGGCTGCAAGAACAAGCAGACCACCAGTAAACCGTGCAGTCAGCGTGACTGGAGACAGAAGAAATTGGTAATAAACACCAATTTCCAGCAACAGCTCTCCACGCAGGCCTCTGTAGAGAGCTGAAGAGTCTGGAAAGCTGGAAGGAAGAGAGAAGAGGGCGCAAAGATGCTGTGTCTGACCTACAATCAGCCCCCAGGAGAGAACAGCACGTCCCATGCGGGCAAGACTCACCAGAGCTCAGTCGGTGAGCAGGGGTCACTGGGAGAGGCCGCGGGAGCACCTGCCTGGGGCAGCCCCAGGAAGGCACTGGCAGGGAGAGGGGACGGCCCCTTGGGGGCTGGGCCTGAGGACCCTCCCCTGCTCCTCAGGACATAAGAGAAGCAGGCACTCTCCAACTGGAACCCCAGATCCATCTTGGGCATCAAAACCCATCAACAAAAAGCTGGAAGAAATCAGGGGGTGGAAGAGAAAAAACTTTCTTAAAAATGCAAGCAAAATGGCAAAAAGCAGAAGAAAAGAGAGACTGCAGAAGCCACAATGAAGGTCACCATGAGAAAAGGAGGGAAAAATAAAACAGAAAAGAAGAAAGCAGTAAAGGGGACCAGAAGGAAACTCACAGACGGAAAGGAAGGTCCGACAGTGCGTCAGCGGGGACTCGAAGACGGAAACCGGGAACTGGAACAGAGCAAAGCGTAAATGTGGCGTTCGCACAGGCGGTCCTGAGACAGAAGAAGGCCTTAACCCTCATGCTGAAAAGTCTCACCAGCTGCCCGGGAAATCTCACCCAGAGCGCCCACATCAAAGCACAGTGACAAACAAGGGCCACGTGGGCCCCCAGGCTGCGTACCAGGGAGCCCTGGGCTGGACAACTTCGGCCCAGAAGAGAGGAGCCGCCTGGACAAACCCTCAGGAAGTTCCATGCAGATAGTGTTGTTCAAGCGTAAAGGCCTGGCCACACTTCTGAGCATGCAGGACCCGAAACCCCCCGTCACGGGCGCCGTCCCTGCGCGAGCCCAGCGTCCTCTTACTCGACGTGGATGAAGTCTTTGAGCTGCTCCGACACGCCCACCAGCTTGCAGTAGTTAATTGTGTAGGTGGCGTTGATCAGTGTGATCTTTTTTTTGTATACTTTGCCAATATCAAAGTCCTAGAAAAATCAGAGAGTTATTACTCAAAGCTTTCTGGCGGCCGCTTCAGAGTGCGACGCAGGGAAGCTGCAGCTGTGCACGCTGGGTGCCATGTGCAGAAGAGGGCGCGGGGTTGACGTGGAGAGGACGGTCTCTAACAGTGATGAGCTCACGAGCATCCTAGGAGGGCGGGAACAGTTCCCAAGTTTGCCCTCCATGGGGCAGATGGAGAGCAGGGCAGGGGCGCCTGCCTCGTAGGAGCCCTTGCCACCCTGGGGACCAGCGGTCGGATTGGAGGGGAAGGCTCCAAGAGCACAGGCACCGGCCCCCATCTGATGGATCAGGGCTGGTGTGGTGTCCCAGAGGCGCAGCCTCTTCTCTCCTGCAGAGTCTGGCAAACATGATGGATGAACACCCACTCCTCACTCACTCGACCCCACTCGGCACCCCCTGAAATGGCTCCTTTGGGGCTGGACTCCCTGGGGTCACCACACGTGGGTTGGAACCTGCCCATCAGGATGGGCCTGGCCAGTGAGTACCCCAACATGTACCCTTCCAAGGAGGCCCGGGGCTTGTTGTCGCCCCAGGACAGCACCCTCCTGGGGCTGCTGTGTCCCTCCCGCTCTGTGACCTGGGGGAACCCGCGGTGGGCTCACCTTGAAGTGGATGAGCTTGGGTTTGCTGTTGAAGGGCCGCCCTTTGAACTCACGCCCAGATACCACCTGCTTGTGGATCACTGTACCGCGCAGCTGCTCCATGGTGCGGGCCAGGATGTCCTTGTCCATCTTTGTCCCGCCCACAGGCTTCCGGTCCACATCCTCTTTGGGCACCTGGGGTTTCACAGGGACAGTGGCCTGGCTCGAGAGCAAGCCCAGGCTGTGTGAGACGCTCTCTGCTTGAGGTCGCCGGGGGCAGTCTGTGAGTGACAGAAGCTAACAGCACAGAGCCCAGAGTGGCCAGTGCCAAGGGAAATGTGCGGCATCTAGCGGGTCACTTAGAAAGCCTGACATGAGCAAGGCGGGTGGTCCTTACTTCAGAGAAAGACAACATGAGAAGAAGAGTGGAAATGTCCGGGATCCTGGCAGATTTCTGGGAAATCATGGTAGACGGGGAATTTTCTACATTTTAAATAAGGCCAAGAGAAAAGTTTCCTAAAAGTTGTACAGGAAGCAATATTTCTCAAGTGGCACAAATAAAGGTGTCCGTTGACCAACATTAAGACCGAAGACAGTCCTGAAGTTTTCCTTCCTGAAATTTCTGAGTCTATTTGGGGCCTCGGCTCTACGCCAGGAGGGTTCTCCAAGGTGGGAGGCCGGCCTGATGACCCGTTGTCAAGGCGCCACCCCCCCTCCCCATGCGTAAGTGACCGGGGCCAAGTGGAGCAGCGAGGGCGATGGGTCCTGAGTCGGGAGTGATGGGCTCCGTCCTGCCCCGCTCTGGTTTGAGGGCCTGGTCAGCCAGCCTTCCTCAGAACCAGCAGAACCAAACGACTTTGTCCTTATAGCAACGGGAGCCAATCTGTCCACAGGCAGGGAGGGGGATGCCCTCCCGGGGGGCGGCCTGGCCATGGCTGGCCGGTGCACAGACAGAGACGCAGCCGCGGCAGCTCTCCTGCCGGCGCAGAGGTGCTCACTAACTCCTCGACTCACGGAGCTGTCTGCTCGTCCAGAATCGGGACGACCAGGCTCTGGGCAACGCATGCTTCTTGAAAAAGGCTGCCAGAGAAAGTCTGGACTCATGCCTTTTTGTAGAAATGATTCCCTGACAGTAAGCAGAGCAATTAGGAGTTGTTCCCCCAACCCGGGAGCCCCTCGGCTGTGTCCCTCTGTGTGTGGCCGAGCACCGAGGCCCGGGTGGTGGCGCAGGGATGACGGGGGATCTGGGATCGTGGTTCGCACACTGGTTCTCGCGGCGGCTCTGCGAAGGGAGAAGGGCCTGAAGTTTGGAGGAGGGAGGCGGCCGGGCAGTGGCGAGTGTGGCAGGTGCAGAAGGCTGCAGGCCGTAGCCACAGCTGGGTGAAGCCACGGAGCAGCAGCCGTGAGCCAGGCCCCGAGCAGGTCAGCAGGTCGCCAGGACAGGGAGGATGCGCGGGAGCTGGAGACACAGCCCAGGGCCAACCGCAAGGGATCCAAAGGCACAAAGCAGTTACCTGGTATGGCTTATAGTCTTCATTCCACAGTCCGGAGATTTCTGGCTCAGCCAGTGTTTCATCCTCCCAGTTGACGTTCCCAGGGTCCACCTGGACGGAGTCACTGGAGATGGCTTCCACTAACCAAGGGGTTTTGGGGTGTGCAAAAGTGTCATTTTCCTGCAGTCAGGAAGAGGAAGAGAACAGCTAATTCCAGAAAATAGGGAAAATACACCCAGCAAGAGGAAAATAAGGATCCTTGGAACTCCCGGGCACATGGCTGTCGACAACCCGGCACTGTTCTTCGGTTCTTTTTTTCTTTTCTTGGAGACTAGAGCACATACTTGTTTGGTAACTTTTTCCATTTAAAGTATAACAAGTATCTTTATACACCATTAAATATTTTTCTCCAGTGTCCTCTCAAGAGTCTACAAAATGCTCTAACTTATGGATGTGCCAGAACGCTCTTCCCTGACCCTTAGCTGCTCCTCATTTCTAACCTTCCCTGATATAAGCCACTGCCTGGAAAAGCGCTCTGTGGTCGATCCCGGAGGACGCCTGCTTCTGGGCCGGGGCCTCATTGGTCAGCTCCTCCAGCCAGAGCACTGGGTCTGTGCCAGGAGTGGGGATACCGCGGGGAGCCAGCCAGACGGGTCCTCCCTTCCAGGGGACACCAGACAAGAAATAAGGACGTAGATGGGGGTGACGTTGCTGCGACTGTGAGAAAGGCTCCCAGGGAAACAGCCGGTGTCGAAGCAGAGACACGGGGTGACCAACTCAGGTGGGCCATGGATCAGAGGCCGCGAGAGAGAGGACGAGGGGAGGAAGGGCAGGTATGAAGAGCTCATGGTGGGGTGGACGAGGGGCAGAGGGTGGGCGCGGTGGGCCTGGGAAACAGGAAAGACCCAAAATGAACTGCGGAGCAGAGTGAAGACCCCACAGGGGCCAAACACGAAGAAGTCGAGGGGCTTTGAGTTAGTGGGAGTCAGTGACCTTGACCTTCAGGTTTTGGGGCGCACGAGGGCAGAAGCAGAGGAGCTACATGGGGCTCAGGAGGGGTCCTGATGTCCCTACCTCACACCCTCAGGGACAGGTAGACAGTTACCCACATGGGCGACCGGCACAGAGCCGACCCTCAGTACAAAGGAATGACTGAGTGAATGCATGAATGAAGGGTCAGAGGAAAGCTGTGCATCGGCGGGTGCTTGAGAGCATTCGCACCAAGGGGGTGACACACATGTGGGCGAGAATGGTGCACAACTCCCCCCACCCGTGAGTGACCCCTGGTCTCAGCCTGGCTGTTTCCTGGGGACAGGTAAGGTGGCCTGAGCCAACCTTGCAGGGACCCAAGGCTGTGGGTGTCCCCAGGGCATGGCTCCCGCGGCTCGGCCCCTTGCACCTGAGCCATCACCAGGGAGAGGATGGCTCCCAGGTGGATGCCGGGTGACCTGCGCCCCGCCTCTGCAGAGAGGAGCTGTGAGGCTACCCTGTGTCCCTTAGAGGGAACCTTCGGGGCGTCGCCACTGGCCGCCTGATGAGGCATGAGGCCGCGCAAACCCGGAGGCTGAGTGCCCTTGACCGGGCCTCTTGGAGGGGACACGGAGAGCAGGGAAGACGGGTCGGCCTGCGGCGGGGTGGGCGGTCCCTCGGTTTTGACTTTAGTTGCAGAGGTTCATGCATGATTCGCAGCAAGGCCCTGACCTGGCCAGGCCTTGGGGTCCTCTGTGTGCCCCTCGGGAGGGCGAGACTGTGGACTGGGGGCGTCTGGTGTACCAGCGGGCGGCAGGGGGTCACAGCTGTGCTCTTCCCTTCGCAGAAGTCGGAGATGTAGCCCCACGTCCTGTCCCTCACAGTCTGCCGGCCCTCGGGCTTGGTTGGGGGGTGCCGTTTCTTCCTCCTGTCTTCCTCCTCAGCCTCTTCTTTCAAAATGCGATGCACAATCTCCTGCTTTCTGAGCTTCTGCTCCTCCTCAAAGGCACTACGGGAAAACACCGCCCCAGCTGCGAGTGAGTGGCTCGCTGCCCACGGGACCCAGGAGAGATGCGTGCTGGGCGGGAGCTTGGCCCTCGGCTCTTCTCCAGCTGGACGGGTTCGGGGCTGGAGCAAGCTGGTCCTGGAGTGAGCCCCAGGCTCCCGTGTGACCAGCAGGGGAAGCCAGGAGGGTCGCCAGGTGGAGACCCAGCACTTGAACCTCCGGCCCAGCCCAGTGCAGTCTCCACAATGAGCCTTGACCCTCAAGCTGCCCCCTTCTCTGGTTTCCAGGCTGGCAGCTGGCGGCGCCCCAACTGAGGTCAAGCCAAGGGCAGCATCGGGGCTTGAGGCCATTCATGCATGCATTCATTCATTCAGGCTGCTCCTTACTGGTGCCTCCTACCTGCAGGCTGGCTAAGGGACTGGAGCAGACTAAAGGACTGGGAGGTGGGCAGAGCTGCCCCAGGAGCCCCCATCAGGGCGGGGTGATGCCAAACCCTGTGGTGACATTCAGGGCACTGCAACTCCCAGATGAGAGATGCTGTCCCCAGCGAGAGGGCCAGGAGGCTGCACCTGGGCAGATCCTAACAGTGACCACAAATGGGGATCTGGGCTGGGAGTGGAGAAGGGACGAGCCCTCCAGGATGAGGGCTGCCTCAGAAAAAGGCACCAAGAGAACATGGAAATGACCAGAACATCACGTGCAAGGCTGGAAAAGCAGACAGGTGAGGCGGGAGAGCCGGGCAGGGGCTGAAACCTGAGGTTTGGCTGTCAGGGAGCCCAGTCCTGCGGGGCGCCGGGGGCAGCAGGCCCAGTGAGGACCCTCATTTCTCAGGGTGGGTGCAGCCTGGGGAGCTGCGTACAGGGACCTTGCAGGGCTGAGGGGGGCTCAGGGTGAATGACTGGGGTGCCGGGTGCACTGAGAAGGTAGCACTGAGCGCAGGTGTAGGGGAGACCAGAAAGTGAAGCCCCACGTTGGGGAGGAGCCAGATGGGGGAGGTGGCCCTGGGGTAACTGCAGAGCCCAGAGACAGGGAGCAGTGTCGTGAAGACCAGGCCAGGAACCTGGGGGCCTTGCCAGGGGCACAGGGAAGGGGCTGTGCTCTGAGGCCCAGGAGAGGCCTCGCCTGCCAGGGCCTAGACAGCAGGGTGTGCCGGGAGGGCTGGAGCCCCCATTCCTGCACATCGCAGGACCCTCCTGGGTGAGGGAGGCCCAGGGAGAGAAGCAGCTTTGCTAGTTGTGACGGATGCACCGCCCACCGCCCAGGCAGGCACCTCCCTGGGACGCCCCCTCGCCCTCATGCCCTCACCGTTTCTGGGCCTCCAGCTCCTGGCGCCGGCGTTGATGGAAAAGGTGCTTAAAAGCATCCCCACCTTGGGCCAGAATCGCCCCCTTCTCGGCCTGGGCTTTCTGCTCAGCCAGCTCTGCCCTGGCCTGGCCCCGCACTTGAAATTTCCGGAGTGTCTCCTTGGGAATAGAGACACTGAAGTTACAGTGCTAGCATGGGTGTGCACACCTGCACAGGCGTGTATACACACACGCACATGCATACACACACACACACTGGAGCTCTCTGTTAGATGGGTATCTTTCAATCCTAGTGGAGAAGCCTGAGCAGATGTTTGCAGAGATCACTGCCACTCATCCGCCCCCGACCCCCGCTGCTGCCCTCCCCCCTCGAAACCCGCCCGTAGAGACTCCTGGCGTCTCTGCAGCTCAGCTCAGCTGGACTAGCCGGCTTCCTTCTGCTCCCTCCTGTCTCCTGACCATGGTGGGCTTTCCTCCAAGAGGCATGCTCTCTCTAGCCTCTGAGCCTTTACAGACACTGTTCCCTCTTCCCCTCTTTGCTTTCCTGGTCTAACTGCCACATTCTCAGGCCTCAGGCCCAGGATGTCACTTCCTCCAGGAAGGCCTTGGACCCCAGCACATGGCCTCACCGAGCCCTGGTCCCCCTGGAGCCTCATCAAAGCTTTCTCACAAGACTAGGCCCCATGAGGACGGGGCTGGACTGCTCTCTTCCTTCCAGAATCTGGTGCCTGGCTGGTGCCAGCACAGACCCACAGGCAGGAAATCTGTGGTAGAAGCTCAGTCAATTCCCAGGGGGCCCCTGAGTGGAGAGTCTGAGGATATGGGGCTCACTTCCCAAGGAGCAGGGGCTCAGGACGGTGGGGCAGGGCAGGCATGTGGATGAGGATGGAGGGTCAAGTATGGAGGGCGGAGGACAGAGGGCCAAGGACGGAGGACGGAGCGCAGAGGACGGAGGGTCAAGGATGGAGGATGGAGGGCCGAGGATGGAGCGCAGAGGACGGAGGACGGAGGGCTGAGGACGGAGGGCCGAGGACGGAGCGCAGAGGACGGAGGACGGAGGGTGGAGGACGGAGGGTCAAGGACGGAGGACGGAGGGCTGAGGACGGAGTGCAGAGGACGGAGGGTCGAGGACGGAGGACGGAGGGTGGAGGACGGAGGGCCGAGGATGGAGGATGGAGGGCTGAGGACGGAGCACAGAGGACGGAGGGCCGAGGACGGAGGGTCGAGGACGGAGGGTCAAGGATGGAGGACGGAGGGCCGAGGACGGAGCGCAGAGGACGGAGGGCCGAGGACGGAGGACGGAGGGTGGAGGACGCAGGGCCGAGGATGGAGGATGGAGGGCCGAGGACGGAGCGCAGAGGACGGAGGGTCGAGGACGGAGGGTCAAGGATGGAGGACGGAGGGCCGAGGACGGAGCGCAGAGGACGGAGGGTCGAGGACGGAGGGTCAAGGACGGAGGACGGAAGGTTGAGGACGGAGTGTGGAGGACGGAGGGCGGAGGACGGAGGGCAGAGGACGGAGGGTCGAGGACGGAGGACGGAGGGTCGAGGACGAAGGGCTGAGGGCAGAGGGCGAAGGGCAGAGGGCGGAGGCCGGAGGGTGGATGCTGGAGGGTCGAGGATGGAGGGTCGAGGGTGGAGGGTGGAGGTGGGAGTCGGGACGCCTACCCGGTTCGCGGTGATGCTGTTCTTCAGGGCCAGCACGGCATCCATGCGCCTCTGCATCTGCTCGCGGGACTCCAGCTCCTCCTTCCTCTCTCGCTCGCGGATCCTGGAGGAAGGTTCCTTTTCAGTCGGGAGGTACTGCGGCCACACTGGTGTGCAATTATAGAGTGGAAGGAGCCTTGGGCATTGGTCACGGCCACCAGTGAAATAAGTAAATGTGACAATATTAAAGGTAAACGAGAAAGTGTTGTGGCAGCACAGAAATTACGACGAGGAAAGTCTGAACCAGGTTTCTCTAGACTGGAGGTTCATCGCACCCGTGGCCGGTCTTCTCTGAAAATGAGCAGGGAACCAGCTCCAAACTAAAAATGCAGATTTATTCTTTTTTGATGATAAGGTGACGATTTAATAATAAAACTAGAGAATTTCAAAACACAGGCACATGACCCACATTCTTCCATTTTTCCTCCAGGGTTCGACAGGAAGAAAGATTGTGGCAGAGAAAACGCTACCTTCCCAGGGAGGCCTTGAGGAACTTCACAGCGACCCTGTGGTTCTTCTGGGCGTCCTCCACGAGCTTCTGGTGCCTAAGCCCGTGCTCCTTCTGGAGGTACGCGGACTTCCTGCGCGGCCGTGGGGACAGAACAAGGAGCATCTGCTTTCAGGCACCCCGCCCACCCACACACAGGCGTCCCGAAGAGCCGTGCTCCTCTGCTCAGCACCCGTTCCCGGCACGGGCACTGCGGGTGGGGAGGGGACCTTGGGCAGAGCTGGCACTCGGGCAGGACAAGGACAAGCAGGTGAGCAGGGATGGCAGGAGGACCCTGCGTGTGTCCAGGGACTGAGATTCCAGAGAAGCAGCAGGAAATTCTGCAGGGGGTTGGACTAGATGGGGATTGGGAGCAGGGGGAGGACACGTGTGCAGCGGCCAGAAGAGGAGGTGCCCCTTCAGCGGGGGGAGTGTGGTTCCAATGGCCTGTGACACATCTGGGGGCACCCGCCCTGCCCTGCCCAGGAGCCTAGCTGAGCCGAGACCCCTGACAGGGCCTGCCCTGGGGAATGTACTGAGCCTCACGGAGGACGGGCTGCAAGAGAGCAGCCCAAGCTGGGCAGAGGGTGTCCGGGAAGAACAGCGGGTGGAAGGTCAGAGGGAGGGGCAGGCTCCCCTGAGGCGTGGGGAGGGGGTGGGGCTCTCACGCTGCGCGGTGGCGGGGTGGGGAGCAAGCTCTGCTGGGATGAGAGACCACCGGGCTGGGGGGCGCGGCGCAGTGAGGAGGGCAGAGCAGAGGAAGTGGCCAGCGGCCTGCAGGCCCAGCCCACCTGACCCTCAGCAGCCGGCTCCTCTCCACTGTCCTCAGGGTCTCCTTCTCCTTGCGGAGCTGCTCGGCTGCCTGCACTTGGAGGTGCCTCCTGACAGCCGCCGCCTCTTCTTGGGCAGCCCTGCGGACGTCCTCAAGCTGCCCCTCCCGGATCTCAAGGTGCCACATGGTGTTCCTTGCAAACAAGAAGTACTTTGTGTGTCAGTTAGAAGTACTTTGGAGGCCTGGGCTGCGCCCTCCGTGGGATTTGGGAAGGCCTGGGCACCAAGTTTTGACAATGCCACAGTGGGTCAGCTCCTCCTCTGAGGAGCCCTCCGGGCCCGCAGGCAGCGGAGATTGAGGCTCCCTCCACTAGCAGCACCGCCAGCCCCCGCCACCTATCACACCAGCCCAGCCTGGTCAAACCTGTCCTACACTCCCAAGTGTCCACAGGTACTCACCCGCACCTGCTCCCCTGGCCGGGGGACTGCCGCGGCACTCTGAGACATGCCAGGGACAGGTGCAGACGCTGCCTTTGAAAAGGGCTCCCTGCTGCACTGGAAGGTGCAGCCCTGGGAGACAGAGGCCGAGAGGCGGCCTTGGATGGATGGGAGGCGGGCTGGTACCAAAGTGGGCAGGGGATTCTTGGCATGGATGGGCACAGGGATTTCTGGCAGGGCCGATTATGAGGTCCCTAGTCCTGAAAAAGATGGAGATCCCACTGAAGTCCCACTTCCTCTGAATAACTAGTGTGGCCAGGCAGAAGGATGATAATGGAAGCAGGTCAGAGTGATGACATTGCTGGCTTTGAAGATGGAGGAAGGGGCCAGAAACCAAGGAATGCAGATGGCGTCAACATGCTGGAAAAGGCAGGAAGCGGATTTTTCCTTAGAGCCACCAGAAAGAAGGCAGCCCTGCTGACACCTGGATTTGAGCCCTGTGACCTGTGTCGGGCATGCCACCTCCAGAATGTGAGACAACAAAGGGGTGCTGTGTCAAGCCACTAGCTCCTGTGGATTTATTACTGCAGTGATTGAAAACGAATGCAATTTAGAAGGGTCTCGAGCTGGTCCCACTGCACACGGCAGCCCCGCTGTGGGTGTAAGTCCTTAGGTGCCGTGGCTGGTTGGGAAGCTGCACAGAGTCTCAGGTCAGAGAAAACCACGCCCACCCCGACCATGACTGTATGCTCTCTGGGCTCAACTCCTGACACACAGGACACGGCTGCATCCAGACTCCCGACACACACACAGGACACAGCTACATCCAGACTCCCGACACACACAAGGACACGGCTGCATCCAGAGTCCTGACACACACACAGGACACGGCTGCATCCAGACTCCCAACACAAACACAGGACACGGCTGCATCCAGACTCCTGACACACACACAGGACACGGCTGCATCCAGACTCCTGACACACAAGGACACGGCTGCATCCAGACTCCTGATACACAAGGACATGGCAGCATCCAGACTCGTTGTGCCAAGCAGAGAGCCCAGGCACAGCAGAGTCCACACTGTGAGGTTCTGCACACAATACATTGAATACAAAGGGACAGAGAACACCTCTGTGGTTGCCTCAGGGTGGAGACTGCTGACTGAGGAGATTTAGGAGCGAGGGTCGGGATGCATTTTCACGTTGCCTATAAAGTAAGTGAATGGACCCTCTGGCAGCAGCCAGGCCTGTGTGAGGAGGGCAGGCAGGCAGGCTGCTGGGTCAGGGTCGCGGGAGACGAGTGTTCGAGCAGGCGGCAGCTGGATGGGGTCAGCAGACTGGCCACAGGTAGGGATGGAGAAATCAGTGAGAACGCCGAGGTCAACATGAGGCAGGTTTCTTGCTGTCAGAGAAGGGAGGAGCAGACACAGATGGAGAGGATGGATGAAGCTCGGTTTGTTGGAATTGGAATTCCAGACGTGAACTCATGGTTTCACTACAGACAGAGGCGCGCACGTATTTCCTAGCTCTGCCGACTGCGAGGGCCTGGTTGCCGCATCGCCCTGGCAGCCATGGGCGCAGCCAGCACCCAGCTCTAGGTTCCTAAATTCCGTGCTTCTCTGGAAGGAACCAGGGCTCCTCGGACACTGGTTGGGTCCGGGGCTGGGGCCAGAATGAATAGGGGGCTGGGAGCACGTCGTTGTGCCAGAAAGTGCTAAAAGGACAACAGGGACATGCTGAAGGACACAGGAGGCAGCCGAAAGAGGCCCCACTGGGCAAATCTGGGGTGACTGGAACATCCAAATAAATAATGGTGGAATGGATTATAGCCCCTTGAATAAAGGAGAAACCGAAGAGCCTGCACTGACAGTAAATAAACGTGGAGGGGAGCAGGTTGTTCTCTACAGGAGAAAGCTAACTCGTGTGTCTAGAAGGAATTGATGAATCAGGAGATCGCACTTCACAACCATCATCAAACAACTGATTCAGGCAAGAAACATCCACGAAGGAAAACCAGCGCTTGGAAGGGGATGAGGTTTGGATTTTCCAATCTCGAAGTATCTACATGTTAATTTCCTGAGGAAAAGTGTAACTCCGCCTTGAAGAAACTGCAGACATCATGCCAGCCAAGCAATCTGAGCCCCCCCAAAACAGGACCCCACACCGTCACGCATCCTCGGGAGGACCTGCGTCATCTGGCGCATTCGAGCCAACAGTCGCACAGAAACATCACACAAAGCGACGTCAGGGACCTTTGCTGGTCCCTAATCTTCAAAAATGTCAAGGCTGTGAGTGTCGTGGAGCACTGAGGGGTCCCCGATTGGAGCTGGGACAACCCCAGGCAACCCCCCAGGTGGGACACTCATCTGTAAAGGATGTCACTGGGGTCAAGGGGACATGGGGGTTCTTTGTGCCATTTTTGCAAATTTCCTGTGAGGTTGATTATTTCAAAATTAAAAAGTTTTTTGAAAAAGTTAGTGGACATTCACCAAAACAAAAAACAACGAATGTTGGAGAGGGTGTAGAGAAGTGGGGACCCTTATACACTGCTGGTGCGAGTGCAAACTGGGGCAGCCACTATGGGAAACAGTATGGAGAGTCCTCCAAAGATTAAAAATAGAAATACCACGTGACCCAGCTATCCCACTACTGGGTATCTATCCAAACAACTTGAAATCAACAATCCACAGTAACACGTGCACCCCTATGTTCATCGCAGTATCATTAACATTAGCCAAGACATGGAAACAATCCAAGTGCCCATTGACTGATGAATGAATAAAGATGGGGTATATATACACAATGGAATACTACTCAGCCACAAAAAGGACAACATTGCCCCATTCGCAACAACACGGATGGACCTTGAGGGTATTATGTTAAGCGAAATAAGCCAGACTGAGAAAGACAAACACCGCACGGTTTCACTCATGTGTGGAAGATAAACACACACACGGACAAAGAGAACAGTTCAGTGGTTACCAGGGGAAGAGGGCTGGGAGGTGGGCACAGGGGTGGAGGGCCACATTTATATGGTGTCTGACAAATAAGAATGTACAACCGAAGTTGCACAACATTATAAACTATTGTGACCTCAATCAAAAAGCAAGTTAGGGGATGAGCACAGCAACCCGAGGAAGCAGCCCAGCCGGGGTGTGCCAGCTCAGGTGCTGGCAGGGGAGTCCCGCCTCCAGGCCAGCTGTCAGAACGAGGACCGCAAACACCCTCAGTCCTCCTTGCTCAGGACAGAGCCACCGTCCTCATCTGCGCCTTTCTCCCTCCCCCTCCATCGGTTTATGGCGGGTTCCTCACGATTGAGCCCGAAGGACGGCGGGGAGATGGCCGGACTGCGCCTAAGTTACAAGAGAAATGAGTTGAGGCTGATTCCAGCCTGACCAGCTGGCCGAGCTGGGGGCAGGGTGTCACTGGCCGCTGTGAGAGAGGTGCTCGTGGCAGAGGGGGGGCCCTCGGAGACCCCGGCTGCTGTGCCCAGCCCTTCGTGCCTTCCCGTGCGGCCGGGCTGGAAGGCTCAGAAGCACGTTTCCTGGACGTGTGCGGCCAGCGCCAGGGGGTAAGGGAAGACTGGCCAGGGCTCGGTGCGGGGCAGCGGGGCATGAGGCAGCCTGGCCACAAGCTCCCCGGTCCTCTGGCCAGGGCACCAGGTCCCCAGGGGTCCCGGTGGGCTATGCGTTTGGGAGTTGTTGCTGGGATCAGCCCGGAGTCATTTCTCTGGTTCCGTCAGCCCCTCTGGGAGCTGCCTATACCCCTTACTAAAGCCCTTTTTTGCTTAAACTAGCTAGAGGCAATTCTGATGTTTATAACCCAAACTCTGACCAGTAAAACATTTAAAACAATGCCGGAGTCTCCTTTCTGGGAGATGCTTCTAGAAAAGTTGTGAGGCATTTTTTTTAAAATGGTTCTGGTTGTTCTACGGAAACTCGAAGGGCAGCAAATGGGAAACGAAGCTGATCTCATGCGTCCCGAGCTCACAAACTCGGGGAAGGTGACAGCCACCCCAAAATGTGGACTCCCGGCCTCTCAACGACTTCATTTAGCGAGCTCCCTTTCAATTTCAGCTTGAGAGTTAAGTCCAAGGTTTCATTCTTCATCTTCAGACCCGGGATTAACCAGCGAGCTGCTGAGGCTGAGCACGCCTGACGGACGGGACCCCCTCGCCACGCTGCCCCGCCTGCCCCCACTCACTCGCTCTCCTTCAGCGTGGCCTGGGTTTTCTGCTGCTGGGCTCTCTCGCTCTCCAGCTCCATGCTCAGGCGTCTGGACGCTGCCTGGAGGCGGCCCACGGCTGCACTGCAGTGCCACAGAGACGGGAGGAAAAGCGGCAACACCCGTCAGGGCCTCAGCCTCACCAAGAGCCCCGTGCAGCCTCCGCCCAGGTCTCCCCTGAGGCTTGGTGATGCCTCCACCTGCCTCCTCATTTTCAAGAGAGAAATCTGTCTCAAGAGGCCAACAGGGAAGGCAGGAACGTGCGTCCAGAAGGGCTTCTCGTGCACCATTCTCACTGATCAGAGGGAGTGGACGTGCACGCACCGCTGCCACCAGAGAGCCCGCCCCTCAGCCCCCAGCTCTGCTCTGGCCTCTCATCTTCCTTCAAGGACCAGGGAGCAGACTCCGCCGGTTGCCAGCCCCTTGGAGCAGCAGGCCAGTCCAGGTTTCGGCCCAGGAAGGACCCAGCGCACTCTCGAATGACTAGGAGGAGTGGGGCGGCCAATAAGCCCCCGAGAGCCCCTCTGGGCTCTGAGCCCACTCTGGATTCTCTTACTTCACCTCCCACTTCGCTCCTGGACGTGTGGCTCTCGGGACCGTACCCAGTCCCCACACCGTTAGGTTCCGATACACACTCCTGTCGTGGGGACCTTGGGACAAATGGTAGTGGTGGGGGTGGGACAGGCAGGACAGAGAGGTGTATGTCCCCCAAGACCTTGCCTCTAAGGGCAGGAGTGGTCAGAGCTGTCTCCGTGAGAACGGCCTAGAGGGACACTGACCAGAGGACCTGGCTGTGCGGAGAAAGTGGATCTGCAAGCATGTGCTCTCCTCCCGCCTGGCCCTGTCCCCTTGTCTTGCCACCTGCATCGCTTGCTGGTTGCTCAAGGCAAAGACAGTCCCAATGCTTCCTCCCCTAACCCCAATGCGCCCCTCCTCCCACACTGTCCCCTTGGCACCAGCCCTTCCCTGTGGGCAGCTCCCGGGGCTTCACACAGACATGCTCACTGCCCAGAATGCTCCCTCCCCATTGCCACATGTTAGCTTGTTTTTGTCACCCGGTTCCCAGCCTGGAGGTCACCTCCTTGAGGAGGCCTTCCCTGGCAGCTGCTCCCTCGCCCGCCTGAATGCAGCCAGTGCTCTCACACGGCAGGATCTGGTGAACAGACGCCCGTCTGCCGCGCACCGGCCTGCCCCGTGGTCGCCTGCCTCACGCACAGTCTGACTCCGCCCCGCCTGGTGACCAGTGCAGACCACCTACGTGTTGTTGGCCTCTCTCTCGGCAGCCACCTTGGCCGCCATGCTCTCCTGCTGTTTGGTGATGAGATCCATCCTCTGGCGGCAAGCACGCAGCTCCTCTCTGAAAGTTGAGGCCAGAATCTGGACAAACGGCCCCTGAAATCCAGTCCCTCTGCCTCTCTCTCCCAGGGTGCCCCAACTCTTCCTGGACTCAGGAAGGGGGTGGGACCGGGGGGCGAGGCCCAGGCCCCCTCACAGACGCTGGGGTCATCTCCCTCCAGCTCCCCCTCACTCAGGCCAGGGGTCGCGGTCCCTCATCTTTTCCAGGGGTTCCTCTAACACAATCAGCGCGGGAGCAGGGCCTTGTCCATCTGTCTTCTGAAAACCCTGCCAGGGGGCCACCTGTGTGCCCTCAGCGCAAAGGGGAGTCAACAGGAACCAGCACAAACGCTGAGCTCAGGCACATGCAGGGCCCCGCAAGAGGGGTGGCAGGCATGGGACGGCTGCACAAAGGGCACCCGGCCGCAGCCGCTCATCAGCGTTCTAGAGCACGCAGACCAGACAGGACCACACACTCAGCGTGTGGGCCTGGACAAGACTGGGCTCAGGACGCAGGCTCGGCAGGACACTGCGGCGTGGAGCTGCTCCACGGCCACACGAGGGGGACACTCTGAGCCTTCTCAGGCGGAATCCCGGGGCTGAGGCTGTGGGCAAACTTTATTCCTTCAGGACACGCTGATGTGTTCAGGGGTAAGGAGCACAAGGTCTGCAACTGGCTTTCAAATCGCTCAGCAAAATCATCATCCACACTCACGCCGAGAAAGAGGTGATGGGAACGGGCAGCAGTGAAGTGGGGTGCGGCAACGGGCCAGCTCGGCCGTGTCTCCAGCTTCTCTGCAGCTCGGCCACTGCTCCCCTCGACCACCCCTCACCTCAACCAGCCCTCACCTCAACCACCCTTCACCTCGGGGTCCCTCACCTCAACCACCCCTCACCTCTGCATCCCTCACCTCAAACACCCCTCAACTCAACCAACCCTCACCTTGGCGCCCCTCACCTCAACCAGCCCTCACCTCAACCACACCCACCTCTGCGCCTCTCACCTCAACCACCCCTCACCTCAACCACCCCTCACTTTGGTGCCTCTCACCTCAACTGCCCCTGACCTCAACCATCCTTCACCTCAACCAGCCCTCACCTCAACCATCCTTCACCTCAACCGCCCCTCACCTCAACCACCCCTCACCTTGGCGCCTCTCACCTCAACTGCCCCTGACCTCAACCATCCCTCACCTCAACCACACCCACCTCTGCGCCTCTCACCTCAACCACCACTCACCTCTGCGTCCCTCACTTGGTGCCCCTCACCTCCATACCCCTCGCCTTGGCCCCCCTCACCTCCGTACCCTTCACCTCCGCACCCTTCACCTCCGCACCCCTCACCTCCGCACCCTTCACCTCCGCACCCTTCACCTCGGCACCCCTCACCTCCACACCCCTCACCTCGGCCCCCCTCACCTCTGCACCCCTCACCTCCACACCCCTCACCTCGGCCCCCCTCACCTCCGCACCCCTCACCTGCGCACCCCTCACCTGCGCACCCCTCACCTCGGCCCCCCTCACCTCCGCACCCCTCACCTCCGCACCCTTCACCTGGGCCCTCCTCACCTTGACCACTGCTCACCTCGTTTTCTGAATGAAAAGATCCTTTTCCTCGTGCAGCTTATCCAGGTGGCTCAAGTTCTTCCGCAGGTACAGTGCCTCCATTCTCTCTTGGACGGTGGCTTTCTTCTTCCTTCCCTCAGCATCAGCGATCTGCTCTTTCTGTGGACTTGATGAAGAAAGGACACCAGCTGCCGTGGTGCGGTGATGGCCTCCCCGTGACCTACCCCCGTGCCACCTCCACCTTCCGTGGAGGCAAGCCGCTGCCCAGGTGCATTACCTGTGGCATCCCAAGTTGGCTCGGCCCTCAGCCTCCAGAGGAAGAGGTTCCACCTCAAACTCTGCATCGTCTAGTTTGTCTTTTTCTAGAAATGGAGGCAAGAATTAAACACAGAGAAAGCAGACCTAGACGTTAAAGTCTAAAGTTCGAGGACAAATCTCTACACCTCAGACTTGATGCGCAGCCGTGGTGACGGCATCTCGGAGCAGTGGTTCTCAAAGTGTGGTCCAGGGCACCCTAGGGCGTTCCCTAAAACTCTTTCAGGGCGTCTGCAAAGGCAGAACCATTTTTGTAACAATACTAAAACATTATTTGTCTTTTTTGCTCTTGTTTCATAAGTGTACAGCGGAGTTTTCCAGGGGCCACATGACATGTGATATCACAACAGACTAACTAGATGCCGATGTGAGAATCCAGGTGTCTCCATTAAACCAGACTCTGTCTGCTCCATATAACAGGGTCATCATTGCTATTTTAAGTGAGTAAATAAATATAAATTTTCAGCTTTAATTTTTTTTTTCCTGAAGAAGATTAGCCCTGAGCTAACATCTGCTGCCAATCCTCCTCTTTTTTGCTGAGGAAGACTGGCCCTGAGCTAATATCCATGCCTGTCTTCCTCTACTTTATATGTGGGTCGCCTACCACAGCATGGCGTGCCAAGCGATGCCATGTCCACACCAGGGATCCAAAACAGTGAACCCCGGGCCACCGAAGTGGAACGTGAGAACTTAACCACTGCGCCACCTGGCCAACCTCACAGCTTTAACTTTTAATACAGTAAACATTGAAAGATACAACCTTCATAAACAAAAGCTCTTTTGGTCTTAAATAAATTTTAAGAATGTAAAGGGGATCCCTGACAAGAAAAGTTTGCTAATTATTGTCTTAGAGAATCCCTGCAGACTTCCAGCAAAACATGGCAAATTGAACTATTGGGTTTCTCCCACTCTTTCATTAAATCTCAGTAGAAATGACTGAAAAGGGGCTCTAAAAGGCACCAATCCACAGTCACAAGGAGAAGAGGAGAGGGAAGGCGGTGGACGAGGGGAGGCTGCACGATTTTAGACGAGGGGAAGTTTGTGAGCAAATGGCATCTAATCTACCAGACGACAGCACTGAAACAGCAGCCGGGGTGGTGGGCTGAGAGCCGAGGAAATTGGCTTGCAGATCGAATTGTCCTGCCTGGCGCCCAGCACCAGCCCAAATTAAGGCAGAGCTTAGAAAAATTTCATATCATCAGAGATTTTTTTTTTTAATCTAAGAGCTTCCAGGAAAAGAAAACAAAAATAGGTCACATTCAAAGGATTGGGATAAAAATGGCATCAGATTTCTCAATCGAGACATTGGAAACTAGAAAACTGGTCTGCCACCTTCAAAATTCTGTGCCATAATTTATTATTCTTTCAGTTAAAGACAGAATATCATAAGCTCCCTCTTTGAGAGAAAATACGTGTTTCAACGATGTAGTCTCTCTGAAAAAGGGCGTCAGGGGTGCCTGGGAGGCACGCTGTCTGTCGTCCTCGCTGCTGAAACGTGTGCTGTTCATGAGAAGACCTTTATTACCACCTTCCACGAGTGGGACGCCGTCCAAAAGCTCCCCTTCAGGGAATAGGCTAGCATCTTCTTCCATCTTGAGGGCAGAAATTAGCTACAAGAAAATTATTACAAAACATAGATGAACAAGATCACAGATTTTTTTTAAAAACCTAAAAAATTGGATTTCACAAAAATTAACAATTTTTCTTATAAAAAGACATTAAGAAAATGGATAAGCCATAGACCTGGAAAAAATATTTGCAGCACACACATATCTGACAAAGGTCTTGTATCCACAATATGCAAAGAGCTCCTAAATGTCAACAACATAAAGCCCAAACCCTAATTGAAAAGGGGCAAGAATTTTAAAACAGACACGGCAAAAGAAGATATACAAATGGCCAGTAAGCTCATGAAACTTTGTGCAACCTCATTAGTCATGAGGGAAATGGCAAGTGAAGCCACAATGAGATACTACCACACACTTATTAGAATGCCTAAAATCAAAAAGACTAAATACTAAATCATAACACTAAATGTTATAAACATATACTCACCATATGACCCAGAAATCCTGTTTCTAGGTATTTACCCAAGCGAAACAAAAACACAGCCACAAAAAAACTTGCACAGGAATGTTTACAGCAATCTTATTCGTAACAGCCCCAAACTGGGAACAACCCAAACGTCCATGGGTATGAGACTGGATAACAAATTCCGGTGCATTCATACAATAGAGTAACACTCAACAGTAAGAAAGAACCACATCTGGTTCACACAACAACATGGATGATCTCAGAAACACTATGTCAAATGAAGGAAGCCAGACGCAGAAGACGACATACCAAGACCAAGAGCAGGCGAAACTAATGGACGGGGGTAGAAACCAGACGCACTGGTGGTTTCCGGGTTAGAGGCAGGCAGTGGAGCCGAGGGGAAGGGCTGTGGGGACGGTGGGGGCGGGGGACGCTCGGTAGCTTGTTTTGGGTGACGGTTACACAGGTGTGTGCAACTTTAAGACGTGTGCGTGTTCCAGCCTGTTAATGTTCTCTCTGTAACACACCACACAGCCACAGTTCAAAAACAATTCTTAAGGAATTTCAAAATATTCGTTACATTGTGGTTATCATTTTGGGAATGTTCCCGCTTGCCTGTGTAGAACTTAGGTGCAGAATCTTGATATTATGCACGAGATGCTACAACGGTAGACGAGCTTGTTTCATTGCTTAATTTAGCGATTGCTTCAGAACAATTCACTGAAAAATATTTTCAAAGCCTAACATTTCCTGGGTAAATCATTAATAAATCAATGCCAGTGGTTAACTTTTTTAAATGCTACAAACAATTGTGCATTCAAGTCCTCAGAGGCAGAATTTTAAAGCTTCTTTTGAAATACTGTACCGACAACATTCCTCCCGCCGGAAAACATCTGCGAACCCGCTGATCTGTGAAGGCAGGGCCTTCAGGGGACATTTACAAGGTGGTCAAGCCCGGTCTGCGCTGAGCTGTGGGCCCCAGTGCTCCTCGCGGTCTCAACAGACGACAGTCTGATGGGAGGTGGCACGTCACACACACAGCTCCTTTAAGACGATCACTCTAAACCACATGCTATTTGAACGTCCAGTTAAAAAGACGGCAGCTCCAGACAGGGGGCCTCTGCTGCTGCCTCTTAAATTCTCACCAAAACGACAGCGAAGGGTTCAGCTTTTCCAACACACCACTCTGCAAAAACAGGGCAAACGGGAGGAGAAAGTTTGAACCAGACAGAGGCTGGGAAGTGGAAGGGTGAGCGGTAACTGGCTGTGGACGGAGGTGAGGACTGACCCTCAGGCGGAAAACGAGCCCCGAAACCCCGCATGCCGGCCGCCACGGCACAGCCAAAAAGCTGGGTAAAATTGTATTTTAATTGTCTCATGAACCTTGAAGAATCGACAAGAAAATAAGAAATTATCAGGCCAAAATCTAAGTGAAGGCAAGCAAATAAACAGATTACATGGCCAGGCTAAAGAACAGGATCTTATCAAATTAGATTAAAAAACCAACAACAGCAACAAGAAGAAGCTGACTCCCTCCTGTGAGAGACATCGCAGCGCAAGCTCACAGAAGCACTGCACGCCAAAGGTCCGGAGAAGGTGGCTGCAGAAACCCTGACTGGGAAGCTGGCGGAGTCACCTAGAAACAGACAAAACGCTCGAGGCAGCAGCGGCTGCGTGGTGCAGACGGTCGCGGCTGGCCAGACGGTCAGCGCACCAGGAAGACAGCGCAGTTTTAAACCCAGCCGTGCGCAATAACACGGCCACCAAATAAGAAAAGCAAAGTTGACAGAACCAGGAGAAAGCCAGAAGTACAAATGCTAGTGGGAAATTTTAACACACTTCTCTCAGGAACTGACAGCAAAACCAGATAAAGCAAGTCCTTAATGACACCCATGTACACAGCATCATCAGCAGGTCGCGCCCTGTGGACACACAGAACGCAAACAGCAGCAGCAGAACGGCAAGCGCTCCCTCAGAGCGTGCACGGAATACTGACGAACCTGTGTGCTGGGCCCAACGCAGTCTCAATCAATGCCAAAGGACTAAAATCATACAAAGCTTCTTCGTTTTTTTTTTTTTTGAGGAAGATTAGCCCTGAGCCAAGATCTGCCACCAATCCTCCTCTTTTTGCTGAGGAAGACTGGCCCTGAGCTCACATCCGTGCCCATCTTCCTCTACTTCATATGTGGGACACCTGCCACAGCATGGCATGCCAAGTTGTGGCACGTCCGCACCCAGGATCTGAACTGACAAACCCCGGGCCCCCAAAGTGGAATGTGCACGCTTAACCACCTCACCACGAGGCCGGCCCCCTACTTAGCTCATTCTTTGACCAAGAGTAATCAGCCCAAATCAGTAACAAATAGAGGACTATAAATCCACCTTATTTTTGGAAAATAAGAAATACACTTCTAAATAACTTATGGGTCAAAGAAAAAAAATCATAATGGAAATTATAAAATATCTTGAACTGACTTATAATGAAGATATTATATACCCAACTGAATGTAGGTAAAGCAGACAGAACAGAGATTAGGAAAGAAGTCAGGCTAAAAATCAATGTGCTCAACATCCAACTAAGAAGTTACAAAAACAAATGCAAAATAAACCCAGAAAAGGTGGAAGGAAGAAAATAAAAAAGATTAGAAATTAATGCAACAAAAACAAACGTGATAGAGATGCTCCTCAAAGCCAAAAGTTTGTACTTTTAAAATATTTACAAAATTAACAATCTCTAATGAAACCAATAAATAAAAAGAGAAGGAACAAATAATCCATACCAGAACAAAAGACATTAAAAAAACAAAAACATGTCATGAACAACTTTATGGCAGTAAATTTGGAAATTGAGACAATGGAAAAATTATTGGAAAAACACTACTAACCAAAATTATTTCAAGAAAAAAATAGAAAACTTGAAAATTCCCATAAACATAAAAGAAATTCAATTAATAGTCAAATATGTTCCCACAAAGAAAACTCCAGGTTCAGAGGCTTTGCTATTCAGTCCTATGAAACGCTTGAGGTACAAAACGTTCCAGTCTCACACATGCTTTTCCAGGAAGGGAACCAGGAGGTCCCCCCTCCCCCCCCCCGCTTATGTCATGGTGCTCGCTCAACTTTTGTTACCAAAGTAGAGAAAGGAAACGGCAGCCCAGCCTCACCCAGGAGCACAGACGCAAAAGTCCAAAGGGAAGTATTACCAGCCTGAATCCAGCAACACACAAATAGGACAACAGATCACGACAGAGATGGGTTCATTTCGCATTAGGGATCCCTTTAATTCCCCACGTGAACAGACCAAAGGAGGCGGTTATATGATCAACTCAATAAACGTAGAAAAAGGCATTGCTAAAATTCAACATTCCATTTATACTTTTTAAAAAACTTAGCAAACTTGCATTAGAAATTAACTTCTTTGGGGCCCAGCCCGGTGGTGCAGCAGTTAAGTTTGCACGTTCCAGGTTGGCGGTGCAG
This sequence comes from Equus asinus, assembly GCF_041296235.1. Lineage (NCBI taxonomy): Eukaryota > Metazoa > Chordata > Mammalia > Perissodactyla > Equidae > Equus > Equus asinus. The sequence continues at coordinate 113,097,900 of NC_091794.1, read as the reverse complement.
GGTTCACAGGTTCGGATCCCTGGTGCGGACAGGGCACTGCTTGGCAAGCCATGCTGTGGCAGGCGTCCCACATATAAAGTAGAGGAAGATGGGCATGCATGTTAGCTCAGGGCCAGTCTTCCTCAGCAAAAAGAGGAGGATTGGCAGCAGATGTTAGCTCAGGGCTAATCTTCCTCAAAAAAAAAAAACAAAAAAAGGAGATCTAAATAAAAAATAAAGGGAACAAATGACCCAGTTTCTTTGACAAATGGATGTCATGGGGGAAAAAAGGAAGGGGGGGACTGTTTTAAATTAAAAGGGCTTTAAGAGACAAGTCAACCACACACAATGTGGGATCTTGATTCAAGCAAGCAAGTGTAAAAGACACTTTTTTTTTCCTGCTTTATCTCCCCCAATCCACCCAGTACATAGTTGTATATTTTAGTTGCAGGTCCTTCTAGTTGTGGCATGTGGGATGCCACCTCAGCATGGCCTGATGAGCGGTGCCATGTCCGTGCCCAAGATCCGAACCAGTGAAACCCTGGGCTGCCACAGCGGAGCACATGAACTTAACCACTTGGCCATGGGGCCGGCCCCTAAAAGACACTTTTGAGATAATGTGGGAAAATGAACACAAATTGGTGTTAGGTTTTATTAAGAAATTAAATTAAATTTTGTTGGGGTTGATAATGATTTTGTGGTTATGCTAAAAATAAGTGTTTATCTGTTAGAGTTGAATACTGAAGTATTTATAGGTGAAATATTATACCTGGGATTTTCTTTAAAATTCATCAACCAGAGCCAGCCCCGATGGCCTAGTGGTTACAGTTCTGTGTGCTCTGCTTCGGTGGCCCAGGATTGCTTCCCAGATGTGGAACCACAGCCCTCGTCTGTCAGCAGCCGTGCTGTGGCGGCAGCTCACGTAGAAGAGCCAGAAGGACTTAGAACTAAAAAAGATACAGCTGTGTACTGGGGCTTTGGGGAGGAAAAAAGAGAAAGATTGGCAGCAGATGTTAGCTCAGAGCAAATCTTTCCCAGCAAAAAATAAATAAATAAAATCAAATTCATCAACCAAAAACTAAAGGTGAGGGGAAGCAGATGAAACAGGAGTGGTAGGATCCCGATGACTCCTGAAGCGGGTCATGGGCACCTGGGAGCTCATTTTAGCATTTTCCCCACTTTTGTGAGTTTCAAATTCTCTGTAATAAAAGTCTAAAAGAAGACTAAAGCCAATATAAATAAATGAATGGAGAGGTCCACATTCAAGGACTGGAGACAATGTTGTGAAGACGCCAACTCTCCAAATTGCTCCATAGACTCACTAACCGCCCCAAAATCCCGCAGGAGTGCGTGTGTGTGCGTACATGCAAGCAGTGGGGCAGTGGGCAAGGAACGGACATTTCAGTCAACACGCTGAGAAACTGGGCGTCCACCCCAGAAAGCAGTCCCACATAGATTAAACACTTGCATGTGAAGAGCAAAAGTCTACTTTTGGCGGGCATCTTCATGATCTCAGGGTTTCTTTTTTCCTTTTTTTTTTTTTTTGGTGAGGAAGATTGTCCTTGAGCTAACATCTGTGCCAATCTTTCTCTGTTTTGAAAGTGGGTTGCCACCACAGCATGGGTTGGTGAGTGGTGTGTAGGACCAGCCCCGGGATCTGAACTCGTGAACCGTGGGCCGCCAAAGTGGAGCACGGGAACTTAACCACTATGTCACTGGGCTGGCCCCTCAAGGTTTCTTCAACAAGACATGAAAAGCATTACACACAAGAGGAAGAGCTGATAGAGTCACATACATTTAAATGAAAAACTCCTGTCCAGATGACACCCTGAGGAAACTTAAACAAAACTACAAAGCAGAAGACAAATGCAACACCTCACCCAACAGGTTCCCCGCCGGACCAGGCAAGGAACACCCACAAACCAGTGCAGAAGACGGACGGCCCGACAGCAAAACGCAAGACACTACAGGGCACTTTACTATAAAGGGCGTTCAAATGGCCAGTAAGCGGGGTGGCCCTCATTCACACCTGTCTTCCCGCATCGCCGACAGCGCCCCTGTAACCCTTAGCAGAATCCTGGTTTGAAGGATAAACCATTTCTTGGTGATAAACTAGAAGTTGCTCAACCTCATTTGTAGTTAGGGAAATGCAAATTAGAATCACCAGGAACTATCCTTACGCAGTCATCAGACTTGGTACGACATTCGAAGCCTGACAACACCAGGTGCTGGCAAGGGCGCGAAGCAGCGGAAACGTTCGCACGCTAACAGTGGGAGTGAAAACTGGGACAAGTACTTTGAAAAGAGTTCGGCATTATCTAGGAAAGTTAAAAATATATAAATATACACTCTACATTACTTTCCCATTGCTGCTGGAACAAACTACCACAAACTCAGTGACTTGACACGAGTGTATTATCTTCTAGTTCTGGAGGTTAGAAGTCTGAAATGCATCCCACTGAGCTAAGATCGAGGTGTCACCAGGGCTGCATTCCTTTCTGGAGGTGGAGGGGAGAATTCATTTTCTTGCCTTTTCCACTTTCTGGAGGTCACCCACATTCCTTGGCTCAAGGTCCCAGTCCACCATCTTCAAAGCCACCAACCTCACGCAGAGTCTTTCTCACGCTGCAACCTTTCGGGCTCGCTCTCTTGACTCTTTGTCCACTTATAAGGACCCTGTGGTTGCAGTGGGCATGCCTGGGGCATCCAGGACATTCTCCCCACCTCGAAGTCAGCTGATTAACAACCTTAATTCCATCTGCAGCCTTAATTCCCTGTTGCCACGTAACCTGACCTATTTACAGGTTCCAAGGATGAGGACACGGACCTCTCTGGGGCATTATTCTGCCCACCGTACCCTCTGACTCAGCAAGTCCTCTTGGAGGTGCGTACCCCACAGAAACTCCTGGATGTTGTGTTGGTTTCCCGGGGGCTGCCACAACAAAGTATCACAAACTGGGAGTCAGAACCACAGAAATGTATTCTCTCACAGTTCTGGGCGCCAGAAATTGGCAATGAAGGTGCCGGCAGGGCCAGGCTCCTCCGAAGCACAGTGCAGGATCTCTCCCAGGCCTCTCTCCTGGTTCTGGTAGTTCCCTGCCGGCGGCAGCCTACCTGTGATCTTCATATGAGGTTCTCTTTCTGTGCGTGTCTATGTCCACATTCCTCCTTTTCATAAAGACACCCACCATAGTGGATTAAGGGTCACACTACTCTAGCATGGCATCACCTTAATTACATCCCCAATGACCTTATTTCCAAATGAAGTCACACTCTGAGATACTGGGGGTTAGGACTTCAACATATGAGTTTTGGGTTTGTTTTGTTTTGCTTTGCTGAGGAAGATTGGCTTGAGCTAACATCTGTTGACAGTCTTCCTCCACTTCATATGTGAGTTGCTGCCACAGTGTGGCTGTTGAGTGGTGTAGGTCCACACCCAGGATCCAAACCCACGAATCTGGGCCATCGAAGCGGAACGTGCTAAACTTAACCACTATGCCACGGGGTGACCCCAATAACAGATGGGTTTTTTTTGAGGAGACACACAATTCCACTCATAACACGTGAATACCAGGAGACATGCGAGACCTCACGGAGCAGCAGCGTTCATAATGGCAGCAACTCCACGGCCGTCCACAGGGCGGCAGGCTCCGTCCTGTGGGGGGCTATTCGGTGATGAAGCTGAATGAGCTACTGCTGTGTGCAGTGGCGTGGATGAGTCTTAAACACAGCTGAGAGGAGGAAGGCACCCAGGCACATCAACTGCTTTTCCTCCTCCCATCCTTTCACTTTTAAAGTAGGCTCCCTGGGGGGGGGGGGGCAGGTGAAGCGGGATCCACAGTGGCCCCGAGCAGGTGTCAGAGCCTGACTGGTGAGGGGGATGGCTGTGGGGTGGGGAAGAGGGTTGAGGCCCAGAGTGGGACGTCAGAGCCTGAGTGGGAGGAACCAGCCCCACGGGGGACGGTTCAGCGTAGGTATGAGAGCCCAGGCAGGGAAGGTGTCCACCATAGAGCCACCCAAATCACGCCTGGGGGGACGACAGAGTTACACGGCCTCCAAGTGCCTCCCAACAAAATACTTGTTACTTACAGAGAGAAAAAGTAAATTCCCATGGAGACGCCTACAGACACCACCTTAATCAGGTGATCAAAGCAAACATCATCAGTAACGTGACAGACGGACCACCGTGAGGCGCCCGACAGGGCGGAATGAGCAGAAAGTGAGCACGTGGCATCCTTTCCTGCCAAAGATACATAATGGGAACCAACCATGAGGAGACATCAGACAAACCCAAATGGAGGGGCTCTCTGCAAAGGAGGTGGCCTGTAACCGTCAAAGACTCAGGGCCACAAAGCCAAGGAAAGGCTGAGGAATGTCCTGGACTGAGGGACACTAAAGAAACAGGATGACACCTCAGTACAACGCACGGTCCCAGATGGATCCTTTTGATTTCCTGACTTTATAGGACCAACTGGCAAAACATGCTCGTCTCGGGCTGAGAATTAGACGTAGGACGTGTCCATGTTAGCCCCTGACTTTGATGGTCCTGCTGTGGTTATGCTGGAGAACGTCCTTCCGCGTAGGAAACACACTCTGAAGTATCTGTGGGAGACAGGGCACCATGCACACAACATACTCTCAAATGCTTCAGGAAAAGAAGGTTTTTGTGCTCAACTTGCAGTTTTTATGTAAATTTGGGACTGATTCAAAAATTAAAAAGAATACATACAGTATTATTCCACTTATATAAAGTTTAAAAACAGGTGAAACTTGACTATATTGTTTAGGTGTATATCTAGGTGTTGGAACTAAAGAGAAGCCAGGAACTTAGAATCGCAGATGCCAGCCTAAGGTCTGGAGACGGGCTGCGCGTGGCCGGGGTGTGGTGGGGCGACTCCCGGGTGCTGGCACGGTTCTATTTCTTGACTTGGGCAGTAGCTACCGATGTTCGCTTTACAGCCAGTCTTCAAACCGTGCATGTGAATTTGTGCACCGTCCGTCTGCAGAGAAGACCTATCGGGGAATTCTTTCCACCTGCGGATGCCCGAGCAGGTTCACGCCTTGCCTCACTCAGTGCCTGGCTCACAGAAGTTCAGGGAATGTTTGCTAGATACACAGATGTGAGCAGAGAAAAGGAGTATTCGCTTATGGAAAACAAAAGTAGAGAGGCCTATCCACTTCCAGAAACAGCTTATCCTTTTAAACACCAAATTGGGGCGACTTCGGAGTCAAGAATGGTACCCGGCCTTTCCCCCGCCCGGACCCTCGGATGCGGCCTGCTCACCGCCAGCCTCCCCCTCGGGTTCTGCTCAACGCTTCGCAGTGCGCTGTGGCCACATCGCTGCGCGGCCAGGAGCAGAACCCGGAGCCCGCTGCACCTGCGCCCAGGGGTCCCCGCGGCTAACAGGGGCGAGACCCCATCAGCGGTTACTTCTCGGGCAGCGGCGAAGGCGTTGACCCGGGGGGCGGCCGAAGCCCCCGAGCCCAGCCCCGGGCTCCGGGCGAACGGACCCACCTCCGGGCTGATCCGCGCGGGGTCGGCTCCTCGGCGGCTGGCGGCGCGGTTTGGACGGGCGTCTCCATGGCAACGGGCAGCTCCACTGCCGGGGGCGGGGGGTGCTCGCGCCGCGCTCCCCCGCCGGGCGGTGGCTCGGTCCCCGCGCAGGCGCAGTGAGGCGGAGGCGGCCCCGCGAGCCCGGAGCAGGAGGCGCGGGCTCGGGGCGCCCGTGGTCGCCGCTCGCCCCCCGCGCCCCGGGTCGGGCCGAGGCCGCCGCGGGGGGGAGCCCAGGGCTGCTCCGCAGCCCGGACCCGGCGCCAGGCCGCCTGCCCTGGTTGGCCCACGCCGGCCGAAGTTCGGATTAGTTCCCAACTTTAAAAAATAGCAGAGTTCACATAAAATTGGGCTTTTCCCCTCGCTTTTGGAGATGGGAGACCCGCACACTATGCCAAACTGGGCGGGAGGCGAACTGGGCTTCCCCGACGCATTGTCCGGTCCCCGCCACCCTGTCCGAGGCCCGGTCGCCCGTTGCACGGCCCCCGCGTCTGTGCCCCCTGCCTGGCCCGGCTGCGCGCGCAGCGGAGACGCGGGCGGGCGAGCGCATCGGGCGGGCCCCCTGCCCTCGCGGAGCCCGGCGCCCTCCGGCACCTCGCCTGCATGTGACCTGCAAGGCGGCCGGCCTCCGCGAGCTGGCGTTAGCCAGTGGCTCCTCTGCCACGGAGAGGCCCGGGAAGTCCTTCGGGTGAGCCGGGGATGCTGCATCACAGCCGTTAAGCCTTACAGAAAGCGCAGCGTCTGTGCGAGCCGCGGGAGTTAGCAGGTCTCACCGTGCCACTCCGCCCCCCTCTCCCCGAGTGGAGCCCAGGTTTTTTCCCTTCTCAGGACTCTGGACTGGAGGAACAGAACTGAGTCACCATACCAGCCCGAGAGAGTTTTTCTAAGAGGATTGTACGTCTCTTCCCCACCCTACCCAAGTCGTGGGGCTTCTTTCTTGTTAGCTTCCTTCTCTGGGCCTTTCCACTTTCATGGTTAAAGCGCTTCCTACTAGAGAAGGGAGGGACAGCAAAAGACTGAGAACAGCCCCGTGTCGCCAAGAGGAGGGGATGGAGGAGGCGGTGGTGTGGCTGCACCATGGAACAGCTGCGACAGGTACGGGGACTGTTTCTACGTTCTGCCAGGAGTGATCTCCAGAACATTCAGAACAGTGTGTAAAGTACTTTATCTAAGAAGGCGGGGGCGGGCAATAAGAATATACATGCATGTGTATTTTCTTACATTAAAAAGTAACATATGGAGGCCAGCCCGGTGGCGCAGCGGTTAGGTTTGCACGTTTTGCTTCTCCGGGGCACGGGGTTCGCCGCTTCGGATCCCAGGTGCCGACATGGCACCGCTGGGCAAAAGCCGTGCTGTGGCAGGCGTCCCACGTATAACGTAGAGGAAGATGGGCATGGATGTTAGCTCAGGGCCAGTCTTCCTCAGCAAATAGAGGAGGATTGGCAGTAGTTAGCTCAGGGCTAATCTTTCTCAAAAAAAAAGAAAACAAAGGTAACATAAAAATGATTACCAACAAGAAGCAGGAGGACAGGAGTAGAAACTAGATTTTTCTAAATGTGCTTGTACATTTGGCTATGGGACTGTGTAATTATAAAACCAAAAGTAAATCAAAATAGGAAAAAATAATTCCTAAAAATTGGAAACAAAATGAAACAAATGAACCTAACTGTATGTCAGGTTGGTGGCTTAACCATAGAGAAAAGGATAATTTCAAGTGACTTTAAACCCAACAGTTTGACTGTACATACCTAGTAGACTACGTCCCAAGGACAAAAGGAGCTGTGGAGGAATCTTAAATTGTTGCAGTAATCCTGGTCTTAGTAATAATGTTGGTATTGCTGTTCTGGAGTTATATAAAGTGGGATAAAGCAAATAAGCTGTATGAAAATATTAGGAACCAGTATTTTCAGCAGGCGAGAATAGACAAATATAAAATAAGAACTGAAAAATCTGTAATCCTGTGTGTCAATAGGAAATATTAGTATGAATTAATATGATCTTTTTCTTTTAAAACATATTTCTTATCTCTGTCCACTGAAAGGTCTAGAACTGTCCAGTATTGTAGCCACTGGACACACAGGGCTTTTTATACTTAAATTAATTAAAATTAAATACTTGAACAAATATTTGTACACCAATGTTCACAACAACATTATTCATAATAACCTAAAGGTGGAAACAACCCAAATGTCCATCAATGGATGAATGGAAAAAGAAAATGTGATATATACAGATAATGGAATTATTCAGCCTCAGGAAGGAAATCCTGACACATGTTACAACATGGCTGAACCTCAAGGATGTTGTGCTGAGTGAAATAAGCCAGACACAAAAGAACAAATATTGTTGGAATCACTTTTATGAGGTCCCTAGAGGGGTCAAATTCATAGAAACAGAAAGTAGAAGGAGGTGGGGGGGGCTGGGGGAGGGGGTGGGAAGTTAGTGTTCAATGGGCACAGAGTTTCAGTTTGGGAGGGTGAAGAAGTTCTGGAGATGGGCGGTGGTGATGGTTGCACAACAATGGACGTGTGCATAATGTTGCTGAACTGTACGTTAAAAATGGTTAAAATGGTAAATTTTGTTATGTGTATTTTACCCCAGTAAAGACGTTTTCATTAAATAAAATTTAAAGTGCCATTCCTCGGGCGCAATAGCCACATTTCAAGTGTTCTGGGGACCCACGCGGCTAGTAGCTGCATGTTAGACGGTGCAGATGTGAGAAGTGCCCACCGTTCCTGTGGACGGCACTGGTCTGAAAACTACCTCCAGTCCAGTAGCAACGAGTACTCTTAGCACCGACTGTTGTTCCTACGCGCCATTTCCTACTAAAAGAAACCATAGCTTCTTAGAAAAATGACTGAGTTCAGATCTGAGGCAGAAAACATGCAAGATGATCCTGGAGCATCTTATCGACAGAAAGCAAGGAAATTATCAAAGATTCTAGCATGCGTCAGAGGATTCATTAGCCAATTTGGAGGGCCTCCCACTGGCCAAAGTAAGGACATTTTGAGGATCAAAAAGAAAAGTAACTATGATGGGTTGAAGCACGTCAAATATGTTAAAATCCATGAGTTCATTTTTTAAATAACATCCTCATTGGTCACCTTTGAAGGATGCTGGGATACTAAGCTACCATTCTGATAACTGTTGTAGCAGCCGTCGGCAGTGAGCTGGCAGCCAGCAGCTGGCAATGAGGAGCCCATCCCAGGTTGTATGCAGGTGCCTTGAACAAGGTGGCAGTCCATTGGTAAAACTTCCACCAATAATAAATTGAGAGAATGGTGGCTGGTATGGTGATTGAGAAGGATGTGTGTTTGGGAGGACAAAGAAGATGCATACAAGAACAGTACAGTGATCTGACTGTTATTAGGTTGCATTGACACCATACAGAGGGATCATGAAAGGTTGGAGACAGTTAACACACAATTGAAACTAAGTGTGAAGGCCAGAACTTCCTGGTAGTTTATAAAGAGGCCCGTGTCTCCTTCAGTGGGAGAAAAGGAAAAGCTGGTCCCAGGACAAGGACTGAATAGTTAGAGATGTTGGGCTTCAAAGATGACTGTATGTTGGTCACAGTTGATTTGCTATACCAAAGTCAGGGGCCTGGTTGGGAAGACTTTGACATATGGGGTGGGGATTTCTAGGTGGATGCCCCAGAAGGTTTTGGCTCCCCAGACTCTTTTGAAACTCCAGAGCCTGCAAAGGTGCCTCACCCGTCTCTAGGAGGGGCTAGCACTCCCCTCACATGGGAGGACACTGCAGGGACCTCCCAAAAAAGGCAACAGGGTCTCCTTCAGGATCTGCCCCTGACCCGTCTGTTGACTGCCAGGCTGACAGCTAGGGATAAGTTCGGTCATAACCTCATCAAATATGCACTGGGCCTGATGAGGGAGAAGGGGCCGGAAGCCAAAGGAGCTGCAAGAAGGTGCAGCAGTTCCTGTCTGGGGGAATCCAGGGTAATGGGTTTCGAGGGTGCCCAATCAAGGGGGGTGAAACAGAGACTCTGACAGGCAGGGTTCATTGGCTTCCAGCATTCTCTCGGGGTATGAGATTTCACACCCTGGCGAGGAGTCCAGAGGTTGGTGAAACTCAAAGTGGTGAAAATCTTCCCAACTTGATGAAAACTACAAGCCCACAGATCCAAGAAGCTCAACAAGCCTCAAGCAGAATAAATACAAGAAAATCACACTGAGACTCAATAATCCAACTGGTGAAAATGAGAAATAAAGAAAAACTCTTTAAAACACTCACAGAAAAGACACATTTCATACAGAGCAACAAAGAAACATCAGCAAACTTCTCGTGAGAAACCGGAGTCAATGGAGCAATGATGTGAAAATCCTGAAAGAAAGGAAAAGAAAAACAAGCACGAAACACTCACGACCTAAACGTCTGCACCAGAGAAAGCAGCTCTCAGACAGGAGGGTGATCGCACGGTACAAGAATCCTCTCGCTCTGAAGCTGTTATTTAAAAACATTTGTAAAAAGCGAAGGCAGGTTTCTGCTTCTGACTGAGATGGAGTGACAGGGACAGGTTCCCCTCCTGCCCGAAACACCTACAAACTGAACAAACTGTGGGACAACAGTTGTCAAGTTTTTGGACACCAGGGAACTAAGAGCTGTGATCCCAGAGAGGGAGGAGCACACGAGGTGAGAGCTCGATGGCCCCAGCTTATTCCTGGAGAGAGCTTCCAGGCCACCGTGCAGGGCGGGGGTGCAGGTGGAACACGAATGATAAAGGAAAATGGACCACATGGATTTCATCAAGATGAAAACTTTGACTCTTCAAAAGGTATTGTTAAGAAAGTGAGTAGGGGTAGGTGACATCGGCATCATGGCGGAGTGAGTTTAATCTCTCCCCTCCAACGTACAACAAAAAGGGGCATCCGTATGCCAACAGAGGACATCCTAATACAACACAAAAATGTTGGAGAGATCCATGCAGCCCTACGACAGAGCGCACAGAGGCTGGAGGCCCCTCAGAGGAGGTGGAATGGGGTAAGAGAGAACTTTGCTCCCCCCTCCAAGGACTGTGATCCAGGGCCACAGGCGGCCTCGGAGAGGGAAGGAACGGTGGAGGGAAGGAATGCTCATTTGTGGGAACATCAAGGACTCCTGAGGGGCCGTACAGCCTAGAAAGAAGCCCTCCACCAGGGCGAGAGCTTTCGTGGGGGTGACTGTATTGAGCCAACACCCCAGGAAACCAGATAGCAAGAGCAGAGTGAGAAAACCCCAAGAACATGCAGGAGAAAGTGCCCCTACCCCCAGCCGCTCTGTGTGGCTCCCGCCCCTGGGATTTCAGCTGACAGCAGAGGGCGGAGAATACGCAGCTTTTGACCCCCACCCAGTGGCAATAGGAGGTAACTGCAACCAAATAATACCAGGATGCATAAAAGTGGAACCACCCCCTCTAGCATTATCAAACATTATATCAAATCTCCAGACCAGAGAGAAAATGACAAGTGCCCAGAATTCAGTCCTGAGGATGCAGAAATATGTAATCCAAATGACAAAGAATTCAAAACAAGTATCATCAAAAAACTCAACGAGGTAAAAGAGAATGTAGAGAAGTCAACGAGTTCAGGATCTACTTCACAAAAGAGATTGAAACTATAAAGAAGAATCAATCAGAAATATTAGAGATGAAAGACACAATGGAAGAGATAAAACAAAATATGGATTCCCTGAACACTCGAGCGGACACCGTAGAGGAGCATATCAGCATAATCGAAGATAGACGTGTTGAAATGCTCCAGATAGAGGAGGAGAGAGAAGTAAGACTGAAAAGAAATGAAGAAAGTCTCCGAGAAATATCTGACTCGATTAGGAAATGCAGCATAAGAATGATAGGTATTCAAGAAGCAGAAGGAGAAGACAATGGAGCAGAAAACTTGTTCAAAGAAATAATAGCAGAGAAATTCCCAAACCTGGGGAAGGAGATGGACATCCATGTGGAAGAGGCTGCCGGATCTCTTAAATACGTCAATGTAAAAAGACCTACTGCAAGGCACATAGTAGTGAAACTGGCAAAACTGAATGACAAAGAAAGAATGCTAAGGGCAGCAAGGCAGAAGAAAATAACCTGCAAAGGAACTCCCATCAGGCTTTCAGCATATTTCTCTGCAGAAACCTTACAGGCCAGGAGAGACTGGAATGACATATTAAAATCTTTGAAGGACAAAACCTTTCAGCCAAGAATACTCTATCCAGCGAAAATATCCTTCAGATATGATGGAGAAATAAAAACTTTCCCAGACAAACATAACCTAAGGGAGTTCATAGCCATGAGACTGCCCCCTACAAGAAATCCTCAAGAAGGCCTTCATGCCTGAAAAAAAAAGGGGGGGGAGAAAGGGGTTACAAAGCATGGAGTAAGGAGTTAAGCAGGTAGACAGAATCAGAGAAGGACAGCAAATAATCAAATATAGCTTTAAAGACAAAGGGAAGGAAAACACCAAAAACAAAGATAATCATGTTATTTTAACCATAAACTCACAGCACAAGATGGAATAAGATGTGAGGAAAACAACTGAGGAGGGGAAGAGGAAAGGGACTGAATTGGTTTAGTCTAAGGAAATTAGAGGCCATCAGAAAAGGGACTATCTTATCCACAAGATCTTGAATACAAACCTCAGGGTAACCACTAAACAAAAAAGCAGAACACAGACACAAACAATAAATAAGGAGAAAGCAAAGAAACACAGCATAAAAAACTGCATAACTCGATGGGTCGACCAAAACACGCAGGATGAGAAACAAAGGAAATGCAGGAGAACTGGAAAACGAGTGATAAAATGGCAGCATTAAGTCCTCATATATCAACAATCACCCTAAACGTAAATGGATTGAATTCTCCTGTAAAAAGACACAGAGTGGCGAGATGGGTTAAAGAATAAAACCCAGTAACATGCTGCCTCCAGGAAACACAACTCAGCTCTGAGGACAAATACAGGCTCAGAGTGAAGGGATGGAAGATGATACTCCAAGCTAATGGCAAACAAAAGAAAGCGGGTGTTGCAATACTTATATCAGACAAACTAGACTGAAGATAAGACAGGTAAAGAGAGACAAAGAGGGGCAATATATTATGATCAAAGGGACCCTCCATCAAAAAGAAATAACACTTATAAATATCTATGCACCCAGCACAGGAGCACCAAAGTTCATAAAGCAACTATTAACAAATCTGAAAGAAGATATTAACAATACCACAACAATATTAGGGGACCTCAACACCCCGCTCACATCATTGGACAGATCATCCAGACAGAAAATCAACAAGGAAACAGTGGAATTAAGTGAAAAGCTAGAACAATCAGACTTAATAGACATATATAGAACACTGCATCCAAAAACAGCAGAGTACACATTCTTCTCAAGTGCACACGGAGCATTCTCAAGAATAGACCATATACTGAGAAACAAGGCAAGCCTCAATAAATTTGAGAAGATTGGAATAATAACATGCATCTTTTCTGGTCACAATGCTATAAAGCTAGAAATTAACTACAAGAAAAAAACTGAGAAAGGGGCAAAGATGGGGAGACTAAACAACATGCTATTGAACAAGCAATGGATCATTGAAGAAATTAAAGGAGAAATCAAAAAATATCTGGAGACAAACGAAAATGAAAACATACCGTACCAACTCATATGGGATGCAGGAAAAGTCGTATTAAGAGAGAAATTCATCGCAGTACAGGTTCACCTTAACAAACAAGAAAAAGCCTAAATAAGCAATCTCAAACTACACCTAATTGAATTAGAAAATAAGAGCAAACAAAGCCCAAAGCTAGCAGAAGGAGAGAAATAATAAAAATCAGAGCAGAAATAAATGCTATTGAAACAAAAAAGGCAGTAGAAAGGATCAATGAAACAAAGAGCTGGTTCTTTGAGAAGATAAATAAAATTGACAAATCCCTAGCCAGACTTACAAAGAAAAAAAGAGAGAAAGCTCAGATAAATAAAATTAGAAGTGAAAGAGGAGAAATAACAATGGATACCACAGAAATACAATGGATTATAAGAGAATACTATGAAAATCTATATACCAACAGAATGGCCAATCTAGAGAAAATCGATAAATTCTTAGACTCTTACAACCTCCCAAAGCTGAATCAAGAAGAAATAGAGAATCTGAATAGACCAATCACAAGTAAAGAAATTGAAACTGTGACCAAAATCATCCCAAAGAATAAAAGCCCAGGACTAGATGGCTTCTCTGGGGAATTCTACCAACTTTCAGAGAGGATTTAATATCTATCATTCTCAAGCTATTCCAAAAAATTAAGCAAGATGTAAGACTTCCTAACACATTCTATGAGGCCGACATCACTCTGATCCCAAAGCCTGACAAGGACAACACAAAGAAGGAAAACTACAGGCCAATATCGCTAATAAACATCGAAGCAAATATCCTCAACAAAATATTGGCAACCCGAGTACAGCAACACATCGAAAAGATCATACATCATGATCAAGTGGGATTCATACCAGGGACACAGGGATGGTTCGACATCTGCAAATTAATCAACGTGATACACCACAGCAACAAAAGAGGAATAAAAACCACATGATCATCTCAATAGATGCAGGGAAAGCATTTGACAAGATCTGACAGCCATTTATGATAAAAAAAAATCTTAGCAAAATGGGGATAGAAGGAAATTACCTCAACATAATAAAGGCCATATATGACAAACCCACAGTCAGCATCATACTCAATGGGGAAAAACTGAACGCCATCCCCCTGAGAACAGGAACAAGACAAGGATGCCCACTATCACCACTCTTATTCAACATGGTACTGGAGGTTTTGTCCAGAGCAATTAGGCAAGAAAAAGAAATAAAAGGAATCCAAATAGGGAGAGAAGAAGTGAAACTCTCGCTGTTTGCAGACACATGATCTTATATATAGAAAACCCTAAAGAATCCATCAGAAAACTATTAGAAATAATTAAAAACTACAGTAAAGTTGCGGGGTACAAAATCAACCTGCAAAAATCAGTTGCATTTCTGTACTCTAATAACAAACTTACAGAAAGAGAACTCAGAATACAATTCCATTTACAATCGCAACAAAAAGAATAAAGTACCTAGGAATAAATTTAACCAAGGAGGTGAAGGGCTTATACAAGGAAAACTGTAAGATGTTATTGAAAGAAATAGGTAATGACATAAAGAGATGGAAAGAGACTCCATGCACATGGATTGGAAAAATAAATATAGTTAAAATGTCCATACTACCCAAAAGCAATCTACAGATTCAATGCAACCCCAATCAGAATCCCAGTGACACTCTTCATGGAAATAGAGTGAAGAATCCTAAAATTCATATGGGGCAACCAAAGACCCCGAATTACTAACGCAATCCTGAGAAAAAAGAACAAAGCTGGAGGCATCACAATCCCTGACTTCAAAATGTATTACAAAGCCATACTGATCAAAACAGCATAGTACTGGTACAAAAACAGGCACACAGATCAGTGGAACAGAACTGAAAGCCCAGAAATAAAACTGCACATCTACAGACAGCTAATCTTCGACAAAGGTACCAAGAACACACAATGGAGAAAAGATAGTCTCTTCAATGAATGGTGTTGGGAAAACTGGACAGCCACATGCAAAAGAATGAAGGTAGACCATTATCTCACGCCATACACAAAAATAGCCCTAAAAGGGATCAAAGACCTGAAGATAAGTCCTGAAACCATAAAACTCCTGGAAGGTAATATAGGGAGTACACTCTTTGACATCAAACTTAAACAGATATTTTTGAACACCATGTCTTCTCAGATAAGGGAAATAAAAGAAAAAATAAACAAGTGGGAATTCATTAGACTAAAGAGCTTCTGCGAGGCTAAAGAAACTAGGATCAAAACCGAAACACAACCCACCAATTGGGAGAAAATTTTTGCAAATCATATATCTGATAAGGGGTTAACTTCCATAATATATAAGGAACTCACACAACTGAACAACAAAAAATCAAACAGCCTGATCAAAAACTGGGCAGGGGATATGAATAGACATTTTTCCAAAGAAGATATACAGATGGCAATAAACACATGAAAAGATGTTCAACATCACTAATCATCAGGGAAATGCAAATCAAAACTACACTAAGATACTACCTTACACCTGCTAAAATGGCTATAATCACTAAGACTAAAAATAACAAATGTTGGAGAGGGTGTGGAGAAAAGGGAACCCTCATACACTGCTGGTGGGAATGCAAACTGGTGCAGCTGCTATAGAAAACAGTACAGACATTTCTCAAAAAACTAAAAATAGAAATACCATATGACCCAGCTATCCCACTACTGGGTATCTACCCAAATAACTTGAAATCAACAATCTAAAGTGACCTATGCACCCCTATGTTCATTGCAGCACTATTCACAATAGCCAAGACATGGAAGCAATCCAAATGCCCATCGACTGATGATTGGATAAAGAACATGTGGTGTACAATGGAGTACTACTCAGCCAGAAAAAAGACAAAGTCATCCCATTTGCAACATGGAAGGACCTGGAGGGAACTATGCTTAGCCAAATAAGCCAGACTGAGAAAGACAAACACCAGATGATTTCACTCATATGTGGAATATAAACAACACATGGACAAAGAAAACAATTCAGTGGTTACCAGGAGAAGGGCGGTGGCGTGTGGGCACAGGGGATGAAGGGAGCACCTATGTGGTGACAGACAAGAAATAATGTACAACTGAAATTTCACAATGATGGAACTATTATGAACTCAAGTAAATAAATAGATAAATAAATAAGAGAAAATGAGTAGGCAAACCCCAGACTGGGAGAAAATATTTGCAAAACATATATCCAACAAAGGACTTGTATCTACAACATATAAAGAATGCTTACAATAATAGGAAGACCAACAATCTCATTTTTAAATATGGACAAAAGATTTGAACAAATAAATAAGCGCATAAAAAGATGCTCAGTGTCGTTAGCCATTGAGAAAATGCACATTCAATTCCCAGTGAGATGTCTCTGCATAGCGACAGGAACGGCCAAAATTAGAGACACAGTCAAGTGTTGATGAGGAGGCAGGGCATCTTAAAATCTCCTACATCGCTGGTGGGAATACAAAATGGTGCAGCCATGTTGGAAAACAGAGTGGCGGTTTCTTTTTTTTTTTTTTTTTTTTTAAAGATTTTATTTTTTCCTTTTTCTCCCCAAAGCCCCCCAGTACATAGTTGTATATTCTTCGCTGTGGGTCCTTCCAGCTGTGGCACGCGGGACACCGCCCCAGCGTGGTCCGATGAGCAGTGCCACGTCCGCGCCCAGGACACGAACCAACGAAACACTGGGCCGCCTGCAGCGGAGCGCACGAACTTAACCACTCAGCCACGGGGCCAGCCCCCAGAGTGGCGGTTTCTTATAAAGTTAAACATACATTCCACTTACAGCCCCACAGTCCCATATCTAGGTACTTATTCAAGAGAAGTGAAAATGTGTGTCCACACAAAGACTTATACTTGAGTGTTCAAAGCAGCTTTACTCCTAATAACCAAAAGCCAGACACAGCCCAGACGTGCACGGGCAGGTGAGTAGCTACACAGATTGAGGTATATTAATCAGTGGAATGCTCCTCAGCAGCAACAAATAAACGACTGGTCCAGGCAACACCGTGGATGAAGCTCAAACACGGTCTGCAAAGTGAGAGAAGTCAGACACATAGCCTGCTGTCCCATCGTCCCCTGCTGCCTGACAAATTCCTGCAAGACGAGTGGCTTCAAACAGCACGGTTCTCCCCCAGTTTTTGTGGCTCAGTGTCTCTCACAAAGCTGCAGTCAAGATGGTGGCCAGGGCACCGTCATCTCGAGGTTCAGCGGGGCAGGACCCACCTCCCAGCTCACTCCGGCCGTGTTGGGAGTCAGCTCCTCGCTGTCTGTTGGACGGAGGCCTGGTCTCCCGGTTCCTTGTCCCTTGAGCCTCTTGCCACATCAGCTCGTGACACGGCAGCTGGCCTCATGGAAGTGAGCCAGGGAGAGAGAGAGTCGGCAAGACAGCAGTCACAGACCTTTACCAGCTGTCCTCGGAAGCAGTGTCTCATCGCTTTTGGATGCGTCATTGGAACAAGTCACGCGGTCCAGACCCTACGCCAGGGGAGGGGTTTGCACAAGACCGGGAGGCAGGGGTCATTGGGAGCCATTTTAGAAGGCTGCCAACTTCATACTGCATGATTCCATTTATATGGTGTTTCAGAAAGGGCAGAACCAGAGTGACAGGAAGCAGACTCCTCTCATTACTCGGGACCAGGGCTGGGCTGGGGGTTGCCTGCAAAGGGGCAGGAGGGAACTTTTTGAGGTGGTGGAAATGTGCAGTGTCGTGCTTATGTTGGTGGTTGTACAACCTACACATATCCCAAAACCCATCAAATTGTATGTTTAAAATTAGTGAATTTTATTCTGTGTAAATTACGTCCCAATAAAGCTGATTAAAAATGAGACATGGGCTCCAGTCCACAACCGAAGGGGCTGTGCGTGATCTGGCTCCTGCCTGGCTCTCTCTGCTGCCCTTCCTCCCTGCTCGATCACAGCCGGCGCTGACCTGGCCTGGCTCCGGTTTGAACAGCCAGTCCGTCCTGCCTCCGCACCTTCGCACTTTCCCTTCTCTGCTGGGAACACTTACCTGCCTCTTAATGTGGCTGGCTGGTCCTCCAGAAGGGACAGGACAGAATTCAGGTCTCAGCTCTTCCTGACCCCCATCTGGAGTGCCCCCCCACCCTCAACACAGCTATTCTTTCTTATTTTTATCCTGCTTAAATTCCTCCACAGCGCGTATACATTTCAAACAGTCTCTTTTGTTTGTTTACCCACTGACTGTCCGTCTTCTCCCTTCTAGAAGGTGAGCTCAGTGGGGCAGGGACCTTTTATATCTTATTCACACCCAACGTCTAGACCAATACTTGGCACATAGTAGGATGAATAGCCCATAAATATTTGTTAAGTGAATATTGATCTGTGCAGGGGCCTTTCTTGAGGAAGTTAAGGAACGTATTCAAATCTCAAGCTGGAAAAAGATTCCAGCAAATCTCCCGCTGTGTTCCTCCAGCGTCCTGTGCAGAGGGTCAGCGTGCGGACCAGAGAGGCCGAGGGCCCGGTGCCTTCCTCTCAGGATCCGGAGCGGCCTGCCGGTGGGTGCAGGGTGGAGTCTCGTCTCCCCAGCCTCTCTTCTCAGCAGTTCTCGTGCTGCCGATCCAGTCCTGCTCGCATCACAAGCTGAATGCTTTTCTCACTTGATAGACAGCCCTTTTGTCAGGAATGTTAATTTGTGTCGAACATTTTCTATCACATGAAAGAATTGAAATTGCCTCTTAAAAAACATAAAATACGAGAATAGAATTCTGCCTTCTCCACAGTAAAGAAGAGCGATTGTACATGGAGGTCCATTTGGCTCGTGTGAAAATACTCTCTGAGTGGCCGAGTTTGATGGTTTAATCATTCTCAGGGCCTCGATTACTAAAAACAGCAGCAACTCTAAGCCCGTCTCCTGGGGCAGGGCCCCCTCTGTTTGGGTAGACGGCTGACCTCAGGCTGCCGGGAGTATTTTCCATTTGATCCTTTCTGCCAAGTTCCCTCTGCTTCTCCAAATGAATGGATTCCATCTGAAAATCACAGGATTAATAATTACACTCTCAGCTCAAGAAAATTCTTCTCTGTGTCACTGCCATTTTCTCGACTTGGTGCATTTTCCTAGGAAAATAATAAAGCAACCTCACAAATCCATCAGGCAGGGTTTTAAATTTAGCTAGGGCAGTCTCCCCTCCCAGATCCCTGTGACTCACCTTTACCGCCCGGGGCCTGTCCTGCTGCTGCCGTGGATTCAGGCCATCTCTCCTCCCAAACCCTGGACTCCGTGCCATCCCCCCATAGGCTGCAAGCGCCTGGCAAATCGACTCCCCAAAAGAAATAATGCAAAAATGGCCGCAGGCAGATGAGCTCAAGAATCTAGTGGACCAGCAGACCGTGCTTTTGTGGTGACTGCCGGGGGCTAACCAAGGACGCAGAGTCTCCATACCCTCCAGGGTCAGATACGTGATTGTCCTTCTCAGCGCCATATGGGAGAGCATACGGCCTCCCTGCACTGAACTGAGAAAGAGGCAGCAGTCACTGCCCTGGTCTCGGCACCGCAGGGCTCTGCATGGGTCCCACCTGACCGAGAAGCCACCGCGTTGCATGTTAGATCAGCAAAGGGGACCACCGAGCAGTTAACTAGACGTGCAGGAACCATTGACCAGTTAACTAGACACACAGGGACCGCCAAGCAGTTAACTACACTCGCAGGGACCAACAGCTCAGGTTTGAAGTTCGAGCTTCTTTTTCATCACTGTCCCAGGGTCTGGTACCAGGTCCCCTGTCCTGTGCTCTCAGTGGTGCCAAGACAAGGGGGCGGGGGCCCACGTGCGGGTGAGGAGCACAGACCTCACCTGAAATGGCATGCTGCACAGAGACCCTTCTTGTTGATTCCGAAAGTTTCACCGAAGTCACACTTGGAGGATGGGGTTCTCCCCCACAAAAAACAACAACAGGAGTGGAATAAACACGGGGAATAGCCTACAGTATTTTCCAGAGACGGGCGGTAGCCTGAGCACCTGCAAGTTAGACCGTTGTTTTCAATGAAGACAACCTGTCATCTGTCATTTATAAGGAAATGAGACTCTTTTTAATAGAGTTCAGTGGGTGTGGACTTCTGATACCCAGGAAACGAGGAAACCAAACCGATTTGTACTCTCACACCCTCCTTTTGCAAATGAATAAAACAAGCCAGGAAAAATTACTTCCCTGAGGCCACAGGCCATTTAGGAGCAGAGCTGGGGCTAGCACCCAGACCTCTGACTCCAGGAGCTTTTCCCAAATTCTCCAAGGGAGGAGAGAAGTGGGCTGTTTCCATTTCACAGGTGTGGACACTGCTGTGTCATGGGGCTGGCCTCAGCCGGTGGCCGACCACACAGGACCCAGGCCCTTCTTTCCGGAACTTTGGTGGGGGTGCCCCAGGTTGGCTTTCCCCGCTCTGGGGGAGCTGGAGCGTGTTTGAGTGGAGATGAAGATGAAGATGGGGAGACCCCCTGGTTCCACATGTCAGCGCGAGGCAACCAAGGTTCGGAAGTGCAGCAAACTAATTCTCAAAAAACTTGAAGGAGAAATATTGAAAACTCCCGTTCTCCCACAAACCAGTCAGGGATGATACAGAGCTGAGATGAAGCAGGCAGACTCAGGGGGAGAAATTAGCTGTCTAAGTTAGTAAATATTCCGGGCATTCTGGGGAGAGCTGCGAGAGAAGAGCCTGGGAGGGCGGGGCCGTGTCCTGAGTCTGCGGGTCTGAGGGTGACGTCTTCACCTTGTTCTCCATTTGTGTTTTGAACGTGCTTGCCTCCAGGACTTGAGGAAGAGGAAACAATTTAATGCCACCAAACAACCAGAGCTGTGCCAGGACGCACAGTACAGCTCTGCAGTGCAAGTTCAAGGCCAATTGGATGCCTCAGACGACAGGGAGAGTGAAGAAAGTAGCAACAATCCGGTTTGTCCTGGACCGAGTCGAGTGACTCAAGGTCAAAGTTCTCTCAGAGGCTGTTAGCACCTGACTCTTCCCAGATATTGAAAGGAGTGTGGCCGTGAGCCCAGCTACAGCGCTGGGACGGACGCCTGGGCCAGCACAGAGGCTGAAAGACAGGAGAGGAGAGCTGTGCACGGTCCCAAGCAGTAAAGGGATGCTGGCCGTGCCTGCTGTGCTGGCTTTTGGGGACCCTGAGCCTGTGTATCTTCCTACATTTGTCAAGCACCTATTGTATGCCAGAGGCTGTTAGACATGAGGGACCTGTGAAGAAGCAGACGGACATGATCCCTGCTCTAGCAGGGGATACTCGCAGCCCTTACTCGGAGCCAGGCCAGGCTCTGGCACTTTGTCATGGATTAGCTCCTCCACTCTCCAAACAAGCCTGTGTGGAAGGACAAATGGGAATGAGGCCACAAGGCCCAGAGACTTGTCCAGAGCGAATTGGGAACTGCAGTGAGTGAACACCGAGGCCACTGCCTCCCTGCCCAAAGGACCCACCTTAGCAGGGGCGAGGGACCCTCCACGGGAGGCACCAACAGCTGAGACCTGACTGGCTTCCTTAGAGCCTGCTACCTGCCTTAGGAAGAAAGCAGGGAGCCAGCCCCATCTTTCCATCCTCGGTGCCCAGGACCCAACTGGAAATTCCCAGCAGCCCTTTCTACACTTTCCTCCCCCTGCACCTGCTCTGGCCAGTGCCCACGGTCAACCCAGGGGACTCAACTTGCTCCAGGACCGTTTTGTCCATTCTAAGTGTTTTCATGAGAAGTTCCCTCTCTGTTGTCAGCTGATATTGAGCCCAGAAGTGAGTAAATGAGACCAAACAATGTTTAAAGTTTGTGATCAGTTTTGGGGGGAAACTGCCGCAGAACATTATGTTCAAAAGAGTTAAACTAGAAAACGTGTGAGGCCTTGACCTTCTCAGCTCTGTAGGGGGTGTGGCGTGGATGGCTCCGTGGTTGGAGCCCAGCCGTCTGCAGGGCCCTCAGAGCCGGTGTGGACAGGTGTGATGGAGCCTGGCCGGCGGCAGAGAAGCCGCTGCATCCCGTGACCAGAGCGGCCGGCAGCGGGGCCGCAGCGCGCTCTCGGCCCCTTGTCTCAGGGGCGCCCAGCGGGGGTGGGCAGGACGCTCTGCGGGCGCATTGCTTGGCTCCACCGCAAGCGCCAGAGTTTTGCAAGGAGCTGCCGGTGTTGGGCGAGCCGGGGCTTGGGGGGTTGGGGGGTTCTCCCCGTAGAAGGTGAAGCCTGCAAGGACGCTGCCCTCAGCCACCCTGCCCGCAAAGCCCGAACCAGCTCCCCGGGACTTGTGACCCCCACGAACAGCCCCGGGCAAACTCCGCCAGGGACCAGGTTCTGCTGCGTCCGTCGGTCCGCAGGGGCCCGGCGGGGCAGCGGGAGGCCTCGTCCACGCGGGTCGTGCGCCTGGGTCGCCTCCCGGGAAGACGCGCGGAGGGACTTGCTTGCGGCCGGCGAGGGCAGCAGTGGTGGCGTGGGGAGGGCCAGACTCGGTCCGGCCCGGGAGCGCGGGGAGAGGGGCACGGGGAGCCGTGGCGGGGGGTGGGGGGTGGGGTTGCTGCGTGGCTCGGGGCAGGAGAAGTCGGCCCGGCTCAGGAGTGGGGCGGGCGGGGCGGCCGGGGGTGGGGGAGCGGGCGGGATCGGGGCGGGGCGGGCTCCCGGCTCCGCGCTCTGTCCGCCCCCGCGTCCGCGCCGCGCGCCTCTCGCTCCCGCCCCGCCTGTGCCGCCGCCGCGGCCGCGGGCGAAGCAACTTCACGAGCGCCCCGGCCGGCCGGACCCCGACGCCTCCCCCGGCCCAGCGCAGAGCCCGCCGAGGCCATGGACGCGCTGGCCTGGCTGCTGCCCCCGCTCCTGCTGCTCTGCGCGCGCCAGCACCGCGGCGCCAGGTGAGCGAGGCCGCGTCCGCGCTGCGCCGGGGGTCGCCCTGGGTGGGGAGCCCCGCGCCGGCAGAGACCCGGCTGCCGGGATGGAGCGCGGCGCGGACCCCCGGTCGCCCCAGCTCTCCCGGGGCGCCCCCGACTGCGTCTCCCCCGCGGGCCGTCCTCTCCCGCCGCGCCGTCGCCTGGGTGCTGTCCGCCGTCTCGGTGCTGAACCGGCGCCACCCGGGTGGACGAGGTCGTCGGGGCCGCCCCCCCATTCTCCCCGGTACCCGGGCTCGCGTGGTGAGCTCCGGTTCCTCGGCCCCAGCCAGCACTTGGCCGGTCCCTGGCTGGCTGGTGCCCTTCCAGGTGGGGGCTGGACGCTCAGCGTGGCACAAGCTGCAAACAGGCAGGAGGGATGGGTCCTGAGAACACAGGCAGGTGGCTGTCCCCTTCGTAGGGGAGCAGGGCTACACCGGCTTCTGCGGCCCTTAGCAGGTCTTGGTGGACAAGAAGGCACGTCGTAAGGGCTGAGTATGGTTATGGAAGAGCGCGCACCCAGGATGCTCTGGGCTCTCCTTTTAGGGGCCATTTCAAATGCTCTCGACTGAACTCAAGTGTGCAGGTAGAAGGGAGCCAGGTGACCAGGGCAGAGGAAAGACTGGTGATTTCTTCCTACCTGTGTGTGCGGGGAGGCTGTCTCCCCAGTAAAGGAAGAGGCAAAGAAGAAAGGGCTCCTTGGGCTGAGCCTCCTTCCCTTTGGCTTCCAGGGACCAACATGGTCCCAGCTCGTTTTCTCAAGGGGACTTGAAGTGGGCTCTGGGTCTCTGGCCACGTTCCGTGGAGTAGTGAGGGGCCTTTTTGAAAATCAACTCAGGGCAAGGGCTGCAGAAAAACAAGAGCAAAAACGGCCCCCCACCGGCCCGGTGGCACAGCAGTTAAGTGCGCACATTCCGCTTTGGCGGCCCGGGGTTCGCTGGTTTGGATCCTGGGTGTGGACATGGCACCGCTTGGCACACCATGCTATGGTAGGCATCCCACATATAAAGTAGAGGAAGATGGGCACGGATGTTAGCTCAGGGCCAGTCTTCCTCAGTGAAAAGAGGTGGATTGGCAGCAGTTAGCTCAGGGCTAATCTTCCTCAAAAAAAAAAAAAAAAGGCCCCCCAGCGTTGTGGACTTCATGGTGCACCAACTGATGTGCAGACTTTGGAAACTGGAAGGGGCGGAACATCAGCCTGTGTTTCAGCTGTAGGCACTCAGGCAGCATGCAACACTCAGGGGTGTGTGGGGGGGGGCGGGGGTCAGGGTTTCCTTGTCAGAGTGGAGGGGGGCAGAGCCAGGAAGGCCTGGGTCCAGCCGCAGACATGGCCGTCGCGCCCAAGATCACAGGCAGTGTGGAGGCGGCCCCTGTCCTCGGGAGAGCTTAGCTCTCTTTGCAAGCCCCATGGCCTCTGTCCTTTCTCCTTTTCCTACTTCATGGTACCAGGGAGGCCAAAGCACTGAGGTGAGGCTGTAGACGCACATGCTGGACGCCCGGGATCAGTTTCTGGCCCAGGCCGACAGCCGCATAGCTGAGATTCTGAAATCCATGCCGCTCTGAACCCCAAAGTCTTAGCCCAAGTTTGACACCAAGACTCGTTTGGTAGCGAAGCCTGTTCTGCTCTGACATGAGGCTCGTTTTGTATTTATTCATCCTACTTTTGGGGCGTATTTATCTATTTCCTGCTGGGAAATTCTCCAGACCCCCCTCTAAGTCCGTGTGCACCATATCACCTTCCTAGAATCTGAAACATTCTGGACTCAGACCCCCATCTGGCTTGGGGTGTTGGGTGAGGGATGGGCCTGTTTGCCTGTGCAGGAAGGCTGAGAGCCCTGGCTGAGAAGAGAGCCTCTGGGCTTTGCAAGCCTTGGTGGGCGGCCTACAGACATCACAGTGCTGTCCATTCGGGGCCTCTTCTCCCATTAGCTTCAGTGTCCCTTCACTCTGGAAACCAGGAGGACAGCATCCTCCCTTCCCTCGCTCTCATCCTTGTAGCGGTATGGGAGGACAGTGGGACTAAGAGGAGTGCCTGTTCTGGCTGCCTCTGCTCAGTCTGGAGCCCAGGGGTTCCTGGTGGGAATGGCTCAGTGGGGTAAGAAGGGACTGCGCTGTGCAGCATTTGTGGGTTGGGTCAAAGCCATGCATTCTCTGAGTCTGAAGATCTGCTCACACAGCAGGAACCCAAGCTTGCCAGCTGCACACCCAAGTGGGTGGCCCTCCCCGGGCTGCTGGCACCTCCATCTCCCTGGAGAAGCTGTGCCCGCAGCTCCTGCCTCGCCAGCTCACGGCGCGATCGTCGTGGTGTTCCTCTTCGCCTTGGTAACTGAGGTGCCAGCGTGGCTGGTGTTGCTCTAAAAGCAGAGCTGCCAGGGATCCGTGGGCACTGTGGAAGGATGCTCGGAGGGGGGAGGGCCCCACTGCCTCGCTCAGCTACGCCCACCTTCCCTTTCTGTGCCCAGGGGCACAGATAAGTGACAAGGGTGGGCTTGTTTCTCAATGGGGCCAAGAGAGGGAGGGAGGCTTGATGACCCAAGAGCAGTCCCAGGTGGAAGCTGCCAGTGTTTTCAGGGTGGCTGCTTTGCCTTGGGAGTCAGAACTTCTGTTCGTCTACCCAAAGGAACCCCACGCCTAGGCCATCGCTGGGTTCCAAGGCTGACAGATGAGTCTGAAGTTCTCTCCCAAGATGCTGGTCAGTCACTACATTCTTACCCCAAGCTGAGCTCCCCCCACGTGGAGAGTGTACCCTACCCACCCTGTTAACTCTGCCTGAACCGAAGGAGGAGAGCAGAGCCCTCCCAAACCCAGACGGGCATGTAGTGCATCCTCCCTGGCCCTCTGGCCCTCCCCGTCTCTTTGCAGCTGGAAAAACAACTGACCCCTGTCCCAGGTGAGAGGTGACACGGGGGGGGGGTGTCTGTTAGCCATGACACAGGCTAAGATTCTGCTGGTATCCTGCCGCTTCCAGGCAAGCTTCATGGTGAGAGGCTTAACGCAGGCCCTGCCCTCGTGCCCCCGAGTGCGCTTGGGACCAGGGCGGAGGGAAGGTGTGACCGCCTGTGCCACCACCCTGAGGCCAGGGAAGGGCAGTGTCTCCTAACGACCTCGTTCCAGGCAGGCCTGCTGCTGCAGCAAATGGCAGCTGGGTGCGTCCAAAAATAAAGCCTCGTTTGAATCCCTTTACACCTGACCTTCAGGGTGACCTCCATTTGCATTTTTAATCGTGCTTCACTTGGGGCCAGGACTCAGTTTAATTCCTTCTTACACTTTGTTACCAAGGTGCCTGCCCTCTCCCCGCCCTGGCCGAGGTGGCCCTGGGCACAGATCTGGGTTTGCAGGTTTCCTTAGCTACAGAACTCCTGGTTCAAATTCAACCATCTTCAAGAGTGTGGGAGACATTCGACGGGTCTGGACCCTCCCTTGCTGGTGCTGCCCCAACCCAGCAGCCCTCGAGGGCTTCTGGAACCCACTGGACTGTCCAGCGCGTGAGGCAGGCGTTCAGGCCGGCAGACTGAGCAGCAGAGCTCATTCTGCCCCCTCCCACCCCCCGCTGCTCCAGCCAGAAACCCCAGGTCCCGGGGCGTCACCCCAGTGGGCCAGGCCCCTTCCTACCTCAGGTGTGTTTGCCTCCCTCCCCGCACCGTTCCGTCTGGTCCAGCCCAGCATCACCCCAACCCCTGTGACAGCCCAGATTCATTTGCTTGATTCCCCCGTGACACGTCCCGTTCCTTCACCAGAATCCTGTTCTGAGAATCTAATGCAGCCCCTTGTCCAGGGCCCCACGTCCACTCCTTGACCCTGGAGGAGTTCTGAGGTCCATCCCTCTCTGCTCTTCGCCACGACGCCTCCCGCTCCCCCTCCACGCCCCATGGCACGGAACCCTCGCTCGCCTCCCCTCTCTTCTCTGCCATGGTCCACAGTTCTCTGCCTTTGGGCTCCAATGTCACTTTCTCAGGGAGGCTGTCCCCCACCCTCCCCCCTCAACCAGAGGGGGTCCTGACCTCCCCTTTCTGTAACTCTCATCACACTTAAAGCCACTTGCTTTGTCCCCCTCACAGACTCTGACCTCCACGTGGGCCTGGGCCATGACTGTCCTGGTCATGGTGTCCTGACCCCAGAGGGGGCATGGGGCTGTATCTCAAGGCAGGACTAGGAGAGGGGATGGAGGGTTCAGTGGGGGTGGGGGGACTCAGCATGAGGAAATGGGGGTCAGACGGTGGAGGGACTGGAGGGGGTATCTAGAAGAGGGGACACTGGAGAGGGCGGGAGTCAGGGAACAATTGCCACAGGCCTGGGGACAGGTGAGGGGCTTGCTGAAGCAGAGGGGGGGTCTGGAGGGGGAAGCCTGGAGATAGAGGCTCAGAGGAAGCCTCGCTTGGCTCTGGAGGAGCAGGGATCCAGAGGAGGCCAGAGCTGGAGAGACGGGGTCATGGGCTGCAGTGGGCCCATGGGGTGCTGGTGAAGGGGCTGGACGGGGCCTCCACTTGGCTGTACTGACAGGCGCAATGGGAGCGGGAGCCATGTGCCAGACTGCAGCTGGATGGGAGACAGTCCCTGAGGGTGCAGGAGGCCAAGGGGAGCCTGGGGTGTGGCTCCCACCGCTGGGAGCGGACAGTGGCCAGCTGTGTGGTGGGAGCCTCAAAGGGACGGTGGTCTCCTCAAGGTGGCCACGAGGACCCAGAGTGGGGCACCTGGGCACGTGGCCATGGCTGGCTTTGGGGATCTGTCTCCAGGGAGAGTGAGCCATGGCCTCAGGGTCCCAGCAGCCCCTTCATCCAGGTCCTAGCCCCGGTGTCTCCCCCGCAGGCTCTGGCCAGGCTTGGGGCCCAGGGTGACTTGGAGGCCTTGGCCCAAGTTGCTCCCCAGGGAATAGGTGTGATTCAGAGAGTAACAGGAGGGTTATCTTTGAGTGCCTTCCTCGTTCCCTGTGCTCAGATTGAGGGGAAATGCCCCTCCCCACCGGGAGCTGCAGGAGGGAGGGTTCTGAGTTTCCTGGGGCTCCTGCAACAAGTGACCACAAACCGGGGGTCTTAAAACTAGGGAGATTTATTTTCTTATAATTCTGGTGGCCGGAACTCTGAGACAAAGGTGTGGGCAGGGCCAGATCCCTCTGAGGCTCTGAGGGAGAGTCGGCTCCAGGCCTCTCAGCTCCTGGTGCGGCCGGAGTCCTTAGCTTGTAGACACATTACTCCAGTTGCTGCCTCTGCTGTCACATGGCCTTCTCCCTGCGTGTCTCTGTTTTTTCTTCTTATAAGGACATCAGTCATTGGATTTAGGGCCAACCCTAATCCAGAATGACCTCATGTTAACTAATTACATCTGCAAGGACCCTATTTCCAAATAACGTCCCATTCTGAGGTTCTGAGTAGACATGAATTTTGGGGGACACTGTTCATCCCAGGACAGGTGAGCAGAAGAAGGGGTGGGCAGGTGAAGCTGCTGGGGAGCTCAGTGCTTCTGGCAGTCTGGGGTCTGAGGGCCACAAGACGCCTGCCACCTGTGGGACATCCTTTGTGGCCCTGCCAGGGACAAATGTGACCAGCACAGGCTGTCAGTGAGATTGGCCCATTGCCAGTGGGCATGGCCCCACTGCTCTGGGGTCAGGCTAAGCCCCAGAAGCACATGGCAATTTGGGGATCTCTGGGGCCTGCCTGGGAAAGGACAGAGAGCAGGAGGCCAACCTGCAGCCTCCCCATGGCCCCTCGTCCTGGCCCTGGGTCCTGGGTTTGGGACCTTATCTGCCCCCTTCACCCACCACGGCCCTCAACCTCCTGGTCACACGTCTTTTCTCCTGAGTTACCTCTTGTAGGACACTTTGCCCTCAGAGGCTGAAAGGGTGACCATATGCCCTTGTCGAGGTCCTCCTAGGCCTATTGGATGCAGGACCCCAGGGATGGGGACTCTGGCGCAGGCCACCCTCTATGGGCTGGCTGTGGAGGAAGCCTGGGGGCTTGGCTCGGGCTGGGGACTCTGCCTGACCCAGACAGCCTCCCTTGAGGCCGGGTGGGTGGGGCGGAAGCTGAGCAGAGATGCGGATGGAAAAGACCGAGGAATCCTGGGCCCTGCACCCTCTGGGGCTCCCTGTTTCGAGGGTGAGTTCCTGGGACTGACCAGGTCCAGCCTGGAGGGGCCCTCGCATGGTCCTCCCTGTCCACCCCAGGCTCTGTGCCTGGAGCCCTGCCTGTGACCAGTGGGCCTGCATTTCCAGAGCAATGAATGACATTGGGGACTATGTTGGCTCCAACCTGGAGATATCCTGGCTCCCTAACCTGGACGGCCTGATGGAGGGCTATGCCCGGAACTTCCGGCCCGGCATTGGAGGTGAGAGTGGCCAGCAAGGGTAGGGACAGGCCGCTGGGTCCAGCTGTGGGTGTGAGCCCGCTTGACTCTGGGTGGGCTCCCCTGCGGGTGCATCAGACCTCAAGTACCAGCCCCCCAGGGAGACGGCCATGATGGTGGATCTTCTCAGGCCTCATGGCAGACTTGCACCAAGATGGTCCTCCCTGCGAACCCCTGGCTGTCCTCCCCCTCCTGCCTGCCTGGGCTGTCGCTGGGTGGAGAGTCTGGTCTGGCCAAGTGGCCAGGGGTGCTGGGGCCTGGCCTCACTCAGCCCCACCGGACTCGTGTCCTGCTCTTTCCTCATAGGCCCCCCTGTGAATGTGGCACTCGCCATCGAGGTGGCCAGTATCGACCACATCTCGGAGGTGAACATGGTAGGTGCTGGCCCACCTCCACCCCACCTCTCGGCCATGTGTCCCCAGGAGAGGAGCAGGCTGATGGCCAGGGCCCCTCCCACCTTCCCCCGCAGGAGTACACCATGACGGTGTTTCTGCACCAGAGCTGGCGGGACAGCAGGCTGTCCTACAACCACACCAACGAGACCCTGGGCCTGGACAGCCGCTTCGTGGACAAACTGTGGCTCCCAGACACCTTCATTGTGAACGCCAAGTCCGCCTGGTTCCATGACGTGACGGTGGAGAACAAGCTGATCCGGCTGCAGCCCGATGGGGTGATCCTCTACAGCATCCGGTAAGACCCGGGACCCGCCCACCAGCCCGCTGCAGGGAAAACCCAGGACGCTCTGCTGGGAGCTGGGCGGGCTAGTTATTCCTGAAAACAGCAGCTGCTTATAAAATGTCAAGTAGTTTTTTGGCCAACATGGTGCCTTTTGTTTTTTAAATTGGGGTGAAATTCACACATTGTAAAATTAACCATTTTAAAGTGAACAATTCAGGGGCCGGCCCCGTGGCCGAGAGGTTAAGTTCGTGCGCTCCATTGAAGGTGGCCCAGCGTTTTGTCGGTTCGAATCCTGGGTGCGGACATGGCACCACTCAATGAATCACGCTGAGGTGGCGTCCCACATGCCACAACTAGAAGGACCCACAACTAAGAATATACAACTATGTACCGGGGGGCTTTGGGGAGAGAAAGGAAAAAAAATAAAATCTAAAAAAATAATAATAATAAAAAATAAAGTAAACAATCCAGTGGCATTTAGCACATTCACAATGTTATGCAAACATTACCTTTATCTAGTTCCAGGGTATTTTCGTCCCCCCAAAGGGAGACCCCATCCCATCAAGCAGTCACTCCGCAGTGCCCCTTCCCCAGCCCCTGAAACCACCAACTTGCTTCCTGTCTCTATGGATTTGCCTATTCTGCACATGTCGTACAAAATGAATCTTATGCTATGTGACCTTTTGTGTCTGCCGTCTTTCACTTGGCATAGCGTTTTTGAGCTTCATCCGTGCTGTAACGTTCATCAGGGCTTCATTCCTTTCTGTGGCTGGGGAACCCTTGCTGCATGGATGGCCCAGTTTGCGTGTCCACTCGCCCATCCACAGACACCTGGGCTGTTTCCACCTTTTGGCTTTTGTGAGTCATGCTGCTATGAGCATACATGTGCGTCTATTTGCTTAAACACGTGTTTTCTGACAAGTGCCTTTTAAAAATGGAATTAATTGCCAAGATTTTAAAACTCAGGAGATTTATAGAAGAATCTAAATTCTCTTGAAAGATCAGAACACTTGGCAATGGGGGCCTTTTCCTGCGCTGCATGTTCAGCAGGAACGCCTGGGGGTCGTCCCGGGGGGCATGCCTTCTGGACCTCCGACTAAGCCAGGCATTTTGAAGGGTGAGGAGAGTGAATGAACTCTCATTCTTTTTTTTTTTTAAAGGATTGGCCCTGAGCTAACATCTGTTGCCAATTTTTCTTTTTTTTCCCTCTTCTCCCCAAAGCCCCCCGGTACATAGATGTATGTTCTCGTTGTGAGTGCCCCTGGTTGTGCTGTGTGGGACACTGGCTCAGCATGGCCTGATGAGCAGTGCCATGTCCGCACCCAGGATGTGAACCGGTGAAACCCTGGGCCACCGAAGCAGAGCACGCGAACTTAACCACTTGGCCTCGGGGCCGGCCCTTCTAGTTCTTGATTCCTGAAGAAAGACCCTCAGATGTGTTTCCACTGATGAGTTTCCAGTTTCCGCCCAGATGCGGGCACCTTGCCCACAAAGCTTGAGAGGCCGCTTGGCCGGCGCTCCTGCGAGGCAGCCCCTCTGGGCAGACACAGGGCCGTCTCCACTTGTTGGGGGCAAGGGAGCTGCTGGATCAGGGCTGGTGGCCTCCCCACTGGGGATCTCACTGGCGTGTTGTCTGGGCAGAATCACCTCCACGGTGGCCTGTGACATGGACCTGGCCAAGTACCCCATGGACGAGCAGGAGTGCATGCTGCACCTGGAGAGCTGTGAGTGCCGGCTGGGCCCGGGACGGGGTGGGGGCTGCGCTCTGGGCGGCCATGCTGGCTTCTCCACGGCTGGTGTGGGACTCAGACTGTCAGGGCCTGTGCAGCCAGCCTGGCCTGGGGGCAGGGAGGCACCTGGGACGGGGCATCCATGGAGGGAGAGACCTGGGCAGGAAGAGAAGGGACCGGAAGGTCTAAGCAGCATAGCCCTCCTCCCACTGGGCGGTGCCGTGCCTGGGTCGGCCGGCCGGCCCTTGCAGTCCAGACAAGACATATATCTGCATCACTGGGCCAGCATGGCAGCCCCTGCAGGTCACTTGGTGATGGTGACCTGCACTTTTCCCGGCACTTCTGTCCCTGACCACCTGCCTGAAGTGTGGCCGTGGCCCCAGGCCTCCTTGCTCCTGGCTGGGTCTTCCTGCACTGTCCCCTCTCTCTGCTGTATTAGGCTCCCCGCTTGGGCAGGGCACTCCTGCCAGGGGCTGCCGGGGGCTGGGGGGTTCGGGCTCTGCTGCCCATCTGTGGGTTCTCCTGCAGATGGCTATTCGTCAGAGGATATCGTCTACTACTGGTCAGAAAACCAGGAGCAGATCCACGGTCTGGACAAGCTGCAGCTGGCCCAGTTCACCATCACCAGCTACCGGTTCACCACAGAGCTGATGAACTTCAAGTCGGGTAACTTGGCCTCTGGTGGCCTCTTCCTGTGAGCCCGGGTTGTGGTTTTCTAGCGCTCTAACAGAGCCACTAGCAGGCTCTGAGGGCCGTGTGGATGCAGCTGGAAAATCACTGACGGGCACAGGCTGGGCCCGACCGAGGGACTAAGGATATGCCACAGTGCAGACATGGGTCAGATTTTCTTCATCTTATTCCTCGGTCCTTCATCGCTTCCCAGGGGCTAGCGGCAGTCCACGTTGGGTGCCTGAGGGTGTGGGGGTCTCCCTGAGCCCCAGGACTGCAGGGGCTCTGGGGTGGGGACAAGGCTCCTGGGGCTGCCGTGCGTCCTAGCCCCTCCTGCCCCTCCCCCACCCCTGCTGCCTGACCATCAGAGCCAGTGAGCCCAGCCTGGCTCTTGCCTTGAGCTTGGCTCTGCATGGAGGAGGGCTGGGAGAGAAGGAGGTGAGCCAACCCCACTGTGGGAGGGTCCCTCTGGGCCAGTGCAGCAATGTTAGAATCCTGCCTCTGGGTGGCCCTGTGGCAGGGCCGGCCTCTCTCCTAAGGCCAGGCCCAGGGCCCGAGGACCCCTGACCCGTCAGGCTGTGTGGGAAAGGTGGGGAAGGCAGGGGTCTAGCGTCATCCTTCTTCTGAAGCTGGCAGTGGCCCTCAGTGCCTGCCAAACCCTCCTCTTCCCCCGAGTGCCATGGTGTGTGGCAGGTCAGGCGAGGGACGTGCTGGGTCCTGACAGGGGCGGTCCCCCTGCAGCCGGCCAGTTCCCCCGGCTCAGCCTGCACTTCCACCTGCGGAGGAACCGGGGCGTCTACATCATCCAGTCCTACATGCCCTCCATCCTCCTGGTCGCCATGTCCTGGGTGTCTTTCTGGATCAGCCAGGCCGCAGTGCCCGCCAGGGTGTCTCTAGGTATGGGGCCCTGGCCTGTCCTCCGAGGGAGCTGGTGGGAGGGCAGGAGCCCAGGAACAGGACCGCCACCCCATTAGTCATGAGCCCGGGCCTTGCCCTCCAGCCCCTCAGGCCTGTGGCCAGCCAGGCCAGGCCTGGTCAGAGGAGCCTGACCTGCACCTGGGCTGAGATGGGGTGAGGGTGGTGAGATGGCAGGGGCTCCAGCAATGTTGCCACCTGTTCCTGCCAGGCATCACCACGGTGCTGACCATGACCACGCTGATGGTCAGTGCTCGCTCCTCCCTCCCACGGGCGTCAGCCATCAAGGCGCTGGATGTGTACTTCTGGATCTGCTATGTCTTTGTGTTTGCCGCACTGGTGGAGTACGCCTTTGCCCACTTCAATGCTGACTACCGGAAGAAGCAAAAGGCCAAGGTCAAGGTCACAGAGCAGAGGGCCGAGGTGAGGCTGGCAGGGCTGGTTCTTTCACGTTCAGGACCAAGGACAGCGCCCCACACCCTGCGCACGCCTGGCTCCGGGTGGTGGGGGCACATGTTCCTGGGTCCAGCCGGGGGCTTCTACCAGCTGCTCTGGGGATGTCACTTGCAGCCTGGGCTCCAGGAGAGCAGGCCCAGGTCCTCAGCCCCCACCTGCTGCGGGTCACAGCGGGGCTCGCCGAGGGATGGAGCTGCTGGCCTGGGTGGGGGTCCCCGTTGTGCAGGCGGGCTGGCCGCTCAGCCCTGCGTCCTCCTCCTCCTCCTCCCTGGGCAGATGGATGTGAAGAACGCCATCGTGCTCTTCTCCCTCTCGGCCGCGGGTGTCACCCAGGAGCTGGCTGTGTCCCGCCGGCAGTGCCGTGTGCCCGGGAACCTCATGGGCTCCTACAGGTCGGTGGAGGTGGAGACTGGGGAGACCAAGAAGCAGGGTGGGCCCCACTCGGGGGCTCAGGGGGGCCTCCGTGCACTTTTCAAGCCCATTGACGCGGACACCATTGACATCTACGCCCGTGCTGTGTTCCCCGCGGCCTTCGCTGCCGTCAACGTCATCTACTGGACAGCCTACACCATGTGAGGCTGGGGGCGGGGCTTCACTTGTCCTGCTGCCCAGAGGCTCTGGGGAGAAAGGCCCCTTGGATGGGTGTGCCTGCTCCATGTCTCAAAGTGGGGACGACAACAGACCACATAGAACAAGAGGGAAGCCTCGGCCTCCCTAAGCCCCTCGCTGTCCCCACCCTCCCGGACACCGCCTGGGCTCTCCCACATGCCTGCCCTGCAGACACCCCGGCCCAGCTCCTCCTTCCCAGCGCTAGAGCCGCCTGACCCTGAGGTTGGGCCAGGTGGGCGCAGGGCCCTGAGTGGGCTATGCATTTGGCTCAGAAACAGCCCTGATTCTAGGACTTTGCTCCGTGGGACTGGGACCAGGGAGCAGGAGGAGCCCAGGTGTGGACGGTGCTCATTGTCTGGTGAAATGGTGGAGAAGGACGTTCGTGGGCCTTTAGTCCCAGCATGAAATAAAACAAAGCCTTTGGCCGCCGGTTCCTTTCTCTGTTGCTGCGGCTGGGCTGTGGTGTCCTCTCCCGGTGCCTGAGCCGCACCTGGTGCCTGGAGCGCTCTCCTCCAGCCGCGGCCTCGAGGGGCTTGGGACAGAGGGACGTGGAGGCAGACTCAGGACAGAGGGGCTCAGGGGCTGTGTCCTGGAGGCTGAGCCGTGTGGCCATGTACAGGGCATCAGTGAGAGGGGCAGAGATGCAGGGGGCTGTGTCCTGGAGGCTGAGCCGTGTGGCCATGTACAGGGCATCAGTGAGAGGGGCAGAGATGCAGGGGGCTGTGTCCTGGAGGCTGAGCTGTGTGGCCATGTACAGGGCATCAGTGAGAGGGGCAGAGATGCAGGGGCTGTGTCCTGGAGGCTGAGCCGTGTGGCCATGTACAGGGCATCAGTGAGAGGGGCAGAGATGCAGGGGCTGTGTCCTGGAGGCTGAGCCGTGTGGCCATGTACAGGGCATCAGTGAGAGGGGCAGAGATGCAGGGGGCTGTGTCCTGGAGGCTGAGCCGTGTGGCCATGTACAGGGCATCAGTGAGAGGGGCAGAGATGCAGGGGGCTGTGTCCTGGAGGCTGAGCCGTGTGGCCATGTACAGGGCATCAGTGAGAGGGGCTCAGGGGCTGTGTCCTGGAGGCTGAGCCGTGTGGCCATGTACAGGGCATCAGTGAGAGGGGCAGAGATGCAGGGGTCTGGAGGGGCTTGAGGAGTCACAATGCCCCCTTGGTTTCCTGGTCCCACAGCCAGGCTGCCACTGCAGTGCCTTCTCAGATGTGGTGAGGGGAGAACAGAGGCCACCAAGGCCCCACAAACACCCCCCGGCCCCTCCCCACTTCTGCTGCCATCACGGACGTGGGGTGACAGGCCACAGCTTGACAACCCTCGGTCATCGGAGATCTGACAGGCAGCTGTGACTAAGGGGTCCACATTTTCCATGGCACCAAAGCAGAGCAGGTCATGACACCGGAAGACACAGAGGCTGCAATCTGAGGAGCAGCTGTGTGGGCTCTGCTGTCTGCTGAGCTTTGGGGATGCTGGCTCCCACGGACAGGGTCAGCCAGGCCCAGTGCCCTGCTGTGATCAGGGCGGTGGCCAGATTGTGGCCCCACTGGCCCCGTGGTGCACCTCTCAGGGTGGCCCCACTCCAAGCCACCTTGAGGGGAGCATGACAGTGACTCTGTGTGAACCAAAATTGTGCCCTCAGCTGGGGGAACCTGTTGAGGGGTTTGCAGTGGCCCCAGGCCGTGGGGGCAGAATGCTGGAGGAGGCTCGCCATGGGCAAGGTTTATCTTGCAGTGACCGTTGAGGTCCAGCTGTTCCAGCCCAGGGGTGCAGGGCCCAGCTACTTCCCAAAGGACAGGCCGTGTCTGAGGGCAGAGGAGGACGTTGGCCCCTCTGCCCAAACCACAGCCCAGGGCTTGCCACCTCCACCTCCATCTCCAGCTTGAAGGCTTCTCGCCCCCTATGGATCCCTCTGGCACCAGGCTGCCCCTTTGGGCCCCGGCTGTAAAGAACTAGGCTGCAGGACTTGGCAGCATCATCCCAGGGGGTGGGGTGGTCAGGGAGCAGGGCTTCCAGGCTCCAGTGTGACCAGGAGCTGCAAATGGGGAGGACCTGGGGACGAGCCGAGCAGGTGGCCAAAGAGCTGCAGAGCCTGGATGTGGGTCAGCTGGGCTCTAGGCCACCTTTGGACAGTGGGGGCGGCAGACTAAGCCTGACCAGCTCTATGAATGCGGACAGCGATGCCCAGGGACGGTGGCCCCTTTCTCCCCTTCCCCACCTCGACACCCTCTCATCTGGGTGACCCTGCGCAGGACCACTGCTTTCCTCCTCCCTGGAACCCAAAGAGTTGCCCTGGGGTGAGGGGTCCAAGCCCCAGATGGTGCACTGAAGGTGCCAGTCTGGGCCCAAGACTGCACACACCACCCTCCACCCAGGAGCACCTAGGGTCCTGCCCCAAGGCTCGGCCCTCTGCCCAGGCCTCCAGCAGGATGCGCAGATAGGGTCAAGGGTCACAGAGCTGCCAGGCTCACCTGGATGCAGAGGCTGGGGGGCCAACTCCCCACTGCTGCCAGGACCCTGCCCACCCCATGCCGCCTCTCCCCGCCTTCACCACTGCTTGCAGGCTGCCCTCCTTCTGCTGCACGTACCCACAAGGAGCTATTTAAAGCCGGCCTTTGTGACGGCCTCGGGCACCCACGCAGCGAGGCTCACCCGGGCAGAAGCCTCCGCTGATTCCATAGCCAGCCATCTCCTCCTCAGCCCGCAGGCTGCTATTTCTGCCCACAGACTCACAGGGCCAGGAAGAAGCAACGGGAAGGGCGATGCTTTTTAAACCCGAGTTCTATTCTGGTGGTGATGACACGAGCAGATGGAAGGCCAGGGGCGGATCGAGGTTTGCAGCTGAGAGGAGCCGGCTTGGGAAGGGAGTGTCAGCACCTGCGGCCGGCTCCACGGGCAGGGAGGTGGCCTGGGCTCCGTATGCGCCTCGTTCCAGCAGGGACAGTCTTTGGGGGCTGGCAACTTCCTCGTCCGTCGTCCCTAGTGGAGCCTGGAAGGTGTGTAGACTCTTAGACGCTTACCTGAGAGCAGAGACAGCTCTCCCCAAGGCTGGAGGGGCAGGAGGGGCAGGAGACAGTGCCCTGGCTTCCCTCCCTTGCCTGTAGCAGGGGCGAGACGAGCGCTGGCCCTGTCCTCTAAGTGGGGTGGAGGGCACACTCGCCAAGTGGAGTTCACGCCTGGGGACATTGTTGGGCTCCCTCGAAGGCACAGGCTGAGACAAGGACTTGGGTGCAGGAAGCTTTTTTGGGGGAGTGTCAGTGCCCTGGGGTGGCCGTAACAAAGTGCGCATGCTGGGGGGCCTGAAACAGCAGAGACCCATCCTCTCCCCGTCTGGAGGCCAGAGGTCCACGGTCCATGCGCTGGCACAACGGGCTCCTCCCGGAGCTCTGAGGGAGAATCATGCCAGGCCTCTCTCCGGCACCTGGTGCTGCCGCGACCCTGGGCATTGCTTGGCTTGTAGACACATCACCCTGATCCCTGCCTACATTGTCACGTGGTGTTTTTCTCTGTGCGCCTCTCCTCTTCTTATCAAGACACCTGCCATCAGATTTAGGACCTTCAAATCCAATATGACTTCATCTTAACTAGTTAGAGCTGCAAAGACCCTATTTCCAAATAGGATCACATTGTGAGGTTCTGGGTGGACATGCATTTCAGGGGACACTATTCAACCCAGTCCCAGGGGTGATATGCCTGAAGCAGGGGCAGGGGGTTGGGAGGGAGGAGGAAGGAAGAAAAGCCAATGAGGCCCTTTACTGGCCTGGGGCAGCCAGACCCGATCCTGCGGGGCTCCACAGAGCACGTGGATGCAGCCCTGAATTGTCCTTTATCACCAACTGCACCCCCTCCTGCTCTGCGATGGAGGGAGCTAGAGGTGGCAGCTGCTTACAGCAGAGGCAGCGCAGGGGCCGCGGCACCCGCACCACGGCAGCTGGGAGCCACCCACAGCACTCACGTTGGCTCCGCATGTCACTGGTTCTTCAAGGTGGTGGCTGTCACAGCAGCAGTAGCCATAAAAGACAACCTAGGGCCAGTGGGACAGGCCGCAGTCCATCCCCTCGGCTGCCCCAAGCCTGAGGCCGTAATTGAGGGTCATCCTCTCTGTCCTCTCCCACCTGCCCTTGGCCAGCACTTCTGCTCCTTAAGTAACTGCCTGACGTGGTGACCCAGATCCTGGTCCTGAGGGCCGAGGCTGCATACCCTTGTCCTCACCAGGCTGCAGTGGCCCACTCAGTGCCCACTGGGTGTCGAAGCACCCAGAGGTGAATCCTATGAAGTTGGAAACCAAGTGTTCTGCTCACATTTCAGCCTTGGGAGGTTTTCCACTTGCCGCTGTCACACTGTCCTTCAATGTCACCCTGGAGTGGGCTGTGTGGCCCATGGTCCACTGTCACCTTCAACTGACATATTGAGCTGGCACATCCATGGACCAGGCTGGAGGTGGCTTCTCCTCTGTCACTTGATTGTAAGGATCTGACCCCCACATGACACCACAGATTTATTTGAGTGGAGGGGAGGTGTCCATGCAACGGGATAGATGACCTCAGCATCTGGGCCACCTGTTAGGTAACTTCTTGACCCTCGAGACTCACCTCGTCCTAAGCCCAGATCAACCATTTCCGCCGTCTGCTGGACAGCTGCCACACCCACTTAACAACAGCCAGCTCGTGGGGCAGCTCTGGGTGATCATCACTTCGTGTCCCATGGTCAGGCGCCCGGTCTCTGCGGGCTCAGTCGCATTCTGGGAGCTACATCTCAAATGGTGGATGGTTCTCTGCGCAGGCAGCACAGCCTTGCTCCAGAATCCGAGCGCCCTTCCACGACACTCTCCAACTGGGGCTCCTGCATCCCCCCAGGTCTCCTGAGCGCCACTGGATCTCCAAGTCAGAAAGCCCGAGAGGCAGGGAAGCTTGCCCCAACCTGGACCTGCTGCACAGCGCCCTCTGCTCCGGCCCCGCACAGCTGGCACCGCGTAGGGGTTTGTTGCCCCCAGAATTCAAAGAAGCCGAGCAAGAACCGTGATGTGCGGCGAGCCACCCTAACGTGGCAGCACCTGAAATCCTTGCCGGATTGTCTACCCTCTGGAAAGCAGGTATCTCAGCAGGACACACAGAGTGCTCGCTCCTTCCTGTTCGCCGGGTCCAGTTAGCGTGAAATCCTCAAAGAGACGGATCAGCGAGATGGTCTTCATACGTCCAGGGGACCAGGCCCCTGGGGGCGGTGTGGTAACAGGACAGGAGAGGCGGCATGGCTGGAGGCAGCACAGGGGCGCAGGCTGCTGTGTGTCCCCTACAAGTGCCAGCTCTGTTCCATCCTTCTTCCCGGTGGAGATAGAAAATAACCGTTCACTGGCTCAATCTGCACGCTGGCGACCGAGGGTGTGTGCATGGTTTCAGCAGAGATACCACACCCGGCTAGGCAGCAATGAGAGCTGACGCTTGGTTAAGCTATTGCAGTGCACTGCCACCTACTGCCACCCACCGCCACCCACACCACCACCCATGCCACCACCCACCACCTGCCGCCATCCGCATGGTCTGTTCAGGCCACACAGGTGAATGGAATGGCAACGTGACGGGGCCACTGCTCCTGCATCCTTATGTCCCTGAGGGTGGCATTAATGTCTGTGGTTCCACCCGGAATGAGGCACACGTCTGAGTTGCTCTCTGCCGGGAGATGAGGGCAGTTTCCGACTCTGGCCTTTTCTGCTACAGCGGCTCTTACTCCACAGGTCAGGGAAACAATGAGGGGATTCTGGTGGTTGCCAAGTAAATCCATCCCATGGTGAACCTGGAGACCCAGGAATGACCACAGGACGAGTCCACAAACCTGCTGAATCAATGGCCAGAGGGACGTGGGCCAGGACTCCATCTATTGTTTGGTGTCCGTAAGCCACCAAGCTAGCTGGGCCCAGTTTTGACATTTTGGATCCCTTAGTATCGCTGTCAACTAGGACCCTGCATCCAAAAGTCCTTCAAAATTATGGGCGTCCCTGCTCCAGAGCAGAGTCATTCTGATGAGTGGCGCTGGGGAAGGCATGGGGATCCTCACCGTACGTGCGCCTGTGGCATTGTAGGGGCTCCCTGCGAGGAGACCCAGCCCCTTCAACCGTGGGGCTCTGGACTGGAGAACTGGCCGGGATCTGGAGACCAGACCAGGAGTCACAATTTCTGCTGTGGCTGTTGACGTCAGCCTCTGCTCCTCAGCACCTTGTCGTTCCCTGTCGGGCAGGTCAAGCTCCGCCCAGCCTGTGGTTCACACACCCGCCCGGGAACACGATGGCCTGTGAGCCTGGGCTTCCGATTCCTGCCGGTCAGGGCACCTGGTTTCCTGTCACCATAGCTGCACCCGCCTTGCCTGTGATGGTCACCTGTGGCCACGCCTGCCGCGCTTCAGAACCCATGGTGGCATTTCCTCCCGCCAACAGTGGCCATACAGGTCAGGCGTCACTGCGCTTCTCGGTGACGCTGGTCCCCTCACGCGCTCCTCCCTTTGGTGAAAGCGTGTCTTCTGGGCGCTCCTGCGGGCACAGGCGGCGGGTGATTTCCGTGGACTCGTTCCAATGGGAGCGCCCCGCTGAGCCTCAGACCCCTTCCTCAGACTCTGCCAAAGATGTTCCAGTGTCTCCGCCTGGGGTCTGTTGGCCACCATCGTGTCCCAGCTTCAGAGAGCCGCCCCAAGAGCATTAGGGCTGGTCCCACCCCGCTGGGATGTTAACCCCTTCCTCACAGGTGAGTCTCCCGGATGAGCAAACTCTCCCCTGTATGCCTTATATTCCACCCCCATCCACGTCCTCCAGGCTCACCCCCACGCCCGGCCCCAGCCCCCCATCCATGTCTTCCAGGCTCACCCCCATGCTGGGTCCCGGTGCCCCACCAGCACCCCATCCACGTCCTCCAGGCTCACCCCCACGCCCGGCCCCAGCCCCCCATCAGCACCCCATCCATGTCTTCCAGGCTCACCCCCATGCCGGGTCCCGGTGCCCCACCAGCATCCCATCCACGTCCTCCAGGCTCACCCCCACGCCTGGCCCCAGCACCCCCATCACCACCCCATCCACGTCCTCCAGGCTCACCCCCACGCCCGGCCCCAGCACCCCCATCAGCACCCCATCCATGTCTTCCAGGTTCACGCCCATGCCGGGTCCCGGTGCCCCACCAGCATCCCATCCACGTCCTCCAGGCTCACCCCCACGCCTGGCCCCAGCACCCCCATCAGCACCCCATCCACGTCCTCCAGGCTCACCCCCACGCCTGGCCCCAGCACCCCCATCAGCACCCCATCCATGTCTTCCAGGCTCACCCCCATGCCGGGTCCCGGTGCCCCACCAGCACCCCATCCACGTCCTCCAGGCTCACCTCCACGCCTGACCCCAGCACCCCCACCAGCACCCCTATCCACGTCCTCCAGGCTCACCTCCACACCCGACCCCGGCGCCCTACCAGTACAGATTAGCCAGGAGCTGCAGTTCCTTTGGGGTGAGCTATTCCCTCTGGTGGCAGCGACTCTGCATCCGCACCCAGGCCAAGCTGAGACTTGGTCCCGGTTGTTGGTCTGGATGCAATGAGGCGAGACAGGGGCAGACTCTGAATAGGACAGTGGCTTGGGTAGAGTTGTGTCCCCAAAAATATGTTAAGTCGTCATGCCTGGGACCTGTGAACAGTGGGATATAGTACAGGAGTACAGGATTCTCAGATGAATTCCCTCATAATGACCCCAAACCAGGCCTCAGGTCCTTTGCCTCCCTTCAGGGCCCTGACCCTAGAATAGGACACCTGGCAAGCCCATGCGCTCAGTTTTCTCTGGGGTCTACGGCCTTTGTGGTCAGATCTTGAGCCTGATCATCAGCACCATCTGCCCTCTGGATGCAGAAGACAAAGTTCTCGGCCTGGAGAACTTTCTGGCTTTCACAGCAGGCCCTGAGCCCTGGGAGCTCCAGACTCAGCAAAGGTGAGGGTTCTTCAGCCCAGTTGTTGGCAGCCCTGTCGTCAGCTGGTGTGCTGGGGGACCGTCTACCCCGCTGCTCTGAAACAAGAGGTGAGCTGAGGGACACAGCATGGGCACCAAAGCATCTACAACCAAGAGGCTCAGCGGTTCTGGTATAACAGAGCCAACGCTTTGGAGGGAAATGAAAGGGATTTTCTCTTTTTGCCTCTCTGAGTATGGCTTCTTGGCTGAGAAGCCCGGTGGCCACGCTACAGTGCGCTCTGGAGCGAGCCTCAGTGCCCCCACTTCCTGTCTGCGTCACCTTCTTCACCTCCCTGGGCCTCGACAGCCTCGTCTATAAAATGGGGTCATCATGGCGCAGGGTTCTTGAGCCCTAACTGGTGTCATAATTAATAAAAGCACTTAGAACAGTCCTGGAACATCATCCCACTCAGTAAGGGCTGTTTATTTTTATTGGTTGGCCAAGACACCTGCCTGCCTGGGTCAGGGGGCAAATAGTCTTGTTAGAGAAAAAGTGTGGAAAGAAGAGCACAGTTAGTATTTGGGTTTAGACATTTGAAACAGGATCTGCAGCAAGATATTAGCCTTGCAAGCCGACTGCGTCTGAAAATTCCCCAAACCGTTTTAGCTCCCATTGAACGCAGCAAGGGCAATTCTAGGGGACAGATTTACTCCTCAGTGTGGGGCAGTGCAGGCCCCGAGTTTGCTGCCCTGGGGAGAAAGGGGATCAATCTTTGAGAAATGGGAAGGCCCACCTCTCCCGGCCCAGGGGCTGCAGGAAGGAGAAGGCTGGTGAGGAGGAGGAGGCACAGAGAGGGCCAGCGGAGGAAGGGGGCTCCTCCAGGCTCCCTGGAACTGAGCACGTGCGTCTCTTCCCAACTCCAAGCTCAAGGACTTCCTGCCGTGGAATTCGGCAAACACTGCAATCGGGGCTGCAGTTTTCAGACAGCTGGCTTACCAGAATGGCCCGCAGTGTGTGCTGTGCAGGAAGGGACACATCAAGGACACACCTGCTCTCGTTCTGGACTCAACACGGTTAAGAGGGGGGAGGGGTGGGGCCGGACAGTGAGACCCGACAGCAGTGTTGGACGGTGGGGCAGGACAGTGGGGTCAGACTTGCAGGGGTTGTCCTGCCATCCTCTGGGGTGCCAGCCCTCTGTCCACTGAGGCCAAGTGAGATGACCCCAGGAGAGAGGCTGGGGCTCCACCTGGACCAAGGAGCTGATGGACAACCAGGCAGAAGTCTTGGAGAGGTCGCCAACCAGGACACCATGGGGAGGGCATCCCTTCTGGAACATCAGGAAGCAGCATCCCAATCTCCCACTGAGAGACAGTCCCGCACGGGTCTCGGTGTCCCTG
This sequence comes from Equus asinus, assembly GCF_041296235.1. Lineage (NCBI taxonomy): Eukaryota > Metazoa > Chordata > Mammalia > Perissodactyla > Equidae > Equus > Equus asinus. Next base: position 113,054,178 of record NC_091794.1, on the reverse strand, counting down.
TGCATCTCGTGAGCAAGATGCTACCCACCTTTGTTCTGGACTACGCTTCAAGGAGGTTTGCTGAGCCAACAGCGTGGCGTTGTCTCCCTCAGGAGCAGAGGGCGGCTTTGTTTTCTGCCTGTTGTGAAATACGTGGGTCCCCTGAGCTCAGGGTTCGTTTCCTGTAATGTAACCCACTGCGTGTGCGCTGCCTACCTGGGTCATCTCCCTCATGATGGGCCCCCCTGGGTGGGCCCACGTGCACAACACCTGGGCAGGGTGGCCGTGGGCTGTATGTCCTCAGCCTGGGGTGCCCCACAGCCCCCGTTTCCCTGGGTACCAAGGACTCCACACCCCCAGGCACAGCCCTTGAGCAGTTGCAGGTCTGGAAGGGTCCCAGGAACCATCAGGCTGGGCTGAGTGGCTTCACCTGGAGGCTGGTCCCCTCAGGTCAACCTTGAAGGCACAGCCCTTGGGCTCCCCTGAGGTGCCGTGGCAAGGAAGCAGACAGGTGCGCGGAGGCGCCTGCCCTGGGTACCTGCTTGGACCCCTGGAAGGTGCCGCGTCCTTCGAGGTGGCACCTCCCCCAGGTGAGGTTGTAGAGGTTGAATGAGGTCGTGTCCTGAAAGCAATTTGTCAGCTCCAGCTGCCCTGCTCGGGGGTCTGCTCAATGGGGTCAGTGAGGGCCAAGTGCAGCCTCTGGGTGCTGCTGGCTGTCCCTCAGGGGTGGCAGCAGGGGCCATGCCCACAGGAGGCTCTTCACCCTGAGTGACAAGGGCCTGGGGGACCTTCTCCCTCATGGGGTCACCAGGGCGCTTTCCTAAGAGAGACACCTGGACACAGACGGGCCTCCAGGCCTCCAGGCCTAGAGCCTCCTGGTGGGCAGGGCCCTGCTCATCCCGCCTGCTGTTTGCTGGACCACTTGGTGGGGGTCCTGCCTCCTTCTGTCCCGGCAGAGCCTCTCCAGCTTGGCCTGAGTGAGCTCTAGCTGGAGTGTGAGCATGCGTATGCACATGCAAGTGCATCTGTGGGTGTGCAACGTTAGATCTCAAAGGTCACGCGGGGCTTGTGGTGGACTTTGCCCCCGTTCTGCAGCCGGCCATGGCCACCTCCTACCTTCGACCCTGCAACTAACATGGCAGACACCTGCACCTACAGCTGTTTGCATTTCCCAGAAGTGAACGATTAGACCAGATTAAGGCTCTGGATGTGTTTTGTCACTTTGTTTTCTGGAAGGCAGTCCCAGCTGCACCTCCCCTGGTGAGTGGCTTGAGGGCCTCCTCTCACACCCCTCCCAGGATGGGCCTTAAGGACGATGGCTCAGCTCTTCCTCTCCCGGAGGCCTGGAAACCTGACCCAGGAGCAGTTTATAAGCAATACCAGGCTCTGGGCCACCCGCCCGGGGGGCCACCATCTCAGTCTTTCAGTAAAAAGCAAAGGAATCTTGGGTGGGTGGGCTCAGCAAGGTGGTGGCACCACAGCCCCTTGGGTTCCCTGACACGTGTGCAGGGGCGTGGACAGGCCCCCACCCGGCTGAGCACAGCTCACTCCATTAGGATGGACGAGGGGCTTGGCGGAGCCGTTGGACACCTGTCCTGCCTCTGCCACCGTGTCTCCCTGTAACGCTCGGAGTTAACCGTGACTCTGTCTTCACGGGGCTAAAATAGCACTGGCACACGGCCCCCACGGAGCAGCTACGGCATTGCCATGGTGACCGTAGTTTTGGGTGCTGCCTCCTCAGACGCATGTCAGCCTTGCTTTGGGTTTTAAATATAGTCCCAGGCAGCCGAGGGGTTGGGAAAGTGGGAGCACAGGACAGAAAGTGCCTCGCCCTCCGAGGTGCTCTGACCCAGCTTGCCTTAGACCCGAACAGAGGCGCTCCATTCTGTGGGCACGTCCAACCCAAAGAGATATATGCAGCCTGTCCCCACTGGCCTGGACTGGCTGGCCACGATGCTGCAGCCCAGCCCTGCGTCTTGCCAGCCCTGTGTCCCTGGAAAAAGCGCTGGGCCACCCTGACCCTTGGTGTCCTCATCCAGAGAATGGGGCTATGACACCCATGTCTTAGGGAGGTGGTGAGTGTCCAGGAGGTGACATCAGGGGAGGTAGAGTTGTGCTCAGTGCAGAGTGCAGCCCCTGGGTGGTGCCTGTGTCTCGTGGTCCTCACCTGCACAATGGGGCAACGACACCTGCAGGCCTCTGCTGTGAGACTCAGTAGGAGAGTGTGTGGGGAGCACGTGGCACAGCAGCAGCCAGCCCTTCCCAGCAGGGCAGCTGGTGTCCTCCCAGCCCCTCCATCCCCCAGTCCAGCCTCCCCTCCTCTCCAGCCCCGAGACACAGCAACCCTACTGCTCCTTGCTGTCCTACTCTGCTGGACGGCGCCTCTCCCAGCCCCTCCTCCAGCGCACACACAGAGAACACACAGAGGTGTTCTCAACAGACACCCGCACACAACGCACAGGGACACGCGGAGAACTCTGCACAGACACACACACACAGACTGTGTCCACTGGGGTCCGATCAGTAGACACGGGCCTCACAGTGCTTCTAAGCAGGGTCCATTTAAGAGAAAGGTTGATTAAGCTGTGAACAGAGTGACCACAAGGCAGAAGACATGTGCCCTGGGGCTGAGGGAGCCACCCCTGGGGCGATAAACTCGGAGGGGCCACGTCCCCAGGCTGGAGTTGGGCCCCGAGTTCCAACTGTGTGGCTGGGCAGAGCCCCCACATGTCCTTAGCTGGCATCCCCCAGACTCCGCAAGCAGAGCCCCTTCCTCCTGCCGTGTCCCTCCCGCGCCCTCTACTGGGAATGCGCAGCGCTGCGCTCACCGCACAGGAGAGATGCTCTGGCCACCAGCCTCCGGCAGATAGGGGTCAAGGATGCTGCAACCGTGGCCGTCCCGCCACGATGAACGAACCGGCCCAAATGTCAGCGGTGCTGAGGCGAGGAACCCCCACCTCGCCTCGAAGGAACGCCACTGAGAATCACAGGTAGTAAATGGTGAATTTGGATCCAAGAGGCAATGGATGGGTAAGTGGCACATGGATGTACACGGACACGTCTCTACAGAGACACTCACACAAGCACACAGGTCCTCACACAATGCACAGACACACACACAGAAACACATAGACACACATCCAGGCTCAGAAGCCACAGAGGTGCAGACATCCTCTCCCTCTCCCTCTGGGCAGGACCTCCCATGATGCGATGGGGACAACCTTTTCTGAAAGCTTTCGAGGGCCGTGTCACTGGCTCCCCCACCCTCTGTAATGTGGCCCACGAGGCCCCTTGGGATCTGCTCTGGCAGCTTCTGCAGCCTGGCCTGTTCCCCACCTCCACACCACCCTATTCCCTAGGGCCACAGGACCTTTGCACAGGCCAGCCCATCTGCCTCCCCTGTTCTCCCACTTCACTCCACCCATCCTCAGATCCCATAGCCGGACTGTATTCCGGGGGCCTAGTCAGACCCTGCTCTGTCCGACAAAGCTGCCATGTCTGGTGATCCAATGGCAGTGGCCCACCCCAGCAGTTTGCAGGTTCCACGAGGAAGCAGCCATATCTGACTGACTCAGCACTGAATCCCGGCACAACTCTTGGCGCCCGGTGGGCCCGCTGTCAACATTTGTTGAATGAACAAATGAGGGAGTGAAATGAAGGTTGTCACTTGAACCGGTTTCTCCAAATCCCGTGCTGTGGCCCAGAAAGGAAACACCTGCTGCCTGCCCCTCCCACGGCTGTGTGTGCCAAGCGCCTGTCAGCAAACGTCCCGGCTCTTCCTGTGACCACTGCAGTCCCCGCCAGCCCCACCCGGGTCAGTCTCACAGCTGGCAGGATGACCAATGCCCCCGACCCCACAGGCCCCCTGAGATGCCAGCTCCCGACAGCCGCCCCTCTCTGGGCGGTCCCCAGCCCTGAGCCGGCACAAACGCAGTCTGTGAGCCCCCGAGGAGGAAGGCGTGCCCTGGGTTGGGGAGGGACAGCCGGCCCCTGGGGGGCCTCGCTTCTGCCCGATGTGTCTCACTGAGCGTAAACTCTGCCTGGCTTTCCTCTTTCACCTAAAGGATTTTGAAAGTATGGCCATAAAAAACTTTTTTAAAAAATTAACTATTTTTCTTGAAGTGACATTGGTTTGCATCACTATGTAAATTGCAGGTGTACATCATTACGTTTTGACTTCTGTGTGGACCACATCGTGTTCACGCCCGAAGTCTAGTTGCTGTCCGTCCCCACACACTCATGCCCCTTCACCCCTCTCGCCCCCCCCACCCCCTTCCCCTCTGGTAACCACCAATCTGTTCTCTGTATCTGTGGGTGTGTTAGTTTATCCCCCACATATGAGTGAAATCATTTCCTTTTGAACGCAGGCACATGAGAGCCCTGTAACTTCATCGCCGCCGGGAAATTCTGATTCTTATGAAATCACATTACAGTAGCTACTGGCATCATCTCCAAGGATTCTCGGGCCCTTTCTCTGGAGCGGGTGGAGTCCCTCAGGCAGGGGAGCCAGGCTGCGGCAGCCTGGGGCTGGAGGCCCCGCGTAGAGGACCAGACCCACCTTTCTGGGGCAGCAGTGAGCTTATTCACCTGTTAACCAGAGGGTGGGGGGGTTCAAGCCCAGCTACAGATCCTGAGGTTTGACTGATCCAGGTTCTTTTAAGCTATGTTTGGGCTGCATGTTCCCTCTTAACGTTATGCTCAATCTCTCTACCGTATTTTTATTTATGTATTTATTATGAGAAAGATTAGCCCTGAGCTAACTGCTGCCAATCCTCCTCTCTTTGCTGAGGAAGACTGGCCCTGAGCTAACATCCATGCCCATCTTCCTCTACTTTATACGTGGGACACCTACCACAGCATGGCTTGCCAAGCGGTGCCATGTCCACACCCAGGATCCAAACCAGTGAACCCCGGGCCACCGAAGTGGAACGTGTGCACTTAACTGCTGTGTCACCGGGCCGGCCCCACAATCTCTCTACTTTAAATCAGATGTGGAAAAATCCTGCCTGAACTCTGAAGGTCCATGTTAGTTACTAAAGGGGTTTGGTAGAAAGAATTGGTTTTTTATGGCTTTTATTGATTTTTTTTTCTTGTTACAAAGAGATTTATGATTCTCATGGAAAATTCAGGAAATATAAACAAGCAAAAAGAAAAAATAGGGCCAGCCCCGTGGCCGAGAGTATAAGTTCGAGCGCTCTGCTTCGGCAGCCCAGGGTTTCACCGGTTTGGATCCCAGGTGCAGACATGGCACCGCTTGTCAAGTCACGCTGGGGCGGCGTCTCACATGCCACAACGAGAATGTACAACTAGAATATACAACTGTGTACTGGCGGCTTTGGAGACAAGAAGGAAAAAAGGAGATTGGCAACAGATGTTAGCTCAGGTGCCAATCTTTAAAAAAAAAGAAAAACAGGGGCCAGCTCTGTGGCTGAGTGGTTAGGTTCTCACGCTCCGCTGCGGTGGCCCGGGGTTCGGATCCTGGGCGCGGACATGGCGCCGCTCATCAGGCCACGTTGAGGCTGCGTCCCACATGCCACAACTAGAAGGACCTGCAACTAAGATATACAACTATGTACTGGGGGGTTGGGGGAGATAAAGCAGGAAAAAGAAAAGTAAAGCCGCCTATAATTATTAATATTTGAGTATATTATCTACCCTTATAGCGCATATTGTTTATTTTTAAAAAATGAGATCATACTGTATGTACCATCATGTTAGTTTTTTCTTTTTTTTTTATGACGACAAAGTTTATTTATTTTTTTTGTTTTTTTATTGAGGTCATAATAGTTTATAACATTGTGAAATTTCAGTTGCACATCATTATTGGTCAGTCACCATACAAACGTGCCCCTTCACCCCTTGTGCCCTAATCCCCTTTCCCTCTGGTGACCACTGAACCGTTCTCTTTGTCCATGTGTTAGTTCATCTTCCACATATGAGTAAAATCACACAGTGTTGTCTTTCTCTGTCTGCCTTATTTCACTTAACATAATATCCTTCAGGTCCAGCCATGTTGTTGCATATGGGACGATTATGTCTTTTTTATGGCTGAGTAGTATTCCATTGTGTATATATACCCCATCTTCTTTATCTACTCATGTGTGGATGGGCACTTGGGTTGCTTCCACTTCCTGGTTATAGTGAATAATGCTGCAATGAACATGGGGTTGCATAGGTCTCTTTGAATTGCTGACTTCAAGCTCTTTGGATAAATACCCAGTAGTGGGATGGCTGGATCGTATGGTAGTTCTATTTTTAGTTTTTTGAGGAATCTCCATACTGTTTTCCATAGTGGCTGCACCAGTTTGCATTCCCACCAACAGTGTATGAGGGTTCCTTTTTCTCCGCAACCTCTCCAACATTTGTTATTTTTAGTCTTAGTGATTATAGCCATTTTAACAGGTGTAAGGTGGTATCTTAGTGTAGTTTTGATTTGCATTTCCCTGATGATTAGTGATGTTGAACATGTTTTCATGTGCCTATTGGCCACCTGTAAATCTTCAGTGGAAAATGTTCATCTCCTCTGCTAATTTTTGATCAGGTGGTTTGTTTTTTTGTTGTTCAGTTGTGTGAGTTCTTTATATATTTTGGAGATTAACCCCTTGTCGGATATATGATTTGCAAATATTTTCTCCTAGTTGGTGGGCTGTCTTTTTGTTTTGATCCTGGTTTCCTTTGCCCTGTAGAAGCTCTTTAGTCTGTGGAAGTCCCATTTGTTTATTTTTTTCCATAAAAGAACTTTTATCAAAGAAAATTAGGGGGGTGAGCCAGGTGCTGTCTGGAGGGTCGGGGGGACCTCGGCTGGAGGCCAGGCAGCCCCACTCTGCCCTCTGCCGGCCCAGCTACCCTCCTCCCCCCACCAGCCCCACACCTGGTGGGAAGCGCAGCCAGGCGGCCACCTTGCACCTCAGTCTGCCCTCGGGTCCCAGGTGGCCAGAGAGGGATGGTGTCTCCCCCGCAGCCGGACTTGGTTTGCCGGGAGAGGAGGGAAGCAGGCAGGAGGGCTCCTCGCTCCGCACAGCTCCCTGCCGTTGAAGTTTTACAGTATGCCTGTGTCACTGTTATAATCAGTTAAAACAGCAACCACCACCCACCGCTGTGCTTTTTCATTATGGACAGAATAGGTATTGGTGATTGTGAAAGCATGTGTGGACTTTTCGGAAAATCTGCAACACAGAAACTGCCAAGAGGTGAGAAGCCGCGCCCTCAGTCCCCAGGGCCCTTCACAGGCCTGGCACAGCCTGCGCCTGGGTCCAAGGGTCACCTTCCCGCTCTGCTGCCCGCCAGGGCCTGGGGCGGGTCCTCCCATCAGCCATTATGCCTCCACGGACTGCAGACAGGGAGAGGCAGTAACCCTGCCCAGAGGCCCCCAAAACAAGGCCCAAGGTCCTAGGGGGCCCACATGGTCCCAGCACCTCCAAGAGGTCCTCATCTATTCATTCTCTCCTCGGGGTGCTAGATGCCTGGAGACGCAGTGGGGACACAGCGGTGACCCAGGCTGATGGGGTCCCAACACCAGCCGTGTCCGGAGGGGCAAGTGGTCAGCAAACTTGGGAATAAACACGCTGCTCTGGTTGTCAGGGTGCAGTGGACACAGTGACACCAGGCTGGGTGTGGCTGCCTGTCCCTCAGGACCGCGCCCTCTGCCCTCTGCTCCATGGGGTGGCTCAGCTCCGGTGGCTGGGATGTGCCTACCCCCGCCCCCGCCAGGGCTGTCCGTGGCCTGGGCTATGGGATGGGGGCACTTGTTTTGCAGAGCTTGTTGAGGATGCAAAAGGGGGGCCCCAGCCTGCTGGGGAGGCCTTGGGACGTTTTCTGGGCACAGCAGGCGACCATATGCCCTCAACCTGGCCTGGGACTGGATGTGGTGGAGACCCAGGGTGGAATCCCCTTTCCTGGAATAGGCCCCTCCCCTCCCCCATGGAGAACAGGGGCCCCACCCCTAGGCTGAGGGGCCTGGCATGGGGGAGCTGTGCCCCACACACTCACCTGCCACCCAGGGCTTCTGCTCACATGGCAGCTTCCTGCTCTTCCCTGGGAGCACCATGCTGCTCCCTTCCCAGCGCAAACCCTCAGTCCCATTCCCTTCATGCCCAACTGACAGCCATGGAGCTCTGTGTGTCCGTGCTGGGGTGTGGAGTCACCCCAAGAGGTAGGGGCGGGGGAGCAGATGCTAATACAGACGTCAGGGACTTAAGTAGAGATTAGAAGGAAGGGTGGGTCTGGGGGAAGGTGCTCCTCGGAGAGGGAATAGCATGTGCAAAGTCCCTGAGGCAGGCAGCAGCCAGGCAGCTGGAGTGGAGTACAGCCAGGACAAGAATGGTGGAGATGAGGGCAGAGAAGCACAGGGTCCCAGATCCTGTAGGGCCTGTGGGCTTTTCCAGAGAATGATGGGAATCACCGGGGATTTTGAACACCAGACAGATGGACAGGGACTGACTTCTGTTTTAAGGAAACTGGAGGCTGCTGCAACAACCCCAGCACCGCGGGTGTGGCTTGAACCAGGCAATCGCAATGGAGGTGGGGGGATGGGGTTGGAATCTGGAAACGTGTTGAAAGTGGAGCTGCCAGGATTTGCAGATGGAGGGGTGTGGGGTACGAGAGGGAGAGGAGGCAAAGTCAACTCTGAGGTTTCAAGCTGAGCACCTGGAGAGAGGGGTCCGCACCGACGGGACGGAGAAGAGCAAGGCCGAGGGGAGTCTGTTAGGAGCACAGGCGTGTGTGTGGGGGAATCAGGCTCCAGAGCTCAGGGGAGCGATCTCAGCTTGGCCTGGTATTCGGAGCCCTAAGAGGAAATGAGAAGCTCAAGGTCCTGAGAATCTCTAAAGACTGAGGAGGGGCGAGGGGCGCATTGAAAGGCTGGGAGCCCAGGAGGAAGCTGCAGAGGGAGATGGAGGAGGAGACGGGAGAGAGTAATAGCGTCTTAAGGTGTTTCCAGGAGACCCACTGTCAAGGTGAATTAAGACAAAGCCCGAAAACTGGCCATTGTATTTAAAACATAGGAGTTGATGGTGACAGTAGGGGGAGCGGGGGCTGCGCACAGCTCCTGGCAGGAGTTTCCTTGTAGAGGAGTGGAGAAATGGAGGGGGAGGGGAGGTGAAGGGTGCAGAGGTTTTTTTAAGGGGAGAGTTCACAGCACTTTAAGGAGGTGAGAGGTAGGCTGTCAACAGGATTCTGTGTGCCCACCTCTGGGGAGAATATGGTTCTATGACCACAGGGATGTGTCCATTGGGTTCCCCAGCGTCACTCCAGCGCCGGGCACCGAGGAGACGCCAGGAAGCATCTGTGGAATGAAAGTGTGTGAATGGGAGGAGTGGAGTGGAGCTGAGGAGTGAGCGGTAAAGGCTTGGCTGGGACTGGAGTCCGGGTCAGAGGTTGCCAACTGGGTGGGGTGGGGAAAAACAGGGAGGCAGTGGGGAGTGGCCGATGGGACGACTGTGTTTGGCAGGAGTGCTAGGGATGAGGGGCTGCAGACCTCTGAGTCTGTGGTGCCCGACTGGTGCCCAGCTGAGGTCCTGCGAACAGCAGATTGGGGCCCCTGTGGATGCATCCAGTAAGGGATGGGTTCCTCAGAGAAGCCTATCCCACATTTAAGGGGAAGGGGCCCAGGACGCGGGCACCTGAGGGGTGGCGTGGGGCGCGGATGGCGTTAAAGGCGACTGACCAGATCAAATGCCACGGAATCAGTAAGACCCAGAAAGGCTGTGGACTCAGAAATGAAGGTCATGGGCGGCCTGCGCAAATGCAGTCTCCTTGTCCCGGGCGGAAGGGTGAACTGGAGCAGAGGGAGCCGGCCAGCGAGTGTAGACAAGCCTTTCCTGCAATGGGATCTTGGATTCCTCAGGGGGTGGAGGGCGGGTGGGTCGGGAGAACCAGCTGAGTCCGGATCGTGACGTCGGCCGGGTTCTCTGCTCCTCGCAGCCTCGGTCTCCACATCTGGAAGCTGGCCGGACGCTGGGGACACTGTCCAAGCGCCCTCCGCGGTCGGGGGTCTGAGCTGCCGACTGTACTCTTGCTCCTAGGAGGCGGAGCGCCCTCTGGCCACGCCCCGCTCCTCACGTCACCGGCGACCCCTCCCCGCTGTCCCCTAGACCTGCTGCTCTGAGACTTGCGCTCGGCCCAGAATCACCCGGGCTTGTTCGCAGACAGCTGGAGTTTGATTCAGCGAGTCGGACTGGGGCCGAGAGCTGGCATTGCCACCAAGTTCCCGGGGCGCGGCAGCGCAGGGGCCCTACCCAGGAACCGCGGCCCCCGAGCCCACCTCACGGAGGGACCGGCGCGCAGGGCGGGCAGGGGGCGCCCCGCGGGCAGTCCCGGTGTCCCCCGGCCGCCCGCGCCGACTTCGGTTGCCGGGCAGAGCCGGGCCACGCGCACTCCCATTGGCCGCAGGTGGGGCGCGCCCCGCCCGACAGGTAGTCCGCCCAGCGCCGAGCCATTGGGCCGCGGCCGAGGGGTCCCCCGGGGATTGGCCCAGGTGGCGGCCCCGCCTCGCCCTCATTGGCCGCAGGTGCCACCGCCCCCGCCCGGGGACCGCCCGCCCAGCCGATTGGCAGCCGGCTGGGCCCCGGGTCGGCCATGTTCGGACCCCCCACCCCCCCGCGGAGACTGACGCCGGGACTCCGTGCGCGTCCCCCGCGCGCGCCCTCGCCGGCCGCGCCCCCGCCCCGCCCCGCCCGCTACCCAAGTTCCGCGGAGTTGCCCGGACCGGCGCCCCTCGGTCCCCGCGCCGCGCGCTCCCTTCCGCGTTCCGCCGCCGGCCCCACCTGGCGTCCCGGCCCGGCCGCTGGGGGCCCCGCGCCATGGCCTGAGCGCCCGGGGCGCCACACTGACGGCGGCCGGCGGAGCGCGCCATGCCCAGCAGGACGGGCCCCAAGATGGACGGGAGCGGCGGCCGTGTCCGCCTGAAGGCGCACTACAACGGGTGAGCGCGCAGCGCCCGACGGCGGGGCGTTGCCGGGGCCGGGGGCGTGTGCACCGAGGCCGGCGGGGCCGAGGGCAAAGCGGGGCGCGGGGAGCAGCGCCGGCCGTCGGGGCCCATGTCGCCGCAGCTGCAGGCGCCCGGGGGCTCCCAGCCGTGTCGCGGGAAGGAGGGGACAGCGAGGCGCCGCTGGGCCCAGGGGCGTCCCGGGAGGTCCGGACGCGCCAGCGCCGAGAGGCAGCTCTGGGCGAGGCGGGCGCTGCGGGCACCCTGGAACGTCACCCGCGGGAAACCTCATGGGCAGGACGGGGTGGGCCTGGCCCCCGGCGCCCGAGGCTCGGGGTCGACGGGCCCTGCCCGGAGCGCACTGGGCACAGGAGGCCACGCGGGTCTCTGCCCGCCCCGGCGAGGTTTTCCTGGGCTCAGACTTGCCCGGAGGTCGCCGCGGCGCGGGAGGCGGGCGTCGTCGAGCGCTCCGCAGCTCTGGGCACAATGTTGACATTTTCCCTGGAAAGTTGGCCGGGACGTTAAGGCCACAAACTTGTAAGGACTAAAGTTTTTATCAAATTGTGGAAACTGCTGGCAGACTTTATAAAGTCGGAGTTTCTAAATTTTCCCTAATTTACCCAGCCTGAGATCTCAGTTTAAGAAAAGTTCAACGAACCAGGTGAAGGCCGGGTGCGGTGAGCCGCCGGGGTTGCGCGAATGGAGGGCGCCTGGAAAGGCTCCGGCGCGGTTCCGTCGGGGGCCGGACCTTTCCGATTCGGCCCTGGGGCCGCACACGGCGCCCTGAACTCGACCTGTCTCGCTGTGAAATGGGCGAGCGGGCGCCTCCCAGGGTCCATGTCCGGGAGCGTCTGGCCCGGCCCAGGGAACGCCCGACGCTTGGCCGCCGCCGGACCGCCCTGGTGAGGGTTTAGGGGGCTGCGCCCAGGGGCCGGGGTCCCGCCGCCGCGCCTTGCGCAGTAGACGGCGCTGAGGGAGAGCTGGGCACATGTGCTGATGCTTCTTTCCACGGGGGTTGGTCCCCGGGAGCCCCGACGTCGGACCTGGCTGCTCCGAGGCCGCCGCTGCCCGGCTGGCTGGAGGGGAGCGCAACGCCGGCCCTGCGGGTGAGCTGGGCGTCTTGGCTCTGGCGGCGTTCCCGGGGCTCTAGCTGGGGCCGCAGCGCCCGCGCGTCCTCGACCTGAGGAGGGAGGGACTTCGGGTTTTGACCTCCGGAGCGCACCCATCTGGAGTCTCAGGTCGGGTCTCCTGCCCCCTCTGCCGTCCTCAGCCGGGTCTCCTGGGTGCACGCTGGGGAAGGGGCTACTGGTGGCGGAGCCGGAGGGAAGGGGCGCTGAGGGACAGGTCGGCCAACCCCGCTGAAGAGATGGGGAGTCCTGTCTTCTGGCCTGAAGGGTGAGCTGCTGCTAAAACTGGTGAGATGTCCGCTCCGTCTTGGCTCTGGGACTGGTACAAGGGCCAGAGCATCTTGTGCGCAACACCTGTCAATATATCAGAGACGCGGTCCTCTCCCGCTGGGAACCTGGAACTGAGCAGCAAGCCACTCTGTAAAAATCAGAGCGGATCCTTAATGAGAGGAGGTCCACACCCCAGCGCAGGGAGGGTGGGGACTCGACCCCCAGCCTTCCCCCAGGGCAGTTTAAGCAGCCGGTCTCCAGGCACTGAGCCAGGGAGTGGAAGTGACTGAGGGGTCACAGGCAAGTTCAGCGCAGCCCCTGGGAGCTCTGGGCTGAGCCGCCGGCCCACCCATCCCGCCCTCCCTGCTTTGGCCCCTGGAGAGTGCTCTGGTTACCACGGGGTAGTGTGACCTGTTGAGTAGGCTTTCCCGGGGAGTGAGGCCACACCCCTACGATCTTTCCTCTTCCTTCCATTCCCACCTTCTCCCCCCACCCCTCTTCCCCTCCTTCCTCTCCTCCTCCCCTCCTTCCTCTCCTCCTCGCCTCTTCCCCTCCTTCCTCTCCTCCTCTCCTCTTCCCCTCCTTCCTCTCCTCCTCCCCTCTTCCCCTCCTTCCTCTCCTCCTCTCCTCTTCCCCTCCTTCCTCCCCCTCCCCTCTTCCCCTCCTTCCTCCCCCCTCCCCTCTTCCCCTCCTTCCTCTCCTCCTCTCCTCTTCCCCTCCTTCCTCTCCTCCTCTCCTCTTCCCCTCCTTCCTCTCCTCCTCCCCTCTTCCCCTCCTTCCTCCCCTCTTCCCCTCCTTCCTCTCCTCCTCCCCTCTTCCCCTCCTTCCTCTCCTCCTCCCCTCTTCCCCTCCTTCCTCCCCCCTCCCCTCTTCCCCTCCTTCCTCCCCTCTTCCCCTCCTTCCTCTCCTCCTCCCCTCTTCCCCTCCTTCCTCTCCTCCTCCCCTCTTCCCCTCCTTCCTCTCCCTGCTTCATCTTCCTCCCCTTCTCATTTTCCCCTCTCCTCCTCTCCTCTCCCTCCCACACCCCTCCTCCTTTCAGCCCTGGGCTGGACGGAAGTTTCCTTCCCTTTTCCAGCTTCTCACTCCCTTTGGTGCCTGCTTTCCTGACGTCTGCCCGCACCAGGGCCCCTCCCATGGGGTTAGGAACCCTGCTGTCTGAGTTGGGAGACTTAGAGCGCAGCAGTGATACTGGGCCTGGAAGGCGCCCACCAAGACCAGGGCTCACTTGTCCAAACCCCGTGGGTCCAGGTGAAATTCTGTCGCTGCTGCCATGGAAGGGAGGTTATCTTTGGGCAGCAGGGCCAGGAGCTGAGGGGCAGACACAGTGGAAACTATTCTTAAAAATGGAGGGGCTTTCAGCCACCCCACCGCCGTAGCTTCACCCTTGCCTGTCCCCCGAGGCCCTCGGAAGGCTTGAGACCAGGGTCTGCCTCCCCCAGCTGGGCCATGGGAGACCCTGCTCTGCTCGCTTTTCTAAGATCACAGAGACAACTGTGCTGGACCTTCCCTCTCTCCAGCTCAGGCTTGTGTTCCAGGACTTCTCTTACCGAGGACCTGCTGTGTGCAAAGCCCAGGGCTGGGTGCTGTGGCCTGGGGACTCCCAGGAGTCCAGAGAGGGCTTTCCACCAGGCTGCTGAGTGCAGACTCCTGGTGGCCCTTGTCCAGGGCTCTGTCTGAGAGTGCTGGCTGGCAGCCTCAGGAGCCCGTGTTTGCTCAGAGCCGCTGCTTGATTCAGGAGTGGGCTGCCGTTAGGGATGGTGGTCAGGGTCTGGCTGTGGAGGTGGGATGGCCCCTTCCTACGTGTGCTGAAGTCGTGCTGCAGAGGGCAAGGGCCGGATCGCTCTGTTGGGGCCATCCTTGCCGTCCCTTCTGTCTGTTGGGGGGGACAGGGCCACGTCTTGTTTCAGTGAGTAGGGGGAGCCGTGCACAGGAGGGGAATAGTGCCCCGCCCCTCACTCTCCTTGTCGGGTCTCATGGGCTTCCCCTGTGCTAACTTGCCTCACTCCTGAAGGCCCAGCCCTCAAAGGGTGACCATCCAGATTCAACATTCCAGTTTTGGATGAAAAGATAAAAGACAGTAACATTCTGTGAAGTGCTTTCAAAAAGGTGTGCGTGGAATTGTGTCACAGCTACACTGAAGGCAGTGGGATGGTCCCCCGGGTCTGGAAGAGGAGCCTTGGGTTCACAAGTTATTCATTCTGCTCCTCCCTCAGCCCCACTTCCACCTGCTCCCGTAGTTGGCCCTATCGAGGCTGGGGGAACGGGTTAGTGAAGCCGCCGGGCTAGACTGGACAGACTTGTGTCCCCCCCGCCCCCACCCCTCCTGGGTGACCTTCTGGGCAGAATCTGAACCTGGTGCCTGAGCAGTTGCTTGCCCTCACCTCGTTCTTTCCCCCTCGTTCAGGTGCCTCCAGGCACCTGGGTCTTTCCTTTCTGTGCAAGGGCATTCGTGGTGGTATTTGTAAGAAACTGTGGCCAATGGTTCCATTGGGGAGTGGGCTGTAATATTTTCTTTGGGGAAAATTTCATTTCTTTTAATTAATCAGTAACTTGGCTAATCAGTGATCAGTTTTTAATTTGATTTAAATGTGCTCCTTGGTGAAACGTGTCCACATCCTCTTTGTGCAGAGACATCCTGATCACCAGCTTGGACCCCGCGATGACCTTCGAGGAGCTCTGTGAGGAAGTGCGAGAGATGTGCAGTCTGCACCAGGGCCACCCCCTCACCCTCAAGTGGGTGGACAGTGAAGGTAGCCTGCGCTTGTGTGGATCAGATCGTAAATCCCTAAATCTTCTGTGCCTGTGAAGTTTGCTCGGCCCCTTCCTCGGGGAGATGTAAAACCATGAATTAAACTCGTTAACAGCCAACTTCCCCAGTGGGGACGTGGGAAATCCTTTCCTGGAAAGAGGTTGGCTGAGAGATTGTGAAGGGAAGCAGGCCATGGGAGCCGGGAGGTGAGATGCCCCTCGGGAGATGGACGGCCCACCATATGGCACACTGGTCCTGGCAGCGAGAGGCTGTGGGGCTCTCCTGGTCGCACCTTGGGTGGGTACTTACCTCCTGCCCTGGCCTTCCTGGCTCACGTGCTGGGCTTTGCTGGGTGACTGGGAAGAGCCAGCTCTGCATTTTCCCAGAGGAAGTGGGGAGGGTGCCTGCGCTGGGCCCATAGTGTCCATCTCTCCCACCTCCCTCCCTCCCTCCCTCCCTCCCTCCCCACTCCCTCCCTCCCTCTCTCTCTCTCTCTGTCTTTCTCTCTCTCTCTCTTCTTCCCTCTCTCCCTCCCTCCCTCCGTCACTCCTTCCCTCCCTCCCTCCCTCCCTCCCTCCCTCTCTTTTCCTCCCTCCCTCCCTCTCCCCCCATCTTCCCTCTCTCCCTTCCTCCCTCCGTCCCTCTCTTTTCCTCCCTCCCTCTCTCCCCCATCTCTCTTCCTCCCTCTTTCTTCTTCCTTTTCTCCCTCCCTCTCTCTTCCCTCCTCTCTCTCTCCCTCCCTCCTTCTCTCTCATTGTCAGAAACATATTCGAGAAAGCTAAGGGGTTGGGAGACAGTCCAGGAGAGACCCCCTTGTCGCACGTGTCTCTGACTGTCAGCCGAGGACCAGGACGCAGGGGTGCGAGGGAGACTCACAGCTGCCCCTTCCTGCTGGAATGCGCACATGGGGCTCTGGTTCCACGAGTTTCTCTGTTCCTGTCCAGTAATGGAGGGCAAGGAGCCTTTCCGTCCTTCTCTCCCTAAGAAGAATGTCCTTGATCTTGCCCCAGCCAGGAAAGTTAGTGCTGCTTAGCTCTCGGGTGGTCTTCTCCGGCTGTGGACGAACTTGTCCTTTCTGGGGATTGGCTGGTTCTGATGTGGGTCCTGAGTGGGGTGACCGCTGGTTGGGCTAGCCATTCTGGGACCTCCCAACGCTGCTTTGGGTGGCTGGTCACGAGCAGATACTCTGCCCTCTTGAACTCGGGTCTGACGCGCTGAGTACCCTTTAGCTCAGGCCTGCAGTGGCCTCAGCCATGTCTCTCGCTCCACCTTGCCCAGGTGACCCCTGCACCGTGTCCTCCCAGATGGAGCTGGAGGAGGCCTTCCGCCTGGCCTGTCAGCGCAGGGACGAGGGGCTCGTCATTCACGGTCAGTGGTGGCCGGCAGGCGGGGGTGGGGGGAGGTGGGGCCCTCCACGTCTGCCCCCTGCGGTCTAGGGAGGGGGTGCCCAGTGGGTGGAGGGGCTCCTTGGCTGTGGGCATCTTTGCCAGACCACCTGAGGGACTGAAAGCCACACGGAGGACCACGGTTTAAGATCTTAGGATGCCAGAGAATTTAAGGATGTTGAATGTGATGCAATTTGGGTTGGTTTTTTCTCTCTTACATCCTATCAACCCAGATGAAAATTGCTCTTCCTGGTAAAGTGTCATAAGGGTCTGCTCACTGGGCACAGCAGCCTGGGTTCTGGTTGTTGACCTGCTTCACCCTCCTTTCCTGGGGGTTGCCCTCTCTGGCCCATCAGAAGCCCGCTCACCTGCCTCCACCTCTTCTGGAGCTCAGCGGGTCAGGGCCACAGTGGGCGGGTGAGACGGACCACACCCTCCCTGTGGCTTCCCCAGGCTCCGCGTCTCCTCAGCTTGTTAAGCTCCGAGCTGGGTTAAAAGGGGAGTCTTGGGAAATCCTAATTGTTTTCATTTCAGTCGAATCTTTAAATTAGGGGTTTTCAGGCTGTGCTCTGTAGCACTCCCTGGTTCTGCAGGGTCTCTTGGGGCCCCAGAGAGCGTGGTTGCAGCAGCTGTGGCCGGCCGGCCATATCTGCATCCATTGCTCGTGCAGCTTAGACTCTTTGCCAGGCGTGTGGGCAGCTGAGCCAAGAGCCTGGGACGACGCTCGAAACTACCCACAGCGTCTCTCGGATTGTCTTGCCCCCTAACACTGGGCTAGTTGGTTACAATATCCAATTTTTGTAGCTCTTTATGTGAATGAGGTTTTAAATTTAGAACCTAGCCCAGCCCACTTTATTTGTTGTGGTGGTCAGCATGTTCATGTTACCCCTCAACGTCGAGGGCTGTGGTGCTTTAAAAATTCACTTTATTTTCTAGATTAAGAAAAAGGTTGTTTTAGCTTAGTTTGAATACTTTTTAAGCTCCTATTATAATAATTTATTGTGGAAGCCCAGGGTATATTTTTAAATATTTAGTTTTGAACTCCATCTTGAGGATAAAGAAATGGAATCTAATGTGCTTTCAAAAGTCAATTTTCAAAGAGATGGCGGTTCTGTCCCACCTCCGTGTTAACCTATCGATAAAGATCAGGGGTCTCCTGGGGCAGCTGTGTTATCTTGACCCCCCCGTTGCCTTCTCAGTGCATTTTGAGTCTCATAAGGGGAGTTTGGTCTCCAAAGTTTCACCTTAACGAGCATCTCCCCAGGGCGGCTTCTGGTCAGCGGTGTGGGCTTCGTGCAAAAGTACATCGGCCCGCCTCGCTCGGAGCAGGACTTCTTGTGAGAGCTTCTGCGTTAAATGGCAGGCTGCACGGGCACTGACGCTCTTTCTTTCTTTCTGTCCAGTTTTCCCGAGCATCCCCGAGCAGCCAGGCATGCCTTGTCCCGGAGAAGACAGTGAGTCCTTCAATTTTCCTGTGACTCGTATCGTGGGTGAGGGGTGAACTCTTGGTCCATTGTGCCAGGAGGTGAAGATGCGTGCTCCTCGCGGTGCGTGGGTTAGAAACCTTTATCGTCGTGAAGTCTAAAGGCAGAGTGAGCAGCCGCTGTGACCTCGTGGGGGTTTCCTGGAGTCCTTGCCTTCGCCCGAGGACTGTGTGTGAGTGTGCTGGCTAACTGCCAGCAGGGAGGACTCAGCGTAGCCAGTTTGTGCCGTAAGGAAAAGTCCAGGAAATGCCCTGGTCTCCCCAGGAGGGGAGGGCCCAGGCTGGCATGGCTGGATGCTGCTCTCGTGCATCTCCTGCGGCTCGTGGCCACGCTCAGACCTGTCACTGCCCTCCCCAGTCCACACTGGCCCCAGAGGTGAGGAGGGTCGTCTTCATTTTCACAGTGGGCCTGTTGTTAGGAGATGAAGGCCCAGGCACATGGGTCCAGAGGAGAGCTTCTGACCCCATTCTGGAGGCTGCTGGACCCCGAGCACGTTGGAGCAGCTTTGCCCTGTGCGTCCTTCAGGGCAGAGCATTTCCAGAGTACGTGGAAATTCCACACCGACCACCCAGACCCTGCTCGGCCCTGCTTCAGACCCTGTGATGCAGAAACCTGGCTGTAGGAGCCCCAGGCAGCCGGAAAGGAGCCCGTCAGGGGGCCTCAGAGGCTGGTGGCACAGGGACTTGAGGGTCCTTGTCCCCCAAAGGGCTGCCCCTGCCGGTGACCCTCCTGCTGGGGTGCCCACGTCCTGTGGAGAGGGCATGCACCCTGAAAGGGCAACGTTGCATGTTGGACAGTTTACTTGTCTTTTTGGGCACAAAAACATAAGAGAAGATGGACATTCCCACTAGGAAGGTGGGCACTGCCCCCTCCCCTGCGCCCTAGGGAAGCGGCTCTTCGAGTGGGGTTTGTTTGTCACCTGGGTGGCTTTTGACGATGGTCACAGGCTGTCTGTTTGTCTGCCCAGAGATGTTGCCAGCCGCCAGTGCTGTGGCAGGGCACAGAGGCCAGCGTTCCTGCGTCTCAGCTCCGCCCTCAGCTCAGCGGGGCCCTGGCAGAGCCGCCCCGCGGTCTCGGGTTCTTTGTCCACTACCTCTGCGCCTCCTTGCTTTTCCCTGGGTGGACGCTGACCCTGGCTTGCGCTCCGGCCCGGCCTCGTGTAGGGAGTGGTGGTGGGTCCTTGCTCAGCCTCCACTCACAGGAGTGGGGGCGGGGGTCTCTGCCACAGGTTGAAGTGGGGGTGACATGCGGGTGGTGGCGCGTCACCGTGGGGGAATTCGGAGAATGTGTGAGCTTTGTGAAGTACCATCTCGGGCACGCGAGCGGGTGCTTGAGAGGCTCACCAGGGCTGGCTTCGAGGCTGCGGGGACCACTCAGCGTTGTTGGAGAGCATTCCACCAGCGCCTGAGGCAGCTGGGTCCCAGGGGGGCCAAGGGTGGTGACAGGGCCGTGTCCCTCCCCTGCTCACGGATGCCTGCCCCATGCGCTGACGTCCGCTTTGGGGGGACGGCGGTCACCTCGCTGGTCAGGAGTGTGGGCAGGATGCTGCCTCCCAGGCCCGGGGGCTCTTCAAGCATTGGCGTCTCTCCAGTAGTTTACTCTTGGTTCGATTTTAACACCAATCTCGGACAGTTAGGACAACTCTGTTCTGGTCACCCGATGGCCGCGGTGGACAGGGTGTGCCGTGTGATTCTGGCGCCTGTGTGGACGTTTGTGCTCACCATCTCCTGGCCTCAGGCAGCCCTGCCCACCGCGGAGAGCAAGGAGGAAGGCTCAGACCAGAGGGTGTGCACGGCGCCTCGAGACGAGGCAGGACCACAGAGGGCTGGATGGGCTGGCACACCACAGCCAGACGTGGACGGCAGCGGGAATGTGGCTGCGTGGTGGCCCCTGCGCACGTGCAGCTGGAAGGGCCATGTGGCACCAGCCGGGCCTGTGCTCGCATTTAGCAAAACACCTTCCTACGCGTTCTGTTCAGTCGTCGATAGGAGGTTAATCAGTTTTACAGGCGTTTTAAAAAATTGTGTAATGTACACATACCATAGAATTTACTGTTTTAACCACTTTAGAGTGAGCAATTTAGTGGCATTTTGTGCATTCACATTATTGTGCAACCACCACCTCTACCTACTTCTAAAGTGTGTTTAGAAAGAAAACCTGGCCACCACCTCTCTTCGCCCTGTCTCTGTGGATTTACCTGTTTTGGACATTTCATATATGGTAAATGGACTCATATGCTATGTGGTCTTTTGTAACCAGCTTCTTTCACTTAGGGTGATGTTTTGAAAGTTCATCCATGTTGTAGCACATGACAGGATTTCCTTTTTCTTCTTTTTCTTGGTGAGGAAGATTGGCCCTGAGCTGACATCTCTTGCAAATCTTCCTCTTTTTTTTTTTCCTTCTCCCCAAAGCCCCAGTACATAGTTGTATATCCTAGTTGCAGGTCATTCTAATTCCTCTATGTGGGATGCTGCCTCAGCATGGCTTGATGAGCGGTGCATAGGCTCGTGCCCAGGATCTGAACCAGCAAACCCTGGGCCGCCAAAGCAGTGTGTGTGAACTTAACCACTCGGCCACGGGGCTGACCCCAGGATTTCCTTTTTTAAGGCTGAATAATATTCCGTTATATGGACGGACCGCGTTTGTTTATCCGTGTATCTGTTGATGGACCTTTGGGTTACTTCCCTGTTGTAGCTACAGTCATGCTTCGCTTAACGAGGATGCATTCTGAGAAATGTGTCGTTAGGTGATGTCATTGATGTGTGAACATGATAGAATGCACTTACACAAACCTAGATGGTATAACCTACTACTCACCTAGGCTGTGTGATACTAATCTGATGGGACCACCGTTGCATATGTGGTCTGTTGTTGACCAAAACATCGTTGTGAGGTGCATGACTGGATTGTGACTAATGCTGCTATGAGCATGGATGTACAAGTATCTGTCTGAGACCCTGCTTTCACTTCTTTTGGGTATATAGCCAGAAGTGGAATTGCTGGGACATATGGTAATTCTATTTTTAATTTTTTGGGTAATCTCTATAATGTCTACCACAACGCCTGCACCATTTTATATTCCCACCAACCGTGCCCCAGGGTTCCAGTTTCTCCACATCCTTGCCAACACCTGTTGTTTTCTGTTTTTTTGGTGAAAGCCATCGTAATGGGTGTGAGGTGATATCTCATTGTAGTTTTGATTTGCGTTTCCCTAATGGTTAGTGATATTGAGCGTCTTTTCACATACTTATTGGCCATTCTTATATCTTCTTTGGAGAAATGTCTGTTCAAGTGCTTTGCACATTTTGAATCTGGTTGTTTGTTTTTCTGTCGTACAGTTTTAGGACTTCTCTATATATCCTTATCAGATTTTTGATTTGCAAATATTTTCTCCCATTCTGTGAGTTTTTTTTCTTACTTTGTTGATAGTATCTTTTGATGCATAAAATTTTTCAATTTTCATAAAGTCCAATTTATCTATGTTTTTCTTTCGTCGCCGGTCCCTTTGGTCCCATCCATGAAATCATTGCCAAGTCGAGCATCAAGAAGCTTTTGTTCTATGTTTTCTCCTAAGGGTTTTATTGCTTTAGGTCTTAGATTTAGGTCCTCGATGGATTTTGAGTTTGTTTTTGTATGTGGTGTAAGATAAGGGTCCAACTTCATTCTGTTGCACATGACTGTCCAGTTTTCCCAGCACCATTTGTTGAAAAGACTGGCCTTTCCCCATCGAGTGGTCTTGGCACCCTTGTCAAAAACCATTTAGCCACATATGTGAGGGTTTATTTCTGGGCTCTCTGTTCTATTCCATTCGTTTGTGTGTCTGTCGTCACGCCAATACCACACCGATTTCATCAATGCAGCGTTGTAGTAGGCTTTGAAATCAGGAAGTACGAGTCCTCTAGCTTCGTTCTTCTTTTTCAAGATTGTTTTGGTTCTTTGAGGTCCTTTGAGATCCCATGTGAATTTTGGGGTGTGTTTTTCTGTTTCCGAAGAAGGCGTCGTTGGGATCTTGTTAGGGATTGCATTGACTGTAGAGAGCTTTGGGTAATATTGACAGCTTAACGATGTTAAGTCTTCTAATCCATGGACATGGGATGTCTTTCCACTTATTTTTCTTCTTTAAGTTCTTTCAACACTGTTTTATGGTTTTCAGTGTACAAGTCTTTCACCTCCTTGTTAGGTTTATTCTTAAGGATTTTATTCTTGATGCTATTAGAAGTGGAACTGTTCTTAATTTCCTTTTTGGCTTGTTCATTGCTAGTGTATAGAAATGCAGCTGGCTTTTGTGTGTTGACTTTTTATTCTGCTATTTTGCTGAATTTGTGTATTAGTTCTAACGACTTTTTTGTGGAATTGTTACAGTTGTCTGTATCATCTGTGAACAGAGATAATTTTACTTTTCCTCTCCCATTTATATGTCTTTTATTTCTTTTTCTTGCCTAATTGCTCTGGCTAGAACTTCCAGTTCTGTGTTGAATAGAAGTGGTGACAGTGGGCATCCTTGTCTTGTTCCTGATCTTGGAGGAAAAGCTTTCATTCTTTCACCAGAGAGGTGATGTGTGCTGTGGGTTTTCATATATGGCTTTTATTGTGTTGAGGTAGTTTCCTTGTATGGTGTAATAAATATGTGTGGTCTTTGTTCCTGTTTCCTGGCACAGAGCTCCTCAAATGCTTGGAATTTCCTGAGTGATGGAAGTGTCTTTTGTCATTCACTAGGAGTCCCTTTTGAGCACATTTAAGTTTTAGCTAATAAGGTCGCTTCCGGTGGAGCTCCTAGATAGCCTCAGGATGCAGGTGGTCACCAGAAAGGCCAAGTGATTGGAGTGTTGAAACTTTCAGTCCCGTCCCTCTGACCTCAGGGGAGGGGCAGGGGCCTGGAGGCAGCATCAGTCTCCAGTGGCCAGTGATTTAACCAATCGTGCCCACGTAATGGAGCCTCCATAACAACCCAAGAGGTCAGGGTTAGGGGAGCTTCTGGAGTGGTGAACACATGGAGATTCCGGGAGAGTGGCGCACTAGGGAGGAGCTGGACGCTCCATGACCTGTCCCCATGCCTTGCCCTGTGGGTCTCTTCCATCTGGCTCTTCCTGAGTTAATCTAGTCAGTGGAATGTCTCTCCGAGGTCTGTGAGCAGCTCTAGCAAATTAATCCACACCCTGAGGGGAGTGTGGTGGGAACCTCTGACCTGTAGCCAGTGGGTCAGTGGCACAGGTGACACCTGGACTGGCGATTGGCATCTGAAGATGGGGAGGGGGCATCTTGGAGGACTGAGCCCTTAACCTGTGGTGTACGACGCTATCTCCAGGCAGACAGTGTCAGAATTGAGTTAATTGCTGGGTAGTGTGGGGGAAAGACACACGAGGTAACTTCTGTTCCTAGTTTGTTGAGGTTTTTATCATGAAAGCATGTTCAGGTTTATCAAATGCCTTTTCTCCATCAATTGAAATCATCATGTAGTTTTTCCTTTGTTCTGTTAATGTGATGTATTACATTGATTGATTGTTCATATGTTGAGCCGTCCTTTCATTCGTGGAATAAATTCCACTTGTGTATAATGCTTTTAAAGTGCTGCTGAATTTGGTTTGCTAGTATTTTGCATCCATATTCTTGGGGAATATTGGTCTGTAGTTTTCTTTTCTTGAGGTGTCTCTGTCTGGCTTTGGTATCAGGGTAATGTTGCCCTCCTATAATGAGTTAGGGAGAGTTCCATCGTCTTCAATTTTTTGGAAAAGTTTGAGAATGATTGGTTTTATTTCTTCTTTAAATGTTTGGTGGAATTCACCAGTGAAACCATCAGGTCCAGAGATTTTGTTTGTTGGAGATTTTTCATTCCTGATTCCATCTCCTTCCTGGCTATAGGTCTGGTGGGATTGTCTGTTTCTTTGCATTTGGTCTTGGTAGGTTTTGTGTTTCTAGGAATTTGTCCATTTCGTCTAGGTTATTTAGTTTGCTGGTGTACAATTGTTCATATTATGCTCTTGTAGCCCTTTTTATTTCTGTAGAATTGATAGAGATGCCCCCACTTTCATATCTGATTTTGGTAATTTGAGTCTTTCTTTTTTTTCTTAGTCCATCCAGCTAAAAGTTTGTCAACTTTACTGATCTTCTCAAAGAACTAATTTTTGTTTTCATTGATTTTCTCTATTTTTTTTTCCTATTTTGTTTATCTCTGCTTTAAGCTTTAGTATTTCCTTCCTTCTGCTGCCTTTGGGTTTGGTTTGTTCTTTTTCTAGTTCCTTAAGCTGTAAACTCTGGTTGTTGACTTGAGATCTGTCTTGTTTTCTAATGTCCGCATTTATAGCTATAAGTTTCCCCATGAGCACAGCTTTTTCTGCATCCCATAAATTTTGGTATGTTGTGCTTTTGTTTTCCTTTGTCTCTAAGTATTTTGTTATTTCTGTTGTGATTTATTCTTTGATCCATTGGTTGGTTAAGAGAGTGTTGTTCAATTTCTACACATTTGTGAATTTTCCAGTTTTTCTTCTGTTATTGATTTCTAACTTCATCCTACTGTGTCAGAGAAGATATTTTGCATCATATCTGTCTTTTGAAATATATTGAGACTTAATTTGTGGTCTAACATATGCTCTACCCTGGAGAATGTCCCATGTGCACTTGAGAAGAATGCGTGTGTTACTGTTGGGTGGCGTGTTCTGTGCGTGTGTCAGATCTGGTTGGTTTATTGTGTTGTTCAAGTTCTCTGTTTCCTTACTGACCTTCTGTCTGGTGGTTTCTCCATTCCTTTCTATGGCTGAATAATATTCCGTTGTATGGATTTACCACAGTGTGTTTATCCATTTGTCCACTGGTGGACATTTGGGCTGGTTCTGCTTTTGGCCTTTGTGACTAGTGCTGCTGTGAACATTCATGTACAGGTTATAGGTCCTTAAAATACTGAATTGGTAGCTCTGTTTTGGCTACAACATGAAGGGTTACTCCAGCCTGTGTATATTGACGTGTCATCAGAATAAACTGTCAGCAGGGCCCTGTGAGCTTCCTCTCTTAAAGGGGTCTGACTTCAGTTCAGTCTGGGTCCCGTGTGAGCAGACCTCAGTTGGCCCCATGTTGCCTGTCAGGTGCAAGTGATGGAGGTGACTGTGTCACTGAGGTTCAACAGGGGACCATGCTCCCCGCTGTCAGCAACAAGGGCCTGATGGGAGTCAAGAGGGGGAGGGTTCCTCCCACCAAGTGGAAGCAAATTTCCAGGGCATTCCGGGGCTGGGCAGGGAGGAGGGTGTGAGGCTGAGTGTCTGGCATGATAAGGAATCGAGAACCCTGGTGGTTCGGTGGGCCAGGGTGCCACGGGGAAAGGCAGGCTGGCTGGCCACATCCCTGGGCAGGGTGGGCTCCGCGGTGTACTGAATCCGCGGTGGCTGTGGGAGGTTTGTCGAAGCGGAGGAAGAACGCGGCAGGCGGGTGTCTGGGGAAGGTCCACCTGCTGGCTCCGGGCAGGGTGTGCCGGGCAGCCCGGGGCCGGGAGGAAGGCAGGCGGCAGCACAGAGGGGCTTTGTGACGGGGCGCTGACCTCATGGGTCCCCGCCGGCGGTGAGCGCCTCGGTCTTACTGCCACTTGTGTTTCTGCCTCTGTGCATTGTCCATTCATGGCTGCGCCCATTCTCACGCTGGACCGGTTCTTCGTTCAGCACCAGCGCGCGATGCAGCTATTTTCCCCCAGGCTCTTCCTCTGTCACGGGCCTTGTCTTGCCTCTGGTCACATGGAAATGTTAATATTTGATTTTTGTCCATTCAAATCAGTTAATATTTTCCTTTCTGGCTACCCTAAATGGTAGGAGTATTTCATTTCTTGAATTTTGTTGTTTGATCCATCTGGAATGTACATCTGTGTCCAGGATGGTGTTGGCCTGAGTGTCTGGCTGGACATGTCTCCTGTCTTGGTCTTGAGTGCTTGAGTGGCCAAAGCTTTTGGGCCCAAGATGCAGCAAACCCGGGTCTCTGTGCTGTGTCCCTCAGGCCGGGGACTTACAGGTGGGCCACTTTACCTGTAAGATGCAGCAAAAGCCTCACTTCGGGGTGGCAGGGATGTCAATAATGCACGGCACACAGGTCTGTGCCACAGCTCCTGGAAAGCAGATAATTATGTGACAAACAGCGTCTCAGTCCCTTTAATTCAGGTGCCACCTGGTGAGGGGACGAGGCCAGTCCCCTGCCAGCCCCCACATGGTCACTCTAGTGAGAGTAATGGGCCCACCTGGGCGCTGTGGGAGGATCCCTTTCAGCACCCCTCTCCTCTCCTTCCCTGTCACCGTCCCGGACCCCAGACAGGAGGCTGTGGAAGGCACAGGGCCAGCGGGTGGCTGAGCCCCTTCTGGGCTAGGGGCATTGAGCGTGCCCCACAGGACGGCCTGTTCTGGGGCTCTATTGGGGCCACCTTGTCCTCGCAGCCCCCTGAACCAGATGAGGCGGAGGCCTAGGGACGAGCAGGGAGGACTTGGAAGTAGGCGGGAGTCTGCAGCCCCTCCAGACGCCTCGGTGTGTGTGTTGATGGGTGTGTCAGTTTCCTGGGGCTCCCGCCATGAAGTGCCACGAGCTCAGAACAACACTGACCCCTCCATCCGGAGGCCCGAAGTCCAAGATGGAGACGGAGGGTCGGTGCCCTGGAAGGCTCTGATGGAGGGTGCGCAATGGCCCTCCTTCGGCTTCCGTGGTGCACGGCTATCCCTGGCTTGTAGACACTTTGTCCCAGTCTCTGCCTCCATCGTCATGTGGCAACTTCCCTCTGCATCTGCGTGCCTCTCCTCTTCTTGTAAGGATTCCCGTCTTTGGATTTAGGGCCACTCAGGTAATCCAAGACGATCTCCAGATCCGTAACATCTCTAAAGCCCCTTTTCCAAATAAGGTCGCATCTGCAGGTTCTGGGGTTTAGGGCGAGGATGTCTCTGGGGCCACCATTGAACCCACTGCACCTGGCTATGTTCGGGTCCGACTGCCTGCTCTCTTTGTGGGAGAGGTGGGGGTGGTCCTGGGATGGGGTCTGTCCCCGGGAGATGCTCTCTGGGCAGGGTCTCTACAGGCCCTCGTGTGACACTTTGTGGTGGAGGCCGTGCAGGATTATTGGGAGCCTGGCAGCCTCAGAGCCCTGTCTGGGGCGAGATCCCCTGAGGAGCTCTGAGGGGAGGTGTCCTGGATCGGACAGGGTGTAGATTCATCCCAGGCCCCATGAGAGGTTTGGGGGCAGGGGGTGAGGCGGCCTGTGGGCTGTAGTTTGTGCTGTGGCAGGTGCTGGTGTCAGGGGCACCCCCTTGGCCAGCCCCTCATGGGACAGGTTGCAGGTCTGGGTGGCGCTTCTGTCACCCTCCTGCAGTGAGCTAACCGTAGCTGAGCCCTTCGCCCCGCCGGTGGACCCCCTAGGTCAGGCACCTTCTCCCAAGGACGCTGGTGTCCTGCTGCCCAATTCCTGACGTCCACTGCCCTGTGAGTCCCCTCTGATGGCCACTTGTCCTTTACGTCCAGCCACACGCCCGCCCATGTGACCAGACCTCCATTGGCCACGCTGGGAAGAGCCATTCCTGCAGGCCCCCTCCTCCGCCGGGGCCCTTCCCAGAGACCTGACTTCGGCCTCAGCGCTCAGCCTTGGGGGCCATGGGCTGGGAGGTGACTGACAGCTGGAGCGAGCCCCCTGCAGGGCTGCCTGGGAGGGGTGGGGTGGCCACCTGCGTGTGAGTGGGTGGAAGTCAGGCAGGTGTCCAGGCAGCGGTCACGGCTCTGCCCCCAGAACAGCATCTTCATCATCCTTAAGCAAATGACTGACCCATTTGGTGACTGCCTTTTACCTATAGAAAGGGAATAATAGGATTATAAATAAAATAGTGTTTGTGAAAATGCTGAGGACCAGATTTCCCACAGAGCAACCTGTTATCTACTGTCTTCAAGGACAGTTGGTGGCACTTACAGGGCGGAAGACATTTCTGTCACTCGGGGTGGCCCCTGCTGGTGGGTGGTGAGCGACCCCCAACCCCTGGCCATGAGAGCAGGACTATGACACCCGGCCCCTCTGTGTTGGCCCCTAGAGGGCTTCCTGGAGGAGGAGGAGGAGTCTTGCTGGATGGCAGGACTGGTCACGTGGAATTGGATGAGGTGTTTCTGCTGTTCCAGCCCACATGCTCTTCAGGGACCCTTGGGGGATGGCCACTGGCCTGGGCAGGGGAACTCAATGAGACAGAGTGCCCCCACCAGCTGACTCTCGCCCTGGGTCAGGCCCCGTCGGCCTCCCTGTGGCCTGTGGTGGAGACTTGGGGTGACCGCCTGGGAAAGGGGTGCTGGAGGAGGGCTGTAGTATCGGCACCAGGATTGAGCTGGGGGCAGAGCCTGGTCCATCCTGATGTCCGAACCCTCTCGGTCCTTAGCGTCTGCGGAGAAAATGCAAACCTGGGGGTCCTAGAGGCAGTGGACCTGCCTTAAAAGACGGCGGTGTCCCTTGAGGTCGCTGGGCTGGTGGGCTGTGGGACTGGCCCCCCACTCCAGCCTGCTACCTTGGGAGAGACGTCCCATGCACACCCTGCATGCTGCCTTCTTGTCACCCTTGTCACCCAGGGTGGCCCTAGTGGTGGGTTCTCGGGCCGAGCCCCACACCCAGGCAGGACCCTCTGGGGTCGGGGGTAGATTGCACCGGGGTCAAGACCCAAGAAATGGGACCCTCTCCAGCCTTACCCGCAGGTCTGATGGGGCCTGGGGTTGGCCGGGAGGATGACTTGACCACCGCCCTTGTCTGAAGCTGCGTCCCTTGTGCAGCCCTGTGGGCTGGGACGGGCTTCCTTGCCTGTCAGGAGCCCTGGGCCTTTGGGGCTTTTGAAGCCCCCTTCCTACCAGTCGTTGCTGGTGGAGGGGCAACAGGCCGTCTGCTCTCATCCCTGAAGCCGGGCCCCAGACCGCTTCTACCCCATCTCCGGGGAAAGAAAGTTTTCACAGCCTGAGAAGTTACAGGCAGGTGCCTGGACTCATGGTGACCAGACGCGTGCCAGCCTGGGGGGCAGGGAGGGCTGAGGGGCAGCTGGCCTCTCCTGGGCCCCTTGTCCAGAAGTCAGAGGAGCGGGGACCCTAAAGTGGGGGTTGGGGGGTTGGGTCAGGGCTGGAGGGGACAGCCATGGGTCACAGGGACCAAAGTACGTGGGAGAGGAAGGGACACCCCTCTCAGGGGCTGTGGGGGCAGAAAGGGGCCCATGTGGGCCACAGCAGGAGGCCCAGCCCCTGCCCTATTGCCCCCCGTGCCCGCCTCGCCCACGCCCCACCTGCTGGGCCTGGGGCTGCCTGTCCTCTGACTCTGAAGCTTTGTGTACTCCCTAGACACACTGGACGACAGCCCAGATGCAGAGCTGGGCAGGGAGGGGGCCTTAGCTGGGGCGCATCTCGGTGGGTGGGACCCACACAGGGAAGCCAGGTGTTGGCTCCATGCGGCTGTGGTGGCAACAGGGCATGTGTGTTCGTAAGACCATAGGAGGTGGCGGGCAGAAGGTTCAAGTGGGTGCCGTCATGCTGCTGGGTCCAAACCTTGGCTCAGTGATGAGCCCGCTGTGGGACAGGTGGGTGCAGCTACCCGTGCCTCAGTTTCCCCCTCTGTAGTTGGGGATCTGTGGTAATAGTCACCTCGTGGGGGCCGTGTGTGCGCTGACAGGGTTTGGAAGGGCTCCTGGAACCTGCTAAGTGCACAGTAAGGCCAGCTCGCCCGCGCCCGCCCAGCTGGTGAATCAGGTGGGGAAGAAAATGCCCCCAGTAGGTGTTCAAACGCAGTGCGGGGCACGCGGGATCTTGGTTGACTGACAGGTGGAGCAGGGAGTCTGGGCTTGGGAAGCCGAGGCCGTCAGGAGCATCCTCCGGGTGCGCTGGGCCGGTTACCACGGAATCCTTCCGAACATCTTGACACTCGTTATTTCCCGGTATTTATAGGTATGCCTGTTGTTTTATTAAAAATTCAGTTCATTCAGCTTTGTCTCAGATTATTTGCAACAAACCAGAAAAGCTAGTTTTCTACCTAAAATAGGCTTCCAATAAAATTAGCAATCTGCCAGTTCCGCCTGGGTTTTCTAGAATTCTGCAAACCTGGGTGTTTTGGAATGGATTGGAAGAGAGAAACTGGCTGAAGGACAGCGGTTGTGCTAAGAGCCAATCATACAGGAATTTTTACATTGGACTTGGGGCAATTTGCATTCCCCGTTGAAGCCCAGTGTCGATGTGGTGGTTCAGTTATTTTGTGATTTTATGGTCTTACTCGGGGGTCTGCAAACTTTTCCTGTAAAGGCCCAGATAGTAAATATTTCGGGCTCTGTGGGCCATTTGGTCTCTTGCTCCGCTGCCATTGTGGTGTGCAGGCGGCCGCAGACGGGATGTAAACCAATGAGCTACGGCAATGAAACGTTGTTTATGGACACCGAAATTTACATTTGACGTGTTTTTCACATGTCTTGAAATACTACGATTTTGATTTTGCTCGGCTAATCAGAAACGTAAAGCGTCCTTAGCTTGTTGGCTGCGAGCACCAAACCATCCAGTCACCAATCTTCATTTCCAGTAAAGGAGACTTGGGGGCCCTCTCCTCCAACGGCCCCTCTAAGTGTCATATTTACGAGTTTCACATTTTATGAAATGCTCTCACATGCCGTCAGCTGCCAGGTGGTGGAAGCTCCAAAGCGGCTTTAGGCCACACGGCAAGCTACTGAAGGAGCCGGAATTCAAACCCACGACCTCGGCCCAGAGTCTGCCGTGAACACGGATAAGCATAGATTTATGGCTGATGCCTGCTTATGGCCCATAAGAGTCAGGGGGGTGGGTGGAGCCAGGGGGCTCTCGCCTCTCTCAGACCTCTGCCCCCGTGGCACGTTGACTGGCGTATTGATCGCAGCAGAAGTGTTTGTTGGAGGGTGGGGGTAGAAGCTTCCCGACCTTCCTGTGCCCCAGCGTGAAGCCTGGCCGTGTGGGGTCAGTGTGCCCGGCAATTCCAGGTAAGTTGGCCGAGCTCCCTGGCTGGGGCTGAGCCATCCTTCCCGTGCTTTTTGGAACTGGAGGGAAATGGGGTGGGACACTCAGTCAGCTGATGAGGACTGGGTGCCTGGGTTTGGGGAGGCACAGGGTGGGAGCAGGAGGGTCAAACTGTCCGTTGGCAGCTCTAGGTCTGCTCTGGCCGCAGCCGGGCATCACACAGGTGGTGCGTGAAGTCCTGCATCAGATCAGCAGGGGCACCTCCTGCCTTTAGCTGGAGCATGTGCGATTCCAAGCCCCTGATTCTCGCCTCTCGTGTGTGGAGCCTTCCCTGTTTCTGCCCCTCCCGGTGCCCACTACCCCCTAGAGTAGCCACAGCATCACAGGCCACCTGACCTAGGGTTTGGCCAGCTTTTTTTTTTTTTTTAAAGGAAGATTAGCCCTGAACTAACATCTGTGCCAATCCTCCTCTATTTTGTTTGTGGGATGCCACCACAGCGTGCTTCATGAGCGATGTGTAGGTCTGCACCAGGGATCCGAACCTCTGAACCCTGGGCCGCCAAAGCAGAGCATACAAACTAAACGCTATGCCACTGGGCTGCCCCAAGTTTGGTTTGGCCAGCTTTTGGCCCATGGCTTCTCTCCTCCCCTCCTCTCCCGGCCACGGAACCAGGGCTTGGGCATCCTTGAGCTTTTGTGTTTGGCCCATTCTCGGCCTCCATGGACGCAGGTTGGAGGTCCCTTGAGCTCCGGCAGCTGCTGCATCTCTACATTCCACCCAGTGGGCCTGGCTCCCATGGCCGCTACATTTGAAAGGCCACGAGGCTGAGCCACCCTTGTTTTGGCTGTTGCCCCGCGTCCTCCCAGGACCGCGTCCTCCCAGGACCGTCTGGATGCAGAGATGTTTGTCTTCACGTGACGTCAGCTCCCTGATATCCAGGCCGGGTTTTAGTCGGTGCCTCAGCTGCCGGCTCCAGCTTCCCAGGGGAGCCGGGTACCACCCGGGCCTGGAGACATGAGGAGGCAGGGATGTGAGAGGCGGGGGTCGGGCCGGCCAGCCGTCCTTTAAATATCTGCTCCTCGCGGCTGAGCCCACCCTGCCTATTGTCGGGGGTCCAGGGGAGCAGAGGGCAGCATCGGCGCATTAAAGGGGAGGAAAATGCCTCCTTTCACGCCCACTGCTCCATAGAGCAGAAAGAATTCTGTGCTGAGGAGGCAGGAGAAGAAAGCCCGGTGAGTAATGCGCATCGCTCCGTGCGGGTCTGTGCGAGGGGCTGGCGGTGGCCTGCAAGCCGGGTGCTCCAGCGGCCAGTGCTGTGCGGCCGTGTCTCGGGTCTCGTGTAGCGGCCTGGCCCCAGCCTCCGCGCTGCACAGATGTTCCCAGCACAGATGTGCCGTTGCCGCCGGCCGCCGGCAGAGATGCGGCTGCCACAGCTCCGAGCCGTGCCCTGGGAAGGGCAGTGACAGGCTCTCATTTCCGAGGGGTGACAGATTTTTAGAAAAACAAGCTGTAGAGGAACATGCCCGGCGAGCGATGCGGCTGACGCAGGGGGTGCAGGAAGGAAATGTATGCCCCAAGAACGGACGGTATGTGACCGAGGCCTGCGCGGGCGGTGGGCTCAGGGAAATAATCCCGTTTGCATCTGACCCTGTCCTCGGGGGCTGTGCGTGGGGAATCGTCCTCAGCGGGTGCCCTTGCGTGGGGAAGCTGTGAGTCTGCCGTTGCCGGCACAAATGTGTGTGTGCGCGTTGCTTGCTTTTCATTCTGCATTGCTGCAAGTGGGGGATGGATGGGACCACAATGGGGACGTCTGGAGACTCGGGCCCTGAGGCCGGCGGCGGCCAGCACCTGTCTCCTGCGCTGAGCCCCGCAGAGCTGCCCCGTTTCTGCGAGCCTCTGCCAGTCTGGGCTTCGTTTTCGCATTGACGACAGCGTCATGTCGGAGTCCGGGTGGCACAGCCAGGGTTGACGTGCCGGCCGCTCCATCCGGCTCCTCAGATGTTGGTGATGAGCGTGGCCCTGCGCGGCGCCCGGTTTTCCGCTCTGAGATGGTTGGAGGTAGACTTGAATGCTCCCGGGGCTGCATGGCGTTGGCGGGGATGTGGGAATATGGGTGCTTTTCTGACGTCCATTTTGCAAGGTGTTTTTGTAAAAAACAGAAACAACAGCAGACAGCCCCCCCACAGGCTGGCGGGAGCTGGGCGGCTGGTTCCCCCTCGCGTGGACAGTGCTGGGGTGGCGGGGAGGCCCTTCCGTGCAGAGCGCGTCCCTCCCCCCAGAGCAGAAGGAACCGTTGCATACGGGCCGCTCCGTGCAGCCAGCCCGGGTCACGGGGGTGACGTGCTTTTCTTAGATCTTGAATTATAAAATCGCGGATGTGCTGATGGGCGCGTGGGAAGGGAAGGGAGTGGGGTGTCGGCTCGTGCGTGTGCCTGCCCGTGAGCAGAAACCAGCTGTGTCATGCTTCTTCGGGGTGCCTGGGACATCTCGGCCTCTTTCTCTTGTGTGGTCACGCGCAGCTGGTGCATCTCTGATGTGAACCCTCAGAGTGCAGAATGCGGCCAGGGAGCTCTAGTCTGTGGGCCCCTGACCGCTCTGCCAGTGGCTTCCGGGCCTCCGGGCCTCAGCTGGATTTAGGCAGAGCCATGAACGGGAGCAGGTTGGAGGAGTGACCCCCCCCCAAAAAACAACCTCCTTCTGTGTTGGTGCCGCCAGGCGGGGCTGTGGCTGTGTTTCACCTCCGTCCGTGTCCTGGTCAAGTCCATGTGGATTCACCACATTCCTGTCTTCGCTGCATCAGCCGCCGACCAGGCGCCTTCACAAAGTTCAGAGCTGCTGACAGTTACGTAAGGAGTTGTGTGCCGTCTGCCCAACTCCAGGTTCCAAACTAAGCTTCCAGACGTCACCTCCAGGGCTGCCCGCTCTGTCTCCGTTTTCCATCGGCCGACTGCGTTAATCAGTCACACGGAGCAGCCGAGAGCCCCAGGCCATGCAGACAGACGCTCCCGGTGGATGCCACTTCCGCTGGCTGTTGACGTGGCGGGGACCCATCAGGGTTGTCTATGAGCCCAGCAGAGACTCCACGTTTCAGAAGCTCCCCGTCCCGTCCCCCGACCCCGTCTTGTTCCTTCTAACGCTGTTGGGACGAGGGCTGCGTCTCCCCCGCCGGGTATTTCTGATCACCCAGAACAGAGCAGAGCCCATGAGGTCTAACCTGCGGGGGCACGTCCTTCCTGAAGCTCCAGTCGGCGGGTGCCATGGGGTCCGGCTCCGCGCTCTCTGAGGATGCGCGGACATGGGTAGCACCTGCTTCCTTTACTGGCTTAGAGCTGTTGTGAGGACACACTGAGCGGGGGCCTCTCCTGGGGCAAGGGGGACGCCCCTGAATGGCCGCTGCCCAGTCCATCGAGGAGAAGCCTTCGTTCCAGGTGTGATGTCTCTTTAGTGTTTACATCCAAGGAACGGAGAGTTTCCTTTCTGTGCTTACCGTCCTTGCTCTTGGGGAAAGACGAAGTTTGGGGGCTGTGGGCTGGGCGGGGCTGGCCCCTTCTTGCTTAATTCCTGCTGCCACTGGCCCTTTGCATGTGCTGTTCCCTCTGCTCTTGTAGGGTGAACAGCACTTAAGGCCACTACTCTCACAGCCACCACCCCATAAAGTTTGGGTGGGCGTCTCATGCTCCCAGGGGGTCCCCAGCCCCAACCCCAGGGTCCTGGCACAAAACAGGCCCTCCATAAATGTTTGTGCCTTTTGGGAGAGGTAGGAAAACTTTTGTCCAAAATAAGCCATCTGAGCCAACTGCTCATCCAACATTCAGAGTGTTCTTGGTAGTAAGTCATTATTCATACAGGAGACAGCAGCGCAAAGCCCCTGCCGGTGTGTTTGGATATGGCGGTTTATTTTTAGGATTATCCTAAATACGTAGAGTAGGGCACCTCATTTATGACTGGCTTCTCTTCCCTTCCCTGTCTCTGAGGCCTCCAGGCCGACCCAGCCCAGGCAGCCAATCCGCGAGCCAGTGGGTCTGCGGTTTCCCGAGCGAGGTTCAAAATCCGCAGAGGCGAGAGCGTCAGGCTGATGAGTAACAAGTGCTTTCTCGGCCGTTGTGTCGGTGGTGCTGTGACGGCGGTCTGACAGACGGGGCTGTTTCAGCTTCGTCTTGGGCCGTGATAAGTTACTGGGTGAACGAGAGACTGCACAGCGGTGCCGGCGGCTGCGGAGGCCCTGACTTTCTATTTTGTGTAATTTGGTGGCGTGAATCTGTCTGGTCTTTCTGAAGTTTGCTTTTTAATGTCTCTTCTGTGGGAAGTTTTAAAAGATTCGATTTGCCACGAGATGGAGTGGCCGCATGTGCACATGAGGAATGGCCCAGGATGGACAGCAGGTGGTCAGCGCCCCCAGGGCTGCCCCGGTCACCTGGCCCCGGACAGCCCCGTGACTCCGTCCCTCTGTTTACTCTTCTGTGAAACGTGACTGTTGAAAGAATCGAATGAGGTCGTGTCGAGCGTGGAAAGTCTAGGCCTGGTGTCCTGTCCTGCTCAGGAGACCACAGTGTTATTGCAAAATGCTTGTGTGTACAGTTGGCATGGTACATCATTTTCTTATTTTGAATTTAATGTAGGGTTTTACATATTTGCATTTTAAGGTATCAAATAGTCCCGTGTGGTTTAAAAAGAGAATTAGGTGTGTCCCCCCTCCCCGCCCCAGAGGAGCTCACTTTCAACTCTTAGCGGGTTCTTCTTGCCATTTGTTTCCAGATTTCTCGATAACGCATTTATGCTGCTGTCTCTAGACTTTCCTTTTGGCGTGTTACTTGCTCCCCTCTGTCTCTGAGCTGTGTCAGTTCAGCCTTCCCTACCTCTGCCCCCATCAGCTTGTGTCCCGTTATTGCTCAGTCGTTGGCTGTTTACATGTTGGTGGACCACGTGAATATTCACTGGCCACTAGCATTGCATTTCCTTTCTTGTATGACTTTCCGTGTTTCTTGTAGTTAGTACTTGTCTTTGTTGAGTTTTCTGGAACTCCTGTCTCAAATTTGCCCACATCTTTCTGCTGGGGGGCAGCCCTCCCTCGATGCAGGCAGCCCGGGAACCCCCACTTCGCTTCTCCCCCTGCCTTCACCACCCCCCTTCTGAACGTGATCTCCACCTGGTTCATCCTCCAGAGACGCTCTGAGAAGGGGCCGTGGGCGGTCAGGGTTTTGAGATCTGGTCTGAAAGTGCTTTTCCTCCAGCTCTGCATTTGATGACAGTTTAGCTGGGGCTCAAATCCTGCGTTAGCACATTTCTCCGTGAGCATTTCGAGAGAGGGCGCCGCTGTCTTCCGGCTTCCAGGCTGATCAAGAAGCCGGAGCCGCTGCGATCTCCATGTGCGTTCTTTCCTCCTGGACGTGTTTAGGGTCTTCTCTTCATCTCTCTGTGTTTTCGGGTTTCGTGCCGACGTGGCTTGGTGTGGGGCCTCTCGTCTGCTCTGCTGGAACTTCAGTGGAGCCGTGACCTTCGGGGGGCAGGGGGCCCTGTATTCCATTATTTCTGGGTGGATTATTCCCTCTGGTACCTTTCTAGAGCTCCACTGACCGTTCGTTGGGACCCTGGACTGGACTCTCCTCCTCTCCCCTTTTGTTTTCTGGAGACGCCTTCCATTTTCTTCTCCAAACCGCCCATTAAGTTTGTTGCCCTGTCTTTAAATTTCCAAGAGCTCTTTTTTGGGCCCTGAAGGTTGTTTTTCAGAACAATGTCCTGCTCTTGTTTCCAACATAGAAAATCACCCCGTTTCTTGAGGTTATTGATTGTGGCGAGAGGCCCCGTGATATGAGTAATTACCCACGTTATCACGCACTTTTAGGGCTCCAAGGCTTCCTGTGTGTGAAGGTGTTTAATCCTCACGATGCCCTATGGAGGATGCTCTGTTGTCTCATTCTGTGGACACAACGGCACCTGAGGCACAGAGAGGTCAAGTAATTTCCCCAAATCACACAGCTCGTGCGTGGTAGAGTGGGGCTCTCTGCCACGATGCAAGGTCCCCACTCTGCCCCTTGCCAGCCGTGTGACCTCAGTCACAGCACTGTCCCCTCATAAACGGAGTGGTGCCCACGGATGTGGCTCCCCGTCACTGCGAGGACTAGGTAAATGAAGCAGCTGCTTGTCCTGCAGTCAGAGCTGGGAGTGGGATAGACCCGGAACGAGGTCACGCGGGGGTCGTTCCACACAGAATCTCCTTGTCAGTGTTGTCTTTGGCCTCCCGCGGCTGTTTGCACTGAGGCACTTTTTCTGGGTTTGTCTGCCCCAGGAGGCGTTCCTCGGCCCCCGAGTGACGCCTGGTGGTCTGCCCACCCTGGCCTGTAGGCACCTCAGAGCTGGTGGACGTGTCGTGGGTTCCCTCGTGGTGGCTGGTCCAGGTGCCCTGGGAGCATCCTGCCTTGGGCGCTGGGGGTCTCGCTACGTGGAGGAGGCCAGCCGCCGCCCCCCAAACCCCCCTGCCCACCTGAGCCCTCATTCCACCAGCGGCTCTCTCCCCTCCATCCTGCGCTCTCAGGAAGGACGTCAGTGCACAGCCCACACAGGGGTAGGAGGTGTGCACCTGCTGAGGGGGTGTCTGCATGAAGTATCTAGAATTCCTGTGCCCGGGGCCTTGACTCTTCTCCCGTTGATTCATTTATTCGTATCAGTATGGACCCGTGGATGGTAATTTCGTATAATCCAGGAGGACTGTATTTATTCTGTTGCTCACATCCGTCCAGCTTTGGCCACCAGGAGCTCTTTCAGGCTGGTCCTAGGGAGTGATGAGGTGGAGACCCCAGCCCGGCAGGGGAGGTGCCGGAGGGTCAGAGGTGGGAAGCGGGCCTGGAGCCCGTGGGAGGGTAAGGCAGGGGCCTCTGCCCTGACCCGCTCCCCCTGCAGCCGAACAGGAGGCGAGCGGTTCCCTGGTGAGGTGGGTCCCTTGAGGTGGGTCCTGTGCAGTCTGGGCTGTGGGTGTGGACCTGCTCCTGGTGGCCCTGCGGGGGACAAGAGGGTGTCAGGAGATGGGTGGTGCTGTAGCCTGGCCTCTGACGGATGAGGGCAGGGTCGGGGGCGCTGGAGGGGAGGGGACCACAGGGCGGGCTCCTCTGCCGTCCTCGGCTTTATGGCCAGATGGGGGTGTCCAGCATGCATTCCCATTTTGTCCTTTTCTCAAAAATGCCCCCAAAGCCTCACCAGACCTGGATGGGGAGTAGTCGGGGGGCAGGCAGCTCCGTGCTCACAGGCCCAGAAATGCCCACCGCCCGGCCCCAGGACACAGGCTCTCCCGCCTGTCCCCTCGTCCTCAGAGCTCTGTGAGACACACGGAGCTTTTTCCTTGCTTTGAGGAGAGGTGACCAAGGCAGGAGCGAGCTCAGTGTGGTGCCAGGACGGGCACCGGCAGCGGCTCAGTTCTGGCTGGTGTCCCCCCCACCATGGGACGGGGCGGCTTTCTTTGTCAGCCTGTTTGGCTCCCTTGCGCTTCACGACTCTGTTAAGCAGGGATGTTAAAACAGCCCCGATGGTTCCAAGTGAATTTCTCAGTTGGACGGCGCGGCTGCCCAGGAAGGGGCCCAAGCATCTGTTTGCACTGCCGCTCGCAACAGACACGCCCCAGACCTGCTGGGAACGGCTCAATTCCATTTTACAACCTCAGCAGCGGCTCCCACTTGCTCCATCTGTCCTGGTGCCTCTTTCCCGCTCTGGTGCTGTCTGGGGAGAGGGACCCTGTGCGGGTCATCACGAGGCGTGGTCGTGCACAGGGGCTCGGGGCTGCCCCAGCGGCTATGCGGGATGGGCGTAGTAAATTGCATCTTTCAAGCTGCCGTCTGACTATGTGCTCTAAACAGAAGGCAGGACATCTGAGGCTGCTTCACTGACCCTGGCCAGTAAGGAGGATGAAGTCGTATGGAGACTGTAACCCATCATTTTGTGACTATGACATTAATTAAGGATTCCGAGTGACTGGTTTTGTGATGTGAGCGGTGTGTGCTGGAAGTGTTCAACATCCTGCCGTCTGGAAAAAGAC
The DNA here is from genome assembly GCF_041296235.1 of Equus asinus. Classification (NCBI taxonomy): domain Eukaryota; kingdom Metazoa; phylum Chordata; class Mammalia; order Perissodactyla; family Equidae; genus Equus; species Equus asinus. The sequence goes on along the minus strand of NC_091794.1, from coordinate 113,015,306 downwards.
CAAACCTTGGTCTGTGGCTGATTTCCCTCGTGTGGATCCTCCCAGCTGGCTGATCACAGGCTGCTGCACGACGCCACTGGAGGCAGCGTTGGGCAGAGAGGCTCACGGTGGCCTCTCGAGAGCTGGTACCTGCCCCTCCCGCCGTCCTCGGGAGAGGGGTCCCTCCGTTGGAAAAGGAAGTGACTCGGACACCAGGTCCCGTGTGGTTGGTCACTGCAGCTCAGAAAATGGCACCTTCCCGCTGGGCTCTGGGCTGTCCCCTTCAGAGTGGCGTCCACACATCGGGTTGTCAGCAGGGAGCCAAATACTGAGCAGCCTTGGGCAGCACACCCTGACGACGGCAGTGGAGGGCCGCGTGTCCACTCAGGACACCTCCTCTCTCCACCGGCTCCTTTTGCTCCTGCAAGGCCCTTCCTCCTCCTCCATCTCCTTTACTTTCCTGGCTTCTTCTCCTTGTGTCTTAATAGGTCTGGATACAAAGTTGCGTTTCACGCTGTCATTACCGTGGAGGCCAGTTTTGCACCTGTAACTCACCTGAAAGCGTTTGGGTCCTAGAATGGACCCCACGTTGGGCTCCCTGGAAGTGCAGAGAAATTAGGGAGGAGGTGCTGGTACGAGGGGAGGCTGAGCATCAATGGCGCAGACCAGACCCGGGCCCTCAATGCGCATCTCTACAGACCTCTGTCCTCTCCCTGCTTGACTCCTGCTGCCGAGCCCTGTGCGCCCCGTCTGGCGGCTCAGCCAGCCGTCTCAGGATCCCCTCACCTTCATAAAGGTCACTGAGGACCCCAAAGGGCTTCGGAACTTGTGGGCTTTGTCTACCAGCATTTGCTATATTTGAAATTTAAAATGAGAAATATTTATTAATTCATTCAAAAATTATCAACCCATTACATGTACATAAATAGTGCCTCTGTGATGAAAAATGACTATTCTCCAAAATAAAATTTAAAAATTGAGTGGGAGATGGCAGCATTTTTGCACACCTTGTGAGTGTCTGGCTTGGGGAGGACGACCGAATTCCCCTCTCCGCTCGGCATCAGTCCGCTGTAGCACGTTTTTGTTGAAGTTTACGAGGAAAATCCAGCATTCAGAAAAGCTTGGGGTATTTTACCAGCATTTTCAGACAAATGGGGGTGATGTTCTTTGGTGCTTCTCTAAAACTCGACAGGGTTGTTTCTCAAAGGTTGGTTGCAACGTGGGTTCTGACACCGCGTCATGCGGTTTCCTGCTCCTGGATTAAAGTCTGTCTGTCTGTCTTGCGCTGACTGCGTTTGTTACTCATGCCTGCTTTGGAACATCGCACGGCGGTGACCAGGGAAACGTCGGCTCGCTGAGTTATGCAGATCTTCCTAAGTGTGGTGGACAGCCCCTCTACCCTCGTGCAAGTGAGCGGGCGAATGCCATCTGATCAGTATCTGGGACATGGTTTGCTCTCGGGCTCCCTGTAAGGGTCCCTGGGATCCCTGGGGTCTCCAGATCTCACTGGGCTTTGCCAGTTGCCTCCGCCTTGTTGTATGGCAGAACACGTGTGGCCGGCCAGCCATGGATGGGCCCTCGTGTGATGGGCAGCCTGCTGGCCGCCCTGCCTGTGACCCCTGCCCTGCTCTCTGAGCTAGGGGTGTGGATGGGGAGGAGTGAGCTACTGAGGACACTGAGTTCACCGTCCCTGCGCACCACGCCACCCAGGCTGCCCAGAGCTGGGCCTGCACAGCTACACTCCATCACCAAGTGGAGGTCAGATGTGGGGCCCGGCTCTGAAGGCAGGACGAGTTTCACATGCGGCGGTTTGCTCCCCAGAGTGACTGATGTGAGTCTGCTCTTGGCTCTCTCCCGCCCTCGTGATTCTGCGTGGGGCGAGATTCTTCTGTCAGTGGAGTCAGGGGTGGAGGGTGGGGGGTGTTGCGTGTACAGAAGGTTTGTCTCGATGTGTCTGAATCAGCTCAGGGTGGGGAACAGTGTGGGGGGGCAGGAACAGACTCACAGGGAGCGCTGAGCTCGTAGTCATCAGAGCGGCTCGAAGGGTTGGGGGGGCCTCGGGAGAGGCACCTTGGGATCTGCCCAGTTTCAGCCCCCGACCCTCAGTTTTTGTATTTGCACTTCGTTGGATGGTGTTTTGTTCTAACAAAAATTTATCAGTAGCGTTTTCCAAGTTTTGTACTTATTTGAAGGAAGATGAGGACGGGGAGTCGTATGCCCTCTCGCAACTCCCAAGGTTTCTATTAGCCGCTCCGCACAGTTAGCAACACCTGGAGCCCAGCACACAGAGAGAGCCCGGGGGCAGGAATCGAGGCAGCTTTGTGCCAGCATCTGACACGGCTATTCTCGGACCTTCAGAACCGGGCTCCCAGGGTGTGGCCCGCTCAGGTCTCACCTGGCCCGCGGCTGGCCAGAGACGGCGCCAAAGCCTGAACTCTCCGCCAAGGCGCCCACAACCTCCCCTTTGCCAAACCACGCTCTTGTTTATAGTATTTTTTCAAAATCCCATTATCTGAAGACACCTGCTCCATGCCAGTGCCATCCAATGGCTTCGCCTCCACCTCGGGGCGTTTGGCAGATCTGGGCATTGCGGGTCAGGGCGTTGGTGGCGCTGCGGTCGCATGCCCTCCCTCCTGCACGGATGGTTTCTGGGACTTGAGCATTGCTGTATGGGGCTACAGAGGCAGTTCTCTGTTTCTATCCTTCCTTTCACCAGTGTTATTGGCATTTTATGCGGTAGGAGGGGCTGTTCCTGGTCTGCTCCCTGTGAAAAGAACGTGCTACCAACATGGAGTGGGGGATTTTCTAAAACTGGATTTTATTTATTTTATTTTATGACTTTTTTTTTTACTTTTTTGTATGTGTATGTGAGGAAGATTGGCCTTGAGCTAACATCTTTGTCAATCTTCCTCTGCTTATGTGGGATGTCGTCACAGCGTGGTTTGATGAGCGTGTGTAGGTCCGTACCCAGGATCCGAACCCTTGAACCTCAGGCAGCCAAAGTGGAGCACACGAATTTAACCACTATGCCACCAGGCCAGCCCCTAAAACTTGAGTTTATTAACATCCATTTCTGACAGTATTCATTTTGAGACTACATTCGCCCACGTTTGGCTGGCGAGAGCCTCATGGGCTTTTGACATTTTCCCATCAGTTTTTGAGCATCTCCTGGCACAGTAGCTCCCAGGATCAGCAGGCACGCTCCCGGTTCCAGCCTGGAACTGGCCATCCCTCCAGGGAGCCCGGCTTCCTTCTGAAGGAGACAGTGTTTGAAAACAAGGTCCGAGGCTGGGTGTGCATCGTTCTGGGCGTGAGGAGCTGTGCGTGTCCTTTTTCCTCTGGAGTTCGTGCTCATGCTCCATGCCCAAGATCCAGCTGGAGAGCACAGGGCTCCTCTGCCCCTTTCTCTGCACTGCACGTCTGGTCCCGGGGCCACTGGCTTGTCACTCCTGAGCTGTAAGATGCAGACGAGAGTTTGAGAGCTGCTGCTGTAGGAACTGAACCCGCTGCGTGCCCACGGCTCGGGTCTCCTTGAGTCCTTGTCCCTGGACCGTGTTCTGTGCTGGTTCAGCTGGAGTGTGGCTTCAGGAGTTCAGTCGGATTCTCTGTCGTCATTGTCATGGTTATGCTGTCGATGGAGCAGTCAGTGGGTTGTTTATTTCTATTTGCATCCAGTTTGGGGATATTTTCCCATCTTTGTTTATTTTATTTTATTTTGTTTATGGGTTGTGTAAAACATTAACATGATTCAAAAATAAAAACTAGAGGCTGGCCCACAGGCATAGTGCTTAGGTTCACATGCTCCAGTTTAGCAGCCTGGGGTTTGTGGGTTTGGATCCTCGGCATGGACCTACTCGCCGCTCATCAAGCTGCACGGTGGTGGCGTCCCACGTATAACAAATAGAGGAAGATTGGCACAGGTGTTAGCTCAGGGCCAGTCTTCCTAACCAAAATAAATAAATGAATGCAAAGATTCCTGCTCATATGCCTTCGATCCCTTGTACGCCCAATTTAGTTCATTTTTTGGCTTATCCTTCCTGTGTTTCTTTTTGTAAAAATGGGAATATGTGTGTGTATTAATTACTCTTTTTTTGTTGCATAAAGCATAGCCTGGTATGTATACCCTTCTCTGCTCTACTCTCTTATGCTCATCTCCTTTTTTATTTTAAGCTGTGAATGTGTATATGTATTTAGAATGAGAATAGAAGTCAAAATAAGTGATAAATGTTTAAATACCAACAGCATCGCAAAATCTAGAAAAATCATTAATTAGACTCATCATTTTGTCTGCTTGGCGTGATTCTATCATGCTTTTCCCCCAATATTTTCTAACTGCAAACACTTTGATTGCCTTCTCAAATAAAAATTTTACAATATTTTCTGTAGAGAAACCTTAAAGATAATCTCCTCAGTCTTTTCTGTAAAATAGGTGACAAAATTTTACTTTATGGCCATTTAGAAAATCTTTTTTTTCAGCCTCACAAATTATTGTTGATAATGTCACACATGTTTTTAGGATTGTTTTTAAATTTGGGAAAAATCTCAGTTTCTTTCATTTAAGATCTGTAAGACTTGAGAACATTTCACGTTTTCTCGGTCAATGACTGATGGAGATGATAATCGTGCATCAACAATTTTGTTGTCAAGGTCCTCGTTATAGGCACACGTTATATGAATTCTGGGTTGTCTTCATTCATGTTGTAGTTTTATAGAGATGTGTGAAGTGTATGACTTGATTCAATATTTTTGTGGAAATACTTAAAACACAATTTGTCACACGAAAGTACCAGCTGCTTGTAGTCCTGCTAAACATTTGTGCCCACAAACACGATGATTCTTACATATTCTAAATCATGCAATCCCTTTTTTTATTAGCTGTAATTTTTATTCAGAATAACTACTGCTTCAATCCTGGGCGGTAGGGAAGTGATAACTGTTGTCGTACAAGCAGCTTAGACCAGTAAGACCGCTGAGCAGATATGACACCCACGTCCACCGCATTCCTAAGACAGCTTCTTTTGTCAATTGTGGCAAAAAAAAAAAAACAAAAAAAACACAGATATAAAATTTACCATCTTAACCTTTTTTTATGATTCTTTTTAAGATTTTACTTTTTAGAGCAGTTTTAGACGCGCAGCAAAATTGAAAAGAAGGTACAGCGATTCCCATACGGCCCCTGCCCCCTCCAACAGCCTCTCCCACTATCGACATCCCCACCAGATGGTACGTTTGTTAAATGGATGAACCTATAATGACACGTCATCGTCACCCAGAGTCCATGGTTTACATTGGGGTCACTCTTTCTGTTGCACATTCTGTGGGTTTGGACAAATGTATAATGACATGTATTCACCCTTATAGTATCATTCAGAGTAATTTCATTGCCCCCAAAATCTTCTGTGCACCCCCTGTTCATCTCTTCCTTGCCCCTAACCCCTGGCAACCACTGATCCTTTTCACTGTCTCCATAGTGTTGCCTTTTCCAGGATGCCACATAGTTTCAATCACACAGCATGTGGCCTTTTCAGACTGGCTTCTTTCACTTGGTCATAGGCATTTAAGACTCTTTGATGTCTGTCTTTTCATGGCTTGATAGCTCATTTCTTTTTAGTGCTGAGTGATATTCCGTTGTCTGGATGGACCACGGTTTATTTGTCCATTCGTCTACTGAAGGACATCTTGGTTACTTCCAAGTTTGGGCAGCTGTCAATAAGCTGCTATCAACATCCACGTGCAGGTTTTGTGTGGACGGAAGTTCTCAACTCCTTTGCGTAAATACTGATGAGCATGACTGCTGGATCGTATGGTCAAAGTATGTTTAGTTTTGTAAGAAAACACCAAACTGTCTTACAAAGTGTCTGTGCCATTCTGCGTTCCCCCCGGCGAGCTCCTGCGCGCCACGTCCTCACCGGCATGCCGTGTTGTCCGTGTTCCGGACGGTGGTCGTTCCAACAGGTGCATCTTAACCGTGTCAACGTTCACGTTGTTGTGCGACAGATCTCTAGAGCTCTTTCGTCCTCTCCTCGGCTTCTAAACAGAAGAGTTCTATAAGGTGCAGGAAGTGAAATGTGGCTTCCTGGCCTGTGGGGCTGAGGCTGTGTCCCGGGCTGGCTGTGCCAACAGCGGGGAAGGCCCACCTCGCCCAGGGAGGAGAACGGCGGCCGCTGTGGGCAGCGTCCTGAGCTGCCCGGTGGTTCCCGGCTCCTGTGCCGCTGACCAGACCTTTGCTTGATGGGTTCTAGCAACGCCTTGTTTGCACGGCGGTGATTTTGGTCTTATCCCATCATCCAGAAAATGTTGGTGTCGTATTACCAGAGGAATATGACCCGATAATCTGAGCAACGTCTGTATTATGTCGTCAAGAAGCCTCACTGTGAGAAGACAAACGAGTCACGCAGAGGTCGTTTTCTCCTGAACCCGCCTTTTGCTGAGGGGAGGCGTTCACCGCCTTTCCGCTCCTGTCTGTGGGGAGCTGCGAGTTGGCGGGAATGACCTGCTAAGGAAAAACGTCTGACTCGTGAGCACAGGGCGGGGAGCCCCTGCCACCCAGGCCGCTAAGGAGCCGGGAGGCAGCGTCTGGGTGCCCGTGGCCCCGGAGGTCTGGCCTCGAGGTGGGGCCGCCGGGACAGGCCGCGTGGTGACTGGCGCGTGTTGGCTGCCTGGACGCAGGGTTTGAAGGCGTCCTTTGTTCTGATGAGCGCAGAGCCGGTTCTAAATAGCGGCTTTCTCTAACCCCGTGTGGTGCAGACGGGGCTGCCTTAGATGCGCCCGAGTTCGAATTTCCGTTCTGCTGCTTCCCCGTGTGCGACCTCAGGAAGGTCACTTAGCACTTCCTCATCCACCTGGCCCAGCTCCGCCTCCCTCACCTGCTGGGCCCCGCTCCCTGCAGGCTGAAGGAGCCTGTGAACAGGGGTCCCCCTCAGCCATGGACCCCTGGGCCTCCCCCACCACCTCCTCCCCGACTCTGACCCCCACTTCTCTGTGGTCAGCAGGGCCCCTCACTGCCCGAGCCCCGCCTCCCTCTGCCTGGACAGCTCGTGCCAGGAGGTCTGCACGCCTCCCCCTCGCTCCCCTGCAGTCCCCCCATTTATTCTCTCCCCACACAGAGGCTTTGGTGCCCCCCCCCCACCAGTGTGGCCTCTGCAAGGGTGCGGCCCGTCTGCTCTGATCTCGGGTGTGTCCTCCCTGGCCATTTACTGGACGTCCTTCAGGGAAGACGTGCCTGGTGACAAACGATGGACCTCATGACTCAGCCGGGGTGCTCCAAAGGTCCCCAGATCCCGGGGCTGGTCAGGGAGGGGCTGCAGCAGCGCTGTCCACTGCCTGGTGGGATGTCGCCTCTGCTATCTGGGTCAGGCTGTGGAGCCTCGAGCCAGCCCGCAGCTTGTCATGTGCGTGGCTCGGCCACCTGGAAGCTTCGAGGCTGCGTCTTCACTCGGTGTCTGGGGAGGAACGGTAGTGACCGTGAGTGCAGTGAGGGCAGCAACAGAAGGCGAGGACTTTCCGCGTCGTATTTAAAACTGTTTCTGGTTGGAAAAGCAGCACAGGTTGACTACAGAAAATTTGAAACATGCAGTAAAATGCTAGGAACAAAATTGAAACTGCCTTTTATGGTGCTCCCTGGAGAGCACGCCGTTTTAAATTTTATCCTAGTCTTATTTGCTTGTTAATATTAAGGAAATATTAATGACATCAGCTTAGTTAAAAATCCTTCCCAGTTATGAGCTGATGGTTCGAGATTCCGTCATGGGCGGTTGGCACTAGAATTCACTGTACTTCCTGCCGTGGGTGGAGGCGGCTCCTGTGGGCAGCGTGCGGCCTCGCTGGCCTCCCCACTGCCGTCAGGCTTCTGGTGTGGAAATCCTGGACCACGTTCCGTTTCCTCGGTACAGAACCCCAGAAGAGCGATTACTGTGTCAAAGAACATAAATACATTTTTATGACTTGAAAACTTGTGGAGTAGTGAAACCTGTCGTGGCGCGTGGCGTGCACTTGTCTGCTGGCACGCAGGCTGTCACACGAGCCCCTGAACTCGCCACTCACCTTAGGAGCACAGGCTCGAGCCGACAGCGGTCCCTGGGTGCCCCCCTCGCCCACGTTACCATCTCCGTCTTTTCCGCCCTTCGTTTGAGCTTTTTCACAGTGGGATGTTGAAGGATGGCTTTTTCCCTCCAGCATCACACTGGGCTCCACCCATGGGTGGGGGCTGGGGCTGTGCAATGACACCTCCTCAGGGTGGTCCATTGTCTGACCAGACCCCCTGTTTGACCATTTGACCGTCCTGTTGAAGGACCTTCGAGTCGCAGACTGGCTGAGTGAGGTCAGCGCTTGCCTTCTGCTCCCGGCCCTGCCTCAGCCAGGGGAAGGTCTCGACCTTTCTGGGACATGGTTTCTTGGTGTGTAAACTGCATGTGGACCCTGGGAATCAGGAGTGTGTGTGCCTGGGAGGAGCGCCTGGGCAGGTGGTGGGAAGAGAACTGGACGTTAATGAGTGTGTCACTTGATACCCTGGTTCTGACTTTGTTGGGGGAGTGGCGGGAGTAGGCTGGGGCGGGGGAGCCAGGGTGCCGAGGCCAGGTCTGGGGGTTGGGCCTGTGTCGGTCAGCTCAGCAGCTGTAACAGACGCCGCTGCCTGGGGCTCAGACAACAAGAACTTATCTCCACAGTGGTGGAGGCTGGAGTCCCGATCAGGTGCCAGCAGTGTCAGATTGTCGTTTTTGCTTTTAATATTTAGTTTTCAGACATTTTTCCATACAAATATTTTAATGATATTAATTTAACTCTGCACAATTTGCAGAACATCGTTTTTCTTGGCATTACTATCTAAGCATGTTATTGAATATGCTTTGTGAATCCCCTTTTAAAGACGGCCGAGTATACCACCGTGTGATATATTTTAATAATAGAGTCAGAGAACGATGGTCCATGGGCCAAATCCAGCCCACCGTGGTTTTTTGTTTTCTTTTGTTTTTAGTTGTGGTAAAATACACATAATGTAAAACTTACCATCCTAACCCTTTTTAAGTGCACAGCTCAGTGGCATTAAGCACATTCACATTGTTGTGCAACCATCACCACCATCCATCTCCAGAACTTTGTTATCTTCCCCAATTGAAATTCTGTCCCCATTAACACTCACTCCCCGCCCCCAGCCCCGGCACCCTCTGTTCCACTTTCTGTCTCTATGGATTTGACTCCTTTAGGGACCTCCTATGATTGGGATCACACGGTGTTTGTCATTTGTGACTGGCTTATTTCACTGAGCATAATGTCCTCAAGCTTTATCCACATTGTAGCAGGTGTCAGAATTTCTTTCCTTTTAGGGCTGAATCGTATCCCATTGTGTGGATGGACCACATTTTGTTTATCTGTTCATCTGACAATGGACACTTGGGTTATTTCCCAAATGGACATTTTGGCTCCATGAATAATGACACTAACATGTGTGTGCCAGTATGTGTTTGAGTCCCTGGTTTCGGTTCTTTTGAGATGTACCCAGAGTTGGAATTGGTGGATCATATGGTATTTCTGTGTTTAATTTTCGGAGGATCCTCCATACTGTTTTCCACAGCAGCTGCACCATTTTCCGTTCCCACCAACAGTGCGCAGGGCTCTGATTTCTTCATGTCCTCACAACACTTGTTTCCTGTTTTTGTTGTTGGTTTTTTGACAGTAGCCAACCTCGTGGGCGTGAGGCAGTGTTGCGTTGTGGTTTTGATTTCCATTTCCCTAATGATTGGTGACGTCGAGCATCTTTTCTTGGGTTCATTCCTAAATGGCTGTTCAAGTCCTTTGCCCACTTTTGAACCGGGTTATTTGCTTTATTTTTGTGAGTTGTCCTGGTTGGTCTTTAATGACAGACCTCACACCGTGCGTATTGATCTTTGCCTTTTCCATTTGAACCCATTGATTATCACATTAAAGAAGCAGAAGGCATTGTCTTCAAGGGTAGAGAACAGAGGAGGGTCCACTATGTTGGCATGGAGTGTGGGTGATGGTTTCCCTTCTTCTGTACTTTCTTTTGGTGTTTTCCAAGTCTTTAATTAGAATATTTTTATAGCATAAAAATTCATTAGGAAGGAAAAGGACTTATGTAGAGTGGAAAGTGTTGTATCAGAAGGAACTTGACAGCCTGTGAGCATTGCTCTGTCCCCAGGAGGTGGTGGATTAATCCGGTCCTTGCTGCCAGTGATGAGGCCGCAGTGCAGGCGAGCTGGCAGGAATTGGCAGGTGTGTCATTTCTTCCCTCAGACACTTGTCTTCTGCAGGGTCTGGCCGGTAGTGGCTGCCCCGGTGTCTTCTCGCTCTGTGTGTATCCACCCTCCCCAATATGCTTAGTCACTTCAGCACAACCCCCTCGCCCAGCGTGTTTTCCTACGTGAGGTGAGTCTCCATGAGAACAGAATGAGATGGAAGGAGCGAGGATTCTGACCTCTCCCCGCAGGAGGGCAGCAAGGACAGCCCCCGGTGCCGTGGTGCTTCGAGGGAACTCCACACAGGAGAAGACCCAGTTCACGAAGAAGGGGAGGCAGCCGGGGTCCTGCCTCAGCATGCCCTGCCTGCCCGGGGGGGCCCTGGACACCCCAGCGGAGTGGTCCATGCTCTGAATGGCGTTTCTTTGCTTTGCCCTCATCCTTTCTAGACAAGCGTGGGCCACCGGTAAATGAAAACCACCTTTGTTTTCTTAGCTTTTGAATTTTAAGAAAACCGTGGGATCAGGCGGACTTGAAGCTCCAGCGGTTTATTTAGGACGTAAACTTCGTTGAGCTTCACGTGGATGCTCTTGGAAGTGAACAAAACAAGCATAATTTATTCGTGGATTTTAGCTGGTCTGTTTTTGTACAAAGGGACCTTTAAATTTAATTATTTTTAAGCATTAAAGGGTGGTTTATCTGAAGAAGCTGGAGGCCCCATGTGGCCAGAGAACGTGGCGGCCCCGGTTTGCAAGGTGAGCTGTGAGGGCCGTGAGGAGAGGGGAGAGCAGGTGTGTCTAGGCCCCTGGTGCCTAGAAAGGAGCTGCCGGGTGGGTGGCAGCTGGGAGGCAGCTGACTGAGTTCCAGCCAAGAATCAGATCTGGTATCTTAAGCCTAATGGCCCTGGCCCTCTGCCCTCCGCCCTCCGCCCCGAGGCACTCGCTTCCAGAGTGCAGTGCGGGTGGGGACTGCCTGCTGCCCGCTTCCCAGCTCTGCCCTGCTGCTCCAACTGCAGACCCAGAGATGAGCGAGGGAAAATGCGTCACCTGCGAGGTCTCCCGCCGTGAGAGAGGCTGTAGCTTGATCCCAGACCCCTGGCTGGGGGAGGAGGCAGGCAGCTCCTGTTCCCTTAAAAAGTGCTTCCTCCTGGTACAGATGGCGTGGGTGGGTGTGGACAGGTGTGGATGTGGTGTGGACGGGGTGGACAGGGGTAGACAGGTGTGGACAAGTGTGGGTGCTGTGTAGACAGATGTGAACAAGTGCAGGTGGGTGTGGACACCATGTGGATGGGGGTGTGGATGCTGTGTAGACAGGTGTGGACGGGCCGACCACAGCCACTTTCTGGCCTTCCGAAGGCCACCTTGCCGCCCCCTGGGTGCTCGTTCACACCAGCCTTGCTCTCAGATGGCAGAGCCTGGCGTCCTCCAGATCCTCTGGTGCCTTTGGGCAGGTCAGACCACATGTGTGTGGCGTGGGACGCTGCCCTGCTCCGTGTGGGGACTCCATGGGCTGGAGCTTTGGCAAGCAAGTTCTTAGTGACTCCAGACTCCTGTCCATCACGGGGCTGTGTGGCCCAGCCAGCGCCTCCAGGTCCCAATTCCCTGGGAGGGGGAGATTTGGGGGCTACCCCTAGCCAGTTTCCCTGGAAACGGCCCTGGTGTTGGTGGGATGCGAGCTGGCCCTGGGATCCCACGCTCCTCTGTCCTCAGAAGTGAGACCAGCCACATGGGCACCGGTGCAGAGCATCTGGAACCCGTGCCCTCTGAGGGCCCAGGGCTTTGGTCCCTGCAGGCCCGAAGCACCGTGGGCAGAAAAGAGGGGCTGCTGGGAGGAGCCCCAGGGAGCCCGGTGTCTCACAGAGGGACCTGCAGCGCTTGGACTCCCGTCCCCGTGACCCACCCACACTCCGAGCTGTGCCAGGCACAGCCTGCCTTGGTGGGGAGGGGGCGTGCGCCAGATGGTCACAGGCAGAGACGCAAACGTTCGCGTGTGGGCAGGCCTGCGGATGAGCAGCAGCAGCCCTGCGTGAAGGTGCCGAGTTCGAGGGGCTCCGAGCTGGGTCCAGGGCGTGGGAAAAGGGGGCGCCCCGGTCCACGTGTGTATCTCCCAGTCTGAGTTTGGGGCTATGTCTCTTTCTGGACATCCCCTTGTCCCCCACCCGTCTTGAGTGACCCTCTCAGTTGGTCACGTCCTGTGTAGCCACCTCTCATGGGTACCTCATCCTCTGGAACTTTCTATCTCGATGCACAGTGTTGGCATTCTCCTTCATTGTCACCTCCCTGCACCCCCGGGAGCAGCCGCCTCTCTCTCTCTGAACCTCATCTCTGGAGAGCACTGGAAGGGACCTGGTTCCAGTCTGAGCTGCGTGGCCCGGGGCCCGTGACCTCTTCACGTTGCCTCGTTCTCACATGTGAAAGTGTGCACTGACTACCCACCCATGATGGTGGACGCAGCCGTCACCACAGGCAGAATCCTGGGGTGTCGTCTTTTCCAAGCCTTCTGCCGTGGCCTCCTTTCCATCCTGTGACCCCATCTCCCATCTTGGCGGTTCTCAGCCTTGAGTTAATTTCTTGCTCTGCAGTCATTTTTCTTAAAGCTCAGTTTTGATCTCTTTCACTCTCCTGCCATGAAAACGCCACCTTCAATTTCCTCACGCTCCCCACCTGTTGGGGTGGTCTCCCCGTGTCCCCGCCTGAGCAGAGACATGGACACTGGTCATCAGCCCCACCCTTCAGCCACTCTCCCGCTGCCCCAGGAGCCTGGTGGGCAGGGACTTCTCCTTGCCACCTCCGAGACCCCATGGCCTTGGGCTGCTGGGTTTGTCAGTCACCCAGGGTCTGAGGCATGTCACCCCTGGGTCCCAGGTCACTACGGCCTGACCCCCGGCCACACCATCTCCTGGGGTGCACCTGTGTGCCTGCATTCTTGCTTCACACAGCGTGTGACGTCTCAGGTGGAGGGCACTGCACCATTTGCTCTCCAGATCCTTTCTGGTTCCTGTGATGGTCCAGCCCTGAGTTGGAACACCTCAGCCTCGGGCTGCCCTCTTGGACTCCTCCTTCTGTAAGGAGCTCCCGCCCTCCTGGCAGGAGCTCCCATGTGCGAGCTGTGAGGTCACTGGGGGTGGCCAGCCTTTCCGTGCTTTGGTGGCCTAGGTGGTGGGCCATCTTTCGGGGAGGACGTGCTGCTCATGAAAGCTGTGTACTGGTGGGTGCCTGGTGCCCAGTGGTTGAGTATTCGATGCCCCACCCAGGTCTGGGGGAGTGAGACCCACTTGAGGAGGCACAAGGAACAACGCGCTCCTCCTAGAAATGACTGTGTTTTCAAGTTGTTCAAGAAACACTAAGGAGGAAGAGGCTGACCCGTGATGGCACGCCGTCTCTCCCGGGCCATGACCGCCGCCCGTCCCTCCCTCACGGTCAGTCCAGGCTCCGTGTTTTACGTTGCACCCACACGGTAAACGCGGCCTGGTCTGCATGGGCCCCGGGGTCTGGACAGGGCCTGGCCCTCATGCCTGCTGGGTGGATGGATGTGTGGGGGCCGGGGAGGCTGGGCAGGGGCTCCCACAGGAGCGAGCTCAGTCTTCCAGGCCCTCTGGCTGCCCAGGCCCTTCCTCCCCGGGAGGCATGCGGTGGTCAAGCAGATGGAGGATGGTGCCGGCCCAGAGGTGGACTGAGCGGCACGGGTGTGGGTCCCACCTGAGCCTCGCTCCCCATGGGGTTTCCGGTCGTGCTAGTGAAGGAGCTGCTCCCATCCTTCCTCCCGAGCCGCGTGGCGTCGTCCCTCTGATCAGGGCAGGCGGGTGTACTGAGGGACTCACGCCAAGGTCGGAGGGCATGAGTGTTCGGGCAGCGGCAGAGGCTGCGTTCAGCATCCAGAGCAGCCACCACCTGGAGCCTGGCTGCCAGGAGGCTCCGAGCACAGGGATCAGCGACTGACAGACCCCCACGTCCCACTCTGTGACCTTGACGAGTCACCTCTCTTCTCCAGGCCTCAGTTTCCTCAGAAGGCAGACGTGGACACAAAGACCTTAATCGCATGGATTTCGTGAGGATTAAGTGCAAGTGTGTAGACATACTCAGTGCCAAGCTTGTCGTCCGTAGGCGCTCAGAAGTGGCGGCCAGTGTGAGTTAATGCCATTAACGTATTTTTGAAAGGGGCTCAGAATTCTCCTGGAGGCACGGTGGCTGTGGCGCTGCTGCTCCGTGGCGGTTGCTGTGAGACCTGGAGATGGTCCTGGGCTGCAGGTTGTGAGCTGGGGACTGTGGATCTGAGCGTCTCCCGCTCAGGGCCGGGCTTGCTTACTGGACTCCTGGTTCTGCCTCTAGCAGAGACCCAGGGGCTGCTGTGGCAAGGGGTCCACTCTGACCTCAGTCTCTGTGGAATACTCAGCCTGTCACCAAACACACACACACACGCTCACACTCACACACTCACACTTTCACATCCAGGAGCTGGGATGCTCACATGCACAGGCTCGTTTGCCGGCAGCATGGCGAGCCTTTAACTCTGGAAGCCATTACTCACACTTGTGTTGCATTTTTCAGTGTTTTTGGGGAAAAGAAGAATCAGAAAGGGTGGTTAGCTAATACGCATGCAGAGCTGGTTGTGTAAATCATCACTGCAAAGGTAGGTCCTGACAGCGCTTATCACCCTGCATGTCCTTCAACATCACCCAGCCACATCCTGACTGACAGACAGGGTACCAGTGGGGGAAGTGACTCCGCATGTCGCCAGCATGGGTGGAAAAGGGTGGCTTTAGGGCCCAGCCAACAAGCAGCCCTGTGGCTGAGTGGTTAAGGTTCCATGCATTCTGCTTCAGTGGCCCAGGTTTGTGGGTTTGGATCCCAGGTGTGGACCTACACTGCTCATCAGCCATGCTGTGGTGGTGGCCCACATACTAAACAGAGGAAGACTGGCACAGATGTTAGCTCAGGGCAAATCTTCCTCACCAAAAAAAAGAATGCTGCAGACCTACCAGAGGAACGGGTTCCCCACCCTCGGAGGGCTGGTGGGGCGGGGCTCTGCCCTGACTCCTGTTCCTCCTCCTGGGTCCAGGTCTGCCTTAACCATTTGCTGTGGAGGGGGCATGGTGCCCTGACTGGCCTTGGCCCCTGGCCCTGGAGTGGACCCAGACCCACCCCAGTCCCCCCAGTGCTGCTGCTGTCGGGGAGTGGGGTCAGGGGACGTTGTCAGGTGGACACTGTGGGGAGGGGGCAGAGCCGGTTGGACACCGTGGGGAGTGGGCAGAGCCGGCTGGCACAGGGCCCCCCCGCAGGAGCTGGTGGTCTTGGGGGAAGCACTCGCTCCTTGGCCTGAGCTCCCATTCATTCAGGGACAGGCTGAGATTTCTGCTTCTCAGGTTGTGAGAACTCACTGGCAGCCTGTGTGTGAATCTGTGTGTGGGCACATGGCCGCGCAGTAAGGGCCAGGTCATCTTACGTTCTGCTGTGACCGAGGGTCCCCTCGCCTCTCTGGGGGACTTTGGAGAATCCTAAAACAAACTGGGCTGGTGGAGGATGCGGGAGGTGTGGCAGGTTCCCCTCTCTGCCCTCAGGAGTGGGGGTCCCTGGTGAGAGGGCGAAGTGACCTCAAGCTGGGTCAGGCCCCGCGGGGCAGGCGTGTCGCTGCTGGAGGCAGCCATCGGGACAGCAGGAGCCCCGCAGACCGAGCCTTTCTGAGAGGATGGAGTGGGCTGTGGCTGAGGGACGGCCAGCGATTCAGCTTCCATCCCGGATCCACCCCCACTCCTGCCCTTGAAGCCTCTGGTAGGTTACTGCTGAGTCGGGTGTTTCAACGCCGTCCAAGCAGAAGTGGAAGGAGCGACGCTGGTGACAGAGCCGCAGCCGCGCCCGCCGGCCTCCAGGAGAACTCCGCGTGCAGACAGCTTCCTGCTCTCGCTGGTGGACCAACAAGGCTTTGCTGCTCGGAACCTGATAACACACTGCCTTCGTCTGTGTTGTGGTTCAGGTTCTGCTGGAGAAGCACAGCCCTGGGGGCCCACAGGCTTCCTCATCCCCCGTCACGGAACAGGCAGTGACACGCCCCCCTACCCCGAGTTGCCGGGATAGAAAATTAGGAAGTCAATGTAAAATTGAAGTGCGAGCAGCTAGCGAAGGGGCTGTTTTCTCACTTTCTAAGCTTATCCTCTATGTCGCATTCTGAGGAGTGTTGCTTCCTGCAGCCCTGTCATTCGTTTATTCGTTAGTTTGTTCATTCCACGCACGTCAACAGCGGCCCCTGGGTGCTGGGCCCGGCAGGTGCTGGGAGAACAGCAAACTGGAGGATGTGCTCCTAATCCCTCCTTATCACTGAGCAGATGTGTGAAACAGACAGAGGCTTCAAAGTTCCAAGTTGTAGTTAATGTCATGGCCACCATGGCAGAACCAGACAGAAACACTGGGTGGGGTGGACATGGCTGGTACATGGGCCCAGGAAGGCTTGAGAGGCCTGACTCCTGAGGTGGAGCTCAGAGGACACGACACCCTCACCATGGAAGAAGCAAGCTGGGGGTTATTCAGGTGTGGGGACACAGCACGTGCAAAGGCCCTGGGGTTGGGGGTAGGAGACTATTAGAGGAATGGGGAGAACTCCACCAGAGGTGAGGGTGAGGCATGAGGTGGGCACGTGAGTCTCTAGTCATCTGTTGTGAGCATTTTGTAAGCTTTTAAGGCAGGCGTTCATTCACCGAAACTGAAACCTGGGTTTGACCAATTTCCTGTTCCAATTTAGTTGAACGTCACTTGTCGATGTGTAGCTAAATCAGGTTACTTGCAAGCAGCAGAAAAATCTTGAAACATTTTCAAAGTGAAAGGGAGATCCAGATGCCTTTTTGTGGGAAAAGACGAAACTCAGGATTCTGCACCCTGGTAGCAATGAGCTGCGTCCACTGGGTGTGACACGAGCACCCATCTTATTAAAACCATGAGTTATTTCTCATCTTCTGCAAGAATCTCCAGCCCCTGCCAAATATTAAATATCTCCGTGTCTTCCTGACAATAATTAGTCTCTTGCACCCTCGCCCCCAGGCTGACCCTTCTCTCCCGAACACTCTGCCTGTGGACCTGAACACCACGTCCTGTCCTCTCCGGGGACAGCCTCGTCCCGACGCTGGCTCTCATGAGTCAGCTCCTTGTGGACGAGGATGTCGGTGACAGGGCTGCTCCTGGGTGGTTTGCAGGTCGGGCTGCCTCCAGGAGAGGGAAGCAGAGAAGGCGAGGCCATCGCCTGGAGGACGCGCTGCAGACAGGCCTTCTCCCAGCTCAGGAGCCCAGAGAACTGCTCAGGCTGAAAAGTGGGGCCTCTAGGGGAACGGGGGCTGGGTGTGCCAGGTGCTCTGCCCTCAGCACCTCCCTTTCCTCTGACCTGTGGACTGGCTGACCAGTGTCCAGGGTGCACTCCAGGTGACTTCCTCTCACGCCCCCATCCCTCCACCACCTCCAGTCATCCCAGTGGAAACTGGGGCAGCACCCTTGAGGCAGCTGCTCTTAGCAAGTTCCCTCCAGAGAAGTGGGGGGTCCCAGGTGGGGCCTTGCCTCGGGTCAGAGGTCGAATAACTTGGCCTGGTGGGCAGGGGTGGGCAGTGGACAGCGTTCCTTTGGGAACCTTCTCCGTCTCTCACTGACTGGTGGGCGTTATGTGGCGTTTCTGTGCCTCAGTTTCCCACTCTGTGGTGTGGGCTGCATGGGGGCTGGAACCTCACCAGTCTGGACAAGCTGACGTGGACATGCCACAGAGCTGTCTCCGTCCTTCATTTCTGTGTCACCCATGCTGCCCAGGACTGTGCCACGCACAGCAGCTGGGTGGTGGCTCTCGTGGGCCATGGAGGCCGGGCCAGCCCTCTGGAGGTGGGACCCTCTGGGGTGAGAAGACTTATTTGGAGGGAGATTTTGGTCTTGCCAGAAGTTCCATTAAATAAAGGATCACATTTCAATTTTATGAACATTGAAACGTAATCTTTGCAACATGCTTTCCTGGGGCAGGTGGAAGGCTGGGCCCTCAGGATGCCATCCTACCTCCTGGAGCCCAGGGCTCTGACTTTCTAAAATGAGCAGGACAGTGAGGACATGGTGACTTTATTTTATAAGAAGACCTTAAAACTATTCGTCTTTGTAGAGCGACCCTGCAGGGGCTCCTCTGGCCTGGCCCTTCCCCCCAGCAGAGTGGGCCACCCTTGTCCACAGCCTTGGAGTCCCTCTAGAAGTGGGAGTCCCCACGTCTGAATTTAGGTGTGACAACGTGGGGCTTCCCTCCCCCCCCCAGAAATTCTTAAAACCTTTCAAAAGGGTGAATTTCACGGAGAAACAGGCCTCTTTTGTATGCTTAATGATGAAAGCTGTTTTGAATCTGAAACATGATTTAAGAAATCTGAAAAAAGGCGCTGGCTGAGTTCTCTAAGCGGGGGAGGCCGGTGGGCATCCTCGCTCCTCCCACTTCCATGTCGACCCTGGACCCTGTGTGCTTGCTGATGCCCCCTCCCACCTTTCTCTCCTCTGACTTTGTTTTGAATTCCCAAGGACAACCTCCGGTGGGGGCGCTCTGAGGCTGATTTACTAGTTCTCTCTGTCGTTTGTGTGTTTCGTTCATTCTTTCATTCATTCATTCTAGCTCAGCTGTTGAGACCGTGAGTCGGGCAGCTTGGGCTGAGCTTGGCCTGTGGTGGCTGCCAGCTGCTGGACCCAGGGCAAAGGCTTCAGGTCCCCGTGCTGCTTTCCCTTCTATTAAAACGAGGTGGTTAGGAGCGCCTCCTTGTAGGGCCGGTGTGACGGTCCAGGGCCCATATCCGCGAGTCCCTTTCCCCGCTCAGTTCTCTTCTGTCCCCAGCAGTGGTCACAACTCCCTCATTGTTCGTCCCTCACCCCACTAGAATGGGGCCCGAAGAAGGGAAAACTGTAGGAACAGCAGCCTGAGCCTCCGCCGGGCCCACGGGATCTGCAGTAGGGGTGTGTTCCTGTCCACCGTGTTACCCTCTTGTCTGTTGCTCTGTTACTTGGAGATTAAGGATCAGCAGGGTTTGGAAATACAGAACTGACATGGAGGCCAGACATTGCTACTGTTTACCAGACCTGCAGCTCTGCCTGTAAAATGGAGATGGCAGTGCCTGCCTCCTAGGGGGCGTGTGAGAATGAAAGGGTTCCAAGTATGGGCCATCTGAACAGCACCTGATACATAGCAGATACATAGTAGACACAGTAGATACATAAAAGATGCATATCAGATACATAATGGATGCACAGCAGAGAGGGATAATAGATAATAGATACATAGCAGAGATGTACACATAATAGGTCTATAATAGGTAGATAGTAGTTATATAATAAATACGTAATAGACACATATAGATACATAGTAGTTATATAATAAATATGTAATAGACACATATAGATACATAGTAGTTATATAATAAATACGTAATAGACACATATAGATACATAGTAGTTATATAATAAATACGTAATAGACACATATAGATACATAGTAGTTATATGATAGATACATAGTAGTTATATAACAAATACATAGTAGATGTATAATAGATACAGAGCAGACACTTTGCCGATATGTAACAGGATCCTCACACGCTCATGAGGAACCCCCCCCCGACGGCCTCCGCGGGGACCGCCTCACTCTCTGTGGGTCCTTCCCTGAGGGAGGACTGTGGATGGGGTTTGGAAAAACAGCCCATTTCCTTTCCCTCTCCCCCTTTTCCTTTTTACCACGGAAGAGCCACTTTCCTGTCCTGTGGATGCAAGAGCGTCACTTCTGTCTTTGGCCCTAGTGTCAGGGGACGACAGGCCAGAGTAGGCGGGTGGCCCCCAGAGCCAGTCCTTGCTGTGGCCCCGACTCCTTCCTTGGGGCCTATCCCTTTGCTTGGTTCCAGGGTGTTTTTCAATTTATGTCTTTTCCTCAGGGTCTAGTGTGAGTTTTTTGAGGCCTATACAAGTTTTTTGTTCTGTTTTTGTCTGTCTGGAGCAATCATAGGTTCCTAGAAACTTCATGTACTTTTTTCTCTTTTTATTTCAACTTTTCAGAAAGGAAGTCTAAAAATGCAGCCCCCCCCCCCCCGCCTTGTTAAAGAGTCCAGAAGCAAATGTGCACGGCGATGGCGGGGGGCAAATGGCCCAGAAACAGCCACACCCCGGAGCCATGGAACACTCTCCCACTTTTCTTTTCCTTTTTTCTTCTCATACTGGGGTCTCTTCCTCTAGGGGAGGGGCAGCACTTCTCTTAAAGGAAGGGGGCACATGCTGACGAGAAGACATAAAGGAGAAGCACGTGTGCTCTGGGAACTGGGAGACGCTCCTCAGACCTGAGGCGAGAAGCCTCCCTCCCAGCATCGCTTTTCTGAGGGCCCCACCTCCCCCGCTGCGTGTACAAGGGCTGTTTGTGGACACGGCTGCCTCCCTAGGGCAGGCCCGTTGCCCCCACCACTCCATCTAACCCTCTCTTAGATGAATCATGTCAATGTGATAAATAGATCTTTAACATTGTGGCCCTTGTCTGAGTTCTTTTCTCTGGGAAGCCTTTCCCAGTGGACGGAGCTGCAATTTGCTTTCTCGAGTCCCTTTTAGAACAAGGTGAAGTGTAAATGTTGAAAGTCAGCTACTGTTTGTCCATGTAGCACACGTTTATCAAGACCCACTGTGAAACTAGAGATGTGAATACGATTCCTGCCCTCAGGACACTCACAGTCTGGAAGGAGAAACTGGAATAACAGCATACGTTACAGGCTGTGGGGGATGTGCCCTGGGGCGAGTGCCAGCTGCGCTCCCTGCTGCGTGTGCACCTGTGTTTCCTGCGTGTGTGCACCTGTGTGCCCTGCCCGTGTGAACCTGTCTTCCCTGCACGTATGCACCTGTCTTCCCTGCACGTATGCACCTGTGCTCCCTGCCGTGTGTGCACCTGTATGCCCTGCGTGTGTGCACCTGTGTGCCCTCGTGTCTGTGTTCCAGGCAGCAGTGGGAGGCAGGAGGAGGAAGGCAAACCCCTCTTTAACCTGGACTGTGTGCCAGCCGTAGGTTTCTTGTTCATGTAATAAGGCTTTCTGGGGAGAGCAGGTGGGCCTCCGAGCTGGTCCAAAAATGGCTCGAGAGCGTGGACAGAGACTGCTGCAGGGTGTCAGTGGTGGTCAGGGGGTGAGGCCAGTGACCTGGGCTTGGGTTTGTGGGGCTTGTACTTCACCTGGTGACAAAGAAGGTGGCGTCTGGGCTTTCTCATCAGCTTGCCTGGATGTGGGGAGAAGGGAAGGGTAGGGAAGGTGGGGCTTAAAGGCTGCAGCAGCTGAACATCAAAAATGGGGTCAGACTCTCTTACATTCTCTTTGGCTAAAACCCAGACTCACAGCCCTGTTGAGCTGTAGGCTGGGGACGGTGGCCTGGTGGACACTGGGCACTCACCCCAGAGCGGTGGGGGAAATCAGTGGGCTTTATTGATTGCAATTGTCTGCACCTCAGGCCTCTTGTGTGCAGGCCCCGCAGTGGCCGTGTGTGGCTCAGGGGCTGGGAAAGTGCCACCTGTGCCCACAGAGTCTGTGTTCTAGAGGGGAGAGGAAGAAGAGACAGTGAGCCTGCGGATGCCTCAGGCCGTGTGGATAGCTGGAAGGGCCGTGGGAGGGCAGCTCCCTCCACGGGGAGGTGCCCTCTACATGGAGACCAAGGAGTGAAGGAAGCCGGCTCTGCCTGCGTGGGAGAGGACTGTCCCATCTGGGGAGGGGACAGGCCATGACTGGGGCGCTGGCATGGAAGGAACTCGGATGCTGAGGGACCTGGTGTGGCTGGAGGTGGGGGAGGAGGGGAAAGCCGGGCCCATCCTGGACCATTGTGAGGTGGCAGCCACGAGACTGGACATGGGGTACAGGAGCCCACTCGGTGCTGAATGGGCAGGGGCCCACTGCTGCCCGCTAAGCCAAAGATGATGGTGGCAGAGGGTCAGGGAGAAGACTGGGAGGGCAAGAAAAGGGAGGGCTGGAGGATGGCTCCCCATGAATGAGTGAGCGTGGGCAGGGGGGTGTGGATAAGTGGGCATGCACACGTGAACAGGTGCGGACTTCCGAGTGAGGAGAGCAGCCGTCAGGATTCGAAGTGTTTGCTCTTACGCAGTCTCTATGGTCAGACGGCATCCAGCTGTTCTATTCCGTCCAGAGTGGCGGCCACACCCATGACAGCCGCTCCGTGGGCTCTGGCTCATCAGAGTTCATCTGCGCCGCCGCAGGCGCACTCGTACTTCACGGCGCTGTTTTGGCGATGAGGCTGAATACACAGAGTTCGTGGGAACAGCGATTTTGTCACCACGCCAGGCTTAGGGGATGAGCAGGCTCCTGTCAGACGGCCTTCAAGGCTCCTGCAGTCGCACGTCGAGGCCTGGCCGCCCCATCTCGCTGGCTCCGGCACCGAGTCTGCATCAGAAGGAGACGGTGCTCTTGTCCTGTGCCCGCGCTTCAGCCCACAGGTCACCAGGGACAAGGGGCCTGCAGGGTGTTTGCAGCCACGAGCCCTGAAAGGAGCTGGGGGTGTGGGGGAGAAGTCACGGGCGTGCCGGGCCTGCCCCTCGGACCGTCTGGGACTGAGAGAGGTCGGTGGTCAGTGGCTCTCCTGTCACATGAGGTCTGTCTTGTTAAGTAATGTCCAAGAACAATGGATTTGGGGGGAGATAGTCCCATGGCTGCAAGCTGCGAGGAGCGGGGCTGGGGGCCCCGGCTTCGTCTGGCGCTGCTCAGGGGGCCACAATCAGGTGACATTGGGAGGATTTCTGTGAGGTGTTTGGTAGCCGTGGGAAGAGAATGCTTCCTCCAGCATGGACTGGGCTGTCTTCGAGGACTTGGCGAGTCTGAGAGGGGGGCCCTCCGTGGTCCCCAGCGTAGTCCCAGCAGGATAAGGAGACCAGCCTCACGTGTGCGTGGTCGTCTCTCCCGGGAGGCATGGTGCTTGTTCCTCTGCTCCTCATTGGTCTCATTTGCACTGGGCTTGTCCCTGAGGTTGGAGAGGGCCCCCCACCCCCAGCCAACTGACTGGCCTCGCCGACCACACAGCTCATGAAGGCAGAGCCCGCTCCTCCGAGAGCTGGTGAGAGGGAGCGGGGCCCCAGCTCAGGGTGGGTGTGAAAGCCAAAAGGTAGAAATGAGCTTCTTGGTTTTTTTAAGAAATTTTTTATTATGAAGAATTCCAAACCTCTACAAAAGTAGAAAGAGTTGTGTAATGCAGCCTCATGCCCCTCACCTAGCTCCATCACTAATTTCTGGCCAGCCCATACCCTGCTCTTTCCCCGACCCCAAATCCTAGACGTCATATCCTCCATAAATATTTCAGCAAAGATCTCTAAAAGACAGGCATCCCATAATAGCACTATCTCACCAAAACAAGAAAGAAAAGAAATCATTTGTTGTCCTTTTTTAATGTCAGTAAATAAAGTGAGTATTTCAATTTCCCCAACTATCTCAACTTTTTAGAAAAAGATTTGCTTTTGAATCTGTTAAAATGAGACACATACCCTGCAATTGGAAGTTGCAAGAATAGTACAGTCTTGTATACCTCCCTCGGTTTCCACACTGGTTATGTCTGTGGCCGTAGACCAGAATCAAAACCAGCAGGTTGCTGTTGTGTGCGTGGCTCTGTCATTTTATCACATGTGCGACGTCAAGACGCAGAATATTCCGTCCGCACAAGCATCTCCCTCATGCTGTTGTTGGTTCCTTTTTCTCGCTGCGTAGTGCTCCGTGGTGTGGCTGCAACACCGCGAGTTCAACCATTCACTGGTGGAGCGACATCGGAGGCAGGTTGCACCCCGCCCTCCCCTTCTTGGATTCAAGTCACTCCGCAGATGCCCCTCTGACCACCCGCTGACACGTCCTGTGGACGCTCCACAGACGAGCTCCCCAGTCCTTCCTGTGGCTGCACGGAGCCCCCTGTGCTCTTGTCACCTCTGGGTCCCCAGTCCTGGGGCCCTGTCCTCATCACCTCTGGGTCCCCGGCCCTGGCAGAGTGTGTGGCAGTGCCACTGGCATTCCTAACATTTTGAATGGATGAGCTGATGCTCTTGCTGGGAGGAGCCAGGAGGCAGTGAGGGACTTCGTGGTGGCTTTCATGACTGTGGCAAGATGCGGGGGGTGCACAGAGTTGAGGCCCCCAGGACGTGGCCCTTTCCGGGCTCTCTGGAGCATCCGTGGTTGGCGCAGACGAGATGCTGAGGGCTGGGGTGAGTGAGGGGCACTCCTGTGCTTCCACCGTCACATCTGCTCCTCTGACTCTGACCCTCCTGCCTCCTTCTTATAAGTGAAGACACTGGGCCACCTGGATGATTCAGGATCAGCCCCATCTCAGGGTCCTTAATTTACTCAGACCAGCAAAGTCCCTTTTGCCTTTTAAGGTAACACATTCACAGGCTCTGGGGATTAGGACCGGGACATCTCTGGAAGCTGATGTTCAGCCGACCTCAGGCACTCGTGTTGGAAGTTTCTGGACCCTGCTGATGGGATTCCTGGAGTGAAAGTGAGACCCAGATGAAGGATGTTGGAGGGAGTGCTGGGGGCGCAATGGGGGAGCCTGGGAGCCACCTCCAGCTCTCCCTGGGGGACCCTTAGCCTTGAATGGCCTCAGTTTGCTCATCTGCAGAGTGGAGTCCATGATGCCTGCCCCTTCCTTTGAATTGTTCTGACGATGAAACGTAGTAACGGATACTGAAGGATGTCAGTTATGAGCCCTGGACTGAGCTTCATCGGACAGCCAGCTGGACAGGGCTGAGCGACAGGAGTCATGGAGCCAAAGCCCTGGAATGTGAGTGACAGCAGTGACTGCGATGGTTGATCTGGGCTCAGGGTTGCTGCCACATTCAGGGAGCAGGTGCTGGGCCTGCCTTCCCGACAGCCCTGTTCACAAGTTCCTGCTCTGTCATCCCCGTTGTGCAGCCCTGCCCGCGGAGGCAGGGGCAGGTCCAGAT
Organism: Equus asinus; assembly: GCF_041296235.1. Classification (NCBI taxonomy): domain Eukaryota; kingdom Metazoa; phylum Chordata; class Mammalia; order Perissodactyla; family Equidae; genus Equus; species Equus asinus. Next base: position 112,990,203 of record NC_091794.1, on the reverse strand, counting down.
CACCGGCCTGTGGGCCGTGGGCATCACTGAGATTTGATGGTGTCAGTGCTGGGGGCCACACAAGGGAAGATGATGGTCAACCCGGGTCTGGGGCTGGGAGGGGGCAGGTGACCAGGCACAGGCACGCAGGGATGCCGGGTGAGTCCTGAAATGTCCAGAGGCAGAGTGAGTGGACATGGTCACTGGCTGGGCCATTGAGGGAGTGCGGGTTTCTGCCAGGGTGGCCCAGGGAGGGGGAGGAGCCAGATCGGACAGGGGCGTTTCATCAGGATTCTGTTGAGGACCAAGAACCAAGAACAGGTAGGCCCAAACACAGAGATCTACTGAGGTAGTGAACGGCCAGCGCTGACCCCGGCTTGTCCTCGAGACGGGAGGACCTGGTTCTCTCTTTGCACTGCTGGCTTCCTTGGAGGGGTCCACCCTTGGTCACGTGTCTCCTTGGGGTCTCATGGCTGCTGGGTCACACCTACCGGGAGCTAATGGAGCCTCTGGCCTGGGCCCAAGGTCCCACCAGTCCCTCGATCCCCATGGCCACTCACCCACCCTCAAACCATCCCCGGCAGAAACCCCTGCTTGGGTGTGGGGCGGGCTGGGCCAGATGGGAACTGGGGAGCAGCTGTCAGGAGACCGGGGCTGGACTGTCTGGGCTGGTGGGAAGTGGAGCCCTGCAGGCCGGGGATGCAAGGAGAGGGCCTTGAAACACCCGGCGCAGGTGCTGGTGGCTCAGAAGCTCGGACGTGGCCACCTGGGCCCTCCCCTTAGGGTGCCATGCCTGTCACCCCAGCATAGTTTGTGAGATGACGTGCTTCCACCTACCCCTGGACTCCCCCAAGGGCGGGACCCCCCCTGTCCTCACGGCACCCCCAGTTATGGGGTGGGGACTGTTTTAATCCCAGTGCCCGGGTGTCAGTAAATACGCATCGAGTGAGGGAGCCAGCGTGTTAGCATGGACAAGTCATTCAGGAAGGTTCCAGAAGGTGTTTTGAGGACCACCTGGGGGGACCAGGAGAGGATGACATGTCGGCCAAGAAGCCAGGGGTGGGGATGAGGCCAGGGAGCGAGGACATGCGAGGCAGGGCTATGTGGGGGTCTGGGGAAAGTGATGGGGATGTGGCGGTGGGGGAGGTGGGGTAGTTTCAGGTGACCCCAGGGGTCTGTGGAGAAGCTGGGGTCTGGGGGCAGGGGAGGTGATGAGCAGGGGCTGGAATTTGGAGAAGATGGGGTGTGGCCAGCACTGAGTCCAGGGCTGGAAGGAAGGGAGAGGGGAGCAGAAAGAGGCAGGACCCCTGCTGGGTCCACGTGCATCTGGAGCCCACCTTCCCCTGACGACCTGTATCATCCAGGCTCAGATCTGCTCGCAAGAGCTGGCTTGTCCAGGAGAACTGCCCTCCACGCCCCCTGCTGCTGTCACTCCAGGTGGGACCTGAATTCTGGGGACACTCATCCTTCAGCCCTGATGCCCCCTGACTCACCGTTTGGACCTCACCCTTGCCAGACCCTCTCCGAGCTTCTGATCCAGGAGGGTCCAGATCTTTCCCCCAGACCTTGTTTCTTATGATTTGATCCTTAACCTCAGGATTTACAAAAATCTGGCACATGTGTTTGTCCAGCCTCCTGTCCAACCATCTGTACAGCTGGAGGTTCTCAAATTCCACCTGGTGGAAAAGACCACTGCAGTGCAAAGGACAGATGGGCAGCACAGTTTCCTTCCAGAAGAGCCAGAGAGTAGCACCCGCCCCACCCCTGTTCCGTTAGTTCTAGGACGAACCTCTCGCTTCCTGACATCCCTGAAATCAGGGTGCGCCTTGCAGGTCTGTGTGCCCCAGTTTAGTTGACAAAACTTTTTTCTTTCTTTCTTGGAAAATTTTTTTCTTTGCATAAAATAGTGGTGTTTCTAACAGTTGAGGGCCTTTTAGATTCGATGAAGAATGTCGAGGAGGTGGGCTGGCATCGGGGGCAGAAGGAAGGATTGTGTGCAGACACGGAAGTGGTTGTGGTCCAGCCTTGGAGGCGGGGTGATTCCCAGGGATGGTGGGTCTGTGGTGTGGCCGAGGAGGAAGCTCAAGTGCATTGGTGTTGAGATGGAGAGAGAAGGGGACCCAGTGCCCAAATCTTTGAGGGCAGGGGGAGATGACGGTGTTGAAGTGTGGAGAGAGGGCGGTGGTGTGGCCGAGAGGCAGCCCACTGACCATCCGTGGCCTGGAAGTTGGGGACCACTAGTGACGGGCCCTACCGGGCTGGCTTTGGGGGAAGCGGCACGGTGGCCATGTTGCCTAAGTGGCTTGTGGATGGTGTGCCGTGAGGCACGTGAGCGAGGGCCTCGTGGGGTGTGGGCATGTTTGTGCGGGAGTTTGAGATGTCAAGAGGTGGACAGAAATGGCAGAGAACTGTCCCCCCCCACCTTTTGCGATGAGGACATTGCTCCTGGGGGTGGTGTGGGAGGACACAGTCGGGGCTGCCCCAGACCTCCTGACGCAGGAGCCTCTGAGCCTGGAGGGCGGGGACCCGTTGTGAGTGTGTGGCGTGCGTGTGCTTCACCGGCATCTGTGTTAATAGAAGTGACAAGAGTCCCGTGTTTGTGAGAGAGGAAGCATCTGGAACAGAAGAACTGCCTTATTTCTTTGGACAAGAAAAGAATATAGTGGACATTAATTCTTTTTAGAAGTGGTTTTATTGAAATAATTTACAAGGGTAATCAAATAGCAGGTTAACTTTTGAGCATGGGCCCCAAAAGTTAATCTTATGGAGCAAATAACGAAAATAAGCCAAAGAACAGGTGAGACGCCTCTCAGGGGCACCCTGGAGACGGGGTTTCAGCTTTCTTTGTGGAGGTGATGTTATGGCCTGGCTGCCTCCATTCTCTGGTCCCTTTTCTTTCTTTCTTTTTGTTGTTGAAATAGAGCATTCCATAACATGTAACCGAGAGCGTCGGCTCCATGGGGTTTCACAGAGGAGACACCCTGCGCCACCTTGTAGCCAACCTAGGCAGACGGCCTCCTCAAGCCCAGAATCGCCTTCACCCGAGGCTTCACCCGCCCTTCCCTCACCCCAGAGGAAACCACTCTTCTGGCCTCTGCCCCCACAGACAGTATGGCCTGTTTTTGAGCTTTCTGTCGTGGAATCCCACAGGACCTCAGTCCGCGTCCTGTCCATGAGACTTTGCCCAGTGTGGGGTACAGTTCTGGTTTATCGTTCCCTTTGCTGTGGGGTGCTCCATTGTGCGAATTCACTACGACTCGATCCTCTTTCTTCTTGAAGATTCCAGATTGTGGCCACTGCACGTTATGCTGCTGTGAACATCCTCATGGTACATGCCTTTGGTGCAGGCGTACCCAGGTGTGCGCCTCATTTAGGTATACACCCAGGTCAGGGCGCATGCCTGTTCAGCTTTATTTGATTCTGCCAAATGTTTTCTAAAGTGGTTGTGCAGTTTACACTCTGCACTGTTTTCTGACATCGATTCTGTAGGGGTTTCTCAAGGGCTCAGTCCCATGAGACGCCCCTCCCCCCCCATCAGACATCAGTTGCAAGTCTCAGGTTGCCACCTGTACTTCTGACCAGGCAGCTCTAAATCAGGGGTTCCCAAGACCCCCTCCTCAGGTTCTATAATTTTCTAGAACAACTCACAGAGCTCAGGGAAACACTTGACTGACACTTACCAGCTTCTTATAAAGCAGATGATTCAGGAGCAGCTGGATGGAAAGGTGCAGAGCAGAGTATGGACTGGGGGTTGTGGAGCTTCCATCCCGACTCTGGGCACGCCGTCCCCCGGCATGCCACACGTTCACCAACCCGGAAGCCCTCTGAACCCCGTCATTTAGGGGGTTCTGCTACAGGCCCTGACTGATGAAATCGCTGGCCATTGGTGATCAACTGAACTTCCGGCCGCTCTCCCGTCTGCAGAGGTTGGGCCTGGGGCTGAAAGTTAACCCCTCAGTCTTGCCTTGGTCCCTCTGGCCACCAGCAGCCCTGTCCTCACGCCATCAGGGGCCCCCAGGCACCAGTCATCTCATTTGCATCCCAAAGACACTCTATCCTGCTGGAGATTACCGGGGTTTTAGGAGCTGTGTGCCGGGAACCAAATGTGAGCCCATCACACCCTTCCTCCGGGTTGTGGGGACTTCTCTCCTGCATCCCTCCCGGGACTCGGCTCCTCAGAAGCTCTTCACTCATGCCAACAGGGCAGATATAAAACGGTGTTGAATTGCAGCCTTGATTTGCACGTCCCCGTTACCTGTGAGGGTGAGCCTCTTCTCTCTTACGGGCTGTTTAGGACCCACTCCTGTGAAGCGCCCATCCAAGTCTTTTGCCCAGTTTCAAAATCAGGTTGTTTAAAGACAATTTAATTGGGCTGTTCCTCTTTTTTATTGATTTGGAGGAAGTCTTCACATACTTGGGATATGAGTTCTTCGATTATGTCTTACAAATATCTTCCCTCACTCCACGGCTTGCTATTTCACTCTTGTGCTAGTGTCTTTTGATGAACAGAACATGAAATCTTACTTCACATTTAGTGCTTTTTGTATCTTGTTTGAGAAATTGCCCTGTAACTCAAGGTCCTGAGCATACTCTCTCTTGCCAGAACTGCAAGCTTGGACTAGTCCCACAACACCTGGGTACAAACTTTGTGTATGGTGTGAGGTAGGGGTCAAGGTCAAGGTCACTTGCCCGCATGGTGGTAGCCAGTTCATCCAGGACCATTTTCCTGGGAAGCTCATCCTTTTTCCACCACATTTCAGTGCATCCTTGTCATAGATTAGGTGGCCGTGTGTGGGGACCTGTTTCTGGGCTGCTTCTGTCCCATTCCTCTTTTGCACCCGTATCACACTGTTTAACTCAGCTTTACAATAACTGCTAACGTCTTGTGTTACAAGTCCTCCAAGTTTATTTTTCTTCAAGGTTATCTCGGTGGTTCTTTGCCTTTTCCATTTCTGTACAAATCTTACAATTGGCTTATAAATTTCCAAAACCCAGTGAGATGTTTTATTTGGATTGCGTTTGAATTTATAGATCACCGTAGGAGAATATCTTCTGTGTGGCACTCCTGCACATTTTTTTTAGAGTGCACCACTTGTATTTAATTTTTTATGCTATATTAAGTAGTGTTACTTTTATAATTTTCTTTTCTATTTGTTTGTTTATAGAAATGTGTAGAGAAGGGCAACTAATTGTTCTGTATTGACCTCTTGTCCGGCAACCTTGTTAAATTCTCATATTAGTCCTAGTGCTCTATCTGCAGGTTCCTTGGGAATTCCTACACACACTTTCATTTCACCAATGAGCGGGTTTCATTTCTACCTTTCCAACCCCTTGTCTGTTGCCTTGTAGCACTGACACTGTTTACCTTTCCCAAACAATGTGGAACAGAAGTAGTGACAACCGGCATCCTCTCGTTCCTGATTTCCGGAACAAATTCACCGTTAAGGATGATGTTGTTTGCAGAATGACCTTTCTTTGGTAAATCCCCACCATCAAATTAAAGAGATTCTATTTTATTCCTAGTTGAGAGTTTTTGTCTTCAAAGGTATAGAATTTTATCAAATGCCTTTTTTCCTTCATCTGTTGACATGCTGAAACTTTTCTCTTTTATTCTATTAATCAGGTGAACCCTATTGATTGACTTTGAGGATAACCCAACCCTGTGTTCCCTAACTACACACCATTTGGTTGTGATGCGCTATCCTTTTAGATTTGGCTGGATTCGGTTTGTTAATATTTCGTTTGGTGTTTTTGAAACCATGTTTATGAGAGAGATTAACCTATAATTTTCCTTTTTTGTAATGTTTTTGTCGGAGTTTAACATGGAGATATGTTGGCCTTATAAAATTAATTGAGTTTTTTTAACTTTTTATTAAGATTATGATAATTTACAACCTTGTGAAATTTCAGTTGTACATTATTGTTAGTCATGTTGTAGGTGCACCACTTCACCCTTTGTGCCCTCCCCCCACCTCCCCTTTCCCCTGGTAACCACCGATCAGTTCTCTTTGTCTCTGTGCTTAACTTCCACCTATGAGTGGAGTCATACAGAGTTCGTCTTTCTCTTTCTGGCTTATTTCACTTAACATAATACCTTCAAGTCCGTCCATGTTGTTGTGAATGGGATGATTTTATCTTTTTTTATGGCTGAGTAGTATTCCATTGTACATATGTACTATATCTTCTTTATCCACTCATCAGTTGACGGGCACTTATGTTGGTTCCACGTCTTGGCTATTGTAAATAATGCTGCGATGAACATAGGGGTGCGTGGGACTTTTGGGATTGCTGACTTCAAGTTCTTTGGAGAGATACCCAGTAGTGGGATGGCTGGGTCATATGGTAGTTCTATTTTTAATTTTTTGAGAAATCTCCATGCTGTTTTCCATAGTGGCTGCACTAGTTTGCAGTCCCACCAACAGTGTATGAGGGTTCCTTTTTCTCCACAACCTCTCCAACGTTGAGTTTTTAAAAAAATGCTTGGGAGGATTTACACAAGATTGATATTATTTCTAACAATTATTTGGAAGAATTCACCAGTAAAGCCCTGTGAGCCTGGAGTTTTCTTTGTGGGAATGTTTTAAATACTAAGTTTAATTTTTAAGATACAAATCAGCTATTCAGATTTTCTGTTTCTTCTTTTGTCATCTGTAGTAAATTGTGTTTTTAAAGATATTTTAAAGTCCAAATTACATTTATTGACATAGTTCATATCTTTATTATCTTTTAAGTATCTTTAATATCTGTAGATATTAAATTATTGAGGATTTGTCTTTCTCCTTTTAATTTTGTTTTTCTTCATTTATTTTGTGCTATAGTATGTGCATACAAATTTAGGGTCATTCTATCTTCCTTTTGAATTGACACTTTTATTATCATGAAATGTTGCTCTTTAAGATAAAAATATTGTTAGCATTTAAGCCTCCTTGTCTGATCTTAATATAACTACACCTGCGTGTGTGTGTGTGTGTGTGTGTGTGTGTGTGTGTGTGTGGTGGGCAGGAGGGGAACTTAGTGTTTATATGGTATATTTTTTTCCATCCTTTTACTTTCAACTTTTCTATATCCTCTTTTGGAAATGGCTCTTATAAGCAGAAGTCAGTTGTTGTTTTTGATCTACTCTGACAATGAATGTCTTTCACTGAATCATTTAGTCCATTTACATTTAGTGTCACACTGATGTGTTACAGTTTAAATCTGCCGTCTTACTGTTTGTTCTGTAATTGACCCATCTTTCTTTCAGTCCCCATTTTCTTGCCTTCTGTTTAATCAAACCTTATTACATTTCCTCCCTTTTTTTATTAGCTCTATTAAGTAATACTTTTCTTAAGATATTAAAAAATATATTCTGGCTGCCTTTGAAATTATAAGACACATTTTGGGAATGGACCTTAAATTAATACTTTTATTATTTCCCAGATAAGGCAAGAACCTTACAACACTTCAATTCTGTTATCCCCCTATCAATTTTTATGCTGTTGTTATCATGTGTTTAAATTCTACATATGTTTTAAACCCCACAATAGCCATTGTGAGTGTTGTTTTAGATAGTATTCATTCAGATTCACCCACTTATTTACTCTTCTGATATTCTGACATCTGAGACCATTTTCCTTCTGCCTGAAATATTCCCTTTAGTATTTCGTTTAGCACAGATTTGCTGGCAACTAATTGGTTTTAGTTTGTGTTAGAATGTGTTTCTTTTGCCTTCATTTTGAGGCTTATTTTCCACTGGGGTTAGAAGGCTAGGGAGGCAGTGAAGTTCTCTCAGCCTTTTTAGTACATTCTCTTCTGTTCTTTGTTCTTCCTGTCGGAAAGTCATCTGTCAATCTTGTCATTGTCCCCTTCAAGGAAATGCTTCTCTTTTTCTCTGGCTGCTTTAAAAACGGCCCTTGTCCGTCTGTTTCATCAGCCTTGCAAAAAGAGGGGGAAATGCTGAATTTATCCTAAGTGAGGTTTGTAGAGCTTTTTGGATCTGGGGCGTAATGTCTTCTGTCTCTTTTGGAAAATGTCAGCTGGTATCTTTTCGAGTATTGCCCCCTTCACCATATTCTTCCCCCAGGATCCCACACCCATATCTTAACCACCTCCCATTTGTCCTTTTGCTCTTTTCTGTGTTCTTTCCATTCTGGTTTTCTTTCTCCTCTGTGCTTCAATCTGTATCTTTTCTACTGAAATCTCTTGTTTTGTCTCATTGGCTCTTAATTCCATCTCTGAATTATTAGTTTCAATTGCTATGGTTTTCACTTACAGGATTTCTAAAATCCTAGGATTTTTAGAATTTGATTTTTTTTCTTCGATCTAGTTCACAGGTGAAATTCTCATCCCATCTGTCTTTTTAAATATATTTGAATATCTGAATCACTTGTGAGTCTATTTCTATTGACTATTCAGTTGGATGCCTCTATTTCTTGGCCTCCCTGGTTATTTTTGATTGAATATCAGATACTGTGTTTGAAAAACTGTAGGAGCTCTGAATGATGTTATTTTCCTCATGAAAGGGTTTAATTTTATTCTGGCAGATGGAGTGTGGACAAATCACCTTGATTCAGTTAAGGCTGATCTGTTTCTCACTTTCCTTTAATCTCTTCCAGTAAGCTCAGCAGAGAGAGTCTGGGGGTTACCAGGACCCCAATCTCCACCTTTTGTCTCCCCAGCGCTGGCCACAGTCTCTACCTAGCCTTTTTTTTGTTGTTGTTGTTTTGTTTTTTGTTTTAGCAACTGCTTTCTGCTTGGTTTCCTTGCCTGTTGCCCCAAACTTATGCAGCTTAGGACTCAGCAAATGCCTCACGGGGCCGGGGGGCGGGGGGGGGGGTGGGGGGGGGGGTTGGGGAACACACGCTGATTTCAGGTTCATTTCTCCAGTTTCCTTTTCCCTGGGATCTTGAGAGCCTCCTGGGCGGGGGTGACACTGCCCTCCCAGCGGGCCTGGAGCACAGGGCATCAGAACAGAGGGGTCATCCTCGAGCCTTAGATCTAGTGAATTTGCCTGCTAGGTCCAGGACTTGCTTGGGACCTGTCACTTTTCCTTCTTCCCTCTTTCTCCTTTCTGGTTTGGGAATGGCCTTCCTGCGCCTGGCCCAATGTTGTGTTTTGCACAACACATACCTTGTCTGGCTTTACAGGTTCAGGCTGGAGGAGATTTTGCCTGAGGATGAATTGCACCACGAGTCTCACCCCTCTCTGATTTAGATGATACTAAGATGAACCTTTATTTTTTTTTCTCTTCTTCACCCCAAAGCCCCCTAGTACATAGTTGTATATTCTAGTTGTGGGCCCTTCTGGCTCTGCTATGTGGGACACCACCTCAGCATGGCTTGATGAGCCATCTGTGGCCAGGATCCAAACCAGCGAAACCCTGGGCCGCTGAAGCGGAGTGCATGAACTTAACCACTCAGCCCTGGGGCCGGCCCCAAGATGAAACTAGAGATGATGCTGACAAGAGTTCAGGCTTAGGGGCTGATGGATGGAATGAATGTGCTTTGCATGCAAGAAGGACGTGATTTTGGGGGGGACTAGGGCAGAGTGTTATGGAGTGAATGCGTGTCCCCCAAGTTCCTGTCTTGAAGCCCTAACCCCCAATGTGGTGGTATTTGGAGATGGGGCCTTTGAACAGTGATAGATTAAGTCATGAGCCCTCATGGTGGGATTTGTGCCTCATAAAAAGAGACACCGGGACTCTCTGTCTGCCATGTGAGGACACAGCAAGAAGATGGCCATCTGTGAGCCAGGAAAAGACCCTCACCAGATCCCAGCGCTGCCAGCTCCCTGATCCCAAACCTCCCGCCTCCAGACTGGGAAGTAGCTCTCTGTTGTTTGCGCCCCCGGTCTGCAGTGTTCTGTGCAGCAGCTCGAGCTGATGAGACGCTTTCTTAGGTCTGCATTGTCTTGGTCACTCTGAGCCCCGGTTCCTGTCTCCACTTGGGTACCCACGAGCTCTGGGCCTTGCTTTCCATTTGGCTTTCGAAGAATCAGCAAGTGCCCGAGGACACGAGCTGGCCTTGGTGACATGTCCCTCCTCTCCGGCCCCTTCTCGTGCTCTGGCCCTCCCATCTGGTCCGTGAGCCCCGACGCTGTTTCTGTTGCTGTCTTCCAGCTTTCACTGATTGTTCTTGGAAGCAGGTTAGTCTGAGGGTGGCCGCGTCCTCGGTCCCCCCATGGTTCCCGGTGCCAGTCCACGTTTGTGGCGTGTTTTCCAAGGCTGAGCTGTATCTTCCTTCAGCAGCACTTTCTGGGGCCCCTGTTGGTGTGGCTTTGTCCTTGTGCCACAGGTGCTAGCCTCCCTCTGTGCTGGACGCGAACGCGTGGACTCCGCCAGTGCCCAGGTCTGCCTGGGAGGGGAGCCCGGTCCTATCACAGCACAGCGGGACTGGGCAGCTGGGATGCGTCCACAAGGGAGAATCTACAGAGATGAGCTGCTTCCTGTGTGAAGTTATTTCTGATAAGTTATTTGGAAGTTGGTTCATTTTTCCAGACTCTTTGGGAAAATATTGACCAGCCGTTTCACTGAAACAATTCGTATCATGACAAATTGGTATCTTTGAGATAAAGATTATTAGAAAGTCGAACTGTTATAACCCCTCCTTCTCAAAGCTCCTCTTAGGGTTGGTTTTCTTGATGTTTGCTGACCATGTTTGGTGACGGAGGGACGGCTCTGAGGAGCCCCAGGCTTGTGCTTCCTCGAGGCTGCGACCCTCATCTCCCACCCCGTCTTCTTCCTCGAGGAGGGTGGAACGAGAGCCTGGGCTGCAGGTGTCTGTTCTGTGAGCCCCGTCTGTGCTCTGCTGTCAGGACAGCCTGCGCTGACCGGGAACGTCTTAGGTCTGGGTGGCCCTGGTAGACCTGAACCCTGCTGTGTGCTGCTCGCTGGGCCCTGGGCCGTGCATGGAGCTGGCCGTGGGGTCCCTGCAGCTCCCGACACCCGTCCCAGGAAGGGGAAGACCTTTCTTAAGCATTTCTCATTTTAAAAATCAGAAGTCTGATCCCTGGATGCATCCTTGGCGCGTCCTGCTCATCTTCCCTTGTGTCCTTTGTGAGTGAGCCGCATTCCTTGGAAGAGGCTTTGCGCCGGCTTGCTCAGGCCTCCAGCAGGCCGTGAGGACGCGTCTGTCCAGCAGAGGGCCCACGCGGCCTCCTCTGTCACGGCCCTTCTCTCTGTAGGGAACTTGAGTCCTTTCCCACCACGGCAGGCACTTCTCATTCCTCTGTGCTTGGCCACTGACCGGCTGTCCCGTGAGCTGCTCTCCGGTTGATGGCCACCGAGTTTTCCCCAGTCTTTTGCTCTCGTGACCTCGCAGAGCATGTTCTAATGTCCATTTTAGGCACTGGGGAGGGTGCCTGGCAGGTCAGCTCCGTGAGACTGGCTGTTTGTCCCGCTGCTGTGCGCGTGGGGTGTCTGGATCCGCAGGTTGTCCTGGGGAGAGCCTCAGCAGCCGGGGGCCGGCGCCCTCCCGCACAGCCAGGCCCAGGGAGACGGGCGCTGAGTGCCACCCTGTTCCTCAGCTTCCCTTCGGTGGAGAGGCTCCATTTCATGGCCTTTGGACAATTTCAGCTTCCGAACCAGAGTCTGCCACAGATGCGCCTCATGGTGTAGCCTGGAACCTGGCACTCGGTGATGGTGCTGCTGGGTGGCAGCGTTGGCAGGTCCTCCGGCAGACCCCAGTGGCTACAGCTGACGGGCAGCTTGCCCCAAGTGATGGCCCCATGGAATGTGTCCAGAGGTGGACGAACCGGGCACTGGCTCACTCACTGTCTTCCGTTGGCATCCTCATGTGTGGAGACTGCCCTGGGCTGGCCCCCGCCATGTCCACCCCGCCTGCAGCGACTGGGCCGTGTGTCCTTGCTCCCCCGTCCCAGGGGAGGGGGCGCCCCGGCCTGAGAGGGAAGCCCCTCTCTGCAGCCTGAGTGGGCCATTTCAGTCACATGACTGCCCTGGACCAATGGCATCACTGGAGGTCCCCCTTCTCTGATGGCTTTGGACGCAGATGAGGTCAGCTCCCCCCACGGCAGTGCCCCTGCTTCAGGGCTGCATCAGGACCACATGCGGAGGGCAGGCGGATGCTGAGGCAGCATCCCACAGGCGGGAAGTGACACTCCCACTTTCTCCCAGAGAGGAAAGCCGGGCTCAGAGTGACAGTGACTCCCGCACCCCGGGGCGGTGAAGCCTTGCCCCACAGCACCACCCCTGAGTGGGCTAGCCCCCAGCGCCTCACTGCCCCTCCTGTCCCTTCCAAAGTCTCTTGGCCACCTGACTTGTCCTTTTTGCTGGCGCTTGACAGTTTAAATATTTATCGTGTTTACCACTTTGTCAGCTCCAAGGGGGCCACATCCCTTCTGTCGTGTCTCGAGTGCCTGTCGGGTGCCGATGGTCTGTACAGATGCATGTGACGTTTGGACGCAGTGCGCAGAGCTCCCTCCGGTCCGGCCAGTCGAGGGCCTGGGTTGCTGCCTGTTCTTGCCTACATTTCGTGGTGCTATGGTTGCAAAAGGCCGTTTCCCGTGGGGAGGGGAGGCCCTACAGTGTGGGGAGAAGTGGGCACCTGCTGCTTCCGTGGGAGCCGGGGCCATGGCCGACGTGGCCTGAGACAGCTACCACGTCCCCCAGCAGCTGGCTTCCTGCACAGCGGCTCCAAGCCCTTGCCAGGCTGCTCTGTCCCTCACCACTCAGCGCTCAGCCCACTTTCAGCCACGTTGTTGCCAGGGAGGCAGGGAAACAAGAAGCCGGAGCATAGCCTTGGGATCAGAGACAGTCCCTCGGGGGGACTGCTGCCTGTGCGCCCAGGACGGCGGCTGACCTCAGGTCCACGGCAGGGTCCTGCCCATCCCTTCCTGCCCTCAGGTCTAGCCAAGGTGTCCATCCCACCTCGAGTCCTGCTTGTGGCAGCCCCAGCCCCTAGAATGCCTCCCGCATGGCCGATCTGACCCATGGGGCTGAAGGAGTAATCGAGTGCTTGTTGGAACGGCCCCTGTGGGGAATGAGTGCCCGGGACCCCCTGAAGCACACAGCAGCTGGCCCCGGTGCATGGAGCAAGGGGCAGTTGCCATGAGGCCATATGGACTGTCAGGGGCGCACCAGCCGCTAGATGAACGCGGGTGAGCCGTGCAACTCCCAGCGGGCTTCCTGTGACCATGCGTTTGTCCACACTCTGTTGTCCCTCAGGATCCCCAGTCAGTGTGGCCACCAGGCTTCCCAGCTGCACCAGGTACATTCCCTGGAGCCAGGCTAACGTCCCACTCAAAACCCCAAACCCCATTTCTAGAAGGTCTCACGGCAGCCCGTGGTAGGAGCCTTTTGGTGGACGTGGGTTGGTAAGAACAGGGGACCTGGAGTAAGTGCACCGTGAACTGGACACCGTGGGCGATGTGATGCCGAAAAGGGCTGTGCTGGGGGCTTTGGCCACCCACCTCCCCTGACACCCCCGCCCATGCACACAGTCCTGGGTGACCACATGGCTGGCACTGAGCCCTGCAAGCACGCTGTTCTTCCTCACGGCCACTTTTGTGTCATGTTCGCCTAGAATGAGCCGGGGTTGACCCTTGTCCTAGGGAGACAGATAGGCGGCCCTGCCCTCCGGGACGCAGAACCCAGTGGAAGTCGCTACCCGGGAGGAATCTTGGCCTGGAGGCAGCAGCACCAACTCCGCCCCAAATCCCCTGTCGGCCGTACCCCAACTCCCACCTCCCACCTCCCCAGGGCACCTCACTGGCTCCTGGGCCTTGCTTGGGGCCCAGTCGCCGACCTGGGACCACCAGAGAAGGCATTTGGCTGTCCCCATGCCATGCGCCCCGGTGTGGGGCGTTGTGCTGTGCTGGTCACCTGGCTGGGGGCTCTGTTTCCAGGAAACAGCAGGCTTGGCCTCGAACGCCACCCCGACCTGCTCTGGAAATTCGGCACACCCCACGCTCGTCCCCAAGTCGGGGGTGTGTGGTTTGTTGCACAGCCTGTTGCTCTCGGCTCGGTTTTTTTAAGTGTGTCTTCTTTGCCTTGTCAGAGCCCTCAAGATGCTGGATTGCCATAGAAACCAAGCTCGTTAAAATTCCTGCCTCCTAATTATAGAGTCGCACAGAGGAGCGAAGAGCTGCTCTGAGGGCGTTGGAGCTGAGGCTGAGATGCACCAGAGCCGCTAGGAGCCGGCCAACGGCTTCTCCACCATCCCGCTGTCCTTCCCGTGCAACACGGGCACCCAGGGAGGTGACGAAATGTGCTCGAGGTCCCCAGTGGGCACGTGGCTCCGAGCAGCTCCTGCTCCAGAGCCCGGCCTTGATACGAGTGGTCTGGGGGAGCCATCCAAACCACCGGGGCTGCGGTGGAGGGCCGGGCCCGGGCTTCCCTGCAGAGTCCCCTCCCACTCGCCGGCTTGGCTTTGGGACCGTTTTTCCATGGGCATCTCCTCCACTGAGGTCAGTGGAAATGAGGAGGTGGCGCCACAGTGCGAGGCACACGGCCCGGCCAGGGTGTGCGGGGGCCCGGCTCCCCCAGAGCCCCCGCCCCTCGGAAGCGCCTGCACACACGTGTTCCCTGGGACATGTGTCCTTTTTTCTCTTTTATTCAGTGGCTGTCACTTCAGGTCTGGAGTAGGGACTGTGGCTTTCTGGGCAGAAACTGGAATTCTGAAACTGACTGTTGTCTGATGCAATGGCCCAGGAGGCTGATGGCCCTGGCTGCGGGGGGGTGCAGACTGCTGGACCCCCTGGCCCCACAGTTGCCTCTGAGCTCAGGGCTGCAGAAAGCCAGGCGGGCACCATCCGACTGCGTCCAGCCCAGCCCTGCCCTGGGGGAACCTTCCGGTAGAGCCTGAAGTTGAAGTTTTGGGGGTTTTGGGGGTCGCCACTGTGGGAATGTGGATTTCAAGGCAGGTGCTCAGGGGATTTGGGGCTCAGGAGGCGGTAACCCCAGTCCAGTCAGGAGAACAACACCAGGCGACCCCAGGAGAGGGACGCTCGACACAGCGCCTGACCCGCACAGCTCAAAACCGCCACCGTCGTCAAGCCAGGGACGTCTGAGAAACCACCACAGCCAGAGGAGCCCAGGGAGACGTGAGGACCGAAGCGTGTGGGTCCAGGGTGGCGTCCCAGTACAGAGGGGTGTCAGGGGTCAGCTGAGGAATCAGAGTACGGATGCGCCTTAGTTGATGATAACGGATCAATGTCGGTTCATTGATTGTAACAAACGCGCTGCATGCTTGTGGGATGTTAACAGTCGGGGGGACCAGGTTTGGGGTCTGTGGCAACTCGATACTCTCTCTGCAGTTTGTCCATGAATCTAAAACTGTTCTGAAGCATAAAGTTTATTTAAAAAGGAAGTTGAGGAGGGCGCCAGCTCAAGCTGGAGTTTGTGTGTGCCCCGGCGTCTATCTCGGTCCTGACAATGTGTTGGGGGCCAGATGTTAGCACGAGGGCAGCTGCGGCAGCTTGTATGGGAACGCTCGGTACTGTGTTTGCAGCTGTCTGTAAATTGGAAAGTACATCAAAATAAAACCACCTGTGTTGTATAAAGTGGGGAAGGCTCTGCTGTCCTTTGTGGCTCCTTGTAACTCACCTGGCCCCCACTTTCCAGGTTGTGATGTGGGCGTGGGTGGGACACCCTGGGGGGTTTCCCCCACCTTTGCCTGAGATGATGCAAGGACGTCCAGTGCTGCCGGGGTCCATCTCTGCATGGGGCGGGGGGGGGGGGGGGGTGATGGAAAATACCAGTGTGAGTCAGGGTTCTCCAGAGAAACGGAACCAGTAGGTTGTGTGTGTATAGAGAGAAAGATTTACTATAAGGAATTGGCTCACGTAGTTATGGAGGCTGCAAGCCCCAAATCTGCAGGGTGGGCCAGTAAGCTACAGACCCAGGATGAGCTGACGCTGCAGTTCAAGTCTGAAGGCGTCTGCTGCAGAGTTCTCTCTTGCTTGGGGAAAGTCAGGCTTTTGTTCAATTCATGCCTTCAACTGATTGGGTGAGGCCCACCACATTATGGAGGGCAATCTGTTTCACCCAAATTCTGCTGATTTAAATGTTAACCTCATCTGGAATCACCCTCACAGAAACATCCAGAATAATGTTTGACCACGTCTGGGTACTGTGGCCCAGCACAGTTGACACATAAAATTAACCATCCCATTCCACCCCTTGCCAAGAGGCGCCCATGCATGTTCCCTGAAACCACACATAGTCTCCACTTAAAGCACCAGGGTCACACTCATGGCTGATGTGATACGGCAGTCCCACGTACGACCAGAAATGCACTAACCCTCCCGGGGCTGGTAATCGTGAGGTGGGCCTGGCAGGGCTGTGGCCGGTTGTGCAGGACGGGGCCTCTCCTCCCTGCTCTGCGTCCGCTTTAGTCCCTACCCCTCCCTCCTTTTCCTTTCACACTTGTCACTTTTCTGTGGCCCGGGAGCAGCGTCCTGTCTGTCCCACAGCCCCCTGACCGACCACCCTGACCCACGTCCTGGCTCGGTGCAGAGCGTGTGTTCCCAGACGCTGCGTCCCGTCAGTCAGGGTGTGAGCCAGCAGGGCGGGAGGATGGGCCGCCTCGGGCCACGCCAGCCGCGGGGAACAGGGCCTTTCTTTGCAGACTTAGAGCTCTGTGTTTCTTTTTTAAAATCTGATCTGCTCCGGGGCTGGCACAGTGGCGTAGTGGTTAACTTTGCGTGCTCCGATTCAGCAGCCTGGGCTTGGCGGTTTTGGATCCCGGGCGTGGACCTACAGATCGCTCATCAGCTGTGCTGTGGTGGTGTCCCACCTACAAAACAGAGGAAGACTGGCACAGATGTCAGCTCAGGGCGAATCTTCCTCACCCACAAAAAACAAAAATCTGATATGCTTTATTTGAAATAAAATTCAGCACCTGTCCCCTTCCCAAAAAGTTTAAAAATGATTCCCTAAAGTTAAAAAAATGAGGTGGAATTGTTTGCCGATGAGTCTGAGGGAAATGTTTGAAATTAGTTTATAACCATCTCATTCTTATAGCCTCTGGTCCCTCCCTCTGTGTTGTTGCAGTCTGAATTGTTTGTCCTTTAATGTAGTATTTGAGGCCCCCTGAGAACAGGTAACTCATGTGCGTTACAAAGCAGACAAGGTGGTGGACACGCGTGCCCTTAGCAGCCAGTCCAGGGAGAGGCCTAGCCCACACCACGCGCCCCGCACACTGTCCCCTGAGGCTGCCACTGTCCTGAACTTGGCATTGGTCATTCACTTACTGGAACTGTTTCATCGCCTGACTCTGTATCCTGAAACGATACGTTGTTGATTTTGCTTGTTTTTTCAGTTTTATAGCAATGGCATCGTTTCACGTAGCCCATTTTGTATATATTGATGTATCATTTTGTGTCGTTTTGTGTGTGTGATTTGCTTTTCGAAGATGCTGCTGTGCTGAGGCCTGAGGTTGGGCTTTACAGCCAATCGCGATTCCGTTGTCAGCCACACTTGCACCTGTCGATGCGCCTGGCCATCTTCAGACGTTCCTGAATGTCCCGAGCCCGTGTGCCCGTTCCTCTCGGGCTTTGATCTAGGAGCGGTGCAGTTGCTGGGTCCACTGGTTGCCAGTGTTCCTCTCTGCGGATATTTTTGGTGCCGATCTAGCCCATCTCTAGGAGAATAAGCAGCTTCTGGTTGTTCTACATCCTTGATAGTGTTTGGGGTTTGGGGAGACAAACTTGGGCCAGTCCTCAGATGTGAAAGGCACCGAGGCGATTGGTGAGCTCCTCTGATCACTCACAAGGTGGAGCTTCTGGTCATCTCGTTTACCATCTGTCTTCAGCAGCACACCTGTTCTTATCTCTTGTTCATGTTTCTGTTGCTTTTTCCTCGTGGATTTGTACAAGTTCTTTCCGCAGCCTGAATTAGGAGGCGCCGTCATGTGCCTGTACGCTGACAGACTGCGCAGCGGCCTCTGGACGGACACCCGTCCTCACTGCAGTGGACTCACAAGTGTCCCCTCCTCCTTTTTGCTAGTGCTTTTTATGTTTTCAGAATTTTTCTCCCTCTCAGATTATTAAGATCTTCTCCTATATTTCCATCTAAAATTTGCTGTTGTTTGCTTCTCATGTTTGAGTCCTTATTTTGTGAGGGGACAAATGTGTGTATGGAGTGAGACGGTGCCTTAGTCTGCTCGACCGCCGTAACGGTACCCTAGACTGGGGGCGGGTTCTTGTGGCTCTGAGGCTGGAGGACTGAGATCAAAGGGCCGCGGGGTTGGGTCCTGGGGGGGCCTCTCTTCCCGGCTCACAGACGCTGCCTTCCTGCTGTGTCCTCACTGGTGATGAGGGAGCTCTGGCTTCTTCCTCCTCTTCTAAGGACACTGGTCCCATCATGGGGGCCTCACCCTCATGACGTCATCTAACCTTGCTTTCTTCCTTAGAGACCCCGTCTCCAGGTGCAGCCGCCTTGGGGCTTAGGCTCCAGCACAGGAATCTGGGGGGTGGCAAACATTCAGTCCATAACAGCAGGGGTCCGGTTTATTGCCTTCATGCTCCACACCAGTGAGGGTCATACAGGGCTTTCTGTCCTGCCCCCTTGATGAGTGTGTCCAGCCTGCTGTGGGCCCCCTCATACCCTTTGGCCTGGGCTAGGACGTCTTTGAGTTTCTTATTTTCAGTGGTTTCAATCAAAATAAAGGATGTCCAGTTGGGCATAGTTTTAGACTTCCACGTGGCGTGTGCGCTAGGCTCAAGAAGGAGCAGTGTTGGTGCTGGTGTGTTGCTGTCTGACCAGCTCAGCTCTCCCTGTGTCTCGGTGTCCATCTCTGTCACTCGGCGCCTTGTTACTCTCTGCGGGGACAGCCAGGGGCTGTGAATGCCACACAGGGAGGGTCAGTCCTGTGGACGTTAGCAGGCCCTGCCATGGGCCAAGCTTCCCCCAAATCAAGCCAGGTGGCTAGAAGGACCAGGTGTGTCAGGATGCACCCTGCCATCTGGGCAGAGGCCCTGAGGCGTCACCAGGGACTCTGGAGCTGAGAGGCGGATGCGCTGAGGGTGCTGTGGCTCCCAGTGGTATTTGCCCTCCGTGGCCAGCAGGCCTGAAGGCCCAGGTGTGGACTCCGAGGCGGGTGGGGCGGGCGGGTTGCAGGCTCGTGCCGTCTCCAGCCTGGCCCTGTTCTCTCTGGGTGTCGGCCGAGAGCCTGCGGCAGGGAATTTTGAGGGCCCACCAGGCAACACCTGGGCCTCTACGAAACCCCAGCCGCCCCCCAGCTTCGGGGCTCCTGCTCCCGGAGGAGCCCGGACTTCGTTTCTCACTCCGTCTCCCACTGAAGGGGAGAAGCAGGGTTTGCGGTCACCATGACCTGATTTCGGCAGGTTCCAGCCAGAGCTAGTAATTTGCTTATTTTAAAAACATTCCGTTACAATTTCCACATTAGTATGTCCGTGGCGCTTCCGTGACTCTCATGAAAGTCGCTTTTACTGCAGAACTTTATAAAAGCACAAAGCTTCCCGTTGTATCCTGGATATTTTGTTTCACATACATTCGTTTCAAAGGGTTTTGAAGGCGCAGTGTTAGAAGCATTTTAAGGGAGAATAAAACCAACCGTTCTCGTTATACTTTTAGCTCTGGCATTTTTAATGAGCGGTGTTCTTCCTCAGAAGTTTGAATTATTGAATGCGTGTTGTGAAAGCGACATTTTTGGTAACTTGCGATTCAGCATAAGTGTGCCATTTGCTTTGCTTTCCTTCTGCTCCCAGGTTCCTCAGGCGGAGGGAGGCTCGGCGGGCGCTCCCTCGTGTCCGGCTGGGGGGTGGAGTGGTGCAGGCTGAGCGCTGCGTTCCAGGCTGGCCGTGGATCTGGCGCCGCAGCCCCTGCCCCTCCGTGACGTTTACTGTAAATATCACGCGAGCTCGTGGCTGTCTGAACTGTGTCCCTGTGTGGAAAAGGGGCCTGGATTTCACACCTGGAGGGAAGAAGGTGGAAAGGAAAAGGAGCGGTGGGCATGCCGGGCCTCGGATGATTTTACTGCCTGACCCTCCTTGGGCGGCGTCCTCGTGGCAAATCCCGGCTGCTCAGCTGTGGTCCAAGGCACCCCCGTCTCTGTTCTTCCCACCTGGGCTGCCATCTCCAGCAGCCATGGCTGTGACATGAGCATCATGTGAGGAGAGGCAAGGCGGGGCGGCCGCCAGGGATGCTGTCATCTCAGCCCTGGCTTCCCACGGCTCTGGCCACCTGGACGGGAGTGGCCTGTTCCCGCCTACACCTTGCGTGGTGGAGTGGGGCTAGCGGGCCGCTATGCTGCTGCTCACACTTTTCTCATATCCTTTCTAGAATCCATCTACCGCCGTGGAGCCAGAAGATGGAGGAAGCTGTACCGTGCCAACGGCCATCTCTTCCAAGCCAAGCGCTTTAACAGGGTGAGTGTCGCCGCCTGGGGATGCGCTAGTCGAGGGCCATCCGCGTGCCTTGTGCAGAGAGCGGGGGAGTGCTTCCTGCAGCCAGCAGGCTGGGCTCAGTCAGCGCACAGGCTGTCCAGAGCGGGTCACAGAAACACCTCTCTCCATCATGGATGAGCCTTTGACAAGGCTTCCTGGGCCCGTGAAGGTTCCAGTTCGGGTCTTTTTGCAGATGGTGGCTGCTCGACGAAGGTGGTCTGAGTGTCTCGGGGACCCTGGGCCGTCCCTGGGTGTGTAATCCTCCCTCAGGGCCCCTGGCTCTGAGGTCCCGGCTTGCTGGCGTCCAGAAGCGGGCCTGCGCATTTATCAGAGAACACCAGGCTGCATGTTGTACTGCACCCGGTGTTTCCTGTTGGCTGCAAGGGTCTCCTGGGAACCCCGGAAGCTCCAGACAGCCCCCCAGTCTCTGCCACCCGCCTGACCGCACTGCCCACCCGTTCCCCAGGGTTTTAGCTTAGTTTCCATTGTTGCTCTTCATGATATCTTTCCGTTCTCTAGAAACGACGTGATTCACGTGGCTTTGTAGTTGTTCCATTTGACGATGGAAGGGGAGGTGCCTTTGGCTAAGGACCATCAGTGTCCAGGGGCTACCAGAACAAGCACCCAGACTCGGGGCTGAAAACAGGTTCATTCTCACGGTCTGGAGGCTGGAAGTCCAAAGCCAAGGTGTCGCAGGGCCACGCCCCTTGACGTCTCTAGAGGAGGCTGCTTCCTACCTCTCCCAGCTCCTGGTGCTGCGGCGTCCGTCCCTTGGCCTATAGCTGCAGCACTCTAGCCTCTGCCTGTCTTCACTTGGCCTTCTCCTCTCCGTGTCTCTGTTCTCATAAGGACACCAGTTGTGATCAGGGTCCACCCACTCCAGTAGGACCTCATTTTAACTTAACTAGCTACACCTGCAAAGACACTGTTTCCAAATAAGGCCACATTCTGAGGTTCTGGGCGGACATGAATTTGAGGGACATCTCTCCACCCACAACAGCAGCCAAGCACATGCTCACCTGGGGGCCTTTGCACATGCTCACCTAGGGACCTTTGCACGTACTCTCCTGGGGGCCTTTGCACATGCTCAGCTGGATGCCTTTGCACATGCTCACCTAGGGACCTTTGCAGGTACTCTTCTGGGCGCCTTTGCACATGCTCACCTGGGTACCTTTGAACGTGCTCTCCTGGGGGCCTTTGCACGTGCTCACCTGGGTACCTTTGAACGTGCTCTCCTGGGGGCCTTTGCACGTGCTCACCTGGGTACCTTTGAACGTGCTCTCCTGGGGGCCTTTGCACGTGCTCACCTGGGTACCTTTGAATGTTCTCTCCTGGGGGCCTTTGCACGTGCTGAGTGCCGTGCCTGGCCCACCCTCCTTCCCCTACATCCTCAGAGCTGATGCTCTTCCTTATTTTCTATCTTGGCTCAAATGTCCATCCCAGTGGCCCCTTCTCTGTCCCCTCCACTCACGTATGCTCCTGACGTTCCTCACAGTGTGTGCCATCTCCCCACTGGGCGTGCACAGGGACTCTGCCTTGTTCAGGCTGTGTCCCCACACCTGGCACATAATGGGTACACACTACTTGTTTATTGTAATTAATGAGAGGAGGAGAGTCAACTGGGCGAGACGTGGGGGCGCTGCACTGGGGACCAGGAAGGAATGGGGTGTGCCCATCAGCAATGAGAGGGACCCTGGGAAGCCAGCTGGGAGGCAGGAGAGCGCAGGGTCTGTGGCATATCGATCGGATGCCTTGGGGAGGTCAGACATCATGGAGCAAGAAGCTGTGGGAGGACAGCGAGTGCCAAGTGCTGCCATGGGCTGGGGAGAGAGGGCGAAGGATACATGACTGATGGGCTCTTGTCACGTTTCTGGGCCGACTGACTGGGTGTGGACATGAGGTTTTGCAGTGAGCCAACCGGACGGACAGGATAAAGCCTGGCTGCTGCAAGTGTGGAGCGATAGAAACCTCCAGCCCCCAGGAGGCGAGGCTGCCCGCTGCCCCTCCTCGCTCTGCAGCCAGCTGGCTTCTTTCTGTGCCTCTGGGCGCCGGCTCCGTTCTGGCCAGAGAGGGGTCCTTGGCAGATGGGACAAGCCACCCTCAGGATATCAGAGAGAGAATTCTGGAAGCCCTGCACCCATGTCAGCTTTCAGTGAAACGCTTGTTTCCTTCATTACTGGCTGACTCACTAGTCCAAGAAGAAGCCCACCCACTCAGCAAGGTGGGCCAGGGCCCGGGCAGCACGGAGGGGCCTGGCCCTTCCCACCCTGCAGAGTTTTGGAAGAAAAACCCAGTTTTCTGATGGCAGGGCGCAGACCCTGACACTCTCGCCCCCTGCCTGCTCCTCCTGTGCCCCCTCCCCAAAATCAGTGGGCACAGGCTGTTCCTCCCCGTGGAGGAGCAGGTGCTTGGCGCAGTTCCCACTACAGCCCCACCCCCACCCCAGTACAGATGCTCAGCTGCCCCCCAAGTGCCAGTGAGCGGGTTGTCACAAACACAGAGAGGCTGAGAAGCGAGCCGACCCAAAGACCCCTGACTCTTCGGTCCTTCAGTTGTTCACAGATGGGGAGGCAGGCGTGCCTGCACCCCTGCTGTCTTCGGGTTCTGGGCCCATGTCCTGCAGCCCCTGGAGGCCGGCTCGGCGCCGCTCACTCCGGGTTAATTACAGGGCTGCTTGCTGCACCTCCACTTGTCCCCTGGAAGTGCAAGTTGGGTTCTGCCAGAATCAGCAAGACTTAGGGGCAAAAGCCAACAAGAGGAGATCATTTCTCACGTTGCTTACTGGCGACCCAGGACGGAAAGTGAGTGGGCGTCAGTCACACCATCCCGAGACTTCCTGCCTAGATCTTTAGTCACGCGTGACACGACTTCTCTTCTAGAACAACGAGAGAAGTCCAGCTGGTGAACCAGAGGGAGGGTTTCTGGGCAGGAGCTGAGAAGGGAGCCTCTGTCCCAGGAGAGGGGCCCTGGTGACATGGATGGGACAACGGGAGGCCCAGCCTGTAGAACAGAACTAATGGTCAGAGCCTGGCCCTGGGAACTCTGGGGCATGAGCGTTCCCCATAAAGGAGAGAGGGACCGACCAATAAATACTAATGAGACAATTGGTTAATTGTGGTTCCAGAGGGGGAGGAGTCCAGGGCATTTGTTCGCATCAAAGTCAGTCACAAGTGGATTAATTTAAGATAAACATAAAAACCTGGAAGCGATGCAGGGTCAGGGAAGAGACTGGACGGGGAGACCAGAGGGGACATGGGTCTCTAGACTCGGCCACGTATTTGTTCAGGTTTCTGCAGTTTCCAAACAAATTAGATGTAAAAACGTACAGGAAAAGTGTTTGTAGCAAATAAAGCTTAGAATAAGAGATCAGAACAATATATGTGTTTATTGTATAAAAGAGCTCCTAGAAATTGGCTTTTTGGTAAATGCTAAAAGTCTAAAGGCGGATAAGGATGTAAATGGTTAATTAAATAAGTACTGAAACTGTTCATAAATGTAGGTGGCTTAACCCTCATTGGTAATCAATGACTTACAAGACATTTTCCTGTCAGAGTCAAAGACATTAAAAGTCATTAGAGGGCCGGCCCGGTGGTGCAGCGGTTAAGTGCGCATGTTCCGCTTTGGCAGCCTGGGGTTCGCCGGTTCGGATCCCGGTGCGGACATGGCACCACTTGGCACGACATGCTGTGGTAGGCGTCCCACATATAAAGTAGAGGAAGATGGGCATGATGTTAGCTCAGGGCCAGTCTTCCTCAGCAAAAAGAGGAGGACTGGCAGTAGTTAGCTCAGGGCTAATCTTCCTCAAAAAAGAAAAAAAAAAGTCGTTAGAGCTCAGTGTTGCTGTGTGTGCGGCAGTGGGGTCCACTCCTCCTGGAGGTTGCGGACGTGGACCCCTGCTTTCTGGAAACCGAGTGGGAAATAGGCGTCAGTGGCTTTAGGGTGCTCCTGTCCTGTGGTTGTCTGCAGCACATCTGTCTGAAAGAAATCCGTGGTTCAAAGGTTTGCGTATACGGAAGAGCAGCTCAGTGTTGTTCTCACAAGTGGGGACAGTATCTAACCTACTCTTACTCCCTTTGCTGTGTAACAAGCGACCCCACTCAGGGGCCTAAACCACCCCACTTTATATTCCCCTCCACCCCCCAGCCTGGAGCTCTGGAGGAGCTTCTGCCGGTCCTGTGGGCCCTCGTGCTGCAGGGCCGGCTGGGTGGACGGTCCGAGGACTTTGGCCTTCAATGTGAGTGGACAGGAAGCAGAGGGTCAACTTGCTCACTTGGGCCCCTCGTGGGGAAGAGACTTGGGAGCGAGGACGGGGCAGAGAGACCCGTTCTGAAGATGCTACCCAGGAGCGGCAACGTCAGTCAAGGATTTCTCCTGAGCTTCTTGGTCTGAACAACTGATAGAACAGCACTTAGCAAGGGTTTCCTGTAAAGGGCAGAGAGCAAATACTTTAGACTTTGTGGGCCATGAGGTCTCTGTTGCAACTACTCAACTCCGCCCATAGAATGCAAAAGCAGCCATGGACAGTAGTTAAATGAGCGCAACTGTGTTCCAACAAAACTTTATTTATAAACACAGGTGATGGGCCGCATTTGGCCCACAGCTGTAGCTTGCCCATCACTAGACTAGACCAGAAAGTTGGAGTCACCACTGGCTAAATGATCAAGGCCGTGAGAGGAGCAGGTTTGGGGCCTAGTATGAGACCCCCGACGCCGTGCATCAGGGATGCAGAGGATGGAGGGGAAATGAGGCTTCCTCCCCAGGGCAGCAGAATGGCTCCTTGTACCTCTTCTGAAGAGAAGAGAGAACACTCTTCCTGAGACTCCGAAGCCTCAAACTGGACCTCACACAGGCTTGTAGCCCAAATCCACACAGCTGGGCAGGCCCAGCCGGGCAGCACCCCCAGGAGGCTGGAAAAAGAACCCAGCCTCAAGGATTTCCACAGATACACGAACAGGACGTCTGAGCTCACAGTCAAAAGCCACAACTTGCAGCGGGAAACACTGTGAGTGGACAGGGAGCAGAGGATCAACAAGCAAGAACCAGCAGAAACCCAGACCGGAGGTGTAGACCGACTGCGTTTGAAACGTGTTGAGTACGATTGGAAAATTGAAACCAGTGATTGAAAATAGGAGCACGGAACCAATGTGACAGCATGTAAGAGAGACTTAAAAATATTTTTACCCCATTAGTCTGTGGCAGCCTCTCCTGAGGAGTTCATGCATGGGGTCTCTGTGTAGTCAGTGCTGACACGTGGCACATTCACGCTGCCATCGGTCAGCAGTTGTCCCGGCCCGGCCCCTCTTGGGGGGAACTCTTAGGAGAAGGAATCTTTGTTAATTTGCAAAGCCTGTGAATTTGCCTCTAAATATGACCCAAGCATTGCAGATTAAGTGTTAAATGGTGACTTAGAGGAAGCTGCACACATTTAGCACGTTACACTAAAAACGTGAATTTTTTTAATGGTTTCATAAACGGTGTCGGACAGGACAGCAGACTCAGAAGAGAATGAAAGCCAGTCTTCATGTTGAAGCTCCTTCCTTGAATTGTGCATGTGTGCTCAGCAGTTGCCCTACTGGGGCAAAGACGCCAATGTTGGTGTTAAACTGGATTGGCCAGAGTCGGAGGTCTTGGGTGGGAGGCCCCCTGTGGCTGGCCCCTGCGTGGCCCTCACCGCTGTCCGTTGCATTCAGGCCATTCCCGGATGGAGCCCACGATCCGTGTTTGGCTTCTTGTGGGGCGGACGATTTAGGCAACAGGGAGGACTTGGAATAAATTCTTTTCTTTTTCCTTTTTTTTCCAAAGTTAAAGGCTCTGTGTGTGTGTGTGTGTGTGTGTGTGTGTGTACTTGTCTGAAGCAAACATTTGTTGGTGTCCACTGTGTGCTGGGCACTGTCCCAGGTGCTGGCCCCACGACCTTGACCAGGACGTACAGGCTGTGTGTGTGGGGAGGGGGCTCCCTCAGCCCCGGTTTCCAAGCACAACTCCTCTCTGCTGAGAAAGTGGCTTCTCAGTGCCCACTGGCCCGCGAGCAGGCACGTCCCAGGGGGGCTGGCGCCTTAGTTGGTTCGCTTGGCTGCACTGCCTGCCCTCGCGTTCTCAGGACTGGATCTGTTTTCTTGCGTGAACTCAGTTCAGATGGCTAGCGCCCTTGTATTCCTTTTTATTCCTCTTCAGGAGTAATTTGAGACTCTCTCAAAAGAGAGAAATTTGTTAAAAATGGCAGAAGAGGGCTAAAACCTGTAAATCAGTTATGGCTGGGGAAAATTCTAAATGGGAAACAAGCACCTGTCGACATGCACACATCACATGACTGTGAAGGTGACTTTGGCCTCACGTAGCAAATGTCACCGGGTTTCTGAGCACGTCCATCCTCGTGCATTTTGAAACATTCCAAAATCATGATCCCCAAACAAGCTGATGTGTCATTAATTTCAAATTGTTTAGAATCATGAAAAACAACATCGACCATTTAAAATCTTTAAAAATACTGGGGAAAAAAGCCAAGATAATTGCATACAGCCCTATAGCCATTCAAAAGTATAACGAGGCAGAAGGCCAGGCCGGGTTGCTTTCTCCCGGTCATTTGGCTGACACGTTTGGATGAGGGTCAGGCAAGGGCCTTCCCCACCCTCTCAGCCGGGGTCACTCCACCCAGGCGGGACCCCCCTGGCTGTTCCACACACAGCCCAGCATGAGCTGTGAGGCCGCCTCTGGCCCCTGTGAGCAAGGGGCCTTGCCCATGGAGGGGTCTCGTCACCCTGCCCCACACGGCCTGCCCTTTGCCCCTCACTCAGAGCAGGGCCCCAGCGCCCCCCTTGGGGCTACAGGTCCCTCCAACCTTGGGCTGGACCCCAGTTGGGGCTACTGAGCCTGAGCAGGGCCTGGTGCCCAGATATGACAAGGTGACAGGGTCACCTCTTCCTGCAGCTCCCTGTCATCTTTTGAGAAAATCCGTGAAGGTGCGCTATGCCCCAGTGCTTGCCTGAGTCCCCTCAGTGTAGCGTGGGCCTCAGGGGACACTGGGCCCCCAGCCTGATGGCTCCTGTTCTTGCCCACAGAGAGCTTACTGTGGCCAGTGCAGCGAAAGGATATGGGGTCTCGCGAGGCAGGGCTACAGGTGCATCAACTGCAAACTGCTGGTCCATAAACGCTGCCACGTCCTCGTCCCGCTGACCTGCAACAGGCATATGGTGAGTGTGGGCCAGGTAAGGCCCTGGGGGGATATGGGGCGCTTCGGATAGCATGGGGGAGGCGGGGAGTGCAGCCTTGAGCCCATTGTCCATGCTGACCCTGTGACCCTTGGTCCTCTTGACCCAGTGGGGTCCTGACACTGTCCCTGACACTGATGAGACAAGAGGAAGGCACACTTGTGGGCTGCGGAGTGATGGCCCAGGCCAGCGGTCTGGGACAGGACCCTTCTTCCCGAGCCCTGACAGCCCCCAGCACTCTTGGGGGGCCTGCAGGCTCCTCTGTGGCTCTGGGCTGGGAGCGGGGGGGTAAGCAGTGGCTCGTCTGTACCCTGGTCGTGAGGCAGTTCTTGTGGAGCGGCAGAGGTGGAAGCCCCATGCTGCTCTGAGAGTCAGAGCACCCGGGCGGTGGGCTGTGCCCTCACCACCAGCTGGTGATCATGGACCCGAAGCGTCCAGGCCCTTTACTGGTTGTTGATGGACTTTTCCTTACTGAGCATGCAGGCCTGGCTGTGCACATGAGTGGGAGCCTAGACTGAACGATTAATCCCTCTGGGTGCGGCGGGCACAGGGCAGGAGGGTGGACTCATCTGCGTCCTGCCAGAGCAGGAGCGGGAAAGACACCTCTGGGGGCTGATGGGCTGTCACCTCTCACAGGACAGGAGCAGAGTCTGAAGCCGGGTCTCACTCCGATGCTGGCAGAGCACTGGGACATGGGTGTCCCCATGCAGACTGGTGCTGGGTGAATTGGCACAGTCTTTCTAGGGGTCCTTTCAGCTGTGGCTGCTAAAAACCATAAGAGCACACATATCCTTTGACCCCCTAGGTCCACGTTAGCCTAAGAAATGAGGTGAGCCCCAAAGATGCAGTCAGTTAGGGGCTGAGGGATGCCAATGCCTGGAGCCTAGATGTCCACCAGTAGGCAGCTGTCTCAATTATGACGTCAGCCCTGTGGAACCCCGAGAGCCAGAGACGGGGCTCCGTGCCTGACCGCTGACAGATGCGCATGACGTGGCGGTGGGAGTCTGGGGGGAGGCAACCAAGAATTATATAAAAACACTCATTTTATAAAGCACCTGCTGGAAAGGTCACAGCCTGAGGTGTCTCTGCCTGTGGAATGACAGGTAATTTCGTTGTTTGTCTTTCCAGCTTCAGTGCAGTAATGTAACAGCTGTATTTGTGTCAGGGTGTTCTGATACATGTTACAGTGTATTATAATAGGCGATTTGAAAAGTCACTAGCGTCTGTAGAAGCTTACGTGGTCACTTTGTAACGCCCGTCTCTCTGCAGGATCCTGTCATGCCTTCCCAGGAACCTGCAGTAGATGACAAGGACGACGTGGACCTTCCCTCGGAGGAGACCCATGGAAGTAGGGGCTGCTTCCTTCCCATTGGCGGAGCACCGGCTCTCCTCACCCTGGAATGCCTCCTCGCTTCCCCTTTCTGACCAGGAATCCTTTCTAGATCCCAGCCACTCTCCGGGGGTCAATATTGGCTAGCATGGCCGCCTTGCCGCGGGCCGGGGACGTGCTCTCCAGGGCCTCCCCTCATCCCCAGGCAGAGGTGGGCGGGACGGGGTGGCTTTTGCTGGACACCCACGTCTCTGTGAGTTGCTGCCTTGGGAGTCCAGGGGTAAGGATTTTTCTTGCCAACTTCAGGAGCTCTAGAAGGCACTTATTGCAGTGGCCACCATGGCCAGCTCCCTCCCACAAGTTGGCTGCTGCACAGAGCTGATGTCTGTGGGAAGGCCTCCTGGGTAGCTGCTGTGCACATGGTGTGCTGTTGTGTGGTTCTCGGGCTTTAGTGGGATTAGTGTGTGTGGACACACGCGCGTGTGTGTAGGAGACTTTTTTCAGTGCTAAGAAGCATTCAGAGGGAGATTTTGAATACCAGTTGGACTGATGGCCCAGCTCTGAGCTCCCACAGTTCTGTGGACTATTACAAGGGTGTGTAAGACCCCTGGCCCTCACTTGATAAATGTGAGTTCCGTCCCCTAGGAGCCCTTGAAGGGTGAAATGAGACCACAGAACATAAAGCAGTTAGCACAGGACCTCACACAAAGGAGACTCCTAACAAACAACCCCCCCACACCCAACCATCCTCCCCTCCATCCAACCACCCATCCACCCATCCAACCATCTAACCATCCATCCACCCATCCAACTGTCCAACCATCCATCCATCCACCCAAACATCCACCCGCCCCTCCACCCAGTCACCCACCCAACCATCCATCTATCCATCCATCTGTCCACCCAAACATCCATCTACCCACCCATCCACCCAATTATCCACCCAATCATCCACCCAACCAACCATCCATCCATCCATCCATCAATCAATCACCATCCATCCATCTATCCATCACCATCCATCCATCTGTCCACTCATCTACCCATCCATCCACCCACCCACCTATCCATCCATCTGTCCATCTGCATACTCTAAAAAATGAGGTATGGAAGACTAGACACCAAAATCTTATGACTAGTTACTTCAGATGAATCACTGGGGAAACTTGTCACAAATGCAGATTCCCAAGCCCCACCCCCAGATGTTCAGAGTCAGCAGGTCTGGGTATGGCCCAGGAAGCTGCATTTTCTTAAGACTCTAGTTGAGTCAGATGTGGCTGCTCCATGCATGTGCCCTGAGCACCACTGGCTTGGCCTGGGCCACTGTGTCTGCAGAGGCACCAGGGTCTGTGGGGTCCCTGTGTCTTGGGCCAGCCGCTGACAGTACCCGTAACATCCATTTTTCCTCCTCTCTGCACTAGTTGCTTACATTTCTTCAACCCGGAAACATGACAGCATTAAAGATGATTCTGAGGTGAGTGTCTAAAATGACTCATTGGTATTTCCAACATCCTTTTTAGAAGTTCATTAGCTCGTTTCTGGGGCATTTATGGAAATTTAAATATGAACTAGGCATGTTTAAGTCTTGTCGCTCATCTTAAACGAGGGCGTGATCTTGTGGACATCCAGGATGTTGCTCACTGAAGCATTAGGGCTGAAATCCTATGGAGTCTTTCAAATATTTACAGAGGTAACCTTGAATAGCTAGATGGGCAGAGGGTATGTGAATATGGCAAAACATGAGCCTTTTCTGGATCTCAGAGCTGAGGCTGTGGTGCTTACTGTACGATTCTTACGCTGATGCAGAGCTGGAGGGTGGGGTGTTGTTGGCTGAGTCTGTGTGAGCCCGTGGCAGGCCTGGTCTGAGCCTGGATCAGGGGACTTCTCTGACCTTAGGATCCTGTTCTGTCGAGTTTGGGTAATGATTACCCCTTTTCATGAGGGTAAACCAAGAGCGTTTGTATGAACACTTAGCACCAGGCCTGGCACATGGGAAGCTTGCCGCAGCACTGACCGTTTGTGTGGCTGTTTCCACATCAGCACAGGGTGGCTGAGGCCGTCACAGCAGGCCACAGGGAACACACGCAACCTCCACAAAGGAAACGCCATGCTCCTATGCTTTTAGCAGTGTGGGAGGCTGGTCCCCAGGAGATGCGATACTAGCCTTTTGCATCTTCTCGGTCCTCCCAATGGCTGGCATTGCCTACGGGGATCGCCACGTGTGACTTGCCCTGGAGTGGTTTCGTCCTTCGCCCCATTTCAGGCGTGTCTGTGGCTGGCGGCCCAGGGTCAGGAGTACACTGGTCGGTGCTTACCGGATTCACTAGGAACTTGATTTTCCTCTCGCTCCCAGTGTTTGCATTTTTTTCATTTTCTAGACTGTTTTCCATCCCCTGACAGGTGTCCCATTGCTGGGAAATTGGAGCTTCGTGAAGCAACTAGATGTTGGCACCCACCGGCACCCCTCACACAGGGCCCAGGGCCCTCTGACTTTGGGGGATGGAGCCTGTGGTATGATGAAGTCGGTCTGTCAGGGGGCCATGAGGAGAGGGGGCAGCGAGGAGAGTGGGGCGCACCAGCCCAGGACCTGGCTCTGGAAGCGCAGGCTGCTGCGCGCCTTAGCTGGGTCTTGCTTGGGGCACGTCCTTCACGAATGTCCCAGAGGCTGCTGTCCCAAAGGCTCTTTGGGGTCCAGACCCTGGCATTGTCTTCTGCTGTGTGTGCCGTCTCCCCAGCACCCTCTCTGCCCAGACAGCAGAGTGGGTCCAGGACTGGCTTTTGAGCTGCAATTTTTGCTAAATTTTATTTGCACAAAAGCCTTACTTTATTTTCCCATTGTGTGTTTTCCACCACCACCAAGCACTTCTTCAGTTCTCAGTGGTCCCTGACCAGGTGTCCTACAGTTTAACCCAATTCTAACACCATCCACCTGTGATGGCATCAGATCCCACAGGTTAAGGGCTCAGCCCCACGAGACGCCCCACAAGTGCAGACACCAGTCACGAGTCTGGGTCTTCATCTATGCTTCTCACTGGCCAGCTGCAAATTGGGTGTTCCCACGACATCCCCTAAAGCTTCGTTTCATTTGCTAAAGTGGCTCACGGAACTCAGAGAAACATTTGACTCACTGAGGCGCCAGTTTACGGACTGGGGCAACTCAGGGACCACCTGATGGAACAGATGCGCAGGGCAGGGTCTGCGGGGGGCATGCAGAGCTTCAGGCCCAGTCTCCCTGAATCGCCCCGAGTTCACCAACCAGGGAGCTCTCTGAACCCCATCCAAAATTTGGGGGGATTTCATGGAGGCATCACACAGGCATCGTTGATTAAATCATTGGCTTTTGGTGATAGATTCTACCTCCAGCCCCTTTTCTCTCCCAGAGGTAGGATGGGAGGGACTGAATTTCCAACCCTCCAATCCCACAGTTGGTTCCCCTGGCAACGGGCCCCATCCTTCGATGCTTTCCAAAAGTCACCTCATTAACATGACAAAAGACACCTTTATGGCTCTTGTCACTTAAGAAATTCCTAGGGTTTTGGGAGCTAAATGTGACAGGAATGGGCTCATAGAGCAGCTATGTATTTTTTTTTTTTTGAGGAACATTAGCCCTGAGCTAACATTTGCTGCCAATCCTCTTTTTGCTGAGGAAGACTGACCCTGAGCTAATATCCATGCCCATCTTCCTCTACTTTATATGTGGGATGCCTACCACAGCATGGCTTTCTGAGCGGTGCCATGTCCACACCCGGAATCCGAACCAGTGAATCCTGGGCCACCGAGAAGCGGAATGTGCGAACCACCGGGCTGGCCCCTGTATTTATTATAGGTCACAATATCACAATTTGTCTTCTTTGGTCCTTCATGGGCTCTGGGTGATAAATGAGACACAACAGATTATGCTCCTGAGCGAGGAAATGGTTACCCAGCTAGTGTTCTCAGCCTCTGTCTGTCAAACCTCAGGGAACAGCTCCACCTTGCGAAGCCCACACCTTTCCCATAGTAAATGTCACACACACACACACGCACACGCACACACACACACACACACCCGGCTTCTATATTTTCTGTCTGATCATTCTGTGTCTGGAATGAGCCAGGAACACTTAGTTCCTTCTCTTCTTCACCACAAATATCCTTGCCAGAAGTACTTCACAGGAGGGAGGCCGTGTTCTCAATCGGATGGCCTTTCTCTTTCATTGTGTGTTTCCCGTAGTGCCTGCTCGGCGCGTTGACGGGTCTTTGCAGGAATTAGCTAGGTATACTTCATTATATATTATATACCAGGGAGTGCCAGGTGGCCCTGGGGCGTGTGAGCCTGTGATCACCTCTTCAGCGTGTCCTGGTGAGGCCAGCCCCGTGCATCCCAGATCGCTCGTAGAGGGGCCACCTGTGGCTGGTGACAGGGCCTCGGCCTGGGGAAATGAACAGCTTTTGGATTTCTAGCTCCTTCCATCAGAAGCTGTACAATCTTTAATTCTTGGTTTTTACCTCAAGTGTGGTGGAGGGTCCAGGACACAGAATCAAGACTCGTGAGAGAACTGGGCTCTGAGCTCTGGGGCACACGGGGCCTCTGCCGACGCCTGATTCTCTGAATCCTGCACGGGCTCCGCCTTCACTTTCTCTCCCTTGGTGCTCCCCTCCCGCAGGACCTCAAGCCGGTCATCGATGGGATGGATGGAATCAAAATCTCTCAGGGGCTCGGGCTGCAGGACTTCGACCTCATCAGGGTCATCGGGCGCGGGAGCTACGCCAAGGTCCTGCTGGTGCGGCTGAAGAAGAATGATCAGATTTACGCCATGAAAGTGGTGAAGAAGGAGCTGGTGCATGACGATGAGGTGAGGGCCGCCTCCCGCGGAGGGAGCGCATGGCGCTGGGCCCTGGTTTCTTTGCTGAATCTTAATTCTGCCTTCTTGGACTTTTTTCTTTTAATTGAAGTAAAACGCACATAAAATTTGCCACTTTGACCGTTTGAAAACACACGGCTCAGTGGCGTTTACACATTCACGACGTTGTGCAACCGTCAACGCCATCCAGCTCCAGGACGTGTTCAGGCCCCAAAAAGAATGCCGTCCCAACTGAGCAGTCGCTCTCGTCCCCTCCCCCAGCCCCCGAAACCACCGATCTGCTTTCTGTGTCTGTGGATTTGCCTGTTCTGGACGTTTCATAGAAACGGAATCGTACACTACGTGGCCTTTTGTGTCTGCTTCTCTCACCAAGCGTGTTTCCGAGGCCCATCCGCATTGTGGCGTGTGTCAGAACGGCCTTCCTTTTTATGGCCAGATCGTGTTCCATTTTATGAATATTCCGCATTTGGTTTATCCGTCCGTTGGGCTGTTTACACCTCACGGCTGCTGTGAACGCTCCTGTGCGGGTGTGTGTTTGTCTCTGTTTCCGGTTCTCCTGGGTGTTTTCCCAGGACTGGAATTGCTGGGTCATCGGTAACACTGTGTTAACTATTTGAGGAGCCACGACTGTCTCCCATGGCAGCTGCACCGGTTACGTTCCTGCCAGCGATGCGCACGTTCCGGTGTCTGCGCATCCTTTCCAGCTCTTGGTATTTTCTGCTTTTTGATTATCGCCGTTCTAGCGGGTATGGTGGTATCTCACTGTGGTTTGATTTGCATTCCCGCAATGACTGATGATGTGCAGCATCGTTTCGTGGGCTCCTTGGCTTCACGGACTTTTGATCAGGTTCATAGCTCTTAGGAGCAGAGAAAAGACTGATATATAGAGAACAGTAATGTTGTTACTAAGCAGCTGCTAGCACATAAGGTGACTTGGAGCCGCCAGACCGGAAGGGTTCCCCTGGCTCCACTCCCCCACCCCCGGCCCAGGCTCATGGTTTGGAGGGTGGAGCTGGGGCTGAACTTGAGCTTTCACTTGCCCTCCCAGCAAGGTGCATTTCTGCAGTGCACAGACTACCCACTGGCCCCTCAGCCCTGCATGCTGAGCTTGCAAGTGGGTAGTAGCGTCCGCACCTTACAGCTGAGGAAGTTGAGGCTCTGAGAGGTGTGGTGCCCTGCCAGCATCTCTGCTTCTGGTCCACGGCACCTCAAGATGGTTCCAAACCCCCTTTCCAGCCTACCAGCTGGCTTGGCTGCAAAGTTAATGGAACGTATGAGGTTAAGTTTGCAGAACCTCGAGGGAAAAGGCCTTCAGAGGAGAGCCGCTGCTTAGGTTTGTTCTCTCTGCATCCTCAGATCGTCCCCTGGGGGCCGAGACACGCAGGCATGGGGACTTTTAGGTGGTCTCTGTGGGTGTCTGTGCGCATGTCTGTGAGAGATGCAGGTGTCCCGTGGCCACACATCTGGGCCGTGGACATAGTGCCACGGGCACTGCAGGGGGCTGGTGGCGGCCAGCAGAAGGATGTCCACACCCTCATCCCCGGACCCTGTGAACACGAACTCACTTGGAAACGGGGTCTTTGCAGAATGTAGTTAAGAATCCTGGGGAGATCCTGGGTTATCTGGGTGGGCCCTGAATCCAGTGACAAGTGTCTTTTTAGAGAAAGATCTGAGACAGACAGAGGAAAAGACCAACACACAGAGGAGTTGAGGAGAAGATGGAGGCAGGGAGGTGAGCCGAGGAGCTCCTGGGGCGCAGAAGCTGGGAGAGGCGGGAAGGACCCCCCCCCCAGGGCCTTCGGAGGGATGGAGGCCCTGCCGACACCCTGATTTCACACTTCCGATCTCAGAACAGTGGGAGAATAAATGTGTGATGTTTGTAGCCCCCGTCTGCAGCGCTTTGTTAAAACAGGCTCAGAATCTATCAGTAGGAAGGAGGCAGCCGCAGCCAGTGGAAGCCCTGGTGCCTGGATCTCGGGGGGTGGGGGGAGCACTCTCAGCGACCCCCCAGGGGTTTCAGCCTGAACGCCCGGGTACCTTTGGCGAGCAGATGGCGGGGCTGGTCGAGAGTGCTGGGGGAGGCCTGCTTTGCAGTGTGCAAGGCCCAAGTGGAGATGCTGAGCAGCCATGGCATGAGCAGGTCTGGAGCTTGGGGAGAGGTGGGGCTGGGGATCCTTCGCAGGGACAGATGGGGTTGAGGCCATTCCACTCAAGGGTCTCCTGGGAGAGAGGGGAGAGAAGAGCGGGGGCTCAGGACGAGCCCAAGGAGCAGGAACTGGCCGGTCTCTGGCCCACTAAAGGGAAGCCCACTGAGAGTCCGCTCATTTGTCTCCACAAACCTTCAGCGGAAGGCAGCCCTGCTTTGGACATAGCCCTTTCCCTCCCACCTTCCTGACCCTAGGATGAGGGGTTTAACCTTGGAAGTTTTGGGAACCTCATC
Source organism: Equus asinus (assembly GCF_041296235.1). NCBI lineage: Eukaryota > Metazoa > Chordata > Mammalia > Perissodactyla > Equidae > Equus > Equus asinus. The sequence continues at coordinate 112,954,059 of NC_091794.1, read as the reverse complement.
CAGCTCTGCTTTCTGGGGTTGGAGTGGAACCAAAGATAGGGAATCGTCATGACCCTAAACTTGACTTGACTTTGCAGCTTTTCCCCAAGCTCTCGCGTGAACTGGACGGAGGCAGCTGGTGGGAGGAGCTGGTGCTTGGGAGACGGGTGTGGGACAGAGAGGAATCTGCTTAGCCCTCCATCCTCCGTTTCCTCATGTCTTAAGTGGAGATAATAATGCCAACCTCCCAAGGCTGCCATGGGGAACACATGAGGCAGTGCACGGATAGCCTGTAGCCCAGAGGCCACACACAGCTGGCAATGGTGGCTTTGATGGTGGTGGCAGATGGTGATAAATGATGATGACAGATGTTGGATAATGGTGCTGGGGGTGGTAATGGATGGTGGTGATGAAGATGGTGATGGTGGTGATGAAGATGGTGGTGATGATGGTGAAGGTGGCACGTGATAATGGATGATGGTGATGGTGACGGAGATGGTGGTGATGATGATAATGGATGATGGTGATGGTGACGGAGACGGTGGTGATGATGATAATGGATGATGGTGATGGTGACGGAGACGGTGGTGATGATGGTAATGGATGATGGTGATGGTGACGGAGACGGTGGTGATGATGATAATGGATGATGGCGATGATGGTGAGATGTGCTGATAATGATGATGATAATGGAGGATGATAATAGATGGTGGTGGTGGAGATATATTTCTTAATGGCATTTTTCTTTTCTGTTCTCTGCATTGTCTTTCCACAAGTGGAGGTGAGAGACATTCCTCTCTTGCCTCTCCTTCTCCAGGATGCCTGTGAGGGACGTTCAGCAGCCTCGTTACCACTCCTGGTTTCTGTTTCAGGACATCGACTGGGTGCAGACAGAGAAGCACGTGTTTGAGCAAGCATCCAGCAACCCCTTCCTGGTTGGCTTACACTCCTGCTTCCAGACGACGAGTCGGTAAGAAGAGGAGGGTGTTCCTGAGATTCTGTTGATTTCTGATTTGCGTGGAAGCGGAGCTGGCATGAGGCTTCTCTGTTGTCTGTAGGGTTCTCCCAATTGCAAGTATGGGGTGTGGTTTTTTTGGTTCATCACATTAGCTTTGTTGTTCTCGTTGGCTGGTGTCATATTAAGTAAATTTCACACTTCTGAACCTAAATTATTTAATTCTATTTACAAAATCTTTATTGAAAGCATCCCACTGAGTGCAGGCATGGGGCCAGGTGTCAGGGTGCCACTGTGAACGGGAGGTGTGTTTCTGTGCTTATGGATCTTACTGACGAGTGGAATAAATTAACACTAACAGCTTCACTTATAAGCTTTCTATATATTGGAATTCTACTGCTTTAAAAAAGTTTGAAGACTACTGGTCTAGGATCTTCAATGTATACTCTGTTTAGAATATGTTCTGTGTCAGGGTCCTCAGGACCGGCCCCAGGTTGGATGATGTACCAGGAGGACTTACAGGAGTCAGCACATAGTCACGCTCATGGCTGAGATTTATTGCTGTGAAAGGATATAGAGCGGAACTGGCAAAGGAGAAGGTGCAGGGGGCGAAGTCAGGAGGAAAGCAGGAGCAAGTTTCCGAGAATCCTCTCCCTGTGGAGTCAGATGGACACACTTAATTCCTCAAGCAAGGAGTTGTGACCACTCAGGGTTTCTACTGGGGGCTGGTCACATAGACACCCTCTACTAGGCACATACCAAAATTCCAGACTCCCAGAAAATAAGCGGGTGTTCAGCAGAAACCACGAATGGTTTAAGCACAGTGAGCCACTCTTATCCATTAGGGAAAGCTTTATATCAGCATAGAGGATGGCCTACCATTCAAGGGCCCAGCCTCTGGCTAAGGGGCACCTTGCGAGCAGGCCTTCTCAAGGACAGCAGCCTCGGTTCTGCTACGTTAACCCTTCCTGCTTCGTGCTTTAGCTGTAAATAGACCAGCGGCTCAGAGACGTCTGCATCCACCCTCAGTCCTCTCCTGAACTTTGGTCCCCTGTTCCCACCTGTGCTGGCTGGCCACCTGTGTGTCCACAGCACCTGGGATCAACTGACCTCTCCCCAAAGCTGCTTAGCTTGCTGTGTGCCATGTGGTTAATGGCATTCCCATCTTCTCCGTCGTCCAGGCTGGGACATCTGCAGTTGTCCCCACCCCGAATCTCACTGATTCCGCCTCCTAAACAGGTCTCAGCATTGGTGGGATAGTGGTGAGCTTAGCTGCCTTACTAAATACGTCTCAGATTCCTCCCTTTCTGTCCCACCTGAACCCCAGCCACAGCCTCCCCAGGGCGTCTGGCCCCTGGTGCTCCCCAGGCTGTCCGTTCCCCCATGTTGGAACTAAGCCAGGTTGAAAACATAGATCTGGTGTCTTTCTCCTGCTTCACGTCTCCTCTGATCTGTTTCCCAGCTGCTGCCGGGATACAGCCCAGGCTCCTCGGCAGGTGCACGAGGTCGCTGTGACCATGCTCTACCTGTGTCCCTCTGCTCGCGCCGTCCTTGCTGGGCTGCCTCATGGGGCCTGCCCTTCCTCGCCTCCTCTCCTCCTGCTCAGAGCCCTCCGGAAAGGCCCAGCAGTCTAAGGTTCTTTTTGTTGTGTCCCAGTGCGCTTTCTCTGTGCCTCTGTGTAGCACTGACCACAGCCTCGTGGAATGACGAAACACGCCCAGGGAAGGGCAGCCGGCCCCACTCCCTGTACTTCCTAAACGGACTGCAAAAAAGAGTTTTGTTTTGTTTTGGGTAATTTTACCATGTAAACTTAGAGGGATGTGGATGCAAAAGGCTCATCTGTTTCAACTTCATTTCCATCTCCATGGCCTGAAGCACGGCACTTTCTGCATGCACGTCCCTGGGAATCTTTTCCACATCACACGTTCCCAGGTGCGTTGTTAGAACTTTGAAAAAAAAACTCATCCTGTGTGAGCTCCATGACTCACACCTGATCACTTGCTCACACTTGATCACAGTGACCACTTACTGTCCTATTTTTCACACTGACGTCCAGAAGACGGTGTTCAACACGCGACATTCTGGAGGCTGCGTGTCAGGAGTAATTACTGTGCACGTCTAGCTCTTTTGCCTCTGATTTTTACAGAATCGGTCCGTGACCTCTGGAAGCACCTAAACTTGCTTGCTCAGGATAGGGTGTCTTTTCCAGGCTGTTTTTAGGTGCCTGCTTTAACCCCACATTTTGTACATGCCTGTCTCCCCAATTGGGTGTGAACCCCTTAGAGTGGGCTGTGCTGGGTATCGAGCGTTTGGTTAATACCTGGCACCTCGTAGGCAGTCGTGGTGTTAAAGGATTTTAAGGTACAGTCCTGTCTTTGTTACAAATATGAAGTGAACGTGTGTCAGAGTTTATGAGACTCACTGATCAACGAGGGTCCGGGAAGGTGTTACAACCGGTTCAAAGGAGAGTGCAAATTCCTGCACACATTTGGGTGATCAGGGACCTAAGGGAGGGCTACCTGTGGGTGCAGACGGTTTCAGGTTGGGGGGGGGGAGTTGGGCGTCCTCCACCAGACAGACCTCATTTGCACATCTGTATGCAGGCACAGTTCGCACACTCTCAGTTGTGTGTAATTTACAGAGTTGGAAAGTTGCTCCAAGACAATGAAAGGCCCCATAGAAACAGAGGACTGAGAGGGCACGTGCCCCACAGCACGCGGTTTCCCACAGACACCAGTCCTCATTTTGGTCTGTTTCAAAGCCTTTCACAGTTTTCCCTGACAGTGGCGCTGCAGGGGCTCAGAGACGGGGGCTTGGGTTCAAATTCTGGCCCCTCCTCTTACTGGCTGTGCGACCTTGCACAGGGTAACCTCTCTGTGCCCCGGTTTCCTCTTCTGGGAACAGGGAACAGCAGGAATACCCACCCCATAGGTTGCTGTGGGGATTAGTAAGTGAAGATATCAGTGTTTACAGCGAGGCCGCTCCTGGTAAAGGGCATAAACCTGAGCTGCAGGCCTTCCTTCCTGTTGGCGCTGTGCTTTTGAACAGATAACCTGTAGCATTGTCTGAGCCCCTGAGGGGAGAAGAACCCGCAGCTCCCAGCCAGGCTTGCATGTGGGCACTGCCCCCGAAGTCCTCCCCAACCCGGCCGGTGTGTGCCGAGCAGAGCCGCCAGGACGCCCGCGAGGACTGGAGTTGTGAGATGCGACAGGGCCTCAGAGCAGATGAGGCTGGTGCGTGTCTCCTGATGCCAGGGAGGGCGTGGCAGGACTGACTGAACAACCTGGGGGTGGAAGTAAAGGTCTGGGGTCAGCGAGCAGCTGTGGATATGGAGGCCAGGGGAGCCAGAGCCAGCAAGAGAGGTCGGGCCACGTGCTGGTGGTGACGGCTGACAGTCCAGGTGGGCAGAGCGGGGCTGGGTCGAGTCATCAGCAAACAGCCTCGTGGCGGGTCGGAGGAAAAGCAGGTTCTCGAGGGGCTTCTGGCAATAGAGGGGGCCCCAACGCGACCCACGCGTGACTGTGGTGCAAGGATGGGGTGAAAGGGCGTGAACTCGGCAGGAGTCATCCTGAGACCGTGAGAGGGCAGTTCCTTCCTCTGTGGGAACATGAGTCACTGCGCTTTCAGAATGCAATGAATTTGTTATCGTCATAATTTAAACCCAGAATAGAAAGAGCAGACGTTGAGTGACACGTGGCAGAGCAGGGCGTGGGGTACAGTCATTTCAGCCTTTGTTCTCCTGATGAATGGTGACGGCTCAGAACCCCGGCTTTTGCCCACTTTTCCTCTGGATCGCCTAAAATGGTGAAAATGCAACCTCGACCCCTCGGGCTCCCGGAGCAGGCCCACGCAGGCCAGTGGACTGCCGGCAGCAAGGGCAACACGGGGGACAGGATTCTTCCATCAGAACTGATTGAGACTCACCCAGGGCATTTTGGAGGGGTCAGGGGTTTTGTTTTATTTTTACGTCAGGTGTGAGCAGACTGTGTTGTGTGGAAACACTGTGCACAGCCGTTGGTGAACCATCCCGAGTCCTGAACGGTGAGGGCCCCTCGGGGTGCAGCCTCCACCCAGAGCCTGGGTGCTGAGTCCTGCCACTGGGGACCACACGCACACCTGAGTGAAGGCGACTCGTTGTTTCTCCCTGATCTGGAGGCGACTGGCTGCCTTTAGACCAGGACAAGTCTGGGGTGGGGCGTGTTGTTGCCGTGTGCTCGGGAACAGAAGTACGTGGGTGCCGGCCATGCTCTGCACAGGCCACCGTCCTCGGACCATCCCTTGAGGACGTGGTGACCTCGGTGCGCGACGCATGGGTGACTGCGTGGAGCTGAGGCCGTGGTGCCGCCGCTCCCTCCAGCCCAGGAGGCCTGTCCCGCTGTGTCCCTCCCCAGGACAGGCCTCGCTCGGGCTGGGCGGGGGCACCCCGACGAACCCCAGGGCTCCTTTTCTCAAAGGAACTGTTGGGACCAGACCTGAAATTGTGTTTTTGGCAACTATTAAATGATGTTAGAAACCACATAAAAGAACAGCTTCTTTTAAAGGACCGCGCACAACGCAGGGAAGTGCAGAGAAGGAAGCACCGCGTCTGCTCAGCCGCCGCGCCCCAGCCTGTCACCCCTCGTTTTGCTTCCTCCTCCTCTTCGCTGTTAACTTTTCCATATGGACTAGAATCAACCCGTCTTGCTCCAGAAAGAAAAAGAAACTGGCATTCTTGTGGGGATTTGTTAAGTTCAGGAATTACCTGAGGGAAACGGACATCCTTGTGCTGTTGGCTCTCCTGCTCAGGCGCGTGGTTTTCCTTTTCATCTGTTCACAGCCTCTTTCCGGAGATTTTAAAGTTTTCTTCATGCAGATTTTTCACTTCCTTGCTTAATTTTTGTCCTGAGTGTGTATCTCTTCTGTTTCTATTTAAAGAGCTCTTTTCTTCTGCTGTAGCGTCCAGCGGCAAGCGACGTGGTTTCTCCGTGTTAACTTTGTACCTCATGGATTCTTTCTTTAGTGATTTTCAGGTGGTTTCTTGCGCATTCGGAGGTGCTGTGATAACATCCACGAAGAGGAGTAACACTACCCCTCCTTTCCAATTCCGACGCCTCTGTTCACTTCTTTCTCTGTCTGCAGACATTGGCCGGTAACTCCCTCCTTCGGGGTGACAGGTGGTGGTGGGCAGACTTCCTCCTGACCCCATGGGAATGCTTCTGGTGTTTGCGCTGTGGGGGCAATGCTGGCCGCTGCGGGCCAGCTGGGCCTTGGGAAAGCAGAACCAAATCACTCTACGCGTCTCAGACAGACGGCATCAGCATTTGCGACCACGACAGGCTGGAGGGCCGTGGGGAGAGGAAGAGGGGAGGGAGGGGGCAGAGATCAGGGCCCCCTCCTGCAGCCACTGCACTTGGTTCCGGCTCCACAGAAGAGGTGCCCCTTCTGCCAGGGCCGGAGGCCCAGGAGGGGCTGCCCCTGCCTGAGCTGTTGGGAACAGGAACCGCCCTCCTGGTTCCTGGGCCCGTCATCTGTTCTCCTCCAGGGCCTTCTGCTGGTGAAGCGGCCTGGGAGACGCAGCTCGCGGGCTCCCAGACCCAGCAGTGCGAGGAGGTTATAGACAGGCTGAGAGAAGGGGGACCAGTAACTGTCAGACAGTTATCATTTATCTTAAAGAAGTTTACATCTGTTTCTACTTTACTATCAGGAAAGAACATTGAGCTTTTTCAAAGATCTTCTCACGATTTATGAGGGTTATTGTTATGAGTTTTACTCCTTGGAGCCTCTTAACTGATGAATGGTATCACCATAATGTATTTCCTAGTGTCAAACTATCCTTGAATTCCTGGGGAAAACTGTCCCTGGTCTTAGTGTATTGTTCTGTTAATGTGCTTTTGAATTCAATTTACTAATATTTTATTTAGGATTTTTTCATTGATATTCATATTGATATTTGATTGACCTATAGTTCCCCTTGCACAATCTCTATTGGATTTTTTAATTGTCCTTATTTTTTATGCTCTGCACCATTCTAAATAGCACTGGAATCATCTCCTAGCAGGATTCCCTGTGAGACTACCGGGGCCTGGGCTGTTTGGAGGGTAGCTTCCAATTTTTGTTTGTTATTGTTTTCACATTTTCTCAGTGGCAACACGCTCACCCTAATCCTGTAGCTGCTTCGCTATTCTGGTCTCCCCTTCTTTGCTCAGTGTCATTGTCAGGCAGGGTCTCCAAGTCCAGGAAGGGGGTGGGGTTTCATTCCACACATCCTTTCATGTTTGAGAACACCTGCCTTGCCTTTGCACTTGAACCCCAGCTCAGCCAGGTCGCACCTGCCCACAAACGCTCTCAGGTCCTTTGTGGGTGTGTTCTGGCGTTTATCCTCTATGGGGAAATTGGAGCCCAGTCTGTTCATTCCCCCTCTGGTGGGAGAGTTTTTTGGGCAATAGAAAACCCCTTCTAGTGGCCCAGCTTTGTCACCTTCCTTCTCTATTAGCATCTTTCTCAGAACTTTGATCTTTGGTCCATCTGTGCTCACTGGTTGCCTTAAGTGTTCTTCTTGGTCAGGAATTTGATTTTTGACCATGTCTATCCTGTTGCTGTTTCTGATTTCTGTTTTCACTTGGTAACAGTGGTGCTTCTATCCTCAAATTGTGCCCTTAGGACTCAGCCTCCCTTTCTTGTCACCCATCATCTTGTGTCTGGGTGCTTATCTTGTTCCTTTTTTCCTTTCCTCTGTTTGCTGAGCGTCTTCTGGGCCGACTCCTTTTCTTCTGCTCCTTCCTCCTGGGACAGCTCCATTGGGGGCTGGCCACCTGCAGTGATGTGAGGCCAGGAACTGAAAGTGGGGTTTCCAAGAGTGGGTTCTGGATTCACCCAAGTTGTCTGATGTCAGATCTTACTAGACAATAACTGTGTGATCCTGGAAAAGTCGTTTAACCTCCTTGTGCCTCAATTTCCCCATTTGTAACAACAGAGAAAATGCTAGAACTTACCTCATGGTTATCAGTTTAAATGTTAACACACAGATGTGCTTAGAGTAGCGCTTGACATTTAGCAAGAGCTGTAAAAGCTATTGTTCACATTGTTACTGTTTATGCTGGGGATGGCAAACTTTTTCTCAAAGGGCCAGGTAGTAAATATTTTTGCCTTGGAGGGTCACATGGTCTCTGTTGCAACTACTCATCATGGTGGAAAGCAGTAATAGACAATACAGAAAGACAGACACATGGCTGTGGTCCGATAAAACTTTATTTACAAACACAAGTGGTGGGCCAGATGTGGCCAGCCCCTGGTTGATAGTATCGCCTCCTGGTCTCAGGACACTGTGTCTCATGCTATCGGTTTTCCCTCTGGACTGATGTGTGGGTGCTGGGGTTTTATTCCCTGAGGGGTGGAGCACGATTTGGGGGAGTGGTGTGATGAAGTCCCTTGTGCTAAGGAGAAAGTCTGCTCCCAGGCCTTGCTCTCAGGTTCTGTGGGCCAGGGAAACTTTGCAAAAACAGGTGAATCCCATGGCGAGGTCAGCGTTACTGGAGCCTGTCCAAGCATATCCTTTGGGGGCAGGGGAACAGAATAAACACAAAAGAATGAACAGCCCCAGCCCCGATAGCGCTGGGTGTTTCTTCAGGACCACGCCCCTGCTGTCGGACGGGGAGTGGTGATCTGTGACTGCTCACCTGGGGTTCTGTTTGCTTTTGTTTCCACTTCTGCATATTTACACACTTAGGAGTTGTTTCTAGCCTAAATATGTGATCAGAACTTGAGAAGATTTGCGGCTCCTTCACTTGCTCTGTGCACGTTGAGCTCTGTCCTCGCCGGGCTAATGCTGGGTGCTCCAGGGACGCAGGAGGACGGGCACATGGTTCCTGCATCGCGGTGCAGACTCAGCGTGCCGGGAGAGCCCGGGAAAGCCAGAAAGCCATCAGATTTGCTCCCCCTCCCCCTTTACTCCCGACTCCCTCTGGCACAAGCCGCTGCTGAGCCGAAAACGCCCCAGAGGAGCCGTTGACCTAAAAATCCACAAGCTGCCCTCAAATTTCTGCAATTTTGTATGTGAATTTAATTTTGAAAATGGACTCTTATTAAATGCAAGAAAGATCTTATCAGGAAAGAAACCACGTGGTAAGTTGTTTGGAGACCGGAAAGGCCCTGTGTGCGTCCAGATGACTTCACGCGATCCGGTGCTTTAAATCACAGGACTGGGCCGGCCCTGGCCAAGGCCCCAGCAGCCCCCTCGACTGCTCTTCATGAAGGGGCAGCTGGCATCTCAGACTCACTGTGGCCAGATCAGCGCTCCCGATCCCCCACCTCCCACCTGCGGCTCCGCCTCATCCCCACGCTGGAACCCACCTGGAGCCCCACCCACTGCTTTCTTCCCTGGCACCCAGCCCACCACACTCTCATCAGCTCTGCCTCGGCCCCTTCCTTCTGCCCGACCCCAGCCCAAGCCACCTGTGCTCACCTGGCAACAGGGCACCCCCTTCAATCCTCAAGGCCACCCACTCTCCCCTCCCTGGGGTCTGTTCAGACTCAGTGGCTGAAGCGATCATTGACCGGATGTTGTCGTCCCCACTACCTGGCCCGTGCACCTGCCACCTGCTCTTCTGGCCTTTTCTCTGATGGGCCAAGCTGGTCCCCTTGGCCTCGGGGTGGTCCTGCAGCTCTTTGCTCTCCCCCTGATCCCACGTGCCATCCCGGCCTCTGCTCCCTGGCCACCTAGACACACAGCACCCTCCCCACCCCCAGTGGGCCTCTGGCCACCGCCCCTGCCTCCTTTTTACCTTTTTTACCCTGAGGCAGGCCTGGCACTGTTAGGAGAGCAAATAACTGTGTTGGATGAAATGAATGAATGAGTGAAAGTTTTTTGTTTTTTCTCTTCCGAGATTGACTACATTGGGGTCAGAACTGAGCCGCGTCTGCTGACAGGCGCGGTCTCCAGGCGTCCCCTGTGATGACACCTTGATGACCTGGGCACAGAGCTCTGCCGTGGCCTCGGCCTCCCTTTTCAGTCTGGGCTGCTTTCCCTGCTGACCCCTGGAGCGGGTCAGGCAACCCCAGGCAGCCTCCTTTCTCTGGCCTCTCGGGAGGCAGGTTGACATGCTAGTGAAAAGAGACAGGCCGGCAGCGGGAACGGTGCGGTTTTCCCAGGAGACGGAGGCTCCTGGAAGGCTCTCAGCCCCAAGGGCTTCTTTGTGTTGAGTGTCTGGCACGAGATCGCACTGGCCGCCGTGTCACTGCCGCCTCCATCACCCTCTCTCTCTCGCTCAGGTTGTTCCTGGTCATAGAGTACGTCAACGGCGGGGACCTCATGTTCCACATGCAGAGACAGAGGAAGCTTCCGGAGGAGCACGCCAGGTGGGCATGGGCGGGCGGGCGTGGGCCCAGGAGGAGGGGGCGGGCATGGGGACCTTCCGAGGGAGGTCAGCCGTGAGCTGGAGGGAAAGAGATGAAATCTCGGGGAGATGGCAGAGGTCACTGCTTTCCCCTGCGGTGTGACATTCCACAGCCGCTCAGGAGTCGTAGAATCTGGGAGGGTCTCCTGCGTCTCTGAGGCTCGTCTGAGGCTCAGACCCAGCCCGGGGATCCAGACCCTCCAGGAGCAGAGTCAGGACTTATCTGGGGGAAGCAGGTGTTTTGTGGGAGGGGTGTGTGTGTACACTGTCCTGGTCTGCCCTTTTACCCGTTTCCAAAGTGGGGGACAAGTTCCAACGATAAATGTGCCTCAGGGGATGTCGCAGCCGGCACCTCCAGTTCTGTTTCACTTGGATACACAGCAGGGGTCTGCTTGGCACAAGGATAAAAATAATCACCGTTTCTCTTTAAATGATGCTTAGGACCACCCACCCCTTCCTTTCCTCTGGCCGTCGCCCAGTGCCCCCTGCAGCCCGGGCGCATGGGTGTCTGTTTCCATCCGTTCTTCCTGTTTCCCATCATTTTCCCTTTTCCTCATTTCCTCACTTAAAAAAATTCCATGCAGTTTTGTGAGTCACCTTAGATCCTTTTTGGGGAAAGGCAGATAATAAATCAAGAATAGTGCACTCCCAGGCCAGCCCCATGGCCTAGTGGTTAAGTTCAGCGCGCTCTGCTTCAGCAGCCTGGGCTCGGTTGCTGGGCACAGACCTACACCACTCACCTGTCAGTGGCTGTGCTGTGGTGGCCCACATACAAAAAGAGGAAGATTGGCAGTGGATGTTAGCTCAGGGCAAATCTTCCTCAGCAAAAAACAGAACAAACAAAAAGAATAGTGCACTCCCCCACACAATCACTTTTTCTTTTAAACTGTGGTCAAAAATATACATAACCTAAAATTCACCAGCTGAACCACCTTTAAGTGCACGGCTCAGTGGCATTAAACACATTCACACTGTTGTGCAACCATCACCACCGTCGTCTCCAGAACTTTCTCGTCTTCCCCAAGTGAAACTCTGTCCCCATTAAACTCTCCTCCCCGCCCCCAGCCCCGGCACCCAGCATTCCACTTTCTGTCTCTATGGCTTTCACTCCTTTAGGGACCTCCTATGATTGGGATCACACAGTGTTTGTCCTTTTGTGACTGGCTTATTTCACTGAGCATAATGTCCTCAAGGCCCATCCTTGTTGTCGCAGGCGTCAGAATTTCCTTGCTTTATAAGTCTGAGTAATATTCCATTGTACTTATAGACCACACTTTGTTTATCCATTCATCTGACGGTGGATATTTGGGTTATTTCCACCTTTTAGCCTTTATGCATAATGCTGCTGTGAACATGGGTGTACAAATATCTATTCGACTCCCTGATTCCAATTCTTTTGGGTGTGTACCCAGAAGTGAAATTGCTGGATCACGTGGTGATACTATCTGTAATTTTTTGAGGGACCTCCACATTGTCTTCCACAGTGGCCGCAGCGTTTGACATTGTCATTTACATTTACAACAGTACACGGGGTTCCAGTTTCTCCACATCTTTGCCAACACTTGTTATTTTCTGTTTGGTTTTTGGATAGCGGCCATCCTACTGGCTGTGAGATAGTATCTCATTGTGGTTTTGATTTGCGGTTCCCCTAACAACCAGGATGTCAGCATCTTTCACCGTCTTGTTGGCCCTGTGGACTCGTGAGCGAGAGGACACAGGGTCACCTGGTTGGGGAGCAGTTGGGGCAGTGGTGGTCCCCTCCACTTTACGCTATTTGCATGGGCCCCTCATCCAGGCTCCTTGTTGGGTTCTGTCTGTTGATGACAGGATGTCCGTCTCCCCCCAGATTCTATGCTGCTGAGATTTGTATCGCTCTCAACTTCTTACATGAGAGAGGGATTATCTACCGGGACCTGAAACTGGACAATGTCCTCCTGGATGCCGACGGCCACATCAAGTTGACGGACTACGGCATGTGCAAGGCGAGCAGCCCCGGTCCCCAAGCAATGCTCCTGCCTGCCTTCCTGGGTCACGGTCAGCCTAGCACCTCGACCTTCTGAAGGTCGAGACCCCACTTGGTGTCAGGCAGAGATGCTGACTGACTGGCCACCACAACTCCGGGGTGACCAGGCCCAGTGCCTCCCACTTTATCTGTCCGAAGTTGGTTTTCTCTGAGGCAGCTCGTTGTACCGATGGGGTCCTATCTGGAGGTTTTCTTCCCTCCTGGTAACTGACTTTGTCCCCACAGGAAGGCCTGGGCCCTGGTGACACGACAAGCACTTTCTGCGGAACCCCAAACTACATCGCACCAGAAATCCTGCGGGGAGAGGAGTACGGTGAGGACACCGGTCGCCGGGCAGGCAGGGCACCTGCCCGCGCACAGGAGGCAGCATGCACAAAGGCAACCCCAGCCCCCGCACACTCTCTGTCCGTGGGGTCACAGTCACAGAGCAGAGAGCAAGGGAAGTGGGGCTGCCTGGGGCCGACCCCAGACCAACCCTGGCCCAGCCACCAGAAGGGGGGCGGCTATTGACCAAATTACACCTAAAACACACCCCCTTACTTTGTCCCCAGGCCCCTGTCACCATGCGGCCTCAGCCCCCAGCCCCATCTGCTGTCCCATGTGTCCCCTCGAGTGTCCCCTGGTTGGGGATGGTGGATGGGACTCCTCTTAACGATGACCCTAAGGGCTTGGGAAAGAGGAAAATATGTGCAGCAAAGACCAACCCGGGGGTCTGGGTGCCACCCAGCGGCCGTGGAGAAACGAGGCCATAAACCATGCCGACCAGAACCTTCTGCAGCCCCTGCAGACACTGGAGTGTCTCCTGCCCTCTTCTCTCTCTGTGTGTGAAATGAAAACGGGATAATAGCGTGTGTGCATGTGTTTGCATGCGTGTGCACCCCCAGGCATTTTTGTGTCCTAGCGTATGCAGTGAAGCATACCAACACGCCATCAAATGTTCCTAAACATTTCATTTGCCGTTAAAGTGGGGGACAGGCAGCCTGCCCCTCGGACGACTGGACACCAGGGAGGCTGCTGTTGGTGAAGGCGCTTAGTAGCCAGAGGAGGAGGACAGACAGCAGGTCAGAGGACCAGGAAAGGGTCTAGAACCCAGCCCATGACTGGGATCTGTGTGTGGTGGAGACCTCAGGGGCAGCGGCCTCCGCGGCAAAACCGAAGTGAGGTCCCCTGTTCCACTGTGCTCTGGAGTTCATTCCAGACAGAATAACTAGATTTGAACGTTAAACCGAAACAACGAACGTAGAAAAAAAATGTAGGAAAGTGTTTTTGCAATCTTAGAGAAAGGGGTTTTTCAAGCTTAGGTAAATAAAAGAAGAAATGAGAAAGGACGGTGGCCCAACAGATTTGCTCAATTTTACGTGTCCGTGTGGTCGAAGGTGCCATGAGCAGAATTAAATGCCAGGTGACAATCTTGAAAACGTGTGCAGTGCCAGGTGGAAGGTTAATGGCCGTGATGTGAAAACAGCTTTGCAACTAGTTATGAGAAAGACAGGCAGCCGCAGGACTGGACAGAGGGGAGGCCAGGCCGCTGGGCGGAGCTGGGCACACCCAACCTCAGCGCTGCTCAGAGAAATGCAGACTGTCTCGCCTGCGCTTCTGCCGCCTCCCATGACTGGACGTGTCCTGACGACCCAGAGACACGCTTGTCCTGAGGCCGGTGCACATGCTGACCAGCCGTCGTGACCAGCCCGTGCTCTCCCTCCAGGGTTCAGCGTGGACTGGTGGGCGCTGGGCGTCCTCATGTTTGAGATGATGGCCGGCCGCTCCCCCTTCGACATCATCACCGACAACCCCGACATGAACACCGAGGACTACCTTTTCCAAGGTGCGTGGGATGCATGGCACCAACCGAGGATTCTGCCGTCCGTCCGTCCCCCACAGACTAGGTCTCACAGACCTGCCCTCGGGAGGCAGACACTGGGTCGTGGAAGGGGCGATGGCCGTGGGATGGGGAAACCGCTCTTTGACATCACTGGGAGAAAGAATCCGTCCTGATTTAGCCCAGACTCCCTCCTGCCGCGGCCGGTGTGCGCCCTGTCAGCCTGGGTGGGTGGGGACCGTGCTCACAGAGTGCTGCTCCCGTTCCAGCTGTCATTAGGGATGCTTGCCATCTAGAAGCAAGGAGCACTTGCCCTGGGCCAGAATTAACTGCCCCTGGGGTGCTGGGCCAGGATCGGGGCTGTCCCCATGCTGCCCTCTGGCAGCCGTGTGCAGAGGTGCCTGTGTACCTGGGGACACAGGGCCAGCGGGGCCGCTGTTGGTTCATGTGTGATCCTGAATGCACATGACCATGTGTGCCCAGGGCACAGAGCGGGGTCAGAGGCGCTCTGCAGGCCAGGCACCCTGCTGGGGTGGGAAGGGGTCTCCAGGACACCGAGAACACCCCCCATGCCCCTGCTGGGAAAGGCTTCCGGGAGCCGGGCGGACGGCCCTGGGCTGTGGCAGGGAGCACGGCTTCTCACGGGGACCCCATTGTTGCAGTGATCCTGGAGAAGCCCATCCGGATCCCCCGATTCCTCTCCGTCAAAGCCTCCCACGTCTTGAAAGGATTTTTAAACAAGGTACGCTCATGGCCGCCATGACAGACATGCTGTCTGTGGCTGCCTGGGCCCAAGCTCCTCTGTCACGGGGCCGAGGCTCGACCACTGCAACGGTCATTGAGTGTCTGCTCCAGGACGTCTTGGTGTGGGTGTGGCTCTGCTCAGTTATTTGAGCTCTGTCCTATGAATCACCAGTTGTTACTAACACTTAAGACAGAACGACGAGAAGTTACACCAAAGAGGAATTTAGTGAGGCGCTAACATGGGCGAGATTTTTAACCAAGGGAATGTCTCATCTTCCCCTGGTGGCTAGGACCCTCCAGAGGTGGTTGTTCAAGCACCGTGAGTCACGAGGGTGGGCAGGCTGATTCCCAGTTGAGCAGGGCTGCGAATCGGGGCTGCTCTGCTCTGAGCTGACCTGTCCTTATTTGAACTCTGACCCCTAGGACCCCAAAGAGAGGCTCGGCTGCCGGCCACAGACTGGATTTTCTGACATCAAGTCGCACGCATTCTTCCGCAGCATAGACTGGGACCTGGTAAACATCTCACAACCTGGCAACCCCTCCCCGTGGTAGACGGGCCTCGCGGTCCGCGGCAGGAGGTGTGGCAGGCACTGCCCTCAGGGCCCCGGGGCTGAGCTGGAAACTGACGTTTGATTGAGAACAAGGAGAGCAGGGGCCGTGACAAGCCCCCGCGGGTGGTGCTTCTTGGCGCTCCTGGGAGAAGGCTTGCTGGGCGTTCCCCGGCCCAGCGGGAGGCAGGGGTCCCGTGGGGGAGGGACGTCCTCCATCTGTGGCCAGCCGCCCGGCTGACTGCGGAATCCACAGGTGGGGGCTGGCCCAGAGAGGGCATTTTCTTTGGTTTCATGGTTGGTTTTCCAGAAGCCGCAGTTCTCCATCCCGTCTCGGGGCGCAGCCAACAGTGCAGTGTTCAAGCACTTTCAACTCTAGCACTGGGTTTCCTGGTGTAAAAGGAAAGCGAAACTAATTTGTTTCAAAATACATAAATTGTTACAGAATTACTGAAGCATAACCTTTAAAATATGCTTTTTTGAGGAAAAAAAGATTAGATAGCTATTGAGTAAAGGTTGAACTTTAGCTTGCCCTAGAGCAGAGGAAAGCCAGGCTCCAGGCCCCGGGGCGCCCCACCCCTGAGCGTTGCAGGCAGGCCACTCCCTCCAGTCACTGTCACTGTGCATCCGGGGGCTTCCGTCTGTGCATCTGTGGGGCCCCAGGAGGAGGGGCAGGGGCAGCCAGGCGTCCCCGGTGCCCAGGACCCTGGTGGGGCGAGGGGAGCCATCAGTGCAGCGCCTGAGGGGCACTGGAGGGGGTGTTGTTTTCCATGAGGGGGACGGGGAGATGGAGGAGGGGGAGCAGCAGTCAGACGAAATGGGGCCAGGGCCCTCTGCCCTGACAGGTCCCCACAGGGCGGCACAATTGCGCTGGCCGCCTCCTGGAACCCCCTCTCCTTGGCCCCAGTTCTTCCTGCCGTGCCCACTTCGTGTTGTCCAGACAAGCTGGGCCTCTGCCCTCCGGCTGAGCCACAGCTGGCGATCCAAAGGCCCCGGCGGGTCCCTCGCTCACCGTATGCTGGCCAGCACACCTCGCCCCGAGGCAGCTCCCAGACTGTCGTTTTCCTGCTATCTGACCTTCTCCTGGGTCTGGAACGTCTCGGAATAAACAGTGGGCCATGTGACACCAGCTGGCCTTGCCCCGAGCTTTTGCATTGAGCCATCAGAGGTTTAGGATCTAGTGATACATTTCTCAGTTTTCGGGTTTCGAGGTGGTCATTTTGCCAGCTTACAATGGCATTTTATGTAGCGCCTGGCTCTTTGCTGGAATGTTCCACTTTCTCTTGGCAAGTGCAGAGAATAAGATTGACTTGACGGGCGACTCTGGGCAGCCCCCGTCTGGGGGTCTCACATCGGTCTCTAGATGGTCTATGTAGGTCTGTTCTTGGCACATCCCAGCTCCTCACAGGCCTGGTGCCCTCTCATCGGCTGCTGGATGTAGCGTATAAATCATTTGAGGCCCACGTTCTCCTCCACAAACCTGGGTCGTGGCACTCCAGAATTGCCCCAGAAGAGCCAAGGCCAGGCTGCAGGGGGCCGGCTGGCTTCCTCTTCCCCATATTCCTGGCTGCTGCCCTGGGGGTCCTGGCCCCGCTTGGGGGAGGTCCCGTCCCTGGCAAGTCTAGCGTCTGACTTTTGTCCCTGGTCTGCGAGGCCCGCACAGGACTCGCTGCCAACTACCAGCTCCTTCTGGCCCTGCTCCTGGGGTTCGCTCAGCACCCCGTGAGCTCTGGGGCTTTAGGAAGAAGTTCCCATGTTCTGTCCGGATTTCTCTAGTTGTCTTCAGCAGGACGGGTGGTGGGCTTACCGCTGCCTCAAATCACAACAAAGCAACAAAACGATGCTCGCCCACCGCCCTCCCTGCTCTTGGAGTGCACGCTGCGCACACGCTGGGGGGTCTGCCGTGCAGAGCAGCGAGGCACCCAGGCGGCGGTGCGGGGGCCAGGGTGGGCCCAGGGCTGCCTCCAGCTTCAGAAGGCGGGTGGCCGCTCCTCCCCCCGAGGGCTCCCCCACCTCTCTGCTCCTCCGCACCCCTCAGGCTCCTCTTGGCTTTCGTTTTAAATTGTTTCTAAAGTTTTATTTATTTTTTAGCAGCTTTATGCAGACGTGATTCACAAGCCAGACGCTCACCCCATTCAAAGTGTACGATTCAGAGGTTTTTAGTGCATTCGCAGAGTTGGGAACCGTCACCACAGTCAATCGTAGAACATTTTCATCACCCCAAAAGGAGACCCCGTCCCTGTGAGCAGTTGCTCTCCACTCCCCCTCCCCCAGCCCCTGGCAACCACTGATGTGTGTTCTGTCTGTGGATCTGCCCACTCCGGACATTTCATAGAAATGGAGTCAGACACCGTGTGGCCTTTCGTGTCCGGCTTCCTTCACGTAGCATCATGTTGTCAAGCTTCACCTGTGTCGTAGCGTGTGTCATAACTCCATTCCCTTTCATGGCTGAGGACCCACCGCACTTTGCTCATACACACATCGTCGATGGAGGCTGGGTTGTTCCCACCTCTTGGCTGTCGTGAGCAGTGAACACGCGTGTCCAGGTCTCTGAGCACGCGTGTCCAGGTCTCTGTGTGCACACGCATGTCCAGATCTCTAAACACATGTGTCCAGGTCTCTGCACACGCGTGTCCAGGTCTCTGTGCACACACGTGTCCAGGTCTCCGTGTAGACGCTATTTTCCTCGCTCTCGGGCAGACACTGAGGAGTGGAATTGCGGGTCAGCTGCCCAATGGTTTCCCACGGGGGCTGTGCCTAGTCCCTTTTGAGGGCCCACAGGCTGCTCTCCGCTGCCCAGAGCCCCAGTCCTCCGTCTGCAGGGGACGCAGCTCCAGGCTGTCCCTCGGCCGGCGTGCTGGTGTCGCAGGAGCGGGGGGCCCTTGGCCCCGGGGTTTGTGTGTGCATTCAGGATGCTTCCTTCACTGGGGTGTTTCCAGAGTGGCAAGGAAGGTGGTGGAGACCAGCGGGGGTGGAGGCGTGGGGATTGGGTGCCTGTCCCCGGTCTCTGAGGGTAGACCTGGATGGGGTCACAACTCCAGACCTGCTCCCCGGTCCTCCCTGTTCCCCCCCAGTCCACCCAGACTGCCCTCCCCAGGGAGGTTGCTTGGGTGTCCGCCTGTGGGTGGGGCCGTCAAGCACGCGCCTCCTCAGGCCTCAAGGGCGTGGGCGCCGCTGGGCCTTGAAGTCCAGGCTGCAGACCCCCTGACCAGGCTTCCAGAGGGTTCAGGGTGCATGTTCATGGCTCCGGGCTCCGTGCCTCCCATGGGTGTAGGGTGACCGCCGGGAGCACCCCACAGCGACACCCATGTAGCCCGCGCCTCTGGGCCCCCTGCTTGTTTGTGGGGCGGGGTTCCCAGGAGCTGAGGGGGGTGAGAAGCTTGTGGCTGATGGTGAAACCGGCCGTCTCTGTGTGTGAGAGCCAGTGCTGTCTTCTGGCTGCGTGGTGGCCGTTCTGATGTCCCCCCACCTGGGGCCGCCCTCCGTCCTCCACACTGTGGTAGCAGAGGTGACCATGGCCGTGCGGACAGTGATCTGCTCCCCATCAGTGCCATGAATCAGCTCCCAGACGTTTCCACTTGGCCATCTAGTGTGACCAAATCAGACACCAGGGTGCGCCGTATCCCACTGACTCCATGGCCCCTCCCACCCCAGCACACAGCACCAGCAGCCCCCTCACTCAGGCTGCAGACCCTGCAGACCCTGCAGTCCCCCTTGACCCCACTCAGTCCTCGGGGACTCACTCTCCAGGGTCTGGGCCTTCTCCCCACCCCCACTGCTGCCATCTTGGTCCAAGCCAACCACATCTTGGCCAGTTGCCGGTTTCCTGCCTGGCCTCTGCCAGTGGCAGCCTCCTCTGTCCAGTGACCTCCTGCCCCCTCCACTCAGACTTCACTGAGCCCCTTAATGGTCCCTGACAGATCGAGCATGCTGTTGCCTCAGGGCCTTTGCACGGCTGTGCTCCACTTCCTCACCTCCTTCAGGCCATCACCTCAGACCTGGGGTTCCCCTGGCCGCCATGACAAATTCCTCCTCGGCTCCCTTCCGGCATCCTCTCTGGCCACACGGAGCAGGGCTAAGTGGTGGCCTGCATGGGCACGTCACTCCAGGGTGGCACCGTCCCTGTTTGCTGCCTTTGAGGAAAGAGGAGGTGACGTGCACATGGGACACTCTCCGAGGGAGGCTGAGGCCACCTCGGGCCCTCAGAGCAGAGGACAGGCCTGGGGTGGTAGGTGGGCTTAGGACCCCGGGTGGGCACCCAGCTGCCCCACTTCCGGGTCTGTTCTGACTCTTGTTATTTAAATCTCTTTAAAGCGTCCCAAGACCTAAGGCAGGGAAAATGGTTTAAGAAATGCCCTTTGTCCACTCTTTATCAGAAAATATTTTGTACTGACGAAGGAATACAGGTAACTGCAGAGGAAGGTAATGAAGGACGGGAATGCCTGTGTCCCCACAATGCCGCCCGGCTGCGGCCCGTCCCGCTCCCGGGGCCCTGCCTGCTCACAGCGATGCATTCCGAAAGGCCTGGGCAGTCTGTCGTGTGAGCGACGCTGCTCTGGCCCTGAGAGCTGAGGGGTCTGGCCTGCAGAGCCGGCTGCTCCCAGGCCTGGCATGTGGCCACGTGGGAGGGAGCGGACCCGACGTGACAGCTCCAGGAGGCGGGGACCAGTGTCTCTCACTTACGGCTCCGTCTCAGCTCTTAGGAACATGCCTGGCCCGGCACAGGTGCGCAGCACACACCTGGTGAGGGCATGAGGGAGAGAGAGTGTGTGGAACTGAGTGTGTGAGCGTGTGAGTGTGTAACTGAGCGAGCAGGCCCTCACTGTCCTCACCTGTGTGTGCTGAGTGTTGCCCACCCCGGGCGCTTGGCTCGCCGCCCTCTTGGGCCACACGTGTGTGTGAAGGGCAAGTCGGCAGCCGGACCCAGATCCTGAGGAGCCCACGTATCACCTCTGGGCATCCCCTGGGGTTAGAAGTAGTCAGAACGGTCAATCACGACTTTAGTGGGAGGAGGGCCCCGGGGGGACAGGGAGTCACTGAGCGCCAGCGGGGGGTACCTGTGTCCCTGCCAAGTCCCAGCTCCTGTGTGATTGGGGTTCTAAGACGTAAGAAAGAAGGAAAACTCAAAACTGGCTTCACTTGGTTGAAGGGCGGGGCCGCAGACCCCAGCCCACATGGGGCTCCTGTGAGGGAGTTCGGGCCTCATGCCCCATCCAGGTACCAGGCCTGCACAGCCTGCGCTGCCAGCATTTTTCAGCTCAAATAGGATTTTTCTAACTTTAGTTTCTCCTAGACTTTGTGTTTCAAGGGAAAAAAACAGTCAGCATTCAGATGAGGCATCGTAAATGCTGTTTCTTCCTGTTCCATTCTGTGATTTAAGTCCATGCAAAATGCTTGATCCGGTAGACGAGGCACATTGCTGACCTGGCTTCTCGTGTTGTCTTCCAAGCTGGAGAAGAAGCAGGCCCTCCCGCCATTCCAGCCGCAGATCACCGACGACTACGGCCTGGACAACTTCGACACACAGTTCACCAGCGAGCCCGTGCAGCTGACCCCGGACGACGAGTAAGACCTGCCGGGGGGCCGAGGGTCAGGACGCCGTCCTGCTGCCAGAGGGGCATCTGTCCGCCGTCTGTGGTGGGTTTGGTGGGGGGGAGTCTTACATGAGGGGCCAACCCAGCAGCTGTGCTCTCTGCCTGTGCGCACAGGGACGTCATAAAGAGGATCGACCAGTCTGAGTTTGAAGGTTTCGAGTACATCAACCCGTTACTGCTCTCCACCGAGGAGTCCGTGTGAGGCCGTCGTCTCTGTCGTGGACACGTCTGTGAATGACCCCTAACTCTATCCTTAACCACAGCGTATGCATGCCAGGCTGGGCGCAAGGCTCCGGGTGCCGCCAGGGAGGGGCGCTTGCTGCCGAGACCGCGGAGGGAGGCGTCCGGGGTGCTTCTCGGAGCAGAACAGTCTCGCGTCTGGGCCCGCGCAGCCGCTCCGTGCTGGAGGAATTCGCTTCTTGTGCCTGCGTCGCGGAGGACCCGCGGTGACCGTGTCCGAGGGAGAAACTGTCCCATGATTTCGAAGGTGCACACTTTCCACAGAAACAGAACTCACCTGCTCCACCAGGAGAGTTAGCCTGTAATGCCCCGAGGAATAAAACGTACCGATGATGTTGAAGCTTCCCTTTGATGCCTTTTTTCCGTGTGGCACCTGCGCAGCGTCGCAGGCACGACCCACACGTGAGGAGGAGGCGCGAGCGGTGTTGTGTGTGCGGAGGCTAGGCTGGGGCCGGGGGACTAAGTGCCTGCAGGGATGCACTGCAACGAAGAATTTTTACAAATTCGCAACATTTTCTAAATCCCGGTAAGTTCCTGTTGTTAATATTTAACAAGTATTTTCATACTGAGCATGTACGTAGCCGCTGTAGTCTAACGCTGAAGCCGGGTCCTGGCCGGTGCACTGGACTGCGATGAGGAAAATTGGATTACCGAGGTTCTCAAACGTGGCTCACCCAGAGCACCAGGAGACCAAAAAAAATTGAAAACTAAATCTGCACAAAATATATTTCTGAAAACACTAAGCAGTGCCTACATGATGTCTTGTGTTATGTATGAGATTTTTGGAAAATATTTTTATCAGGAATAACAATGCTCAGAATTAGAAAATTTAAAAAGCTCTATATATGATGGGCCCGAGCCTTAAAGTTAATAAATCTGGAACAGCCACACACGCCCTGCGTCCTCCCGACACAGCACGGCTCCTACTTCCGAAAGTCCGTGTAGGTGGCACGTGTCACTCGGTCACCCTCCTTCTTAGGTGAAGGGACAGCTTGAAAAACCAAACTGAAGGTTTTCTAGAAAGAGAAGAATCACTTGGGTCTTTTCAGGTCCCTAACACGTTAGAGGTGGCAGGAGCCCAGGCCAAGCGCGGGAGGGGTCCCCAGCGTCCCTCGTGCGTGCGTGGCTACTTTGCCACCACCCCTCTGTGCTCTGTGACGGGCCAGGCTTGCCCCTGCCCCCACCCCGTGTGGTGCTGGTTAGGGGCAGATTATGGGAAGAGGAGTGGAGACGAAGGAGCTGCCGTGGCCAGGCCCGCCTTGCTGTAAGTCGGTGGACAAGCGTGGCCCCCGCTTCCCAGGGCTCACGCTGGGTTTCTCAGGGTTCAGCGCCATGTTGGCGCCCACCAGGCCCCAACGCAGTCCCAGCCCCGCCCTGGGCCGCCCCCCTCCCCCCGCCGAGCTTGGCCCCTGGGTGGCAGAGCAGCTTTTATGTAATGTGGAGACCTATCCCAACCAGCTCCCTGTGGTAATCTGGCAGACTTGCCTCCAAAGACCAGAGTCAGAGCCGCAGAGCAGGGTCCAGGGCCACGCTGGGTCTCAGGCATGTCCCAACCCAGTGGCGACACCCAGTAGCAGAGCCCCGGTCTGAGGGGTGTGCGGTCACTCGTGCCTGGTGGGCAGCACGCTGGGGCGAGTTGACGTTGCCTGGGGAGGGAGAGACCCCCAGGGCGCCCAGGAAGGGGGAACAGACGGCCTCCGAGAAGCCCCCCTTTCCCCTGACAGGGGTCAGTATTTGCTGCGCTGGGCACAGAGAGAACGCCTCTGTTCAGGCAGCATGGGGCCACAGTTTGTTCACATTTCAGGCATTTCTTTCAGTGTTGCCAAACAGCGTCCTGGCTGCTCGTGTACAAACGTGAATGTGTGGTGTGCTGGTGGCGAGGGGGAGTTTCGTATATCCAGTCACTTGTTTTATCAATTAAAGAAGGTGGAGGATGTGTTGAAGTCGGGTTTGGAAACAGAAACCCCAACATTTGCAAACGGCTCCGGTCACGATCCAGTGTGTGTCCTGTTGACATAGTTCATGGAAACTGCGGACGCCGCGATTGTAAAGCAGTAAATACAGCCGCGTGGTTTTGTACAATGAACGAGCAGAGCCCGTCGCCGGCCGGCTTTCCTTCTGTGGATGAGTCTCACCCTCAACGGCCAAGGTCGTTCGTATTCTTGCACATTAAAGACTTGAATGAAAACGCTTACTGTTGTTATTTTCGTTAAAAGTAGGTGCTTCCAGGAAGCAGAGGGTTTTGCAGGTATTTTTTTTAAATAGACTTATTTGGAGAAGTTTCTGGTTCACAGCAAAACCAAGAGGAGTTCCCATGTGTCCCCCGCACCCCACACGCAGCGCCCCCCAGCTGTCCACACCCCACAGAGGCTGCTTCCATTCTAGCTGGGAACGTGCACTGACACCGTCGTCACCGAGTCCACGTTCCCGTCCTGGTGTTGGCCATTCTCCAGGTCTGGACGAAATGTGTGATGACACGTATCTGCCATTATAGCCCCTACAGACCAGTCCCACTGCCCTACTCGCCCTTCCCCCCCCGGGGTCTTTTCACTGCCTCCGTGGTTTTGCCTTTTCTGGCATCTCGTCGCTGGACTCACACAGGACACAGCCTTTTCCGACTGGTGTCTTGCACCTCGTCATTTGCAGGGAAGGTCCCTCCGTGTCTTTTCAGGGCTTGTGTGAAGCCCTTTTGAAAAGGCAAGCATCACCCTCTGGAAGTTAATCTTGGTTTGCACATCACGCTCCTCCCTCCGCGCCAGGGCCCTGCGGCCCCCGTGGCCGTGAGGGAGACTGGGTACGAGGCATGAGTTGGCACCAAAGTCCAGCTCTTCCAGAATCTGGGGCTGACCATTTCCCCCATTTTCCATGCAGACCGGAAGCCTGAGCAAACGTGGCTGGCTCGGGCTGCTTTGGCGGACTGGCCTGCCCGCTGCCGATGGCGCTGGGCCGTTCCCTCCCCTTAAATTCCCTGTTTGGGGAGAAGCTGCTCTGACGCTCACACCCATCAGTGATGAGGTGCCGGGGCAGACTCTGGCCAGACCCGTGACAGTATCTGTGCCCCTGGTTGTAACCTGCAGCTGCCTAAGGAACCAGCTCATGTGGGGAATTAAAACACAGCTGTGAAATGTGAGCCAAGCCCGTGTACTTAGGAAAATGCGCTGCCTGAGCCCGTCCACGTGTCTGTAGGTGGGGCCCACACAGGTATGAAAACCCGGGTTCTGCTTACCTGCCTGGGACTGGGTCCGTCCACCCAGCGGCTCTGTCAGCCTCCCGACTACAGGAAGTCACTGCTCAGCATAAGCCAGAAAAGAAAAAGGATCCAGTGTTTCGGTCTCAGCAGAGAGAGGGCCACAAGCAGTTCACACTGACACGTCTTTAACATGTAGCTTTTTAATATGTTGAGTAGAGGGGAGGTGGTTCTGGCCGGTGGAGTGAGACCAGGCCCCCGCACCAGCCAGGCCTGAGGGGAAGACGATGCCATGCTGCACAGGTGGGCAGCTCACCACACCACATCGTCTGTGCTTTCTGCCAAGCACTGAGCGAGGTGGCTATCGACGTCCAGCGGGGCCAGCCTGTGAGGGAGAGGAGATGTGGTCACTCACACAGAGGGAAGTGCTGACCACACGGAAGGGCACCCTGGCCAGAGCATCCGTCACGCACCTTCCTGCCCTTCCCAGGTGCTGACGTGCACCAAAGACTGGTGGAGAGAGACCCGTGCCGGCCTCCATGGCTGGTCAGAAACGGGCAGGGGCAGGGAGGGGTCGCACCAACCGGAAACGGCCTTTCCAAATCCTGTTCCTTGGGTCAAAGGTTCCCAGTGCGCCCTGGACACACGCCTGGGGAGCACTCGTCAGGCAGGGGTTCTCAGGCTCCCGCATCTGAGGCCAGGGGGCACCCTGTGTCTGAATGAGCCCCCAGGGGATTCTCGTGCCCACTCAGCGCAAGCCCCTCGTGGGTCCTGGTGAACTGCTAGAGCCTGAAGGCCAGCCCCAAAAGCCCATCTGCCAACCAAGAGAATTGGCAGAAACGGCCGGCCTGACGGTGGCAGTGCAAGGACAGTGGCAGAGGCAGCTTGGCCAGTCTCAAGGTCGAGGGCGGGTCCTTCCTCGGCCCGGCAGGAGCTCTGCCCCGTCAGCTGGACAAATCCATCAGGTGTCTTTGCATCAACAAAAGGCCGGTGCATCCCCTCCTCTCTTAGAACCATCACCCCACTTGCCACCCGAAAAGAGCAGGAAGCTGGTGCCCGGGAGGGCAGTTGCCGTCGTCTGAGAGGCAGGAGGCAGCCATGGATGGGAGGTGGGTGTGCAGCCTGGGCCTGAGAAGTCGTTTTCTTGATGTGGGTGACTCAGCCCGTCTGGGGAGAGGGTTTAGTCAACTCAAGCTGCCGTCCCGAATTCCGGAAGCTCTGACGTCTGCGGGGCTGGCCCCTCGTGTCCGGAGGGGTGTGGGGAGGGGTCTGGATGTGTGTCACAGAGCAGGCGCCCCTCATCCCTGACCTCTGCTGACCCTGTCAAGGAGGGAAGGCCGTCCCTGATGTGCCGAGGCCGTGCCTGGTTGGCTCCGGCCATGACTCCCAAAGGCGGCAGAGCTACTGGGGGCTAAGAGGGCAGTTCCAGCCCAGACTGGCCAGACCTTGCCAGAAGCCATGTGGCTCACTGTCCCATCCGAGGAACTGTGCCCTGCACACCACAGCTGGGAACTGCACCCCCTCACAAAGTCGCCCATCCAACGGCTGCAAGCCGCGATGCTCCTTGTGTCCCCTGCAATCTGGGGCCCACTAGTCAGTCGGCCTCCCCTCAGCTCCTGGCCTCCTGCTGTGCCAGGGCTGGTCCAGCGCCTCCTGCAGCCCTTCTCATGCCCCAGATGGGCCCAGCCTCCCTACGTCTCCCTAGGCTCAGCAGCCTGGGGGATGACCCACTCCATGGTGGGACTCGTGTGTCCCCACAGCCTCTGCCCTCAGACCCAGGTGAGTGCTGGGAGCACGACTGACCCTCAGGTTCTGCTCTGCTCCAGCAACCCAAGGCTGCTGCGTCCTGTGGCTCCCATGCCCGTCCAGGTGTCACGGCGGCCGCGGGGCCCACCTGCCCTTACAGAGCAGGACACAGCACACTAGTCTGGCCCCACCAGCTTTCCCCATCGGGGCACCCAGCAGCCGGCAGAGAGGCCACCTCAGGCCCACCCAGGGGCGTATAAAGTGCCATGAGTCCTGTGGGGCCCTCTGGAAACACCCCGTGGGCCACGGCCTCTGAGGTGGTTTGAACACCCTGCCAGCCAGCCCAGATGGCCTCTCCCTACCCTCAGAGACCTCCCAAGACGTGGCCTGTCCTCCAGCCACCTCCAGGACTGTCCTGGTCAACTGGCTAAGTTCACTGGCCAGAATGTAAAAGGCCCTCCCCTGGAACCACAGAGCTGCAGCCCTGAGCCCAGAATGACCTCCTTTCACTCCAAGGCATGGCAGCCAAGGGCTGAGGTCCACGGCCACACCAGGCCAGCCTCTCACCTAACATGACCCCATAGCCAACTCCCAGCTGCTCCCAGGAGCCCGTGCTGCTTCTGGTGGCCTTCGGAGACTGTCTCAGGTCTGCAGACCTTGGGCAGTGCATTGTGAAGTCCCTGGGGCCACTCAGCCTGTCTGAGACTGTCAGGCCTCAGCTTGTGCTCAGAACCAGCCCCTCCATAAGCTTTCTCCAAGGCTTCCAGAAGATTCTAAGATCTGGACCTAGGTCATGTTGTGCAAGGGTGTCTAGGCAGTGTCCCTCCAGTGGGGAGCACCCTCTGGGAATGTGTCAGGCTTCATCTCTGCCAGATCGCACATTGGGTGCTTCTTCAGCTTGCATCATGACAGCCCTGCCTCACAGACGCACTGGCAACCCCACGTGTGGGCGGCTGGCACAGCTGCAAGAGGGGCCTCAGCTGAGATGCTCCAGTGGCTTCTCGAGGCGGACAGGGCAGAGCGGGCTCGGTGCCAAGCAGCTGGAGGGGCCTCGGAGCTGTAAGGTCCCAGCAACTGGCTCAGGATCAGCAGATAAATGGGGACGCTACTTAGGTTCTGGTTTCCTCACGTCAGCTGGCCCGCGGGAGCCAATCTTCCCCACCACCACGTGCCTCACGGGCATCAGAAACTCCCAGGACATCAGAAGACAGCAGCAAGGGGATCTCGAGGGGACGGCGTTTCACACACGCCTCACAGAATCCATATGTACTTGTCCGTCACATCAGAGAATAAAACGGTTCTCTGAGTGAGCCGCAGAGCGCTAAACTTTGAGCAAAACAGTGAGCTAGTCCTCCCGCACATGCTCCCCAAAACCCACACTCAGCCCGAATAGCTCCGGTTGTCACCGGCCTCCTGCGGACCAGCACCGCCCCTCCCGCCCAGCACAGGGCGCTGCACTGTCAAAAAAGCCCTGAGAACCACCAGAAGCAAAGGTTTTTCTAGGGTCAGTCACGGGACAATGTGACAGTTCAGTTACTGTGTCTAGCTGCTAAATGGGATGTGCCCCCCCTGCACCCACCCTGCAACCAGTCTCTTTGCCCCAGGTTCCTGCTGTCTGCGTCTCAGAGCATCCCACATGGATGTGAGCCCCGTTGCCCACGACATGGACGCTCTGTTGTCCCCCAGTCATGGCTGTAGCCTCGGGGGTGTGTCCTGGCCCGAGAACTCTCTCCTTTGTAATCAAATGGAAGAACGTGCTAGAAGCATCCCAGACACGCCAAGACCTGGATCCAACTGCACTGACACCTACTTTGGAGAAGTCAAGGCCCTCTGCCAAGCCTTAATTTAACTGCTTAAAAAGCTCAAAACTGGAATTCTTTTCTCCCTAACGTCCCTGTCTTTGGGAGTCTTTTTATAGACTGTGTAGAAATACGAGCAATCCGAGGTTTTACAAAGGCCCCTAAAAGGGGAGGAGGCTGGGGCGCCCTGACAGCATCAGGAGTCTTAAGGGCTTCTGCCAAGGAAGCGGATTTCCTTCCAGGCCTTCCAATGGTGTCTTCTGCCCCCGCATTTCTTTGATGGGTATGAATCAAGAAGACTTCACTATTTTAAAAGCGTTCGCTGCTTCGTCAGAATTGGCCAGGGAGGGGCCGGTCCGGTGGCGCAGCAGTTAAGTGTGCACATTCCGCTTCTCGGCGGCCTGGGGTTCGCCGGTTCGGATCCTGGGTGCAGACACGACACCGCTTGGCAAAAAGCCATGCTGTAGTAGGCGTCCCATATATAAAGCAGAGGAAGATGAGCATGGATGTTGGCTCAGGGCCAGTCTTCCTCAGCAACAAGAGGACAATTGGCAGTAGTTAGCTCAGGGCTAATCTTCCTCAAAAAAAAAAAAGAATTGGCCAGGGAGTCAATATTTGCAGCTTACGACAGCACAGGCAGGAGAGGGGACAGTGGGTGCTGGGTGTGGGGACAGTGGGTGCTGGGAGAGGGGACAGTGGGTGCTGGGAGAGGGGACAGTGGGTGCTGGGTGTGGGGACAGTGGGTGCTGGGAGAGGGGACAGTGGGTGCTGGGAGAGGGGACAGTGGGTGCTGGGTGTGGGGACAGTGGGTGCTGGGAGAGGGGACAGTGGGTGCTGGGTGTGGGGACAGTGGGTGCTGGGTGTGGGGACAGTGGGTGCTGGGCGTGGGGACAGTGGGTGCTGGGCGTGGGGACAGTGGGTGCTGGGTGTGGGGACAGTGGGTGCTGGGCGTGGGGACAGTGGGTGCTGGGTGTGGGGACAGTGGGTGCTGGGAGAGGGGACAGTGGGTGCTGGGTGTGGAAACGCTCCGCACCTTCTCTGCTGCCACCAGGGAGCCAGATGTCTGGCCGTGGGCCACTTACGGCCCCTCTGTCAAGCCCAACGTGTACCTGCTGGGGCTTCACCCACGTACACAGGCCCCACCTGGGGACCGCCACTGCCTCACCCAAACCAGCCCACTCTCGTCTCCGCGCCCCACCCTGAGCCGTGCGGGGCTGCGTGGAGATGGCAGGCAAGTGCTAGCAGGGCGCCACTGGGGCTCACCCCCAACACCAGGCCCTCAGAGGCTTGGTTCCCAGGAAACGCCACAGATTGGAGAAACCTAGATCCTTTAGATGGGGATTTCATCTCTCTGAATAAGCAGCAGCATCTAAGGATCTTCCTGTGCAGCTTCGTGCTGTGTATTCCGGTAACTGGTCTGATGGCTTTTGTTTTTGGCGTCAGCTGCTGATTCTGGAGTCCATTCCCTTCACCCTCCAGGGCTGTTTTTGCTTCTGAAGACCATGGACGTGCATGTAACTTGACCACACGGTTTCCCAGACACGAAATCTGGAGCTTACCAAAAGCTGATGTCCACTCACTTCACCTGACCAAGCTCCTTCTGCCATCTGGACCCCCGTGACCCCCACGACCCCCACACTTGTGTCCTTGGTGTCTGACACACGGCCCACCAAGCTGGGTGGTTTGGATTCAACTTCTTAGCAAAATTGGATTCCACCCCCCTTACTTCAAAAAAGGTACACGGAGCCGGCCCGCGGCCTGGTGGTTAAGTTTGCCGCACTCTGCTTCCGCGGCCCAGGTTCGTGGATTGGGTTTCCGGGCCCCGGAGACATCTCAGCCCCGGGATGGAGGCACCACCAGGTTCCCGACCTTGATGTCAGGGTGGACTGGGCAGGAGCTGGAGAAGAGGCTGCCTGCCCTCGCCGTGGAGACTGCAGCCTGTCCACTGGGCCCCAGATGGGGACCAGCATGTGGACCCCCAACCTACAGCCCTGTATCCTCTGGCTAATTGGCATGGTCACCGTTTGCTAACTTCGTGCAGGAAACATTACTTTAGACGGCAGAAGCTGAGCTCAGGCATCAAGTCTCAGGCCCTAAAAACGGCTGCGGTTTCCAAACAGGGCTGGGGGCACCGGGCTGTGGCAGCAGAGGGGAGGGAGGCCCAGGGCCGGGCACACTCACCCAGGGTCGAAGTCAGCCTGGCACATAGGGCAGCTGCGCAGGGTCGGCGAGCCCGGTGCGCCCTCCACCGACGGCTGCTCCTCGGCGCTGGGGGTCCCGCGGGGCTCGGGCGCGGGGCATCCT
The DNA here is from genome assembly GCF_041296235.1 of Equus asinus. NCBI lineage: Eukaryota > Metazoa > Chordata > Mammalia > Perissodactyla > Equidae > Equus > Equus asinus. The sequence continues at coordinate 112,923,750 of NC_091794.1, read as the reverse complement.
TGCGGGGCCCGGTCGGGGGACCTCGGGCGCCCCCCGGCCGGGCGGAGCACCCGGTAAGAGCGGCCACGGCCTCGCCGCAGGGCCGGCGGGAAGGGCGTCCAGGAAAAGGTCTCAGGTCCGACGGTGAAGACCTCGGAGGGCGTGGTGCGCTCAGGGCTGCGCCCGGGCTCCTGTAAAACCGGGTCGTCGGGCGCGGTCATCACGCCCGGGTCGGAGACCCCCAGGTCACCCCGCCGGTCGCGGAGCACGCACCTGGCCGGGGAAAGCAGGCAGCGGCGGCGGCTCGCCGTCCAGGTTCAGATCCTCGCGGGCCGCGCGCAGCAGCTCCGCCCATAGCCGCGCACACTCGTCGCCGCCCCCCTGGAGGGACTCGGGGCTGGCGCTGGGGGGCCTGGGGAGCACGGCGTGGGGGCACTCAGCGGAGGGGGCACTCGGCCTGGGCACTACGCAGCACGGGGAGCAGAGGAGCAGGGTGGGGGCTGGGCGGCACTTCAGAGGGGTACTCGGCGGGGGTGCACTCAGCGATGGGGGCACTCATGGTGGGGGCACTCAGCTGGGTCTCAGAGGGGAAGGGGCTGCAGGAGCCAGGGATGGCGGGTGGGGCGGCACCGAGGCGGGTTCCGGGAATCACGTGGGGGCGTGACACAGCCACACCTCAGCCAGGGGACACTGGGACCCTCACCCGGCAGCCCCCCTCCTGCTCCCTTCCCCTCCCCTAGCCCGCAACCCCTGGTCTCACTCGCCCCCCGAGGGCGGCCTCCGGCGGCTCAGCCTGAGACGCGGCCTCCGCGCCGCCTCCATCCGCCCTGAGCGCGCGCGTCCGGCGGAAGTGAGAAGCCCGCCCGACCTGACCCCGCCCCCGACCCCCAATCCTCGCCTTGGAAGCAGATCCCGCCCCCGGATCCTCGCGCAAGACCCGGACCCCCGACCCCCGACCCCGGGGGGCACCTGCTCCCGCCCGGCTCAAGACCCCTGGACACAGACCCCGCCTCCGCCTTGGACACGGACTGCCTATCCTTGCCCTAGACGTTCACCCCCGCCCTGGAGTCAGAATCCGGACCCCGCCCCGACCCCCACCCCAACCTGACCCTGACACCCCCAGACCTGCGCGCTGGACCCCACCTCCTCCAGGGGACCCCCCAGCCCTGCTCCCCAGGCCTTCCTCTCCCCCGTGACGCTATCAGAGAGGAACGTGTCCTGACCTCAACGTTTGGGGAGGCTGAGGCCAGGGTCCTTTCTCCACCACAGAGGTGGGACGAGGTGGGGGAGGCGTGCTGGCCCTGTAGGAGGCATTTCCAGTGAGGAGAGAGTGGGGGAGGCCCTGCCCAGCCCAGCCGGCTGCTGTCGCCTGCAGGCAAGCTGGGTTCTGCAGAGGCCTCCGAAGTCGCACTAGGGGGTCCCTGGCCCCCCTCTCCAAGGCACCCTCTTCAGTTAGAGCCCACGCACCTGGCTGCTAGGCCCGCCTGGGCTCAGCCACCTCTGGCTGCTTGGAGCAGCTCTGAGCCTCAGTTTCCAGCTCTGTGGACAGGGCTGTCCTTCCCAGGAGGAGACTGTTTACTTACAAACAGAGGAGCTTGGTTTTCTCAATTAAGACAAAAAGTGAGGTGACAAAGTCCAGGTGGCAAGCCAGGGCAGGGGTCCTGGCCCCGGGGCCTGGTGTGGACAGCCTGTGAGGGGCCTCACTGATACCCTGGGCCCCAGCTGCTCTCACCGAGTGACCGTGGGATCCACCACTTGGTGGCAGCAGACGCCCAGGCACCCTCGGCCGCTGCTGACGCTCTGCCAGTCCTGACTGGGCTTGCACCAGCGCCCTGTGGGCCCCAAGGTGTGTCCCTGGGGCGACCCCCACCCTTACCAGGGCTGGGGTGTACAGAGGGCTGAGGGCAGGCAGCTCATCTCCAGGGACCACAGGCAGCTGTCACTCGGGGTGCTGGGTCTCCTTGGCTCTCCCCGCCCCAGCAGCTTTGGGGCTCTGTTCTGCACCCACCTCCACCGGGGCTCCCACGGCGCTGTTCCAGCCTCCTCACCTCGGCTCCTCTTCACACCGCAACCCTCCTCCCAGCCCCTCATGCTGGCCTCCTTCTTGTAGCACACTCCAGTGCCAGGGCCCCCCGCCCCTGAGGCAAGGCCAACCAAGTGACTAGCCGTCCTCCTGTAGCACTGAGGTCGTCCTTCATCCAGCTGCCAGCGCAGACCTCCAGAGCCGGCGCAGGCTCATTCACCAAACCTTCCCTGAGACCCGACCTGTGCCGGGGACCGTTCTAGATGCTGCAGACGGAGTCCTCACCCCCAGGGCCTGCCAACTGCTGGAAAACAGATCCCACTTGTATAAACAAACAGAGCTGCTGTAGCGAAGGGGTCTCGGGCCCCTGGAGGCAGTGAGCTGTGGCTGGGCCTGCTCCCAGGTGAGAGAACGCCAGACTGGGGCTGCCGGGTCTGGCACGTTGCAGATGCCAGCTGACCGAGGGCTCCCAAACAGCTTGTGTCTGGGGTTCCTAGACGCGGTCTGGGCTGGTCCTGGCATCAGCCTCTGCCGCTTCAGAGCCTTTCCTGGAAGTGTCACCACACTTCTGCAAGCCAGCCATGGGGACTTCCAGGAGGAATGGCGCCAGGCCTCCCCAAGGCAGTGGAAGGCCCCGCCAGGCCTCAGATGGCCAGTGTGTGCCCAGCGCTCGGGCTGTGCTGGGAAGCTACGTGGGGACATCTGTGTGAGCAGCTGCTGCTGTGGATCAGGGCCCCAGGGAACCGAGCACGAGGTCTTCAGCGTCCCAGGCACTCCCGGCCCCTTCCCTCCCCTTCCTCCTCAGATCTCACATGGTCCGGCTCCCTGACCCAAGAAAGGCAGAGCAAGGCAGGAGAGGGGAGGGGTCTCAGATGGACCCAAGACTACTGAGATGGCCTGAGGGCAGGTGCCCTGAGGAGGTGCAGGTCCCAGGGGGCTGTCAGGGCTGGGCTCAGACTGGCTCAAGCCTATGGCACAGAAGGTGGGGGGCCCCCACTCTCCTTTGGCCTAAGCCACCCCAAAGAGCCTCATTTACCCTTGGTTTCCAGGGGAAGGGAACCGGACCCCTGGCCGGGCCTGCGCCAACTGGTGGAACAGAGGCCCTTGGGGCCGGGCAGTCTCGGGATGGCGGAGCCAGAGCAACATGAAAAAGTTGTCCTCTGGGGGGCTCCTCCTCTCTGGTTTCATCCGGCTGCTGGGGATTAACTCCCCTCCATCCCCACCAGGGCCTACAGCCTGGGACACTGCCCCGGAGGACGGAGCTGGGGTGACCCCTGCACCAGGCATGCAGCAGGTGCAGCGCTGGTCAGGAAGCCGCCCCGCGCCGGTCCCCATTCCACTGCTGCCCCAACAGCTGCCCACTGCGGCCCGGCCTGCAGGGGTGTCAGGAGTGGAAGGGGAGCACCGTGCACCCCGCCAGGCCCACCTTGTCCCGGCTGTCCCAGCGTTATCAGCAAGATGGTGGCAGGGGTGGGGCTGGAGGAAGTTTAAAAGTTGAACTTGATTAAAAGACGCTTTTTCTGTGCCGTCTGCTGCAGTGACAGGCAATGAGCTTCAGTGGAAAATAATTTCTGATTGGGACTGACTGGCACTGTGAAAACAAGTTCTTTATGAGCCAAAATTCATGTTTACAAAGACTATTCCAGTGTTTTGTAGGAGGCACCCCTCGGGCGAAGCAGAAATTGCTCAAATGGGCAGGAGTGGCAGAGCCACACTCTGCAGCCACAGGTGTGGCCTGGCTGCCGGGCCGCCTCGTTCTGTGCTCTCTGTTGCTTCGTTCACTGTTGACACGTTTGTGGGTGATGAACCAGACTCCCCCTCCTCTCCAAGGCACCCATTCCAGAATCAGGGTGTCGTTGGCAGCTAGCAGGTCGGGGCCCATCCCTCCCTAGCACCTTCTACCACCAAGGAGCAGGTGTCCCGGCTCCTGGAGTCCTCAGAGCAGGCGGGAATGGGCTCCTCACTCCACAGGGGGTGAGGTTTGCCTCTGACCAGCGTAGATGCCCCCAAGAGCCCCGCTGGGACTCCTGGTCATCCTCTGCTCCGAGGCAGGGCCTGGGCCAGGCAAAACCTGTCAGCCGGACCCGGGCCCAGAGCTGACTGGGGTGGCCTGAGCCCCACTTGGCTTCCTCACCCCTCCTTTGATTTCTGGGGGGCCAGTTCTGCCGTCGGGCCACCTGCAAATGGGGTCAAGATGGCACAGGCAGTCTGACAGGGTCAGGGCCGGCAGGCACAGCCAGGCCCAGAAAGTGGCACGGCTGTCCAGATGCCAAGGGAAGCTGGCGACAGGCAGGGCTCCTGTGGCACGGGCGGCTGCATCCCTCGCCATGTGGCAGAGCTGCATGGCACCCACTTGGTACACTGCCGGTGCACTGCCAGCGCCTGCTCCCCAGGCGAGAATGGCCTTGAGAGCTGGGCCTCCTGATGCAGCGGGCTGTACTGGGCCACACCTGCCGGCCGGTGTATTCCAAGCAGGCAAGCCTGCCCGGAGCCAGGCAGGCGCATTTGTGGGCGTGCAAGCGCCAGGCAGACAGGCTGGATTGAAACAGTTGCCCGGGAAACGTCGCGGGATCCGACAGCAGGCGTGTGGGGCCCACTCACCGGTGCGGGAGCAGGGCCTCTCCTCACGGCCGCAGAGTGGGTGGGTGTCCGTGGCTGGAACATAGCAGTCATCAGGCCAGAGCTAAGGGCCAGCACAGCCTCCAGCCCCCACCTCAAGCGCCTGAAAGCTGAGGGGCAGCTGGGGGGCTGGTGCCGGGAAGACAGCAGTGCCATTTGTAAGCCCAGCCACTCTCTCCCGATGTTTCTAGTGAACCTTGTCACTTCCACGAGGTCCCCACCTCTCCTGCCCCTGACTTCCTCCTCTGCCCTCTGCTCGGCCGCACTGACCCTTCCTCTGTCCCCATCTCCAGCTCAGGCTTCTGCCCTTGCCATCCCCCTGCCCCCCACAAGTGGCATGTACTGCTGTCCCTCTGGCTCTGCTCTGGTGCCCGCTCCCAGAGAGGCCTTCCTGACCACTGCTGGGTTTTCCCGCCCCACAAGCAGGAGCTGCAGAGCTGGGGTGCTGTCTGCCTTCCCAGGAGGGCAAGCTGTGCGCTCTGCCCCACAGCGACCCCAGAGCCTCAGGTGTGCCCGGCCCAGGGGGGCCAGTCCACTAACCCTGAGGGAAGCGGAGAGGGGGCCATCCAGACCCCTCCTAGGGGAGTGTAAGTCAAGCAGAGACCAAGCTTTGCAGATACTGGGGGTCAAACAGTGTCCCCCGAAAATTCATGTCCACTGGGAACCTGTAAAGGAGACCTTCCTTGGAAATAGGATTTTTGCAGATGGAATCAGATTAAGGTGAGGCCACACTGGTCAGGGTGGGCCATAAGTCCAGTATGACTTGTGTCCTTGCCAGAAGAGGAGAGTTTGGACAGAGCCACACAGAGAAGAAGCCGCATGACAGTAAAGGCACATCCAGGCAGAGGCGGAGGGATGTGGCCCCAGCCCAGGGACGCCTGGAGCCCCCAGAAGCTGGCAGAGGTGGGAAGGACCCTCGCTAGAGCCTCCGGAGGGAGCGCAGCCCTGCCCACAGCTTGATTTCAGACTTCGGCCCTCCAGAACGGGGATAGGTGGATCTCCTTGTTTTAAGGCCCAGTCTGTGGCCATTTGTGCAGCAGCCACAGGACACTGACAGAGGGGCTCTTGCACCTCGTGCAGCTTGAAAACACGGAGCAGGGTCTGGTTGGGGGCAGCAGGGCATCCTGAATCCACTTCTCTAGCCCCTGGGTCCTGGCAACCATACCGCCAAAGCGGAGGAGGCCACCGCCACCGTTGGCTGAGAGCGTGGCCTGGAGTAGGCAGCTCAGCTACAGACCCACGTGTTTCCTGGAAGGGTTCCGAATGGGCAGCACGGGGCGGCACTTCCTGGAGAGCCCTGCAGGTGCAGAGGGCAAGCTGGAGCATCTGCGGACCTCAGAGGGAGGCCGGGCTCCTTGGCTCCCACGGGAGAGGCTCGGCCCACTCGCTGCCTCCTGTGGCAGATCTGCTGGTGGGTCCTCGACTTCCTGAGATGCCCGCAGGTTCCTGCCACTTCTAGGCCCAACCCCATCACCACCGAGAACCCCAGCTGCTTGTCACCCCTATTTCTGTGTGAGCGATTCCTGACCTTGTGCTGTGAGGGACGTCCGATATGGAAGGCTCTCCTCTCCCTCCCTGGGGGCCTCCGCATGCAGGGGCCGTTGAGCTGGCCTGGCGGGAGCTTGGTGTGGCCCACAGCATGGGCAAGTCCAGGAGAGGAGCCGCTGGGCCTCAGCCAGGGCCACCCCCTGCTCCCCTCCCCCCCTCACTCCTCCCTCTCCTCCTCTCCCCTCCCCTCCTCACCCCTCCCCCTCCTCCTCCTTCTTACTCCTCATCCTCCTTACTCTTCCCTCTCCTTCTCTCCCCTCCCCTCCTCACTCCTCCCCCTCCTCCCTCTCTCCTCCCCTTCCTCCTCCTCCTTTCTCTCACCCCTCTACCCCTCCTCTATTCAGAGGACACAGAGCCTTCAGCCCTGCCCCGCAGACACAGAGGCCAGGTCAGAGGTCAGCAGACGGCTATTTGACCTCCTTGGTAATAATGGGCAGGGGTCTGTTGGGGCAGGGATGGTGGGTACAGGCAGGGAGAGCTGCCTCCTCCCTACCACCACCACTTCCACCCCCAGGGGCCAGGCACCTAGAGTTATTTCACCTGCCTCTGAGTCTTACTGGGAGCCGGGCCTTTGGCCGACCAGAGGGCCCAGTGACAACCAGGGGTCACGGGCTCATCAGCTTATGACACAACAAGGGACACCAGTCCCCTGCGCAGGGTCAGTGTCTCCCTTTTCCATTTGCCAGGTTTGAGGCAGGCAGCTAGTCGGAGCATAACTGTCCATTGTCTGGTCCAGGGGTCAAGAAGGAGCCAGGCCGGCTCTCTGACTCGAGACACCTTGGCCTCACCATCAAGGTAGCAAGAGCCCCAGGGACCCCCCCAGGCACCACCCACTTCCACTGCCCTGGGGCCTGGGCCTTTGAGGTATACGCTGAGCGCTCCTGCCTCTGCTGCCACATGACCCTCCATGGCCTGCACCCCCTACCCCGCCACCACTTAGCCAAAGCACAGTCCAGGGTTCCCAGGGCCTCCTCTGAGGCCTGTGGAGGCTCTCTGTCCAGTGGGAACAGTGGCCTGCCACCCTGCAGAATCTCTTCTCTGAACTGGTCTTGGCCTGCCTGCAGCCTAGGGTGGGGCCAAGATATGGCTGGAATCAGGACAGGCTGGGGGCGGACGTCCACGCAGCCAGCTGCTCCAAGCCCCCTCGGGCCACCCGTCTGCTGGTCTCGCCTCCTCCCTGTCGGGCCTCCAGCCCCTCAGCCCCTCTGCAGGCCTGGCGCTGGGATGCTGGCAGGAGGGAGGGAGGGAGCAGGCCTTTAGTCCCAGAGGCACCTTCAGCCCAGCTGGCCGCTCCAGAGGAGAAGGGTTGGGGAGGAGGAGTGTGCAGGAAGTTGGAAAACCCCCCTGGGCCGGGGGAAGCTGGGGATGGAAACTGGAGGGAGGGGCCCCAGAGTTGGGGACACGTGACTGGTTTGTGGTCATTCTCGGAAGCACAGCCCACCACAGGCAGTGGGCACCTCCCTGGGCTGCGGCTGCTCACCTGCCAGGAGGGCCGTGCCCTGCCCAGGAGGGCCCCCCCGAGCTGGTCCTGCCATGGTGGCCCAGGGGCGCTGGGAAGGCCCAGCCGCACCTCTGCCCCGATGCCGCCTGCTTCCTCTCCCACAGGGTAAGCGGGGCTCTCCTCGGCCAAACTCTCCTAACACACGCCTGGCAGGCTCACCACTGGCCACCCTGCCTGAGCTGCGCCTGCCTGGCCGCCACGGCACGTGCGGGTCACCTTCCCTGGGGCCCGCTCCACCCTGCACAGTCACTCTCGGGTAAGCCTGGTGCTCACCGTCCACCCCTTCAGGCAGGGGAGGGCAGGCAGCTGATGTCTGAGCACCCCCTGGACCCCCAGCTCTGGACCTGGCCGGTGCCCCCAAGGCCCTTCTTGGAGTGGAGCTGGGGGTCAGTCCCTGAGTTCTCAGAAAGGCACCGGCACACAAGGCACAAGGTCTGCATCAGGGTCTGCGCAGGTGGGAGGGGGCTGGGCTGGGCTGACTGCTGGCCTGTCCTCTCTGAGCTGCTTCCCACTCGCCCTGCCCTGTGGGCAGCCCCAGCGCTGGGCTGGGCCTCAGGTCTCGCCCTCACTTCCCAGGCTTGGCCTGTTCACCCGCCTCCAGCCCTGCGATGGATGTGCTGTTGCTCCCCTCCTTTACCGGTGAGCCCGATGAGACCCAAGGCTGTCTGACCCCTTGTCCTAGGCCACATGACGGTGAGTGCCGGGCTGAGACTCAAACCCGGGCCTCCCATGCTGCTGCCCAGGCAGGTGGCCTTGCTGACTTGTTGGCACCGAGTGGCCTCAAGGGGGTGGTCAGAGTCAGGGAGGGAAGGAAGGGCTGGACGCTCTGAGCACAGGAGGAGGCTTCTCTGGCCCAAGGCTCAGTAGATGGTGAGGCCAACTCCTCCCATCCCGGGTTCCCACGTGCCCCCACAGGCTGCCCCCAAGCTGTGGAGGGCCTCCCACCAGCCCTTGGAGACCCTTAGGAAAATGACGTCCCACCCTGACTCTGTGCCCATGCCCAGCCGGCCTCTCCTCATCTCCCACGGTCAGCCAGCCGAGGCTCACATCCAGAGACCCTGGCTGCCCATGGTCCACTGACTTGCAGGCACGTCTCTGCAGTGTCCCCAGGCCAAGATGGTGCTGAAAGGAGTCGAGCTAATCGAGGCCATGCTGAGTCCCCTGGGCCGCCTCCTCTGTGGGAGCTGCCCACTGGGATGTGCCACGCAATGGTCACTTCCCCCGGATAACTGCTGCTCACCCTCATGTGATGAGAACGTCTGGCCGTGGGGTGGCCATCGAGATCCAGCTCTGCCCAGGGCTTCAGGCCTTTGACCTATGGGGACAAAGAGGGGCCCCAGATGCCTGTCACAGCCCCAGTGGCTTTCTCTGATGCCTGGTGGCCGCCCACCCTGCCCAGGAGTTGGTGGGAGCACTGCAGGGTGACACCTGGGGTGGATTCCAGCTGCCCTCGTCCCTACTGCCCAGCACTTTTGGAAACAGTGGGCGATGGACCCGTGCTAAAGTGGCCTATGACGCCCGGCAGCCTGGGGTCTTGTGACATGGATGCTGAGCCGCACGGGCCCCTGCCAGCCTTCCCCTGGCTGTCACCTGCAGCACAGCCTCTGTCTGCTGGGCCTTTGTCCCCGAGCTCCACCCTGACCCAGCCTCCTCTAACTTACCCTCAGCCGCCCAGCCTTTGTCCATCAGCCTGCCCCTCCTACCCGGTCATTTGAAATTTATAGTCGCCACCCACGGAAAGGTAAAAGGAGGTAGGTGAGATTCATTGGACTACATATTTCATTTTAACCCAACATCTCTAAAATGTTATGCTTCAACATGGCACCTGTATGTAATGTGTAACACGTATCAGCATGTTCTCACACATTCTCTTGTTCACACTAGGTCTCTGGAACCCAGTATGTGCTTTGCGCATTGAGCATGGCTTTGCTGGCCTCATTTCAAGTGCTCAGGAGCCACACCTCGTGGGGAGTGGCCACGAATGGGGACCAGGGGCCCAGAAGCCTGAGGAGCCTCCTGCCACGTGCCCGAGGCACAGGATGTTGTCTGGGCACTTGCTGCCACACAGAGGCTGCAGGCTCCAAGGGGGCTCTCCTGACTGTCCCCCAAATGTCACATCAACGTTTGGGGGACACTGGGAAGGGCGCCAGGAGCACCCCCGGCCTGCCACCCTGCCACCTTCTGCACTTTACCTGCTGGTGGGCCTGGGCCCTGAACCTGAGACGTGCCCTCCTGCCAGGAAGAGGGGCACTCCGCTGCCTCAGTTTCTCCGTTTCTTTTCAGCCGCTGATGCCCAGCAGCGGGGACAGTGCCCTGGCTGTCGTGGTAGTTTGGGCTACTGTAACAGAACGCCACAGGCCGGGCAATTTACAAATAACAGAAACTTACTTCTCACAGTTCTGGGGGCTGGAAGTCCGAGATCAGGGCGCCAGCAGGGTTTGGATCTGGGGAGAGCCCTCTGTCAGGTGTAGACGGCAGACTTCTCACTGCGTCCTCTCACCCGGTGGAGGGGGTGAGGGGCTCTCTGGGGTCCCTTTCATAAGTGCACCAATGCCTTTCCTGATGGCTCCGCCCACACGGCCTAATCACCTCCCAAAGGCCCCACCTCCCTAACTGGGGTTTCAGCTTCAACGTACGAATCTGGGGACACAAACATCCAGGCTGCAGCACCGGCATGGTGGGCGCCCCCAATCTGGGGTGCTTTTATCACGTGTACCATCTTGGGGTGAGGCGGAGGTGGACAGAGCCTTCCGCTTGCCCAGGGCCCCTGTCCTTTCACTTCCCAGACCCCACTCGCCGGCCTGTCCTGGAAGGTGGGCGATGGGTGATTCTCCTCTCCAGAAGGAAAGTGCGAAGGAGGATGAAGCTCCGGGGGTCTCCTGTCCTCCCCGGGCCCTGCAGCCCCCACACTGCAGGGACTCCTCACTCTGTCCAGACCCTTTGCCAAGCCCGTGAGAAGGGTCACAGATTCAAAAGCTGTGACAGAGGGGCCAGCCCGATGGCACAATGGTTAAGTGCACGTGTTCCACTTCAGCGGCCCAGGGTTCGATGGTTCAGATCCCGGGTACAGACATGGCACCACTTGGCAAGCCGTGCTGTGGTAGGCGTCCCACATATAAAGTAGAGGAAGATGGGCACGGATGTTAGCTCAGGGCTAATCTTCCTCAAAAAAATAAAATAAAAAGGCTGCGACAGAGACACTGCCTGTCCTGGCTGGGTTGTAATTCTCGTCAAGCAAGTTCAAAATGAAACAATCTAACTTTCTTTTTCTTTCTTTCTTTTTTTTTTTTGAGGAAGATCAGCCCTGAGCTAACATCTGCTGCCAATCCTCCTCTTTTTGCTGAGGAAGACTGGCCCTGAGCTAACATCTGTGCCCATCTTCCTCTACTTTATATATGGGATGCCTACCACAGCATGGCTTTTGCCAAGCAGTGCCATGTCCGTACCTGGGATCCAAACTGGCGAGCCCCGGGCTGCTGAGCAGCGGAACATGCACACTTACCCGCTGCGCCACCGGGCCGGCCCAGTCTGACTTTCGTGAAAGAGCAGTGGCAGAGTGCAGATGCCAGAAGTGGGAGAGGGTCCGACAAACAGTGGGACCCTGCGATGCCCCCCTCCCCTAGCACCAGCGCCCACTCAGCAAGCTCCAGCCCCCCAGGGGAGGCAGTCAAGGAGAATGACCAGGCTGGAGGGTGTGTTTTTCCCTGTGGAAATGCACGTTTGTGGAAAATAGCTTATTTGACAACGTAGGTTTACTACCTCTGGACAGAGGAGCGTTGGTGTGGAGTGGGTGTGGTTCTTTCCCTGGCTTGAGGGAGCCAGGCCCCTGGTTCAGGGGCTGCTGGCAGGGCTGGGTCCTGGTGTGGGATGCAGGCAGACCCCATGGGGCATGGCAACCCAGGGTGACCTGTCCCCATGCGGGGTGGTGCCAAAGACCTCTCCCCTTGGTCCTTTGGAGTGGGGCCCTCTGCAGGGTCCTCTCAGCCTTCTCAGGTGTGGGCTGGTGGACACTGGAGCTGGAGAAGCCGGACGGTGCCTAAAACTGCTTTCCTCTTTTTGAGGTGAGAAAATGGAGCCTGAGGCCAGAGGCTGGGGGCCGGGGGCAGGGGGGAGTGGGGAGGAGAGAGCTCGACGCTCCTGATGCCCGCTGGAGCTCTTCCTAGAGCGGATGAGGGCACCCTGGCAGGGGTGCTGCCCAGCGAGTGCTTGGTGGTCATTCCTGTGGGCCAACCTCCGTTTGGGGACAGCCCTGGCCTGGCTGCAGGCCTGCCCTCCCCTGCCGCGGCTGGGACCTCATCCCTGCTCCCACCTCGTGGGTTTTTCCATCCTTGTATTGGAGCCTCAGAGCTGCAGGCAGGCTGTTCTCACAACCGAGTGTTGTGTGTGTGTGTGTTCATGTGTGTGTGTGTGTTAGTGTGTGTATGGGTGTTTGTGTTTGTGTGTGCACATGTGTGTGCATGTCTTGTATTCTCTGCCCCAGAGCTGGACCCCAAGGCTCTTCCTGACCAGAGTGGCTCCTGAGGGGAAACCGAGGCTGGAGGAGCTGGGCACATGCCCAGCGTGTGTCTTCCAGCCATTTGGCCTCAAAGCTCTGGTTCCTGAGGTCCTGGGGCCAGGCCTCTGGGGGTTCGGGGCCTCGGCGACCCAAGACCAGGGCGCTGTGGCCCCAGGCCGAGCGGTCCTTCCCTACAGCTGCCTCCCTGGAGCGTCGGTCCTCGGTCCATCTCCCGCCCTCCTCTCCTCCTCTCAACTTTGCCCCCCTCCCCCTTCCTGGCAAGCAGATCGCAATCCAAACTTGTTGTTAACTTCTCCCCTGCAGTTGTCCGCCAGCCCTTCCAAGTTAAATATTACTCATGGAGATGAGAGCCCGCCGGGCAGTGCTGGGCCTGGAGGTGGAATGGTCTGTGGAAGGTGCTGGGCAGAGGCCAATGCCAGGCCTGCGGCCACAGGATCCCTCCCTGAGGCGTCTGTGGGGCCGCCGGGTTGGGGCGAGGGTGGCAGGCCAGGCAGCCTGCGCCCCACGCCCGTGTCCTGCCAGCCTCTCACCCACCCTTTGAAATTGGCTGTTTCCTTAACCTCCCTGCACTGTGGCCAGAGTGGGCTGGACAGTGGGCAGCGGGTCCCTGGGCAGGGCAGAGAGGAGCTGCTCAGGGACTTCAGGGGGGCTTGGGCTGGGCTGCACAGGCTCTCCTCTCGCCGGTCACGCCAGCCCAGTGCCAGGCTGGGGGCGGGACTGGGAACAAAATGTTTAGGAAAATGGCCTCATCTGTTTCAAATTGATGCCTCTCCTCTCGCCCTCAGTTTTCCCAGCAGCGAAGTGGAGGCACCGCGTGCTGTGTGCTACACGTTCCTCTGCCTCTTGGGGAAGCCTGCCTCCACCCCACAGGGCGGCTGCTCCACTCCAGACTGTCAGGGATGGGCTGTGGCCTTGGGGGCCTCCCAGGCTCAGAGCAATGCCCCCCTCAAGCCCTCATCCCTTGGGGGGAGCGAAGCTGGGATGGACAACAGGCTCCATGTCATCTGCCCACACCCCACTCACACTCTTCCTCTCACTGCCCTGCCCTCCACCCCTTGGTGGACCATGCTGGGACCAGGCGCACTTCTGCCTCAGGGCCTTTGCACCTGCTCTTCCTCTGCCCAGAATGCTCACCCCTTTCCCATCTCAGGGCTCTGCTGAAATGGACCTGATGAGGAGCCCCCCTTGACTCGGCACCCCACTGGCCTCGCCCTGGTCTATTCTTCTTAAGAGCATGTACCCCTGTCTAATACAGAACATATAAAATTTAATTTCTCATCATTTCCTGTGAAACCACTTGAGAACAGGAACTCATTTCTGCTCCTTTCTGTGCTATCACAGGTAGGCCCTCAATAAACTTGGTGGAAGAAATCAATTCTACATTCACACCTGGCATGGGGTCTCCCCCATGGGCACTCACTGCCCCTCAGGGCCCAAGCCCCCTGGCCCACACCTGGATCCATCCTGGCCTGGGCAGGACATGTCTGGCTGGCCAGAGCTCAGACCAGGGGCCTCCCGTGGGGTCCAAAGGGTCCAGAGGAAAGGGCAGGGGCAGTGGCAGTCCCAGAACCCTGAGCCATTACATAGAAACCCCGAGGGAGAAGGGCAGGACAGAGGAGCACTGAGTCTGGGCACAGCTGCCTGCGGGTCACGGCGGAGTGCCACCACCCTACTCCTTCCAGGACTGTGAGCCATTCATCCTCAAATCCCACACTCTCAGTGTGAAGCCTACCCTCCTGCCCCTCACTGACCGACAGCACCCGGGCCCCTGTGTCCACCCTCCTGCCTTCTGTCCAGAGGGAGCTGGTCGGAGTAGGTGCCTAATTGGACAGGTCACGTCCACCACCCTGCCAGAGCTACCCCCACTCCAGGGAGCAGAGCCGCCTGCTCTGGGAGGGTGGCACCCACACGCAGAGCCTCTGTGCCTCCCTGCAGCCATGGGCCCTCTCTCAGGGCCTCCTCCAGACACCGAGCGCCCAGGACACAGCCTCAGGACAGGGAGGCTCCTGGGGATGGGGCTGCGGGAAAGGCCCACCTGCGCCGGCCCGGCCACATTCTCTGCACACCTTTTCGTGAACGGATCTGTGTGGGGTTCTGGAGACGGGGCCGCCCACCTGCCTGCCTCGTGCCCAGACCTGCGGGGGAGCCTGCCCGTGTCAGACGGAGGCGAGCTGGGACTTCGGGCAGGAATGCGAGCATGGAAAACACCTTCTTTCAGTGTTGTGTCCGCAGCAGAAACACCAGCTAAGGAGATATTGATAGGTGTCTTCTGTGCCCTTTTGGATGCTGGCAGGATGGAGTGTGGCCCTGACCCTCCGCCCGGCCTACACCAGGGGCTCCAGCCCCCCAGAGAGCCCCCACAGCCCGGCCTGCTCCCCTCCCCTTCAGCCTGGACCACTGACTGCTTTCAGGCCAGGCCGGTGGGGATGGGGCTGGAGTTTACTTAGTCACAGGCCCTGTGAGGTGACCAAGAGGAGGAGGCCCTGCTTAGGGGACGAAACCCCAGCATCCCACCAGGCAAGGTGGCAGGTGGCAGGCCTCCACAAGTCCAGGGGCTCCTCAGCGATGAGGAAGCTCCTTTGGAGCATGGCGGGGTCTGGAGCTCTCCAGGCTGCACCGGCTGGTCCTGCGAGGCCAACATTTCTCAGGCATTGCAACAAATGTCTGAGTTCATAGCAAAGCAAGCACCCAGGGGGAGCACCTCTCCAGGAGGGTGACCCAGGGCGCAGGTAGCCCACTCTCCCACCCCATCACAGCAGAAGTGGCCAGCCAGCTCTGAGTGTCCCCGTCCTCTGTCTGGGCTGAGGGCAGACCTCCGGCTGTGTGTGGCAGGAACAGCCAGGTAAAGCGCGGCCCAGCAGAGACACAGCCTGGTGACCAACTGCAGGAAACGTAGGCCCAGGAGGGAGGGCTATGGCCCCCGAGTCCAGCTCCCTAATCAGGACCAAGGTGGAGGGCACGGCCTGCGGCAGGCCTGGCCAGGGCGCCTGACAGCCTCGCCCGAGGGGGCCAGATGCCCATGGGACCCAGGCCACAGGCCCTCCCGGCTCTCCTGCTGCCTCCGAGGGCCCCTGCCACCGTCTCCAGTTTCTGAGGTGGGGGCCACAGCGCTTCCCAGGCCAGCCAGGCCTCTGCCCCAGCAGCCAGCAAGGCCTGAGGCCAGCCGCCCCAGCAGCTCCCACAGGGCGGCCAGCATGGCAGGGATCCCACGGGGGTGAGGGTAGGGGGGCGGCCTGGGCTGTGCCCTTGGTGGGGGCTCCAGCACAGCCGGTCCGAGGGACAGGGGAGGGACGCACGGCCCACAGCGGGTGAGGGGCAGCTGTGGCCCTGGCCTGGGGGCTCCACTTGGCCGGCGGCCCTGCACCCTCGGCTGCGCAGCAGCGCCCCAGGCCTGGGCGGCAGGAAAGGGAAAGGTGACGTCATTGCCGCCTGGAATCTGCTGTTTGGAGGCGTCGCCATGGAGACCGGAAGGCTCAGGGTGGGTAAAAATAGCAAACCCAAGAGGGTGTAAGTTCCAAGAACCAAGTCTCTGAAAAGAAAGGAAGAGGGGCCGAGGCTGGCCGGGAGGAGGCGGCAGGCCAGGGCTTTCCAGCTCTGCCACCGCTCGTTGGCACTCGGGCCATGTCCCCTCCGCCTGGGATCCTTGTCACCGAGTAGGGCGTGGCGAACGTGCCGGCCTCCCTAGGAGCCATCTGGGAGCCACGCCGCTGGCCTCCCTTAGGCATGGCGGGAGCCCTGGGCCCAGGGTGGCTGCCCCACGGCAGCAACTCTTCCTCCAGCTCTTCCTTCCGCGACAGGAGGAAGCAGGAGGCTGCCGGCCCGTCCAGGCCACAACGCCAGCCTCTGCGGCCTCCAACGGGGGCGGGAGAGCCCGCGTCTGCCGCCAGCCCTGCTCAGGACCTGCCCTGCTCCCCGAGAGGGGAGGGGCTGGCTCAGGAGAAGGGCTGGAAGATCGCCCCCAGCCCCTGCGGCCCCCAGCCGTCCCTCCCGACTCGCTGAGCAGGCGGGGAGGTGACCATCCCGCTCCTCTCCAGGCCAGGACAGGGCTTGGACCCCGGAATGCCCAGCACATGCTGCCTGGACATGCCTCCCGCTGTGTTCTCTGGGGTCCACTGTGTCCTCACAGGTCTCCCTCCATCCCGGGCCCCAGGGCCCCCTCTCCCCCAACGGCTGAGGACAGACAGAGCAGCCGAGTCCCGGGAGGACCTCTGTGGTGGTGCCCACCTCAGGGAAACACTACTGGCCTTCTGGGGGTTCGTGTTCCCCGGGTGGCACTTCACTGGGGGGTCCTCTGTCCTGACCAGAGTGAGATCTGGTCGCTGTTCCTCCCAAGAGTGCAAGTCCTGGCTGAGCGTCACTGGGCTCAGGGCCCACGAATGACCCCGGTGCCCTCCAAAGGGCAGAGGGTAGGAGTGCCAGTGGGGGCAACTCCCAACCCCAAGGGGGAGGACAGCCCACCCCCATCCTGGGGACAGTGACTGTCAGGGACAGGGAATGACTTCCTTCCTCCCTCCATGCCTGAGGTTGGGGTGGAGCTGGGTCTCTGCCCACTGCCCCCAGGGAGTGGACTCCTTGGGGTAGCAGGAAGGAGCTGTGGGCTCTTCTCTTCCACAGACACCCTTGTTCTGGGGGGAGTGGGACCTGGATGGGGCGGCCTCTCCCCTCTCACAGGGTGGGTGGGTGGGGGCCCAGGAGCACACGGGTCTCACCCCTCACGCCCAGACCCGGTCAGCTTGTGGGGGGTTGGTGGTTGGAGAGGGAGAGAGGGAAATGGAACCCCGTGTAGGGAGCTCACTCCCCCAAGAAATAGCTCACATGCCTTATGTAATGAGTGAGCTCACAGCAGCATCTGCCAGGAATGACGGCAGGAGGGCGGGAGGGGGCCTGCTGGGGAAAGAGTGTGGCTCCGATTTATGAGTTATGAGGAGCCGGCGGGCGGGCCCTGCCTGGAGGAGAGAGGGGCCCAGGACCCGTGCAGCAGGAGGGGGCTGCCAGGAGGCCCTGGGGTGCAGAGCAAGCGGGTGAAGGCCTGGGTCCTCCCAGGGTGGGAGGGGGCCCGGGAGGGGCCCGGGAGGGGCCAGGGAGGGAGCAGCCCGGTGCTGTGGCCAGGCCTGAGGTTCAGGGCGAGGCTGAACAGGCCGTGGACCCAGATCCACCCGGCTCCCCCACCAGCCAGGCGCTGGCAGGACCATGATTTCAGGGCAAGGCCCTTCTAAGTCACCTAAGACCCTCTGGGGAGCAGCCTGGGGAGCAGCTTGGGGAGACTTTGAGGACTGGGCACGAGCTGCCTCTGCCCTCCTGTGCCCCCAACCCCCGGCCACTTGGCCAGGGCAGACACTGCACTGAGGATGGCCTCCCCTTTCTCCCTTCCCTGATGGAGGCCTGGACACCTGCCCCTGCATGCCCCCTCCCCTCTGGGGTGTGTGGCGTTTCCTCCGATCTCTGCGAGAGGCCCAAGCCCTAGGGCCAGCCCAGCCACCCCGTTTCCTGGCGGAACGACCTCAGGCCCAGAGAGGGAAACCGGCTCAGGGAGGCTGCAGTGGGCCACGGGCAGTTCTTGGGACCTGGGGGTACCTGACGCCCCTGCCAGCGGCGGAGCCTCGGGGCAATGTGCCTCATCTCGCTAGACCTCCATCATTTGCTAAGATGTAGGGAGAGTCTGCTCACCACTCTGCCAGGGATGTCCTCAGGTCCCTGAGGGGCGGGGAAGGGGCAGCTGACAGGCAGAGTGACCATAGCAGCAGGGGGAGGCTGACGCCAGGGCCTGGGTGGGGGCATGGGAGGGGCCGAGGAGAGTGCTGGGAGCCCAGCATGGGGGAGACCCTGCTTCCAGGAAGAGCGGCTGGGGAGGACAGAGAGAAGGAAGCGGCTGGAGGGGCTGTGGGCACAAGAGAGGGGAGATGGGCCATGTCCTAGCGCTGTGGGGAAGGTGGAGGATGGTGGGGAGCAGACATCCATGGGGGGCTGGGGGCCAGGAGGCGGGACTCCCTCTGCAGAAGGGGAAGGCGGGTCTGGGACCTCACCTGGCTGCTGAGTGTGTCTGGAGGGAGCGGCCTGCATGGAAGGGCCCTGGGGCACTGGGGTCTGGCCCTCAGAGCACCCCCTGGGCCCTGCCTGTTCATCAGAGCCCATCCGGGCTCCTACTCCCTCCCACACAGAGCCCTGAGCAGGTCCTGGGCCTCGCCCTGTGACACAGGGACCGTAGCACCACCCCCCTCACCGTCAGTGTGTGCACACCCCTGCACCAGGTCCTGTTATTCTTCCAACCACGGGGCCCTAACGGTGGCACCAGCTGCGTGGCAGTTCGGTCCATGGAGGACCGTCTTGGGAAGGTGCTGGTGAAAAACTTTGTGCGGGCCCGGACCTGCCCTTCCGCCGCCGCCGTGTCCCCCGAGCCCACCTGGTGGCACTCAGCAATGTCTGCTGAGCAAACAGACAGCAGGGGGATCCTTGAAGGACGCTGGCGATACCCAGGCCCTGGCCTGACTCCGGCTCCCCCTCTGCCCTCTTGTGTTTAACACATGGGACCGGAGCTCTGGCCTGGGGCCTCGGCCGGCCCAGGGCTACAGGGCACAGGCGTGAGGCGGCCACTGTATGATCGGTGGGGTGGCCAGAGCCCCAGGCGGGCCGTGGCCAGCAAGGCGCACATTCCAGAGCAGCACAGGACGCTTCAGGAGACAGGGTCCTGCGGGTGGGGGCGGGACCGCAGGGCAGGGCACCCACGCAGACACTCTCTGCGTTCTTTTAGGCTGGGCCCTCGCCAGAGTGCCCCACCGGCTGAGGTCACATCCCCAGGGCCAGGCCAGCAAGCCCCTGGACTCCGAGCCCTGGAGGGGCCGAGGCTGACGCATCCCTGTCTCCTCCCTGCTCGTTTCTCCTGCTGCTGCTCCTTGACCTCCGAGGCACCTTGTGGTGGCCGAGCAGGCACCGGGTGGGATCTCCCCCAGGGGAATGGGACTCCAGAGCCCCAGAAGTGGGGCCAAGGAACAATCTGGCTCCTGGGACGGCCCAATGCCCTGGCCAGGCCCTGAAAGGCTGGGTGGCCCTGATGTTGCCCAGTCTAGCTTCATCCAGCAGTGCAGGCCAGGCCTGTGGTGGTGGAGGGCTGCCTGGCTGGCAGTGCCATGGAGCCGTGGGGTAGGGATTGGCACCAGAAAGGGTCCCCTGATTTTCTCTCCTTCCTCTTCCAGGAAGACAAGGGCAGCTCCTGAGCAGGGGCAGGCCCATGGGGGTGCGGCCCGCAGCCGGGGAAGGGCGGGACTTGGGCCCCAGGGTGAGGCAGTCAGTCCACGGACCAGCCCCTGCGGTGGCATGCTAGGCTTGTCTCTCATTCCCAGTGGTGATAAGAGTGGGACTCCCACGCCCCACGACCAGGCATGCTGCTCAGCTTCCCAGGCATCACCTCGGTTGACCCCCACGAGGCAGGTCTTGGCTGCGTGCTGGATGCTGGGACCCACGTGTGAGCCCGCACCCCCCTCTACCCCGGGCCATGCATGATGAAGAGCCTTTGTACGGGCCTCAAAGTTGACCCCACAGAAGATCCCATGTTGCAGGGGGTGGGGGGGTGGGGCGGCTTGCTGCCAGAATGGTCCAGAAGAAACAACAGAGAAGGTCAATGAAACCGAAAGCAGCTTCTTTGGAAAACTACAAAATGCAGGTCAGCACGAAGAAGAAATTAAAAATGTCTGAGGCTCCCTCACTTGGCAAAAACGTCGTTCTCGTCCTCTGATGTAGGAACCGAGGGCTATAAAAGTCTGACCACCATGGCGGCTGCGACCGGGAATTTTGATTGACGGTGTTCAGTATCATTTGATTTAAAACATTTTGTGACTCCCATTTTGATTCCTTCTTTAGTTAATGACTTACCCAAACTGTGTTTCTCTTTTTTGAGGAACACTCACCCTGAGCTAACATCTGCTGCCAATCTTTCTCTTTTTGCTGAGGAAGACTGGCCCTGAGCTAACATCCATGCCCATCTTCCTCTACTTTATACATGGGACGCCTGCCACAGAATGGCTTGCCAGGCGGTGCCATGTCCACACCCGGGATCCGAACCAGCGAACCCTGGGCTGCTGAAGCGGAACGTGCGCACTTAACCGCTGAGCCACCGGGCCAGCCCCTAAACTGTGTTCTTTAATGTCCCAAACTATGGTGTTCTGTGGTGGGAATGTGAGTTAGTTTTTCTTTGTTATTTATTTTCAGTTTAGAGTTCTGGTTGGTTGGTTTGTTTTAATTCTTATGAGAGAAAGATAGATGCGTAGATAAGGGAACAAAAAGAACCCAAAGGTTAGGGCACTTTGGACAAGTCTGCAGGTCCCTGACTCCTCCCGCTGGGCCGAGTCTGGCATCAGCCTCTCTTGGTGCCTTCAGCTGCTCCCGTCTGGTGTTTCTCCATGTTTCTGGATGCTGTGCCCTCACTGCTGTTTCTTGGTTTGCCAGTTTCAAGCACGTGAGCCGCCCCTGGAGCAGGTCTCTTCGGGCACCCCTGCCTCCTCACCTGCTCTTCTTCCATCTTCCCAAATGAGCTGTTTCATCATTTTTGGTTAGCCTGCTGTTTACACTAGTATAACTATGTAAATATTGTTCACTGCTGAGCCAAGTAGTGAACTCAGCTTAGATTTCTCTTTGTTTTTCCTGGAGTTAATATTTGCCTTGCTTTATTTTTTCACCTGCTGAGTTTTCTCTGTGCCTATAGCTAACCCCTCCTACGTCTCCTGACAGGCTCTCCACGGAGTTTTGGTCTAGTCGAATGCATCCTACATTCCATCAGTTCCACACTTCCCCGGCTCCCTCTGTCCTCCTGCCCTGGCCTAGGCTGCTTTCTCTCTGGGCTCCACCTCCAGGCTGCTGAGCCGTCTCCGCGTCCCCTTCACAGACTGCACAGCCCCTTCGCAGCTTGTCTTGTCATGACAGAAGCCCAGTTCCAGCTCTCGCTTCAGAAAGGGCCTGTGAGCTGGCCTCCAGCCCTAGGCCTCGGGTAGGCTGCTTGTTCTCCACCCTGCTCACCACTGCGGCTCAAGCTCCATCCCCTTCTGCGGCGCTTCCTTCCCTGTGCGTTTTCACAGACCATGTGACGAGCACACCTACACTCTCTGGCGTGCATTTGTGTCGGGCCAGGAGGGGGTCCAGCTCCTCTGCCATCTTGGTTGGGGTTACAGCGACACTCTCAGTGTCCTGTGTTCCCCCAGGCCTCATCACGCCGTGCCCACTGGTCAGACTTTCAGCAGCCTCAGGCTGGAGCGTGCTCTGCTGGGCAGCTCAAGTTCAGCAGGGCTGAAGAGAGAACTCATGCCTCCTCCAGCACAACATTGTTAAAAATAAATTTTGTATTTTCTAACAATCTCAAGCTTACAGAAAAGTTGCAAGAACAGTACAGGAACCCCCTCCCCGACCCGAAGCATTTGAGGGTGAATTGCTGACATGGTGCTCTATTACACCCCAAAACCAGGCTGTCCCCCGACATAACCTCAGTGCCACGTCTGAGGCAGGGCCACTGCTCTCTGGTCCTCAGACCACATCCGGGGCTCTCTGGTTGTCCCAATAATGTCCTTGGTAGTAACGAGGTGCAACCCGGGACTACACATTGCACTGACCGTCATGTCTCTTTAGTCTCCACCCATCCGGAACATTCCTTGGCCTTTCCCTGACTGCCGTGACCCTGACCCCTTTGAAGGTTCCTGGCTGTCCTTCTGTGCAAAGTCCCTCCATGTGGGCGTCCGAGGTTTCGTCATGGTCAGCTGCGGGCTATACCTCTTTGGCAGGACAGTCACAGAAGTGTGTGGCCTGCGGTCCCACCTTCTCAGGTGGTGCAGAATTGCGATTGATCCAATGACTGATGGCGTCCACTTTGATCGCTTGGTGTTGCCTGACAGCATTTCCCCTGGGAACTCACGCTTCTTCCCTTTGTGCTTAACGGGATCCTTGTGGGGAGGAGCTTTGAAACTAGGCAAACAGCCTATTTCTCACCAAACTGTCAACTTACTAACACATTTATTTTAATAAATATTTAACTATGCACGGACTTGCAGTTTCCTATTTCATTCAATGATTATAATCTGTGACTATCATCACGATCTCTGATTTGCCAGTAGGGGCCCCTTCGAGCTGGTTGTGTGTCCTTCTGACACGTCCCTGTTATGATTTGCGCCTTTCCATACTTCCAGGCACAGCAGGATGCTCTCCCTGCCCAGGCCCTGAGAGCAGCCACTTCTCCAAAGAGCTCTGCGTCCTCTTTGTGGAGCACAGAGTTTAGAAGCCAAGCTACAGGTTCTCAGTGTGCTCACTGCTGTTGGGGTGCCACTCCTCTGGGGGCCTCGCACTGGACGGAGGTAGGGATTATGCAGACATCTGCACAAACACGCAGTTACATCTACAGTTTTCCTATTTGTTTATAAACGTTGAAACTCGTGGGTTCACATAGGTGTAGCTGATTCCAGTCCAATACCACATGGTTCATTTATCCCTTTCCGTGTTTTAATTCCCATCTCTAGCAGCAAGAAACCTGACTCCTTACCAGTAACGCATCTCCTTATTTGGTCAATCCCGTATGTCATCAACTCCCTGCTCCAGTGACCTCCCTTCACTCCCTTGGGCTCTGACATCTCACTCAGGGCTGCCCCCAGGGGTGGCTCTGTGCCTTAGGATCCAGCTCCAAGAGCCCAAGGGTGACAGGCTGCATAACACTCCTGTGTGCTGCCTTCCCCCCACCTTCCTCCAACCCCCACCTGAGTGTCCTGAGATCCCCTTCCAAATAAACCATTTGCACTCAAATCTTTGCCTCAAAGTCTGCTTTTGATGGAACCCAAACTAAGACAAAAGTCTATTCTAAATTTTCATCAAGTGCATCTTGATTTTTTTTTCAAATTCAAAGTTTTAAAACAGTACTTTAGCATTTTCCTGACAATGGCAGTTTGAGCCTGGCTGCAACCAAGTGTCTCCTTCCACCTCCCAGGGAGCAGGGAATATGGAGCAGGTGGGAGCCAGAGATGGCAGAGCTGGTCCCCGCCAGGGAAGCTCTGCCAGGGTCTCTCTGTTGGGGCCTGGTGAAAGGAGCCTCTCAGCTCATTTCCCCGGCTAAGCCTCTGAGCTCCCCCTCAGCTAGGGGCACCTTGTCACTGCTGGCACCCTCATCTCTTTGGTCTTGGAGTGCTGCTGGCTCCAAGGTCAGCCCCCACCCACCTGCCAGTCCTCAGGGCCTGAGGATCTTGCTCCTGTACTAACGGGTGTGTTGATCTTTGCCAGACTCCCCTAGGAGATGGAAGCCACGTGGGGCAGAGCTTGACCTCCTCCCCATCCCAACCCCCCGCACCCCACGGTCCCAGTGCCAGGCTCTGTGCTTGCAGGGGTACAGGCTCCATACATGTGTGCTTACCCTGTGAATGTGCACACGCATGACCACATGCACACACCCATCAGTGTGGTAACTGCTGGAGAGTGAGCTGAGAGCAAGGGCCAGGTGCGCCATGTCTCTGTGCCTGTGGCCTGGACCCTCCACCTGCCAGCGTGGTGCCTGGCCCATGGCACGGGGACAGTGGGAAGAGTGGGCCACTGGCCAGAGCAGCTGCTGGGATGGGTTGAAGGGAGGAAGGCCAGCAGGTGGGAACCCCCACAGGGTCAGGGAGAAGACAGGGACTGGCCCTTGGTGGGTGCGGTGGGCTTGGCTGTTCCAGAAACTCCAACACCTTGCAGAGAGGAAACCTCAAAGTCCACTGAGGAAGAGACGTTTTAGAGACCAGCGCAGGCGCTCCCTGCTTCCCAGGGCCCTTCACCCTTACCTGTCTGCCATCATGTCCCCTGCAGTTGGCCCCCAACCTGGCCCCTTCCCAGAGCCCTGCAAAGCCAGAGGGTATAGAGGGAAGCGGAGTGTCAGAGCTGGGCACTGCCCATCCAGAGGGCCTCAGGCTCAGGGCCCTCCTGGGAGCACCGGCTTGGCCAAAGAGCAGGAAGAATCCTGCACTCAGCTGGAAACCCTTCCCGGCCAGCGTCTGGTGCTCCCACCACCTTCGTTTCATTACAGGTTGCCTGAGCTGCATGGGAGAAACTGACTCTCTCAGGTACAATATAAATTTTTTAGTCCAAATATGGGCCAAGAAAACGGTCTCTGAACACGTTAGTCCCTTTTCTTTGGTTTTTAAATACTCTTTTCCTAGTTTTCCCTTGTTTGTGCACTCAGAAAAGCCTCATGTCGGGGGCTGTTGACTGTTGGGGACATTGGAGCGAAGAGTGGGAGGGACAGCAGGAATCGCGATGACAAGGAGGGACAGTGCCCAGGGCACAGGCCAGGGTGGGGGAGGGCTCACGTCCATGGTGAGGAGCGGTCAGGTTTGTAAACGTGGAGCACTGCGCCCTGAAGCTCAAGGCCCTGCACCAGGCACCTGCCTGTGTCTTCAGCCTGCAGGTATGGGTCACCTGCTCATCCTAACCGCCCGTCTGGACACCTGTCCGAGCCTCAGGGGTGACCGAGGGCTGCAGAGATGCTGGGTCGGCTCCCTGGGGCAGGTGCTGCCCCCAGAAGTACTGGTTTGGGGCCCGTTCCAGCCTCCACTGGGGAGGCAGGAGCAGAAGGCGACAAACTGAAGGCCACCAGGCTGCAGTGGGCGTGGCTCTCTGCCCCTGCCCAGTACCGCGGGCAGCCCCCACGAGTCCCCCAAGGCTCAAGCCTGCTCGAGTGCGCTTGTCTTGTGGAGGAAAAGGTGCCACTGCCCAGCTCAACTGGATTGTTCTTCTGCCCTCGAGTTGAGCACAGCCATAACTGTCCCGCTGATTTCCAGTCCCCACCCTGGGGGCCTCTGCTGGATGCCGCCTCCTCAGGGGGGCCGCCCGGCCAGCTTCGGCCTGTCCTCTCCCACGGCCACATTCTGCTTTGTCTCCCCCCCCGCCAGACACAGCCAGGGCGAGGAAGGATGGACAGGGTGGCCTCACCCTGGGAGACCTGCAGACGTATAAGCGGCTCTCCCGCCGGCCTGGGGGGCTGCGGGTGATGGGTCACGCTGGCCGGCCCGAGGACCCCGGGCTTGGCCCTGGCAGTGACCTGGCCCGCGTGCACAGGGCAGCGCCTGGACGCAGGGCCACCCCCCACCCGCGCGAAGCCCCGCGCGTGGAGCAGGCGACACCGGAGGGGGGTGGCCGCACGGGGACGGAGCGGGGACCGGGGTCAGGGGCGCGAGCGGCCGGGGCAGCCGCCAACCGCCCCGCGTGGGGTGGGGCTGCGCCGCGCCTGCGTGTGGGGGTCCCGGACACGTGGCGCAGGGTGTTTCCCGTGTGGCGGCCCGGGGCGTCGCGACCCTGAGGTGCAGGGACCCGCGGCGGGCTGCGGCGCCCGTACTGCGTGCACCCGGGTCCCGCTGCACGGAGGCCGGCGTGCGCGGGGACGCGCGGATCGCGCCGTGTGGAGTCCCCGTGGCGGGGCCGCGCAGCCCTGTCCCGCCCGCCGCTCCGCTGGGTTGCGGTTGCGGCGGGGGCCGCGTGTGGGTTTCCAGGCCCCGGCGGCGGCGGCGGCGGCGGCGGCGGCGGCGGCGGCGGCGGCGGGACGGGCGCCTTCCCAGCCGCGCAGGAAGCCGCCTCGGCCGGAAAGGGGGCCCCCGGGCGCCGCCGCCGCCCCCGCCGAGCGGCCTTCCGGCGGGCGGGGCCGAGCCGGGCCGAGCGGGTCCGAGCCCCGGGTGGGCGGGGCCGAGCGGGGCCGAGTCCCGGGTGGGCGGGGCTGAGAAGAGCCGAGCGGGGCCGAGGCGAATCCGAGCGGAGCCGAGTCCTGGGCGGACGGGCCCGAGCCCCGGGCGGACGGGCCCGACCACAGCCGAGCGGCCCGAGCGCGGGCGGGGGGAGCGCGCGTTCCTGGAAGAGCCGCGCCGGGAGGCGGTCGCATTCCTGGCCGGCGCTCGGCTGCGGCGGCCGCGCGGCCCCAGACGGCGCGCGGGGCGGGGCGGCGCGCGGGGCGGGGCGCGGGGCGGGGCGGCGGCGTGAGCTCAGCGCCGGGCGCTCAGTCCGAGCCGGAGCGAGCCGCCGGGAGGATGTGCGCCGAGCCCCGCGCCGCCGCTGCCGCCGCGCTCTGAGGGCCGCCGCCACAGCGCTCCGCCGCCCCGGAAGCCGCGCGCGCGGGCGGACGGGCGGGAGGGCGCGGGCGGGCCGCGGGGCCGGCGCGGGCGGCGGGGTGCGCGCGGGCCGGGCCGGGCCGGGGCGGCCGGCGGCGGGCGCGACGCGGCCGGCCAGCGCCGCCGGGACGAGCCGGGCGGGCGCCGCGCGGTGGGAGGAGCGGGGCGGCGGCGGCGCGCCGCGCGAGGACGGCCCGGCGGGCCCCGCGCCCGCGCCCCCGCTCCTCCCGGGCCCCTCGGCCTCGGCCGCCGCGGCGATTCGCGCCTCGCGGCGCCGGCACCTGCCCGCGCGCCCCCCGCGAGCCCCGGGCCCGCGAGCGTTGGCGTTGGCGTTGGCGGCGCGCGCCGGGGCATGCCCCGCGCCTAGGGCCCGGGGGGCGCGCGGGGGGCGCGCGGGGGGCCCGGGCGGCGGCGGGCGCGGCGCGGGGCGCGTGGATGTGGCGCCGGGCCCGGGCGCCGGCGGGCTCCAGCGGCGGGACCCCTTCGCCCCGCCCGCCTTCCCCTTCGCGCCCCCGGGCGAGGCCGAGGCCGCGGCCGTGATCGGCCGGGAGCCAGCGGCGGGGGGCGGCCGGGGCCGGGGCCGGGGCCGCCGCCGGGGCGCGCGGGGCGGCGGTGGGGGCCGCGGGGGCCCGGGCGCGCGGGAGCGGGAGCGGCCCGGGGAGCAGGAGCGCACCATGGAGGCGGCGGCTGGCGGCCGCGGCGGCTTCCAGCCGCACCCGGGGCTGCAGAAGACGCTGGAGCAGTTCCACCTGAGCTCCATGAGCTCGCTGGGCGGTCCGGCCGCCTTCTCGGCGCGCTGGGCGCAGGAGGCCTACAAGAAGGAGAGCGCCAAGGAGGCGGGCGCGGCCGCGGTGCCCGCGCCGGTGCCCGCAGCCGCGGAGCCGCCGCCCGTGCTGCACCTGCCCGCCATCCAGCCGCCGCCGCCCGTGCTGCCCGGGCCCTTTTTCATGCCGTCCGACCGCTCCACCGAGCGCTGCGAGACCGTGCTGGAGGGGGAGACCATCTCGTGCTTCGTGGTGGGCGGCGAGAAGCGCCTGTGCCTGCCGCAGATCCTCAACTCGGTGCTGCGCGACTTCTCGCTTCAACAGATCAACTCGGTGTGCGACGAGCTGCACATCTACTGCTCGCGCTGCACGGCCGACCAGCTGGAGATCCTCAAAGTCATGGGCATCCTGCCCTTCTCGGCGCCCTCGTGCGGGCTCATCACCAAGACGGACGCCGAGCGCCTGTGCAACGCGCTGCTGTACGGCGGCGCCTACCCGCCGCCCTGCAAGAAGGAGCTGGCCGCCAGTCTGGCGCTGGGCCTGGAGCTCAGCGAGCGCAGCGTGCGCGTGTACCACGAGTGCTTCGGCAAGTGCAAGGGGCTGCTGGTGCCCGAGCTCTACAGCAGCCCGAGCGCCGCCTGCATCCAGTGCCTCGACTGCCGCCTCATGTACCCGCCACACAAGTTCGTGGTGCACTCGCACAAGGCCCTGGAGAACCGGACCTGCCACTGGGGTTTCGACTCGGCCAACTGGCGGGCCTACATCCTGCTGAGCCAGGACTACACGGGCAAGGAGGAACAGACGCGCCTTGGCCGCTGCCTGGATGACGTGAAGGAGAAGTTCGACTACGGCAACAAGTACAAGCGGCGGGTGCCCCGGGTGAGTGTCCCTGTCAGCCTCGGCTGCGGCAGTGGGAGGACACCGGCGAGCTGGGCACCCGGGTCTGGAAGCTGGGGAGGTGGCCCCGGGATGAGCGGGTCCCTGGGAAAGGGTAGGGGGTCCTTCTGGGCCAGGGGCTCTTTCTCACCAGGCTGGGCCCTGTGCTTCTGCCTCCGTGACGTCTCAGGATTTTGTCTTGTTTTGTTTTAGGGACGTTTAGGGTATTGTCAGTGTCCACATCGATGGCCATATAGCCTGGAAGGAAAGCTGTTCTGCCAGACTCCTAGGATAAACTGGCTTGTCCAGTGTGAGGGGGGCCCTGTGGTCTGGGGCCAAGCCTGGTGGGTGGGGAAGCCATTGCCCAGATAGGCCGGGAAGGACGAGCATCAGATGCTCCTGCCCTGAGTCCTGGGAAGTGACGTCCCAGCTGGGCCCAGGCTGGAGCCTCAGGCCCGGGCCTTCCTCGGGGCCCTGAGGAGGTGTCCAGACTGGGTGGGGGCGAAGGGCATGGCCGTTGCCACGGAGCTCCCAGGCTCGCAGGCAGAGGGGTGCCTGCCCGTGCTCCCCAGCAGACAGAACGTGGCGAGGCAGGGCCTGTTTGTGCCTTGAAGTTTTGGGAGACAGACTCAAAAACGAAGCCAGGTGTCCAGGCTGAGGTGGCTGGGGGCCGAGACTCGGCGACTCCAGCTCTGTGCGTTGCCCTGGGCCTGCCAGGGAGTGCATCCCAGAGTCCCCTGTGCGGGGGCGAGGGCCACTTGGCACTGGGCTCGGGGCCTGCTCAGTGTCAGAGTGGCCAACGGCCTGCAGTGTGTTTCGGACGCCGTGTTTCCTTCTCTCCTTGTCTCTGAAGCGCCGAAGGGTGCGGCGGGGAGGGTCGTTGGCTGAGGCTCTGTTGTTGGCCGGCGGAGGATCTTTGTGATGGGCCGGGCAGCCTCGGGCCGCTAGATGCCGAGACCATTCACTGGGGTCCTCACCAACTTTTCATGGCGTCTCTCCCTCCCCGAGTGTCTGTGACTTTCCTTTTAAACATCCAGGCTTATTGAATTGCACACACAGAATGCTGCATTGGCTCAGCTATTCTTGGGAGGCCTAATTAATTCAGCTATTGCATCAAAGTTTTTTTTCTAAATCTGTGAATAGATGCTCCCGCCCGGTTTTCTCTGGGCGCCCCTCCAGTGGAGTGTCAGTGTCTCGGGGAGCGGGGGAGGGGCTGGAGAGTCGGGGCCTGGCGCCTGTTGTGCTTGCAGGGGCTGCGCGTCAGCATGTTTGTGGCGTTGCTGCCCTCGGCTAGGCCGGTGCCCGGGTGACAGCCGTCTGCACGCCTTGTGGCTGGGGTTGGGCAGGAGGGCTGGTCTGAGTGGGCAGTGTGCGGTGGGGGAGGCTGCTGGTGGGAAAGGCAGACGGCAGATTCCCGGGAGGCTGGCTGGGCCCTCATTTCAGACGGGGGGATGCCTGTGGGTGGCCTGATGGGCGCTCCCTGTGAACTGGGGCCTTTCTGTTTGGGGTGCCTGCCCCCTTGGCAGCCACCGTGGCCTGAGGGAGCCCTGTGTGCACGATTGTGGTGTGCGGGATTGTGGTGGGCTCCAGCAGATGAGCTGGCAGGCGAGGCTGTGGTGGCAGGTCACTTAGCTGGAGAGCGACAGCAGAGGCTCTTGTCTGTCAGGGTGTGTCTGTCTTGTTTGTGTCCGAGTCTGGGTCGTGTGTGTGTTTGTGGTCTTCCTGGGGTTCGCTCTCTGTCACACACCCGGGCCCAGGCTCCCTTGCAGCAGGCCCTGCGGTTCTGGGTGTGGGTGTCTCTTGGCTCAGGGAAGTCCAGGCCCCAGCTCGTGGGCCCAGGCACTGCTTGGGGAGAAGACTGGATGGTCCCTTGAGCCACAGTCATTCCCACAGATGCTCAGTGCTGGCCTTTTTCTTCGGTGCTCTTCTCAGCACTGTTCAAATCTTATTTAGTGATTGAGAGAAAATTTCCCAAGTGGTGGTGATGACGTGCTCCTTGTAAGTGGTTGGGGTCTCCAGGCATAAGTGCCAGTCCAGCCCTGTCCTCACAGTGGTGGCCTCGGCCCACAGTCCGGTGTGCCTCCTTCCAGGCCTTGGCGCCTTCCGGCCGTCTGCTCACATGCCCCCCAGACCTTGCCAGGCCCGCGCCTCCACTCCTGCCTGCTCCTCTGCCTCGGGGGCGCCCTGCCTGCCTGCCTTGTTCCCTGTCCTCCCCCTGGCGTTGTGCTGCCTGGCTTTGGCTGCGCAGGTGGGAGTTCTGGGTGCGCGGTCCCCGTAAGTCTTCCCAGCACAGCCGTGTGCTTGTCTGTCTGCATACCACCATGCATGTCTGCATGTACCGTGTGAGAAGAGGGTCTGACCCTCAGGGCTGGGGGGACCGGTTCTGGAAGGAGCTGCCCCAGTGCTCAGCCTGTCTCTGCCTGCTCCTCCCACTCGTTTCTTGACAGCTCGTTTGTGGGATACGTTTTGGTTTTTTCACTTCTGTTATAGCTTATTTTAATATTTTTGATCTACCGAGGATGAGAACGGAAGGGAACAAAGAACATGCTAGAACTGCTCTTTGTAGGGGACATGGCTGTCTTGGGGCCTCGGGCTCTGGTGAGATGAAGTGAGCTGAAGTGTGTTTGGGTGTTGGGGGGCCAAGGTGTCCCCCCAGTCTTCTGCCAGAAGGACTCAGCGCTTCTCTGATGTCAGTGGTGGGGAGGGGTCGGTAATTTTTGTGGTGCCCCCGATGCACGATTGCCTTCGCTCGCCTGGCTGTGCCTGCGGCCAGGCCACAGTGGTCCTGGTTCTGGGAGTTGCCCCAGTGTGGAATTGAGTGTGGGCCAGGGCTCCAGCTTTGAGCCTGGAAACCCTATGAAGGTGGCGTGTTCTCGGATGCAGGCTAGTGGACTTCCTTGGTGATGCTGCCTAATTTCATGGAAATCCAAAGGAAGTGGTGGGGTGCTGGGAAGCCACCTCTTAGGCCCTTCTGGCTTCTGTCCTTGAGTGTCCTGGAATGGGCCAGCCCGGTTCTAGAACTCCACAGGGCCGCTCCCTCATCCTCACTCTGTCCCTCGCTGGTTGCATGACCTTGAGCAAGTTGCTTAACCTCTCTGTGCCTCAGTTTCCCCCTGTATGAGATGGGTATTGTAGGAAGTCGTGATAGTTGATAATGTTTTATTTTTCTACGGTGTTCAGGTGTCGAGTGTCACAGGTAGGATAGGGACATGTCATTTTTCTGCTGGGAACATGTGACGAGGGGCTGGAACCTCGGAGCCTTCCGCACTGCCGCTCTCCTCTTTTTTTCTCCCTTTTCACCTATATCCCTTTGCCTTGGCTTGTCTAATGACATTTGGACTAACTGGGACTAATTTTTTAGCAGCCCGGCTTGCTGTCAGTCAGAGAGGGGGATGTTGGTGGCGCAGACTTGGTTGCTGCCAGGGCACACCTCCTTGACTAGCAGGACGCCTCCTCTGTGGGGTGACCAGGTGCTTCCCCTTCAGGCCCAGGACGGGGCCCGAGCAGGGTCGTCACTCATGTGCTCAGGAGACAGGCTCCTGGGAACTGCTGCCGTTCTCTTGAATGTCCTGATTCCAGGCTGAAGAGTCTGGGTCGTGTTAGTTTATTCTCCCCCTGTCCTTCAGACACCCAAGTTCTTGGAGGCGTCTTTTCTGTAGAATTGCCCTTGTCGTGTGGGTCGACATGTTTTAGCAGCCCACAGGCTGATGGCCTGTGTGCTGCGTGAGTGTCCACGACTGATTTGTCAGAATTCCTAACGTTGAGATGGTTTTCCCAGTGTCACCTGATGACTTCCTGGTCAGAGAGCAGTGTTTTCTTAAAGCAGGAAGCCAGCCAGGCCCTGAGCCTTGAGGAGGGTTGAGTCTTGCGGTCCCTTTTGGGGAATGACTTTAGGTGCAGAGGCCAGGAGGGGGCTTCTGGCCCAGGGCCCTTCTCTGAGTGGGGTGTGTTTTGCTCTTTTAAGCTGAAATTACTACCAGAAGGAAGGGCATCAGGAATGTACCATGAGGCTGGAATGGACTCTGACTAGCATACTTCTTCCAGGATCCCCTCTTTAATGGGGTGGCTGTGCTCACCCTGATGCCGCCAGGTCTGGGCAGAGATCTAAAGGGTCAACTGTTCCTTTGTCCACTCGTTTTGTTCTAAGTTTTTGTGGGGTTTCGTGGTGATTTCCTTTCTCTAGAGGCTTGGCTGAGAAGGTGGGGTGCTGTCTTGGGTGATGCTCTGAGGTGAGGCTCCTCCATGGGCCCCAGGCCCCCATTCAGAAGGATGGGGTCTATGAATCGGTTTGGTCTCCAGTCAGGCCTCAGAGTGAAGGTCGGGGCTGGGGGTCTTCTTAAATGGGAGGAACGGCAGCTTAGGTGAGGCCTCAGTTTCTCCCCTGTGCCCGTCGTTGGCTGTGTGAGAGCAGGGAGGGTGTGGGAGGCCGACCGGGCGCCCTCGGTCTGTCTGCGGTGAGAGGAGCCACGTTTAGGTGGTTTCCCAAGTGTGGTCCGTCTGTCCATCTGTCGGCTGTCCTGCTAGTTTCCAGGATCCTCCTTTGGAGCTGGGCTGAGCCCCTCGCTTTCTGGGCTTTCCCCAGTGCCAACCTCTCACTTGGAGGCAGCAGGGTCATTGAGTGGCTCTCCTCTCTGCCCCTGCTCCCCTCAGTCAGCATGGGGCTCTGAGAATAGGGTCATTGACTCGAAGTGTCTTGGTTTCTCAACCTCCCTGCAGCCGGTTTGTGTAATGTCTGTCTGAGATGTCGAGCGAGGGCAGACAGGATAGGAGCATGAGGAAGTCTGGCGGAGGGTGATGGAGCCCCGCCCCGGCTCAGCCGAGCGCTGCCCTACATCCCCGCCGCACACCCCCCGGCCTGGCCACTGGGCGCCGGGAGGGCCTGGGGAGGCGGTGCTTCCGGGTCCCTGCGCCCTGGCCGTCTGGCGAGAGGTGTCCGCGGCCAGTGGCTGGACTCTCCGTGGCCCAGAGACTGTTACACAAGCAGCAATAGTGTGTCTCTTTCTAAGGATTGCGAAAGTTAGGGAGGATTTCTCCACTGGAAGAATTAGGCAAGTTTCAACTGAAATGTTTTTAAAAAGTTTCTTTGTTTTGAGTCAAAATACAGAGGCTGAATTATTTCATTAAGATCTGTGAGAGCGGAAGGAGGAGGAGAGTGCCTTCCTTCTTCCAAGGGCCCGTCCCTCCTGCCGGCAGCCACCGGGGAGCCGGCTGGGTGTATTAGGAGGGAGCAGTGGCATGGCCTGGAGACCGTGCCCATCGTTCCCCGCCTGCCTCTAGACTGCGCGCATTTGGTTTTTTAACCTGCTCAGATGTGGG
The DNA here is from genome assembly GCF_041296235.1 of Equus asinus. Classification (NCBI taxonomy): domain Eukaryota; kingdom Metazoa; phylum Chordata; class Mammalia; order Perissodactyla; family Equidae; genus Equus; species Equus asinus. Next base: position 112,890,521 of record NC_091794.1, on the reverse strand, counting down.
GTGCTGATGAGAGTCGCAAAGAAGGGACAGGAAGTCATTTCCTAGGAATGTGGGGCCATGTGTGGCTCTTCTCTGCTGTGGCCTTGTGTCATCTGAAGCAGGTTTTGGTTGGCGTTGGGTTCGAACCACAGACGATGTCCATGGGAGTGAAGTGGAGTGGGCGACGGGGCACTTGGGGGCCATGTAGTCACTATGTTGTTGGCACGGGCACTACCCAGGCCCTCCAGCCTCTTGCCTGACCTCCTGCTCTTGGAGGTGGGGCCCCCCAGGTAGACCAAGTTCAGTTTGTGCTCAGGATGCACCCTGCTCATTCCCAGGGCGGGAAGGGGAGTGAACAACAGCTCTTAGGCAGCATTTCTGTGACTGGAGGACGGTTCTGGAAGAGCTGTTCTCATAGCTCTGGGACAGCCGCAAGTCAGTTTTGCCGCACTGGACTTAGTGTTTCTCCAGGCAGCATTGCAGGAGAGGCCAGGCCAGGCCAGGTGAGGTGGCCTCCTGGTCATGAAGCCTGGGAGCCGAGGGGGTCCTGGGGGTCCTCCAGCTCTGGGGCTCACCACTGTTTGAGTCTACTTATTTACTAAAGTGAAGGACCCGGACTCGGGTATGAATTTTGGATAAGATGGTGGGGGAGGAGAGTAATGTCTGGAGAAAGGACCAGAGTGGGCGAGACACCTGCTGGGCAGAGGGAGCCCGCTGGTGGTTCACAGGCTTGCTGGTGACATGGCACCTCTTCTTGCAGTGTGTGTCTTGTGTCGTGCTCCGACCTTTGCTTGAAACTCTTGTCCCTTCGGGTAGTCCTCGTGGCCTTTGTGTAGGTGGGAACAGATGGGGGGCTTCAAGAGGGTCTTCATGTGGGCCTAGGAGGCAGCCACAGTTCTGTCTTGGTATCTGGCTTTGTATCTTCTCTGATTTCACCTTTTCAACTTAGGAAGATTCAAAGAATGCCATCGTCTCTTGTTTTTGCAGCTTCAGACAGCAATTCAGGAAGTCTCGGCATGATTCTCTGTGGGCCGCACAGCCTGCAGCCGTCGCCTGCCCTGCAGTCTTAGTTCTCCCTGGAGCCCTTGTTGTGCCGGCCCTGGGGGTTGTGTGTTTTGGTTGTGTTGTGGGCCTCATGGGGGCGGGGGAGGGGGGCTTGGTCATGGCTGGGTCCGCAGTTCCAGGCCTGAAATAAATACTCATTGAATGACTCATGGAGGCATGAAATCACTAATTGTCAAGGTTTATTGGCAGCTCTGCTTTTGATGGCTAGAAAAAGAAAGATTGAGAAACTTTCTTGGGAGTGGGTGTGAGGTCTTTGGGGTGTCACTCGTCCTTACCCTGTGGTATGTCTGAAGAAGGTGGCTCGCTCACGTCTATCTGCGTGGTGGCACTTGGAGCCTGGCTCCACGCTGGACACTTGGCTGTTGCTTGTTGAGCGATGACACCCCCTAGCTTTGGCCCCACCAAACCAGCCTCACCACACCCTGACTTGGCTTCCACTGGGACATTGGCTGGGTACTTTGAAAGAAATACCTCTTGTTGAAAACAGACTTGTCTGCAGGGCCCACTGTGCTGCTTGCTGCAGAGAACTGCGGTGCCGGCTCCTGGGGCTGCTGCGGGAGCGAAGCTGGCGCCGACTGGCCCCCTAGTCACAGATTCCATCTACCCTGAGGGGGATTAGCAAAGGTGCGGGTGCTGGGAGCACAGGTGGTCTGAGAGCGCAGGGCACCAACAGGGCTCTGGCGAGGTCCTTCCCTCCTAACTCTACCCCTGAGCCCACTTGTGCTGTGGTGAGTGGAGGTGACGATCCCATGATGGCAACTCAGCCGTGTCCCCCCAACCCATAGGTCACGACCCCTGTGATGTAGTGGCACAAAGGAATGTAGTGCCACATGGGCTGGGCATGCCAGAAGCACGTTGAGAATATGGGTGGAAGTGGCGGACACATCTTGGGGTGCCCACCAGGTGTCAGTTTCTCCTGTGTGCCTGCACTGGCCTCCCTATGCCCTGGAGGAGCTGTCAGCCGGGCGTTACAGGAGCCATTTGGTTGTGTCTTGGTGTCTGGGGACCTCTCTGGAGCCTGGATCTGGTAACATGGTCTTCTCTGTACCCTATTCTTCTCATCTTGGTGGGGGGCTCCCCCAGCCCCCTCCTGGGCCGTACAGCTTGTTGGGCGTGGGAGTGCATTCCTGGGAGGGCCGAGGGTCCATCCTGCTTCATGTGCAGGAAACAAGCCCCAGTACTGGAGCACCCAAGACATCCCATAGGTGAACACAGCCACGCCTGGCACCAACGTCCGTCAGGTGCCTGACCCCAGTGAGGCTGGCAGCCCAGCTGGCTCTGAGGCAAGTGATGTCTGGATGACCTGAGAGAACCTGTTATGGGGGCCTGTGAGTGGCTGAGCTTTCCTGGGGCCAACATCTCCGTTTCCCTAGGGAGCAGCCCTAGTTTCTCATGCACGGTCCATGTCTGTGTGCTGTCACTTCAGCGTTCCTTTCATGATTCTAGCTTTGTGGCACTGGTTTGTGGCTTAGGCCTGGTGGGTGGGTGAGGTGTCTGTGTGGAAAGCAGCAGTGACAAGCGAGTTGGTGCCAGGCCATGTTCCCCTCCTCACTCCATGTGTGCTCATTTTTCAGACCCGACCTTCTCACTGTCTCTGTGTCTGCAGAGCTGGAGTTTGCTGTGGAGCTGCTTTTGCACCTGGGGCCTGTGGTTCTCGTGGTCCTCCTGCTCGTGGGGCCTGTGGTTCTCGTGGTCCTCCTGCTCGTGGGGCCTGTGGTTCTCGTGGTCCTCCTGCTCGTGGGGCCTGTGGTTCTCGTGGTCCTTCTCCTCGTGGGGCCTGTGGTTCTCGTGGTCCTCCTGCTCGTGGGGCCTGTGGTTCTCGTGGTCCTCCTGCTCGTGGGGCCTGTGGTTCTCGTGGTCCTCCTGCTCGTGGGGCCTGTGGTTCTTGTGGTCCTCCTGCTCGTGGGGCCTGTGGTTCTCATGGTCCTCTGCTTGTGGTGGGACTTGTGGTTCTCGTGGCACTCGTGGCCCTCTGTTTATGGTGCTCTGCTCATGGCGCTCATTGTTCTCATGATTCCCATAGCCCTCTTGCTTGTGGTGGGGCTGTGGTTCTCCCCTTGGCTTCGTGGTTCCACAGAGCCACAGCTGTTGGGGTGCCAATTTGCGCTGTCTGCCCATTACCGTGGACGTGGGCTTCTATTTGCCCGATGTTCTCCTTTTGTATCGATGCACTGCTACACTTAAACCATTAGAACAAGAAGTGACTGTTGCCCCTGCAGACTCCTCTCACCTTGTGTGGGGCTGGGGGTGCCTTATGCAGGGACCCTGCTGGTCCACCTGTGAGGAAAATACCAATTTGGTGGACAACGGTTTGCAGAGTCTTCATATAGACTCTGCACTGAGGGTAACACGCCCCAAACCGTGGCCCTTTTGCCTGCTTGGGCCTCGTGGTGCACGGCCTGGCCCTGAGCAGCCCTGGTCAACCACAGCCTGCCTACCTTGGCGTGGCTGGTGCCTGCCCTCTCCTGTGCCTGAGCATTGGTTGGGCCCCTGGGCACAGGGAACACCCCTTCCCAAGGGTGGCGCCCCAGCCTCATAGTTCCCATCTGGTGGCCCCCGTCCCCAGCTGCAGAGTGAGGCCACATGTGCTGGCTGGACTTGGGCTGGTTCTGGAGGGTGAGCATGGTTGTCTGGATGCTGATGTGTCGCCAACAGTAGGGGGAGTGTGTTTCTTGAATGGCAGGGCCGGCAGCTGGGGGCAGTCAGGCTGGACTTCTCGGGAAGCTGGGGACCCTCTCCCTGGAGGAGCACTGAGTGCGTCTGTCCCATGTGGGGTTCTGGAACCCCTCGGGGCTCCTCACTGGGGAGGTGGAGGCAGAGGTACTGTCACCAGCCTGGGCCATGGTGGGGTCTCTGCTGGCGTCGCCCCTCCTTGCCACGGGGGTGGGGGCCAGGGCTGGCACGTGGTGCTGCTGGCTCCACTCACCTGCTGCCTCCCCACTTCTTGGCGTGACAACCGTGTTGCCCAAACCATTAAAAAAATTATACTCCCAAGTTGAATGATATGCAAATGTAGTCAATTAAGCGAGGGGATTTTAATTAGCAGTTTAAGTTCATGTGTGAAGTGCCTTGCCTTAATTACTTGACAGTTTTGTTGTAAATTTGCTAAGTTTTTTTTTGCAGAACTATCAAAACTGTGATTTTTTTTTAACATCCTTGCGTGCAATAAGTGTCGCCCAGCTTGCCTGACCCTAGTCGATTTTGCATCAATTTATAAAACTCTTTAAACTGTGAAAACAAGGTAAGCTCGCGGGTCACCTCACTGTGGCTCCGTGAGTTAAGCTATGCTCCGTGTGTCCCGGAGCACTGGCTGGTGCTGCTCTCAGGCTCCCAGTGGGGGGCAGGGACAGCCCTCCTCCCAGCGTGGGTCAGGCAGCCTCTGATGGTGCTGGCAAAATGTGCCGAGATCTGGATGGCTGTCGGGAAGGATCTTGACTGGTGGGACTGCAAAGGACCAGTGGCCACAGAGCCCAGCCCTGGGGAGCCGCGTGGTGAGGGGCCTCTTGCAGTCGGCAGGGCCCCGTGGCGTGTCCCCAATGCCTGCTGAAGGCCCAGAGGAATTCTGAATTTCGGAGTCCTTCCCGACCAGGCAGAAGGGAGCCTTCCCTCCTGCCTCCCCCACCCCGCAGCGCCATCTCGTGCTGAGGCGGGCGTGGCCTGGGCCGCCCCAGCATCCAGCTCTGCCACCGGCTGGCACACACGGCTGTTTCTGTTGGAATCTCCCACTGTTTAGGGGAGAATTTGCTTTAATTTTCCTCTTGCTGCTGTTGAGGTGGTCTTGTGTTATTGGGGAGACCTCTGTGGTTTTTAGAGCCCCGCCCCCCCGCCCCGACTCAATTACCTGATGGAGCTTGTTGCTGCTCCTATAGTTTGGTTTTCCATTTTCTTGCTTAAATGTTTGTATTTGGGTTGTGATTTCTTTGGTGGATCCATTTTTTCTCAGGAATCTCTATGACAAAGGCTCGTGTCTTGGTTCCTTCTGTGATCTCTGGGGTCTGAAGATGACGGCCAGGACCCAGCAGGGCGCCCCCCCCCCCCCCCACAATGTGGCCTACTGTCCCCATGGCCCTAGCCTTCTGGGACCTTGGCGGGCATGGCCCGGTGGGTGGGTGTAAGCTGGTTGGAGGGATAGGGAGGGGTGCGGGCAGCACCCTGCGAGGGGGTTGCAGGAGCTGGGTGGCTACCTGCACGCCTGGGCCTGTGCCAGCGCTGCTTAAACTTCCATAGGTGTGTGGCGCGGAGAGCCGGGAAGCTGTCGCTGAAAGGCAGGGCCACGCCGGAGTCCTTCCTCTTGCTCCCCAGCAGCACGGATGGTGTGGGTTCCTCTGTACCCGTCCTCTGACGGGACCAGCGAGGGGTGCTTTTCTTTTAGTGTCATCATGACTTGTCTATGGACTTATAAAACTGTAGTGTTAGGGGAAATTTCAAGCTTGCACCAAAGTAGAGAGACTAGTTAATGCAGCCTGTGTACCCAGTTTAACAGTTACCAACATCCAACTCATTTTGTTTCATCTAACTCCTCCCTCCTCTTTTTTTGTGTGAGGGGCCTGTAATTTTTTTTTTTAAAAGCAAATCCCAGGCATCATTTTATCTCATGTTTAAGTGTTCCAATATCTAGCAGATACAGAATTACAAAAAGTCGTAACCACAGTGCCATTAATGTACCTGACAAAATTAATGAGAATTTCTTTATGCAGCCGGTACCCAGCCCACGTTCAGATCCCTGCTGTTTCAGAAACAGCTCTTCTGTGTCTGTTTGGCAGGATCCAGGGCCATCATTGCCGGTGGTTGATGGGCTTTCCGTGCACGCCTGCCTCTGTGTGTGCACGTTTGTGTGCACGTGTGTGTGTGCGCGCGCGTATAGCCACATAGCAGTTTCGAGTATTTTGTGATACTAGGCATTCTGGAATTAATTTAACATCTAGAGCATGTGCTGTATTTTTGTTACTGTAAGTGATGCTTCAGGGAGCATCTTCGCACACACGCCTCCTAGAAGCCTCAGCGCAGCAACACGTAAGTGTGGAAAGTCAGTGTACAGCGGCTGCCACCTGCTTCATTCCCACGCAAGTTACGGAATGCACTCTGCCCCGTTCCTCTCTCATTTCCCCCTTCCAGGGGACAGCATCCTACATGTCTCCCTTGTGTCTGGATCTCTGTCCCACTGCAGCTGTTGAGGTCCTGGTCAGCAATGATTGTCTGCTCTTGTCTCTGCAGTTTGGTGGCCTCCTTTCTGTGTGAGCACACCCACCTGTCCTCTTTCTTGTGTCAGTGGACATTTGGGCTTCCCACGTGGGTCCCTTCAAGCAAGAGCGGAGAGTGTTCCTGGTGCACGTGTGTCTGGAGTACGAGCCGGGAGTGAAATGGCTGGGTCAGAGGGCACACAGATCACGCTCAGCTGTCTTCTGAAGTGGTTGCACTGGCTGATGGTTTCCTTAGACTCTGGTCCCTAAAGTGCCTAGGGCCTTTGTAAGCCCTCTTGGTTTTACATGTTACCATAATTCTGTCTCAATGGCATGCCAATTTGCACACCCACAGAATTAAGAAGCTGCCCATTTTCCTTTTTCCTCACAACCTTAGGTTGCTGTCGTTTAGAGTATCTTTGTTAATTTGAAAGGTGCAATGTCATTGTTTAATTTTTTTCTAGTGGGATTGGCCGTTTTGTTATTTTTAGTATTTCTGTAATTTGCCTTGTGCATTATTTTTTATTGTAAATATACATAATGTAAAATTTACCATCTTAACCATTTTTAAGTGTACAGCTCAGTGGCATTAAGCACATTCACATTGCTGTGCAACCATCACCACCATTCATTTCTGGAACTCTTTCATCTTCAAAACTGACAGTTTGTCCCCATAAACAACTGCTTCTCACCCCCCTCTCCCAGCCCCTGGTGCCGACTGTTCTACTTTCTGTTTCTATGAATTTGATTCCCCCAGGGACCTCAGAGAAGTGGAATCACACAATATTTGTCCTTTTGTGACTGGCTTATTTCACTGAGCATAATGTCCTCAAGGTTCATCCATGTTGTAGCAGGTGCCAGAATTTCCTTCCTTTTTTAATGCTGAATAGTATTCCATTGTATGTAGATACTGCATTTTGGACACTTGGGTTGCTTTCACACTTTAGCTATTGTGAACAATGCTGCTGTGAACCATGGGTGTACAAATATCTCTTCAATTTCAGTGTTTTCCTGAATTTCAATTTGATTTCTGCTTTCAATTCTTTTGGACATATACCCAGAATTGGAATTGCTGGGCCACGTGGTAATTCTGTTTTTAATTTTTGAGGAAATTCCATACTATTTTCTAGAGTGGCTGCACCATTTTACGTTCCTACCAACTGCACCAGGTTCTGATTTCTCCACCTCTTTGCCAACACCTGTTGTTTCTGTGTTTTTGACAGCAGCCATCCTCTTGGGTGTGAGGAGGTATCTGGTTGCAGTGTTGATGTGTGGGTCCCTGATGGTTAGTGATGCTCAGCATCTCGTGGGCTTCTTGGCCATGGTGCGTCTTCTTTGGAGGAGTGTCTCTTCAAGTCCTTTGCCCTTTTTTGAATTGGCTGTTGTTTTGTTCAGTTGTAGGAGTTCTTTATGTATTCTGGATATTAATCCCATCACATTGTGATAGGTGACTGATGTTTTGTCTACTGCGTACCCTGTGGTTTACTCATCTCTCTGTTGCTAGAAATCAGGCTACTCTCAGTTTCCAGCTGTGGTATGTTGGAGGCAGGTGCATCTCTGTGTTGGAGAGGAGATTTCATGTGCCTTGGAGACTCTGGTGCACCTGGGCAGGGGCTCCCCACTGACAGTGTGCTGTCTAGTGCAGAGGTGGCAGTGATGTGCCGGAGTGAGGGGCTGCGAGAGTCATTGGGGGAGTGAGTCTCACGGCAGGAGTGTAGCAGCAGGCGGACCTGAATGTGGGTGTCGCTCCATTGTGGAGCATCTACCGTGTCCCTGGCCTGTGGTGGCCAGGAGAGAGAACCTGCAGAGGGCCACAGGGTTGGTGCAATGGGCTGGCAGCCCCACCTTGCCTACTGCACCGAGGGCTGCCTTTGCCTCCTGGGGAGGCCTGTGTGAGAGCTGTGGCATGTGTGCATGTGTGTGCACGTGCATGCATGTTGCCTAGAGAGGGCCAGGCTCTGGACAGATGGCCCAGCCTCAGCCTAGGGACGGGGGAAGGGCAGCAGGAGGGCTTCAGCCTCTGAGGGTGGTCCGGCAAGCCCAGCATGCACCACTTCTCTCTCTTAAGTCTGTATCCTAGTAGTTTCTGGAGAAAGTTCTTTAAAAAAGAGACGATGGACTCACTGGAAGTGATGCTTTTCACCACACAGAGCTGCATTCTTTTCTTTTTAATCGTTTTTTTTTAAGATTGGCACCTGAGCTAACATCTGTTGCCAATCTGTTTTTTTCTTCTTCTTTGTCTCCCCAAAGCCCCCCAGCACATAGTTGTATATTCTACTTGTAGGTCCTTCTGGCTCTGCCATGCAGGACACTGCCTCAGCGCGGTTTGATGAGCAGTGCTAAGTCCACGTCCAGGATCCCAAGTGGTGATATCCTGGGCCAGTGAAGGGGGAGCGTGCAAACTTAGCCACTTGGCCATGGCGCCGCCCCCCTTTTTACTCTTGTCACCGAATGTAGGTGGTGTGTTGGAGCAAGAGGACACCCACCCCTGCCTCACAGCTTAGGGCAGGAACAGCCCGAGGGCTCGACCCTGACTTTCGCTGGGGAAGATGCCCAGGAGGGCCAGCACTGGCAGGGTGAAGGGAGCCAGGCACCCGGGCACTGAGGTGAGCTGGGAGTGTGCACGGTGGGCCTGCAGCCAGGTCTAGCTTGGCTCTAGGAAAACTGGGAGTTGACTGGGCCGGGTTGCGTCCTCCCTCTGCCCTTGGATGCCATCTTCCATGTGGCTGGCAGTCGTCTGTGTGGCGCCTGCCCCTCTCATGCAGGCTTTTAGGTCTGGGCCTGTTCTTGGCCACCATTTGCTCTGGCTTGGCTCCGTTGGTGACAGGTCGCCCTGTGAGATGCTACTCCTCCAGGTGGGCTGTGTGCCGCTGAGCTCCAGCACTTCAGGGGGAGGCAGGTGTGTGAGGTGATCGTGGCCATGAGGCTTGAGGGGGTGGCTGAATCTCCATCCCAGTGCCACAAAAGGCGTGGCCCACTGCCTCTCCAGACGTCAGGGCCTTGAAGTCACGGGGTGGCCCCAGGGCCTGGATGGTCGCCTGGGCCAGAACAGGCGGTATGCATGCTGCCCGCATCTCTGTCCCCAGGGCTGCACTGACCAAGTGATGACTCAGCTGCCGGCAGCCATTTCCGTTCCTTGGTTTCCGAATGCCCCATCTTGGCCTGCTGCATCAGGAACAGGCTTGGACCCAAGGGGCGGGCTCCTGGCTGAGGTGACCCGGTGCTTTTTTGTCCAGCTTTGTCTTAGCTGTTGAATATTAATGAGGGGCTGGGATGTGAGGGAGGCATCACTGGGTGGCTCTGGAAAGGAGGGTCCTAGCTTTCTGTTTTGCAAATAGTGCGGGGGCCTGCCCTCCACCCTCCCCTCTGGGTGGGGTGACGCCACTGGTTGGATTCAAAAGGAAGGCCTGGCAGTGAGAGCCTGGGCAAGGCCCCCTGTGACCAGCCAACCACAGTGAGGGTGGCTCTTTGTGTTTGGGTTAAAGAAGGAAAGAGTTAGAAATCTCTGAGGCCACTCATTTGCCCCACCTGCTGCCCACAGTGAAGCAGAAATCACTGCTGTGGGATCTGGTTTTGACCTACTCTTTCTCCTTCTCTCATCGTCTATGTGCAAATAGAAGTCAGTATAATTTTTTGGCGTTTCTGGTCAAGTAGAAGTTTCTAGAAGTTTAGAGAAAGGCAACACAACTTAGTGGTTGGGGGCATGGCCTCTTAAACCTGCTTCCTGGCCCGGATCCTTGCTCAGCCACTTCCTCGCTCGGATCTTGAGTCATATCACTTCCCTGGGCCTCAGGTTCCCCCTCCGCAAAAGAGAGTGATGAGAGTGCCACCCCTGCGTCAGTAACCCTGAAGGCCCAGCACAGCCCCTGTGCCCTGCAGCAGCTTTTCAGCTTCCATTTGTTCCTGTCCTCTCTCTTTCCAAAGCTGGGGCATCTGACAAGCTGTCCCAGGAACCCAGCCAGGGCCGTGTGTGGACCTCCCCACAGCCAGCGGGGCCCGTTGGATGGACGCCAGCAGGTGCCGCGAGTGGACCCAGCTTAGAGAGGCTCCGTTCCCTTTCCTGCTGTTGCCGGGCCCTGACTGGAAGCTCGGGAGAGAGAAGAGCCAGTGAAGTGGGTTCATGGAACTGACCTCTCCAGTCGTCATGAGCCTTGGCCGGGAGATGGGGTCTTGGGGTGGGGCCTCTCTGCCCTTCTACCACCTGTTGGTTCAGGTCCATAAGCATGTTGGATTCCTGGATCGTTATGCCAGAGAGTTGAACTGGATTTTGAGATCTGTTTTTATAGGTAGGGGTTGTTACAGTTCAGGAAATTTGGAATTTTTAGAGTTAGGTGTCATGCTGCTGTTTCATTTCTAATGCTTTTGGCTTCCTGGTATAAAAAAACCGCTAAACGTGGCTTTAATACTGAGGGAGTTCGTTGTCCCACGCAACCAGAGGCTCAAACGTGGCACTTGCTGGGCCATCCACTGGGCACCCGATGTCTGCTCTCGGCACGTGTTCTCGTGTGTTCCTGCAGGTCCTCGAGTTGTGAGGTGGCTGCTGCTTGCCCCCCCCCGCCCCCTGCCCCCCGCTGACAGAGGAGCAGAAATGAGCCTGTCTGTAAGCCTGCCACCTCTCCTTGGCTTAAGGACTTTTTATTTTGAGAAAGCTTCAAATCTCCCTGAAGTTGCGAGAGTAGTGTTCATCGAGGTTCACTCTTGCTCATCCCTTGCCATGTTGGCGCTCTGTCATTTGAGAGCCTGTGTCTGTCATTGTGGTCTGCAGTGTGAATTTCCTAAAAACAAGGGCGTTCTGCTGTGTGGTCACCACAGGGTGACTGTGTGGGGTCCAGCCCACAACCTAGTCCTGCTTGCCCATTGTCCGATATGGTCTTTTCACAGAGGTTTGTGTCTGCCCACGACCCACCCAGGACATGCCTCAAGGTCGCGTTGTCTTTGTCGCTGAGCCCCCTTTTCTTCCGGCTTCCTCACTGCCTTTGGTCCTTCATGATGCTGGCACATTTGGAGGGCAGGGGCTGTCCTGTGGGTTGTGCCTCCAGTTGGGGTGCCTAGTGTCCCCCGGTTGGATGCAGGGGCAGCGTTTTGGGGGGGAGCCGCCATGTTCTCCCCACCGCACTGTGGCAGGAGGCTCAGACATTGTCCGCCTCCCCTTGGGCACGGTAACTTTGATGGCGCTTGTGGGTGGGGTCTGCCTTTTCCCTCTCTGGTTAATAAGTAATCCATGGGGAGACTTTAGACCCTGTCAGCATCCTGTCCCCATGAACTTTCTCCTGGTGGAATCAGAGTCCCTTCACGATCCTGCCTGACCCAGTTACCAGGTCTCCGAGAGCGCTTTCTTCTCTCCTCCTCTCTCCTTCCTGCTGTTTACTAAAGATCACTGTCGACCATGTTTTTAATCAGTCCATTACCGTGTTGTGATCTGTTCTTGTCATTATTTTGATGCCTCACTTGTCTCTCTTTTGGCCAGGTACTGGGACTTGGTCCCTCCTGATGTCTTTTCCTTGCAACCCCCATGACTCCCACACACCGTATGGTAGATGTGTGGCCCGTCCATTCCTGAACTGCTCACTGTAAGGGAACCAGGTCACCAGGGTGGTTTAGACTAATCAAGCCATATCTCCTAGATGTGGACATGTCCTTGTCTCCAGCCAGAGCCCCTGGTGAGTGGATCCCAATGTCAGTGTGGAGTTGGGGTTTGGGGCGTCTCGACAGAGGACAGCTGTTGATAGTGGCTGGTGGCAGAGTGTTTTCCTGCACGTGAATGTGGCCCATTTTTCCACGTCTCATCGTCGTAGCTCATTAATAGAAACTGAGCTGCTCCCTCCCAGGCCGTGGTTTCCTCTGGCCCCTGTCTCTGGAGGCCTCCCACACGGGTGCGTCCGTTGACATTTCACTGTCTCTGACAGTGCTGGGACTTTAGCCTCTGAGCCCAGAGCCCATGTCTGTGCCCTCTGCCTCCGTCAACTCTATGCTTTTCCGTGCCCAGACGCGCCGTGACACGTGGACACTCGGGCTTTTCCTTGCCAGGAGTGTCCTCCCGTGCTCGCACGCGGTGCTGGGAGGCTTCCTCCGCGTCATGCCTGCAGGTCTGTGTCATCCTGTGTGGCGAGGGGGTCAGGAGAGAGGGCATCCTTCAGACACTCGTCACTTCACTTTGGGTTGGAATGGGGATTATTGGAAACTGTCCTTTTTTCCTCCAGTTTTAAAACAAATGTTATCCTACCTCAAATTTGTGAAAGCCCTGTAAGGGGAAAAGGGTCGGTTCATTTTTAGCTGCCTTGAGAAAGATGAGAGTGTTCCCTGTGCTGGGCACACTCTGCCTCCTAGGGAGCAGCCTGGGCCCCGGGCCCCACCTGGCTCCGTGCGGGGCACGGGTCACGATGCTTTTGTACCTGCCGATGGCTTTTGTCCACTTCAGCTGCTGACCACTCACAGAGTAATGCCAAAACGTGAAGTGAAACACAGGCACCTCGGTGACTTGTGCCTGAAGAGAAAACAGGGCTTGAAGAAATGAACAGCTGTGACATGGCCACCTTGCTCTCAGGTCTTTCTGGCACGCAGGACCAGACCGGTGTCCCCACAGCCCCTCCGAGTTCAAGTCTGGCTCCTCAGTCAGGGCCTGCATCGTGCCGGTGCTCAGCTCCTCCCCAGGGCCTTCCGATGGTTCCAGCTTATCAATAGATCGTAAACATTGACCCTCACAAGCAGAGATGATGGCTGCCTAGTTGGAGTGAGTACTTCATGGCGTGATTTAAGGTCGCTTTGGCTGCTCTTTTGGGTATCCCTCACCAGACAGCCCCACTTATCTCAATCCACAGTGTGTGACATAAGACCACCGTCTCTGGCGCCAGCCTCTGTGCTCAGCAAGAATTGGGCATCATGGGGCCAGGGAGTGCCCCAGCCCCAGGGAGGTTCCTGGAACAGTGTTGTTACTTCTGTGTTTGAGTTACCTTTGCTCATTTAGGGGCTGGGCCTTCTGTGAGGGGAGAAAGATGCTGTGAGCCTGGGTCTGTCCTCAGATGGGCACTTGGAAACAGTGTGCAAACCCGAATTCTCACAAACCCTCCTGCACACACACACCTCGTCCATAGCGCTGCGACCTCTCCCAGGGAGTTCACTTTTATTCCTGAGGACACATTCCCAACATGTGCATTTATTGATAAGCTAGCCAGGTGCTCCACAGCCCAGCAGCGTCAGGCAGAGGCAGGAATAGGCCTTTTTCTTCTCAGAGGACATAATCTTGTCTGCCCCTCTAGGATTTGCTACGCAGCAAGATCTTTTTTTGGGAAGATTTTTTTTATTGAGTTTATAATAGTTTACATCAATGTGGGATTTCAGTTGTACATTATTTCTTGACTGTCATCACATAAGTGCTCCCCTTCACCCCTGTGCCCACCTCCCAGCCCTCTTCCCCTGGTAACCACTGAACTGTTCTCCCTGTCTGTGTGTGTTTATCTTCCACATAGTTTTTGTCTTTCTCCGTCTGGCTTATTTCGCTTGACATAATACCCTCAGGGTCTAACCATGTTGTTGCGAATGGGATGGTGTTGTCTTTTTTCTGGCTGAGTAGTATTCCATTGTGTATATACCCCATCTTCTATATCCAGTCATCGGTTGATGGGCACTTGGGTTGCTTTCATGTCTTGGCTACTGTGAATAGTGCTGCAATAGGGGTGCATAGGTCACTTTAGATTGTTGATTTCAAGTTGTTTGGATAGATACCCAGTAGTGTGATAGCTGGGTCATATGGTATTTCTATTTTTAGTTTTTTGAGGAATCTCCATACTGTTTTCCATAGTGGCTGCACCAGTTTGCATTCCCACCAGCAGTGTATGAGGGTCCCCTTCTTTCCACACCCTCTCCAACATTTGTTGTTTTTAGTCTTAGTGATTATAGCCATTTTAACAAGTGTAAGGTGGTATCTTAGTGTAGTTTTGATTTTCATTTCCCTGATGATTAGTCATGTTGAACATCTTTTCATGTGTCTAGGAATAGGCCATTTTGAAAGGATAGGGAGACACACTGGCTCATGCTTTCTGGTGGCTGCTACGTGCTGGCCCTGCTGCCCATCTGCCAGTCCTGTCCCTGTCCACCGGCTGTCTGCAGGGGCCCAGGGCGATTGCATGGGAGTGAGCAGCAGGCAGAACAGGGGCTCTTGCTATGTGGGGCCAGTGGCTGGGCCCCTCCACTGCTTTCCCCTGCCCTGAGGACCTGATGCTGTTAGTCGATGCCACTGCCCTGCCCCACCTAGGTGTCAGGTTCTTTGTGGCTTATGTTGAACCAGGAGGCCTTCATTTGGATGCTTGACAGGATATGGCCCTAGGGAGCCCACACCCAAGTGGGAAGGAATCCCACAGCTGCCAGGTGGAGGGGAGGGGCGTGGGGGGGTGGAGGTGACCCGTCAGCAAAGGCTTTGGCTAGGCTCAGTGCTAGTGGTTCCTGTGCATTGTAGACCAGACTGCATGTCACAGACACAGTGCTTAGTGCTGAAGGAGAAGGTTCTGCATTCTTCTGGGTGCTTCATACTCATGAATCATGCCCTGCCCTGTTGATCAACTCTGAGGGATTTGCTTTGGCTGAGGAACCATCCCAGACTCCACATGTGCTTGACTCCAGGCTGCCATCTTGTTGGCATGGCCTTGTCCTTGCCACCGTAGGTGTTTCTACTCATAGGCATTCACTGTTCTGCCATCAGAGAAGGACTTCTACCAGAGGTGCTGAGAGCACAGACAACCCATCCTCTCTCTGGGCCACCAGGAGAGCTCTGCTGTGCTGGAGGAGGTGAGGGCCACTGAGCAGACTTTTGGGCAACAGTCCTGTAGTGTTTGAGTGCCTTCATGGGCCTGGAACTGTGCCGTGTGTTGTTTATTTAGATGACCCAGGCGCATTCGTAAGTGGCCTCTAGGTGGGTCCAGGTGGATGGCTGTTTCTCTGAGCCTTTTTGATACACATGGGAGTTGCTCATTTGTTTCTAAACATTGATTCTGAAGAGTCTAGAAAGTTTGCTGTATAGATTAGGCTGTAGCCTAGCGGGATGCACCTGCTTGGAGTGCTGGCTTGGGTGGCCTGTGTCCTTCCTACTGCAGCCCACTGGCCCTGCCCTCTGGCCAGCCCCTCTGCCCTCCTGGAGTTGTCACCAGGATTGGTGCTGATGGAAGGAGCTGGCCCCAGGCCCTCCTGCTTCACCCCAGAGCACACCAGTGCCCCTCCCCATGCATCTCCCGTGTCACAAGGTGCTTGGGGGACCCCTGCCCCACCACGGTCCGTCTCGTTACCTCCCTGTCCCTTGAGCAGCCCTGCAGTGGTGCTGCCTCCTCCCAGGAATCGCCAGACTGAAAACTCAGAAGATTCTATTTGGATCTTTATTTGGCGGCTTTTTCTTTTACTTTGCTTGATGCTCAGTCTGGATATGCTGAAAACGCACCTGCCAGCTGTCGGGCTGTCCTCTGTGCGCTCCTGGCCTCACCAGGCCTCGAGGATGAGCTGAGCAGACTGGGGGTGACAGCTGCGTTGGAGTCTTCTCTTTGCTTCTGGCATCCTCACAGTCTAGGCCGAGTTACTCTGCTGTGACTCTGAGTGCTTGCAGGTAGGGTCGCGCTTCCTGGGTCAGCACAGCTGCGGAGGGTCCTCTTCCTCCAGAGACCGCTGTCTGCTGGGGGCACGGGCGGCCTTTAGCCTGGCACTGCCCAGCAAGGCCGGCTCTGGAAGATGCGGGCTGGCGACCCTGCTCCCCAGGCAAGCTGACGTTGCTTCTCCCTCCATTTGGGGGTTGTTCATATCACGATACAAGTGTTCTCTTCACCTTTTATCGTTCCCTAAGGTGTCTGGACAAGGTCTCTGGCTAAAGGTGTGAACCAGGCGTCCCCGTCTTGTCCTCCTCGCTTGTCCTCGGGCGGGGGCTTCTTGCTGTTGGCTGCTTATCCTTCTGTCCGCCACACGATGCTCACTCCTGCCTCCTGAGTCCTGGCTCAGCTGCTGGCACCCTGCAGCCTATGCCTGTCGCCTGCCCAGGCCTGCCCACGTTGTTGTGTCTCAAGTTTGGTAAAGCCATCCTTTGTGCTGATTATCGTGCAGATTATTATAACTGTGGGGCCATGTTCACCCTGACCAGTGTCCATGTTCTCACCTCACTTCCCGTCTGCTCTTCCTGGGTCCTGCGTTCTGACCTCAATTCCTCCCTGTCCCATGTCCCAGAGTGGTCGTCATCTCGTCCGCTGCCCCGCATGGTGTGGTCTCTGGCCTCAGCCTGCATGGGCTCTTCCCACCTGGGAGACCAGGGCACTGCGCTTGGCGTGTGACCCACCTCTTGCCTTTCCTTTCCTCTCGAGCCTGGGGTCTGGAAGGTGGCTGCAGCGGGCCTGGTGTGTGGGTTGGGCCATGCTTGCCAGGTGCCCATGGGCCCTTGTGCCCCGGTTGCGATGTGCTGGTGGTGTTTCCTGGCCGTCGAGCCCTGTTGCCTCCCCTCCTCTGGAGAGCCTCCTGGCTTCATGTGTCCTTTTGGATACCAGGGCCTCTGGCTGCCTTGGTCCTCCTACACTGTGTCTCTCAGTGTTACTTTTTGGAGATTCCTTCAGCTTTATCATCAAACACTTTCTTTTTACTTGTCTACTTTTAGTATATGTGATTTCGTTTTTAGTTTCCAAAACGTCCTTTTTTGTTCTTTGTTTCCTTTGTGGAAGGGCTCACCTGTTTCTGTTTCCTGGATGTGGTGTCTTGTCTCATCTCTAGGGCTGTTAACGATGGTTTCCTCTGAAACCCTTTCTTTGCTCTGTTTTGGACCTTGGGTTTCTTGAGGCGGCTCCCCTTGTTGGCGATTCCTATCCGTCTGGTCGCGTCAGGGCTGAGGCGTGATGGGCAGCAGTGGAGTGCTTGGGAGCGCAGGGAACAGTTCCTCATGCAGACTTGCAGATGAGCCCCTGATTTTGGTCCTGTGAAACTTCCTCTCCACCGTCTGTGGGAGCTGGCATCTTCGCACCCTGAGCTTTCCCGTGGGGTTGCCCGGGGTCTGCAGCTGCTTGGACCCAGCCGCCTCCTCCCAGCTGCCTCCCACTCTCACCTGTGCTCACAGTTAAGATGGTTTCTCCTTTGTTCAAGAGCAGGGGGTTTGGCAATTTTTGAGAGGAGGATGGAGTTGAAGCTCTTTTGCTCTTCCATCTTGAAACTGGTTTTTTTCCTCATGATGGATTTTAATTTTTATATATTCTTGATGTGTTTCTCTAAATTTGCAAAAGATTTTGGCATTTTAAGCATTGAGGAAGGAAGAGCGTAAAGAGCTGCCTTAAAAAGGAAAATAGAGGGGCCGGCCCTGTGGCTGAGTGGTTAAGTTCGCGGGCTCCGCTTCACAGGCCCAGGATTTCGCTGGTTCCAATCCTGGGCGCGGACATGGCACCACTCATCAAGCCATGCTGAGGCAGCATCCCACATGCCACAACTAGAAGGACCCACAACTAAAAACACACAACTATTTACCGGGGGACTTTGGGAGAAAAAGGAAGAATAAAATCCTTGAAAAAAAGGAAAAGTAGAGTAATGCCAGTTATTTGTGACTTTAAGCAGAATAACCAAGATGTATTTTTTCGGAGTGCCTTGTGTCATGCTAGTGTGTGTGTGCATGTACACGGGGATTCGCCGTCCTTGGGGGTCTTTCTTCAGTGTCCATGGCTGAGGACAGACTTGGTTGATGTTTGGAGGAGTGACTCCACCCCCTTAATTCTAAGATTTAATCATCTCCCAAATTCTGTTGAATGGAATGCAGAGTCAAAGAAGAATGTGAACTAAGACATTTTAGAATTATTTTTAAAACCAGTTGAAAACTCTTTGTGTAGAGATGAAAAGAACCAGCAGGAGCCATTTAGTAATAGAGGTTTGTCAGGAGGAGTTTCATTTTCCTTTCTCCTTCTTTTGAGTTTTTTCCCATGAGTATCCTTAGTCAGTAGACTCAGGTTTTATCAAAGATTGCCCAAGGCTCAGTGCCGCCTTCTGGGGACTGTGGTCTGAAGCTTTCTGCTAAATCTTTGGTTCCATTTGTTCACTCTTGGCTCAGGATCAGTCCATCACTCTTGCTGGTTTTCTAGACCAGTGGTTCTTAAACTTGAGCTTCAGAATTGTTAAATGAGTAGCTTCTGGGTCCCACCCCCAGAGTTCCAGAGTCCTAGGTCTGAGGTGGGTCCTGAGAGTTTACATTTATAACGAATTGTCAGATGACACTGTTGCTGCTGCTAGGACCCCACTGCAAGAACCCCTGATCTATAGCTCTGCCAGCTGTGGCCCTGTGGGCCACATCCAGTCCCCCACCTGTTTTTGTAAATAAAGTTTTATTGTCTTGAGGCCATGTCCGCTTGTGTTCACATTACCTGTGGCTGCTTTTGCATTAAAGCAGCAGCCTTGAGTAGTTGCAAGTGAGAACACGTGGCCCACAAAGCCAAAAATACTTATGATTTGGCCCTTTACAGGAAAAGCTTGCTGATTCCTGATCTAGAGAAAGAAATTATCTTACTGCAATGCCGTGGTATTTTTGTGAATCTTTGTGGAATGGAAAAGGATTTGTTTGGGCTCAGCCGTAGGAGTGGTGGCCTTGTGCTGCTATTTCACATTTGTCGTTGACCTGTGGAGACTGTTTAAAGCTGTCGAACAAGTGCTCCCTGGAATAGAAAGGGTCCAGTTGGGATAATTGCTGTATAGTTATTTAAAAAAACAGCTTTTTAGAGGTATAATTAACATCAGAAGCCGCACATACTGAAGGGGTGCAGTTTGATAACTTCGAATGTGTACACATGTGAAACCGTCACTGCAGTGAAGATAAGGAACCTGGCTGTCACCCACAAAGTGTCTCTGCGCCCCTTAGTGATGCCTTCCTCCTGCCCCTCCCTACCCTACCCCTGGCAGCCACTGATCAACTTCCTGTCACTGTAGATTAGTTTGCCTTCTCTAGGGCTTTATATCAATGAAATCTTTTTAGGGGGTCTGGTTTCTTCCACTCAGCATAATTTTGAGATTCTTCTGCACATTTGTGTGCGTCAGTAGTTTTTTTGGTTTTTTGGTTTTTTTTTTTTTTACTGTTGGGTAGTGTCCCGTAGTATGAGTTTGCCACAGTTTGTTTATCCATTCACCTGTTGGGGTGACTTGGATCATTTCATGTTTTGGCTATCACCAATAAAGCTGCTGTGAACATTCATTTTGTAGGGACATGCAAGTTTCATTCCCTTACAGAGATACCTAGATGTGGAATGGCTGATCATAAGCAAACTGTATGTTTAACTTTTTAGAAATGCCAAGCTGTCTTCCAGAGTGCCCATGCCATGTCCGTCTCCAGCAGCAGCGTGAGAGTTCCAGTTCCTGCACATCCTCGCCAGCACTTGGGATGGTCGGTCTTTTTCGTTCTAGTCATTTTAAGAGCTGTGTAGTAGTATCTCCTGTGGCTTGAGTTTGCACTCACCTAGTGACTAACGGTGTTGGGCATCTTTTCATGTGCTTATTTGCTGTCGATTATCTTCTCTGGTGAAATACATGTTCATTGTTTTAAGTTAAGTTGTTTTATCGTTGAGTTTTAGCAGTTCTTTATATATTCTGGACACAAGTCCTTTTTCACATTTATGCTTTGCACACACTTTCTCCGTCTGTGGCTTTCTTTTTTCTTATAGTGGTGTCTTTTGAAGAGCAGAGGTTTAACATTTTCATCAGCTCCAGTCTGTCAGTTCTTGTGGATTTGACTTTGATGATCTAGTTGAGAAAATTTCTCTAGATGAGAAATCTTTGCCTTGACTCAAGGTCACAAAGATTGTCCTCTAGTGTTTTCTTCTAGAAATTTTGTAGCTTTAATAAGGTTTACGTTTCGGTCTGTGATCCATTTTGAGTTAATTTTTGGATATGGTGCAAGATGATGTATCCTGCTTCATATTTTTGTATATGGATGTCCAGTTGTTCCACTGCCATTTGTTATAAAGATTATTCTTTCTCTACCGGATTATTTTTGTACTTTTGTCAAAAATCCGTTGCCCATATGTGTGCAGATTTATTTCTGGACGCTGCTATGTTCAATTGGTCCATTTGTCTATCTTTATGTCAATACTGTACTGTTTTTTTATTGTACTGTTTTTTTATTCTTATGGCTTTATAATTCTTGAAATCATGTAATATTAATTCTCCAACTCTTTTTCAGAGTTGTTATGGCCATTCTAGGTTCTCCGCATTTTCATATGAATTTTAGAATCAGTTTGTCAATTTCTATGAAAAAAATCCTGCTGAAGTTTTGATTGGAATTGGATTTGAGCTATAGATCAGTTTGGGAAAAGCTGATACCCTAACAATATTGAATTTTCCAACCCATGGTCAAGGTCTCTTGCTCCATTTACCTAGGTTGTTCATTTCTCTCAGCATGGGTCTCTGATGCCTTTTGTCAGATTGTTGATTTACCTCCAAGTTTTTCTTTTTTGGTCATTGTAAGTAGTATTGTTTTTTAAATTTCAGTTCCTGATTATAAGTGCTAATTGAAGGTGTTCTGATCACCAGTTTCCAGCATCAGGGTATGGGGTTCCCCACATCAACAAGCAGTTCTCGGATATCAGCAGGGTGCCTGAGAATTCAGCTCAGTTCTGACGCTGTCTGCCTGGAGGTCGAGTCAGATTCCACAGGGGAGCGCTCAGTCCCACAAGACCTCCGTCCACTTCAGATGCCAATTGCAAGTCCAGGTTGTTCCCTGTACTTCTGAACAGTTGGCTACAAATTAGAGGTTCCCACGACCCCTCACTGGTTTGATTGATTTGCTAGAACAGCTCACAGAACTCAAGAAAACCACTAGATTACTGATTTATTGCAAAGGATGTTGAAGGATACAAATCAATAGCCAGATGAAGAGCTACAGTGAGGTCCCGAACACAGGAGCTTCTGTCCTCGTGGAGCTTTGGGCTCGACAGGGTGGCACGTGGAAGCGTTCTGGTTCCCCAGTGCAGAAGGTCTCCAAGAAAGGGCCCAGGAGCTGTCCTTTTGGGGTTTTCTGGAGGCTTCATTGTGTAGTCGTGATTGACTCCGTCATTGGCCATTGTGATTCAGCCTCCAGCCCCTTCCCCTCCCCAGAAATCAGGGGGTGGGGCTGAAAGTTCCCATCCTCCATCACATGGCTGGTTCTCTTGGCAACCAGCTCCCACCCTTGGGTGGGGTCCAGAAGTCACCTCTTTCACATAAGCAAGACACCCATTTCACCTTTATGGCCCTGAAGCATTTTCAGGAGCTGAGGACAGGAGACCAAACATTATAACAAAAGATGCTCCCATTGCTCTTACCAGTTCAGGAAATTCCAAGGGTTTTGGGAGCTGTGAACCAGGAACTGTGGAGGAACACCAAATATATCTAAGAAATATATTTCGGTCATCTGAATGACCAAATGTATATATTTCGTATAAATCAGAATATCACACTAGTGCAGTTGATTTTTATATATTGGTCTTGCGTCTTGCAACCTTGTAACTCACTTATTAGTTCCGGTAGCTTTTTTATAGATTCCAAGAGGCTTTCTACATAGATGATAATGTCGTCTGTGAATAAAGACAGTTTACCTCATCCTTTCCTAACGTGGATGCCTTTTCTTTGTCTTGCCTGATGGCACTGTCTAGAATCTCCAGCACAGTGTTGAACAGAAGTGGTGTGAGTTGGGGCCGGCCCCGGGCCGGGTAGTTAAGCTGGCGCACTCTGCTTTGGCGACCCAGGGTTTTGCCATTTGGAATCCTGGGTGTGGACATGGCACCGCTCATCAAGCCACGCTGAGGCGGCATCCCACATGCCACAACTAGAAGGACCCACAACTAAAAATACACAACTATGTATCAGGGGGCTTTGGGGAGAAAAAGGAAAAATAAAATCTTTAAAAAAAAAAGAAGTGGTGTGAGCTGACATTCTTGTTCCCGATCTTAGGGGAAAGCATGCCGTCTCTCTCCATTAGGCATGTTGTTAGTTGTTGGGTTTTTGTAGATGCTATTTATTAGACCAAGGAAGTACCTACAATTCTATCCTTAGTTTGATCAGCAGTGGGTGTTAGACTTTGTTAAATGCTTTTTCTGTGTTTATTGACATTATTGATATGGAGAACATGTTTGTTTTTTTTTTTAACTGAGGTTCTGATAGTTAACAACATTGTGAAATTTCAATTGTATGTTATTATTTATCAGTCACTATATAGGTGTGCCCCTTCATTCACCCTTTGTGCCCACCCCCCACCTCCCTTCCCTGTGCTAACCACTAAATAGAACATCTTTTTTCGTCGTTGTTGTTGAGGAAGATTTACCCTGAGCTAATAGCCTGCCAATCTTCTTCCTTTTTTTTTTTTTTTTTTTAGCATGTAGGCCGCCAGCACAGCATGGCCACTAACAGAGTGGTGTAGGTCCACACCTGGGAACCGAGCCCAGGCTGCCAAAGCAGAGCACGCTGAATGAACTTAACCACTAGGCCACCGGGGCTGGCCCACATCTTTCTCTTTAGTTTATTAATATGGTGAATTACATTGACTGGCTTTGAAAGCCAACCAACCATTCATTCCTGGGATAAACCTCCCCTGGTCATTGGGAGGTTTAGAATATTATCCTTTTAGGATATTGTTGAATCTGATTTGCTAAAATTTTGTTTATAATTTTTGCATTTATATTCATGAGAGAGAGTGGTCTGTCGTTTTCATTTGTTTTGTTTTTTGTTCTTGTAATATCTTTGTCTAGTTTTCGTATTGGAGTAATTAATGTTGGATCACAGAGTTATGTGGGGAAGTAGTCCTTCCTCTTAGGGTTTCTGAAAGATGATTATTTCTTTTAAAAGTATTTGGTAAAACTTACCGTTGAAGTCTATTTGGAGCTGGTGGATTTTTTGTGGGAAGATTTTTAGCTATACAGGGCTGCTCAGGTTAACTGCTCTTGATTGAGTGTTGTTTGTTTGTTACAAGTAATTGCCTAATTTGTCTAAGTTTTCAAATTTATTGGCATAAGATTGTTCATAATGTTCCCTTATTATCCTTTTAATAGCTGTGGAAATCAGTGGCGGAGCCACCTCTTGCATTCCTGATGCTAATTTTTGTTTCTTTTTTTCCAAAACCCTAATCACTGGCTAGAGGTTTATCAATTTTACTGATGTTCTCAAAGAACCAGTTTTGGTTTCATTGATTTTTCTCTTTTATTTTTCTGCTTTCTATTTCATTGTTTTATGTTTTGATCTTTATATTTTCCTTTCTCTGCCTTACTTCGGGTTGAATTTGTCCTTTTCTAGTTTCATAAGTTGAAATCTGAGTCATTTATTTGAGACCTTTCTTTTTTTCTGATACAAACATTTGTTTTTCTCCTATGTCCTGTTTTAGGGGTATTGCACAAATTCTGATATGTTGTTTTCATTTTCATTCAGTTCAAAATACTTACCTTTTGATTTCTTCTTTGACATATGGGTTATTTAGAAGTGTTTCCAAATAGTTTCCAAATATTTGGGAATTCTCCAGAGATCTTTTTGTTACCGGTTTCTAATTGATTCCACCTTGGTCAGCATACACTCTTTGTGTCATGTGGATCCATTTGAATGTATGGATTTTTGTTTTTGGCCCAGAATATCAGCAATCTCAGTCAATGTTCTCTGTGCACTTGAGAAGAACTTGTGTTGGGTGGAGTGTTCTGTAAATGTCGTCAGGTCAAGTTCTTGATAGTGTGGTTCAAATTGACTGCATCTTTGCTTGTTTTCTGTTCACTGCTCTGTCAGTCATTGACAGAAGACTGTTGAAATCTTCGATTCTAGATGGAGATTTGTCTCTGGGCAATTGTCTGGTTCACTGCATCTATTTTGTAGGTTTGTTATTAGAGGCATCACTGTTTATGATTGTGTTTTTTTGGTGGGGGGGTTTGATTGCTTAACTCTTTTACCAGTTATAGAATCCCTCTCATTGTCCCTGATTAATAGTCTTTGCTCTGAAATCTACTTTGTCTGATATTAATATAGCTATTCCAGCTTTTTGTTTTGCTATTGTATTGTGTTATCTCTTTCCATTTTTTTTTTTTAAAGATTGGCACCTGAGCTAACAACTTGCCAATCTTTTTTTTTTTTTTTTTTTGCTTTTTCTGCCCAAATCCCCCGAGTACATAGTTGTGTACTTTTATTTGTGGGTCCTTCTAGTTGTGGCATGTGGGACGCCGCCTCAACATGGCCTGATGAGCGGGGCCATGTCCGCACGCAGGATCCGAACCAGCAAAACCCTGGGCCTCCGAAGTGGAGTGCGGGAACTTAACCACTCGGCCACGGGGCTGGCCCTTCTTTCCATTTTTTTGCTTTAACCTACCTGTGTCTTTATGTTTAAAATGGGTTTCTTGTAGGCTGCATATGGTTTTCTTATGCAGTCTGATAATCTCTTCCTTTTAATTGGGGTGTTCCCACCATTAATATTTAATGTGATTATTGATAAGGTTAGGTTTGAGTCTTTCCTCTTGCTGTTTGTTTTCTTTTCAGTGGTTTTCTGCTTTCTTTTGGGTTAATCAAGTGCTTTTTGTGATTCCATTATGTCTCTGTTGGTTTATGCACTATACTCATTTTCGTTATTTTAATGATTTCTCTCGAGTTTTAGTGTACAGCTTTATACCCATCACCCTGGACTCAGCACCGTCACCTTCAGGGACATTCTGGTGCTTCATCCTCACTTTACTGTGGAGTCTCTGTCTTTTCCATCCTGGCTTTTTACCATGCAGTGTGCTGTTACATATGTCAAAGGCCTATAATACTAAGAAAAAATTTGGTGTATTTACCTATCTGGTTACCTTTTTTGATGCTGTTTATTTTCTGTGTAGATACAGCTTTCCATCTGGTATTGTTTCCTTCTGCCTAAAGGACGTCCTTTAACCTTTCTCGTTCTGTGGTCTGCTAGTGATGAGTTTTTGTGTATCTAAAATGTCTATTTTCCCTTCGTTTTTGAAAGATATTTGTAGGGAGTACAGAATTTTAGTTTGGCAGCTTTTTCTTTTTTCTTTGGCTACTTTGAAGATGTTGATCTGCTGTCATCCTTTGTTCCTCTTGAAAGATTAGCACCTGAGCTAAAAACTGTTGCCAATCTTTTTTTTTTTAAATTACTTTTTCTCCCCAAATCCCCCCAGTACATAGTTGTATATTTTAGTTGTGGGTCCTTCTAGTTGTGTCATATGGGATGCTGCCCCAACGTGGCCCGATGAGCAGTACCATGTCCGCGCCCAGGATCTGAACTGGTGAAACCCCGGGCCGCCAAAGCAGAGCACGCAAACCCAACCACTCGGCTACGGGGCCAGCCCCCTTTGTTCCTCTTCCCGTGACATCTTGAAGATTGTCACTTTATCACTGGTTTTGAGCATCTTGATTTGGGTGTACTTTGCTGTAGTTTTCTTTAGATTGCATGTGTTTGTGGTTTATTGAGCTTTTTGGGTTTATAGTTTTTGTTAAGTTTGGACAATTTTGGGCCAGTATGTCTAAAGACTTTCTGCTCCCCCATCTCCTTTGGGAACCCCAGTTACCCATGTGCTAGGCCGTTTGAAGTAGCAGCCCCCAGCACACAGGTACTCTTCTCATTCTTTTGGATTCTTTTTTCTGTTTCTTTTGGATAGTTCCTGTTATTTATTTATTTATTTATTTTTAAGATTTTATTTTTCCTTTTTCTCCCCAAAGCCCCACCGGTGCATAGCTGTGTATTTTCAGTTGTGGGTCCTTCCAGTTGTGGCATGTGGGACACCGCCTCAGCATGGCCTGGCGAGCTGTGCCCTGTCCGCGCCCAGGATTTGAACTGGTGAAACCCTGGGCCACCAAAGTGGAGCACGGGAACCCAACCACTCGGCCTTGGGGCCGGCCCCCAATCCTGTTGTTATATATTCAGGTTCACAGGTCTTCTCTTTTGCATATCTGCTCTGCTGTCCCTTCTAGTGTAGTTTTCATCTCTAGACAGCTGACTTGAGATTTTGTCCTATCTTCTATGTCCCTCTTTAACTTTTTGAACATGTGTGATAGAGCTTTAATATCGGGTTTTTTGTGAATTCTTCTGTCCATGTCAGTTCTGGTTAGTTTGAGTGGATTGGTGATTCTCCGCATCATGGTGCATACTTCCTTGCTTTTTTGGCTGCAGACGTTTTGTAACGTGGCTCTGTGGGTGCTGAGTGTTCTGTGCTCCTGTAAATCTCGTCGAGTTTTGTCCAGGGTGCATCAGTAACTTGGAGACAGATTGACCCTTTCAGGTTTTGTTCTTAGGACTTTTGAGGTGGGTCAGAGCAATTCGCCTTCTGGGGTTGACTTTTCCCCGTACTGTGGCAGAGTCTGCCTCAGTAGCCAGCACCCGCCCCTCAGAGGGTCTGCGTTCTGCCCGGTGGGCACAGGGCTGCTGTCAGCTGGGTGAGCCCAGGCCCTGTGCCCTCTCATCCTCTCTGTGGTCCTTCCCCACCTCAGAGTTGCCTCACACGTGGTGCTGAGCTGTGCCCTGCAGACCTGGCGCTCTCCCTGACTGTCAGCTCCGTCTCCTCTCCTCAGGGGTTTGCTGGACCCCGCCTGGGTCCCCTTCCTGCACTGCGGCCTGGAAGCTCTCGAGGCAGTGAGCTGGGGTGGTGGAAGGGCTCACGTGATGGTGGCCCTATCTTGGGGATCACAGTCCTTAGTCTCCTGAAGTCTAGCGCCTTGAGGGCAGTCATCTCCTGGATCTTGTTTGGGTCTTGACTGTTGTGGGGGGGGGGCGGTGATAATCCCTGTGATGCCATCTTGGCTGCAGGCAGGTTGTCCTCTCATCACAGAGTGGTTGTTGCCCCATCCAAAACTGACTTTCACCCTCTCTAATCAGGCACTCTCTTCATGAACACCATTAGAGAAATGAGATCAAAGATAAAAGAGTTGCTGTTGTCTTGACGCAGACATCTGCAGCACGGCAGGCTCCCCTGCACGGGCAGGGGCGTCCCTATGTGAGAGTTGTTCATTTGCTCTGGGGCTGACCACCACAGAAAGCAAAAAGTAACCCAGGACTTCGAAGACAGGTCTTTGGGGGTGATCTTGACTTTAGGAGGAAGGTGGGCAGGCTCTTTTTAAAAAGTGGCTGAATTGTGCTGACTGGCATGTCCGTTGTGAACGGATATGTTTTCCTTTTTGCAATAATTTTGGCTGCATTAAATTCGTTTTGTTAACATCTTCATTACTGCCTCTTCAATTTTAGCCAGAATTGATTATGAACAAAGTGCTGTGATTTTCACTATTCAGACTAACAGCTGCGTCAGGCCAGCGCTTAACTGGGCTAGTAACAGATTCGGTGTCCACGCACTCTTGGTGACACCTGCAAGAATGGGCTTGGTGTCTATGCATTATTGGTGACACCTGCAAGTGCAGACAATGCTAACAGTTGAGGAGCTGGCTACTGGGGAAGAGGGATTACTGAAAATGCAGCTTGAACAGAGATAGAATTAATTTTTTGGTTTCTTGCAAAAATTCCCAGACAGTGTGATCCCTTCAAGAGCAAGGAAGTGGCACATTCGTGATGCTATTCAGGATGGAGCAGAGCAGTAAGGATGGCCTGTGTTCTTTCACGTGGAGCACTGTCACGTTTAAACGCCACATTCTCCCAGAGCCTTCTTTTTGGGCTGAAGGCATGGTTGATGGCTTTGGGATTTGGCCAGGCCTGAAGTTAGTGTCATGTTCTCATGAGATACCTTGGGGGAAGGGAGCTTTAGGGACCACGTGGTCAGCACTGTGCTCTGTTCTCATCTGAAAGGCACTGGGCGTGGGGAGTGGGCTCTGGGAAGTGGCCATAGCACCAAGAAGGGCTAGTTCTGAGGAGGGGAGTGCCCTGTGTGGCTCTTGACATCTCAGACCCTGCTCCTGAGCATGTTTTAGGAACATGATGGGCCTGGGTGTCCAGGCGCCAGGTTGAATTGTGTGGGCTTTGTGCTTTGAGACAGTTCCAGACAGGCAGTGGTGCCGCTGCCTATGAGTAGGTCTCCGAGTGAGTGGAAGAACCCCGTGCATCCTGAGGATCCACTAGCAGGCCTGTTGCATTTGTCTAACTTCAAAGCTTGCATCAGAGGCCACTTCCGACAGAAGGCGGGAGATCTTTCTAAATGGCCTGGGCTGGCCCCGAGCTCCGTGCTTGGCTCTCTGCTCTGTGGTCACTGTTTTGGCACAAAGGGGACAGTGAATGCTGTGGCTCCCTGCATGCTAGACAGAGGCCTTGCAGGCTGAGTGGCTGCCGTGCCCTGCTGCCGGCCTCTCAGTGGACGTCGCTCACTCCTAGAAGCCCTTTCCTGGGGTGTGGCAGCTGAGGACCCTTCCAAAGATGCTCCACAGAGCTGCGGTCCCTCCCCCAGGTGTGCCTGATTAGCCCTGGCCCTGGACCAGGGGCCTCAGCCCAGGGGAGCTGGCCCGTGTTGTTTTTACTGTTGTTCTGGGTCTTTCCCAGCAGCTGGCTGTCACTGTTGTGCTGCACCCCCGACCCTGGTTCGCCCTTTCAGGCTTCTGGACACTGTAGCCAGGTGTGGGATCGGTGCCTTGAGTGAGTGTACCTGGGTGTTGAGTCAAGGGCGGGAGCTCCTGCTGCAGTCAAGGGTGGACCAAGCCATGTGGCCTTGATCATGGGTTGCAGCTGAGTGTGGAATGAAGCGACCGGCATGTGGGGTGGGGAGGAGGATGCTGGACACATCTCCGCTGCTGAGGGATGTTTTGCTTCCCAGGTTGGTTCTTGCTGTGTCAGCAGGATCCTCATGGGCTCAAGGCTGCCTGGGAGGTTGTGTCCTGGTGCACAGGGTCTCATCCAGTCTTCCTGGGCAGTGCTGAGCTGACTGTGGGGGAGCCATGGGGCAGGAGGCTGCAAACACTAGTGGTGACGTGTAAAGCAGGTGGGGCTGGCAAAGACCTCTGCCCATGCCCACCCACCTGCTGGGCACTGCAGGCCCCTGAGTCACTCTGGGAAGACCATCCTGAACCACATTTGATTTGGGTTTTTGGAGATGGAGGTGAGTTTTTCTGCTTAGTTTCATAGTGCAGTTGTTTCTCTGGCCGCGTGGGGTGTTTTTCCTAATTTGCTTGAGGAGGGCTGCAGAGCAGAGGGCAAGGGCGGTGGGTTTGTGCATGGAGGGTGAGGCCTGCCTCAGCCAGGATGAGGGCAAGCTGGGGGATGTGGGAGGCAGGGCACACCTTGGTGCTCTTGCCCTGGAAGTGGATCAGAGTCCTCTCTGTTGAAGCTGAGGACCACCCAGTTGGGCTGTAGGATGTGTGCGGGGAGCCGGCCTGTGTTTGCAGTGGTGTTGGGGGTCTGTCTACTGCTCGTGACAGTAATCTGCTCAATTCTGGCTTAGATGTCCCTGTCATGCTGGTCCTTTGGCATGGCCATG
This sequence comes from Equus asinus, assembly GCF_041296235.1. Classification (NCBI taxonomy): domain Eukaryota; kingdom Metazoa; phylum Chordata; class Mammalia; order Perissodactyla; family Equidae; genus Equus; species Equus asinus. The sequence goes on along the minus strand of NC_091794.1, from coordinate 112,860,973 downwards.
CTGTTGGGGATTCTTGAAGAGCGTACATGTGACTTCCTGTGGCCCTGCTCAGGACCTGCTGTGATGTCTGTCATGTACCTCTGGGCAGCACATCCCTTGTAGGCCACTGCCAGTAAGTGGTAAGGTGGCCACACAAAGCCACGGAGGTTGGGGAGGAGATTGGGGAGGGGGAAGAGAAGGGGCCAGCGAGGCAGGGGCAGGCATGGTATGGGCCCCTGTGCCTTCTATCTGAGTGAGTTGGCAGCCTGGGGGTCTCATGTCCTAGCACTTCTTTCTCCCATTCAGCTCCGTGAGGGAGGGCCTTGGTTCGAGACCGTTTAGGGTGATGGTGGACTTCACAGTGACGTGAGCAGTGACTTGGAATAGAAACCATGCATAGTGTGTGCTCAGGGCAAGGCACCAGGTGAGCTGCCATCCTCAGCCAAGATTGTCCTTATGAAGGATTGAGGCTCTGACGGCATCTGGTCTTGGGTTGTGACGAGGCACTGCTTGTCCCAAACAGCATTGCACTTGTGTTTGTGTCGCCCCTTCAGGGTGGGCTGGGTGGTGGTGTTGGACAGGCTTCTTCACCAGGAGAGTGGGTTCTCCTGGCTGATGAAATCTGGGGCAGGGGGCAGGGGCCCCCGGCGCATGGCCGCTTTCCTTTCTTCCCCCCATCGGCAGGGATGTGTGTGCACTGGGCCCAGGGAGCAGTGATGTCCAGAATGGGTGTGTGACTCAGTGGTCTTGGTCCCTGTGCACAGACCTACTTATGTCCCCTCACTTCCCCCGCTCATGGCGGCCGCGCCCTGGGCCAGCAGTCACTGTTCAAGAGCAGGGGTGAGGGGGGCAGATGGCATCTCACAATAGAAGCGCCTGTTGGGGTTGGATGCTGGGCGGCTCCTGCTGGTTGCTTCTGCTAGTGGGGCCTTTGTCACTCTGGGGCTGCCCTGCCCTCGACGCCTCTTCTGTCACCCGTTCCCGTCCAGCGGGTTTTGGTTTTCACATGAGTGGATCTGGGAGACGCTGGATGCAGCCTGGTGACCTGCACTGGCCCCTCACGGGCGTGGGGGTGTGGCCACAGATCCTGGGTGCTCTCCCCGTTTACGAGAGGTCAGGCGGTCACAGTTTGTGATGGGGCCTGCGGGCCCTGGGCCGCCATCTGGCGATTGTAAAACGGGCAGTACACATTTTTGGAGGCGGGGGTGGGGAAGCGAACTGCAGACAGCGTCGCGGCTGCCCTCTGCACCTCCCTCCCGGACAGACGCCTTGTGGCTCTTTTCTCCTGGTGTCTGTGTGGAGGGTAGAAAGTTCAGGCTATCTCATCTCGGGAGGGACCTGGGGGTAGGGCAGAGTGACCTGCCCGCTTTGCTTCCTTTGGGTCCCTGGACTCGAGGGCTGGCGGAGTGGGGCTGGTCCGATTGTTGGGAGTCCCTGAGCAGACAGAGCAGGCCAGAGTGCGCTGTGCAGGACAGGAGTCTCCCTCAGCTGGGCCAGCATGGGGCTGGCCTCGGCATGGACAGTTTCACTTGAGTACCCTGCCACCCCCAAGCCGGGGCTGTGGGGTGACTGGGGCCTCCATGGATTCCCTCTGTCCACCATGGGTGATGGGGGAGCATGGGGACCAGTAGGACATTCCTGTCACGCTGCCACTGCCCCCTCCCTTGCCAGCCTTTCCCGATGGCTCCAGATGGAGGGCACCTGGCCCCCTAAGTCTGCTGTGGGCCTTTGGGGAGCTGTAGGGTGATGTCTTCCCCGAGATGGCCTCCTTCCTACAGGATGAGAGTTGGTCTGCACGCAGCCTCTGCCCAGCAGCTTCAAGGGCCTATGCAATTGGCCGTGTGACTGGTACTTGTCCCTTTCAAAGGCCAGTTCCCCTCCCGGTGCTCATTTCCACTTGGGAATGAGGGGCCAGTTTGGGGACTGGCCACAGCGCTCCTGGGGTCTTTGTGCTCACTGCCTGCCCTGCACTGACCTGAAGGCTCCTTTCATGCCGAGTGGCTTATGCCCCATGGAAACCTTTATCCCTTTGAGCCCACCACCACCTTGCCGTCCCTGGAGGACCCCCTGGGTAGGGATGTGGCCCTTGTCCCTAGGGGCTTTGGGTGACTGCCTGGCCCGTGAAGACTAGGGCTTGCTGCTGAAGGGCCAGGAGGCCCTGGTGACAGTTCTGCTGATGGCTTGAGAGGCTGTTGCAGGGGGAGAAGGGTCGCCTGGCCAGATTTCCCATAAGCAGCTTCCTGGAAGGGGACCTGGTCCCCAAAGAACAGGCGACCCTCCTAGGATCGGGAGGCCAGTGGCTGTCCTGTTTCTGTGTTTCTTTTTCTCCAGGGGCACTGGGCCCCATGGGCAGGTGCAGGGCCAGCTGAGCTGAGGGGCCTGGGCAAGGGGCTCACTGGCGCTCCAGGCCTGGACCCTGCAGAGGCGGGGTTGAAAGGTCACTGCCCTGATTTTTATTGCTGGCTCTTGCGTTCTCACGACCCCTCGCCCTCCACACAGACGGGGCAGGACTGGGGCTTTGACGGGGCCTTTCAGGGATGAAAAACATGCTGAAAGGTCTGAATGGCAAGCCACCAAGGTGAAATGCTTCAGTAGCTTAGGAATGATGTTAAAAATTGAGAAAACACACGTACACATCTAAGTTTAGGGCAAATAGAAACCAGAGCTAACTGGGAGGGCACCACCTCCTAAAGCAAAGTGGAGTGGAAAGAAATGGAAAAGGAGGCTGTTCCCAGGAGCGCTGCCCTGCTGGAGCACACAGGGTGGGAGGGGGCACCCCTGTGGCCCGTGGGTCTGACCTGCAGGCTGAGTGCCCCCGAGCACAGGGATGCTCTTTGTGTCTTTTTTAAAATAACGGAGAGTGAGTGAGTTTGTATTTTGCACTGTGACTGATTGCCTTAAATTAAACACTACCTTGTCTTGTAAACATCGTCCTTGAGGTAGTTACATGTTTCATCAAAACTGAACCTTTCCTGTTGCTGGTGTAGCGTTTTGTCTGCAGTGTTGGAATCTAATTTCTCTCCCCTCTCCTTTTTCCACATGTGCTGGCCCTGTTTCTCTGGACCCTGCAGCAGGTAAGCGATTTCTACTCACAGGAAGACAGCCAGTACCTTTTTAAAAAATGCCGTGCCCTCTGTGACCCCCACGTGACCCTGCTGTGCTCTGGTGCGCTGCCTGCCTTAGATGTGCATCTTCCCAGGGGGTGGGTCAGGTGGCAGGAGCACCGGGTCTTAAATCAGGGGCTGCCCTGGCAGTAGTGAAAATAATTGCTGGCTCAAGGAGCACCTGAAAACACAGGCTGCACACTTCTCCTACAGGAAGACATTTGTTAGATCGCTAGCAGCCCCCAGGCCCAAATGTCCGTCCTCGGCTCGCTCTTCCTCCAGTGACCCTGAGGCCATCTGGCCCTTGATCCCGTAGAGCCGAGGGGTCCCCAGTGTGCGCTTGGGCCTTGGTTCAGCCGGGCTCTGGCCTCAGGCTGAAGGGAGCTGGTCCCCTTTTGGCCACACTCCTGCATGCTCATCATTCCTCGTAGATTCTTGGACCTGCTGGGTTTGAGGGCAGGTGCCAGCCGTCCTTCTAACGTACTTGTTTTATGGGTGAAAATGCAGCAGTTCCACAGATCTCTGTGTGTGGCGGTGCTGGGTCAGAGACAGCAGAGACGGCCCCATGCAGGTCCCCTGCGCCTGCGGCAGGGTTGGGCGTGTTGGGGAGGCCTTGTGGCATCGTGGGAGTGGGTGTCGTTTCTGGTGGGCTAGGCTGGGCTGGGGGCAGCTGGCTCATCTGGCTGAAGGCTTGACCACAAGAGTTTTTATGCTGTGCCTGATCTGGGCAGGCGTCTTCATTCGGCTGGGTGCCTGAGAAGAAGCCACAAATCTAGGCATAAAAGACTCGATGAGGGGCCGGCCTGGTGGTGCAGTGGTTAAGTTTGCATGTTCCACTTTGGTGGCCCGGGGTTTGCTGGTTTGGATCCCAGGTGCGGACATGGCACCACTTGGCAGGCCATGCTGTGGCAGGCGTCCCATGTGTAAAAGGCGGAGGAAGATGGGCATGGGTGTTAGCTCAGGGCCAGTCTTCCTCAGCAAAAAGAGGAGGGCTGGCAGCGGATGTTAGCTCAGGGCTAATCTTCCTCCAAAGAATACTAAATAAATAAATAAAAAAAGATAATGACGAGAAGTGGCCGGAGGTGAGAAGGTGGCCGGGCTATGTTCTGCTTGAGGAAGCGTTCCATTGCTGGTTTGCGCCTGAGGTCTGTCAGGTTTGGCGTCTCAAGGGCTGTGGCCTGGTCCCATCTTGCGCATGACTCCCAGCAGGTTCCTGGGATATCCAGGGACCCTGGGATGTCAGCTTCCTCCTTTGCTACGTGGAAAGGCTGATGGAGTGGGACTGGGGGGGATCCTGGGAGGAGTGTGTTTCAGACTCCTTGTCCCCCACCCCTGACCCCTGCCCGTAAGAAAGAAGTAAAGTGGATGTTGAATATGCCCTGAGGACCTGGGGGTCCGGTCTGGCTTGGGGTGAGCCCCCATGTTACTGTGACCATAGAACTCCTGTGCTGGAGCCTTGTGTCTGGAAGGGGCCTTTGTGACTTCTCGCTGCGTGGGGCTTAGTGGTTGTGAGTGTGCAGGGCAGATTGGGCTCCAGAGTTGAGGGGGTGGCCCAAGGGGTGGCCTGAGTGCTCAATGCTCTGGAATAGGGGACAAGGAACCACAGGAAGGAGAGGCAGGGATCAGTCGTGTGACCATGGTGAGGGCATGCTTGTACCCTGAGATGGCCCCTTCCGTGGACTGTCTTGGTGTCATTCCCTGGAAATAGGCGTGGCTGGAGAGGGTGGACAGCCTTGTGGTTTGTGAGGTAACGAGCATTCTGGAAGGGCAGGGTAGACACACGGCTCTCCACTCCGTCCCTCCCTGGCTGGGGTGAAGGGGGTCAGCCTTCTTCCCTCCTTCCTTCCTGCTGCTCAGCCCCTCTGCGCATCTCCCAGCCCTCCGTCCTTCCATTTTCTGTGTTTGCTGGGAAGAGGTAAATCGTTCACAGGCCAGAAATGCTAGAGTATTTGAGGAACCTCCTCATACCTCGGTTTTGGCTCCTTCTGTAAACTTCCAGAGCATTTCTGCAGTGAATCTTGTGTGTACGTTCCCTGTGATTTGGCACAGACAGGAGCTACATGCTCATGTCCCTCCATGTGCTCCTGTGACGCCAAGTTTGTGTGTCCATACCGTGGCCATGTGTGTTCTGGCATGGGGACAGCCTGTCCCCACAGTAGGCAGCCCCAGTGATGCCTGGCCACGTGCATCCCTATGTGATGTGTTTGTAGAAGCAGGATTCCAGGTCAGGGGCTCACATGGTGTGATGGATGACAAGATGGACATTGCCATCTGGCCCCGTGGTGGTCAGTTAGCAGGACTTGAAGGGGCTGCAGTGCCAGGCCCCAGAAGAACGAAGGGGATGGCGGGGAGGAGGGCCACTCCCCAAGAGGGAGGGAGGCCGTATTTCTGGGCAGCAGAGGCCGAGAAGTTTCTGCCCCTCTCACCACATCCATTGTTCATCACTCCCTCTGGCTTCTTTCTGGGGACATGGCACCAGGGTTGTATCAGATCTTTGCTGTCCTTTGCTCTCTGGTCTTTCAAGGTCCCTCCTGGGCTGGGCACTTCCCAGTCACCTGGGCAGAAGCAGTCATTTGAGGTGACAGCTGAGGGCTTCTCCAACCAGACAGGCTCATATTGGGCCCCATGTGTGAGAAGGGCCATGAGAGACGGTGAACAGCCCAGGGCAGAGGTGGGCATCCAGTGTTGTGTCTTGGCCGGGTCCTGTCCTGAGAGGAGCTCCAGCCCTGAGTGTGCAGAGCTGTGGGAAGGATGATGGCTCGGTGTGGGCAGGCGGCTGCAGTGATTTGTGGCTCGTGAAGTTGTTTCCTGAGGTCCCGAATCTCCACATTGGTTCTCTCACGAGGAGGACACCTTCGTCATCTTGAGGGTACAGCAGAGAGGGGAGCTGTGCCAAGATAGGCATGGGGGCACCAAGGACGGCATGGTGGCCCTCTGGCCTGCCTTTGGGCCAAGGTGTCCAAGTTTGCCTTCTTAGATGGAGACTCATTTTCTCTGACTGACCTGAGAGGGGCCTGGCAGGATGTGTGGGCAGCTCTGCCTTTTGTCTCAGCCCCCCTGAGCCCCGGGGCGAGAGAGGGGAACATGAGGGGATTGTTTTTTCCATAAACATTCTGCTGTGTCTTTAAATTTGTCGGAAGCCACCGAGAGGTCCTGCCCCAGGGGGCGGACACAAGTAGCCACAGCTGATCTGCCAGCTCTGTGGGTGAGTCCTGCATGCTCCCTTCCCGGCCCCCAGCCCCTGGACATCCTGGCTCCCAGCCATGCCCTTTTGGCCCAGCCTCGCTGCCTGGCCTGTGCAGGGACTTCTGCAGGCCCCACGTGCCTGGGAGGAGCAGGCAGCCTCTTGGCACTCCTGGGGTTTTCTCAGGGCTGGGGTTGAGCAATTTCGTTTTCTTCTTTCAGGCTTTCCTTCCTTCCTGAGCCGAGGTGGTTGCTCTGTGGGGAGGAGCCTTTGGTCCTGGCTCTAGGAGCTGGTATCTGCACTGATGTAGCTCGGGCCCCCCGGGAGCCCCCTTCACCCACTGTGCCCACAGCCCAGGCACAAGGCCAGGGTTGGTTCCAGTTGACACCACTGAGCTTCCTGGAGGGAAGTGCCACGCCCCTGTGTACTTGCTCTCCAGGGGAGGGGGGTTGCTGGCGAACCTCTCGAGGTGGGGCAGGGCACACCCACGGGAGCACCAGGACCCCTTCTCTGCTCTCTCGGAAGGTCACCTGCTGCAGTCAGAGGTTATTTTCTTGGCACTTGGTATTTGTCTCCAAAGGAAGGGCTGAGATGGAAGGTGAAGAAAGGAGGCTTCTGGGCGGCTGGTATTCCGAGGGAGGCCACAGCACTGGGCCATGCACGTCTGCTGCCCTCCTGGCCCCTCGGCTACCTGCTCCTGTGGCCCCAGGCGGGGAACTGCCATGGCCAGGGCCTGCAGGGACTCTGTGCCTCCTGGGTCCTCGTGGCGCACCTCCCAGGGGTTTATAGAGTCCTGGGGACGTGAGGCAGCTTAGCAGCCAGTGAGAAGTGTGGAGAGAGCATGGGTACTCATGGTGCCCACGCGAGGATGCGCACCTGCCTGGCCTGCACAGGCTCTGCCCAGAAGGGTGCTGTGGTCTCGTCTGTGGGAACATGCTGGGCATGGTGGCCCCTGGCAAGGAGACTCCTGAAAGTTGGCTGCTCTCCTTCTGTGAGTCTTTTTTTTTTTTTTTTTTTTGAGGAAGATCAGCCCTGAGCTAACATCTGCTGCCTATCCTCCTCTTTTTGCTGAGGAAGACTGGCCCTGAGCTAACATCCGTGCCCGTCTTCCTCTACTTTATATGTGGGACGCCTACCACAGCATGGCATGACAAGCGGTGCCATGTCCACACCTGGGATCCGAACCGGCAAACCCCAGGCCGCCAAAGCAGAATGTGCGAACTTAACCACTGCGCCACCGGGCCAGCCCTCCTTCTGTGAGTCTTAAGGTCTTGGTTGCTCTCTTTAACTCTCGTTAGCGCTACTCATTGGTTCTCCAGCCTTTGAGGGTTTTCTTTTTTGTTATGAAACCTGGAGGATTCTTGGACCCCTGTACCCCTAATGTGTTTGTAATGGGCATCGATGAGTGCTCATGCCTTTTGGCCTTCGGCTGTTTCCCTCAGTGTGGATGAACGTTGGGGTAATTTAAACACAGCAAGGCTCTCCACAAAGGAGGCGCTGTGGGTGGAGCACCCACAGCTACAGGGCATGGCACTGGGGTTCCCTCGTTCAGAGGCCTGGGGGAAGGGTCTCGAGTTGCCTGTGGTGAAAATTATTTTGTTTAAAAAGAAAGACTATTTTAAACCTTGTCAACTTAAAACTTCTTGAAACTTGTGACCTTTTGCTTTCTCAGTACACATGTGTCTGTGAGCATCTCTGTCCTTGACTGCATTCTCTTCATGGTTGCTCCCAGCTAGGGTGAGATTTGGCAGCATGTGACGATAATATGCACACACGAGCACACAGGTATGCATGATACCAGTGGCTTCAGTATGCTGGATATTTATCTCTCCCTTTGGTGAGTGAAGTCTGGAGGCAGGAGCTCCGGGGCAGGCTGACAGTAGTGCTGTCCTTCCCTGTTTGTCCATGTTACTCTTGCATCCTGCCTCATGACCCAAAGTGGCTGCTCGAGCTGAGTCTTCATGCACACATACCAGTTGAGGCTGGTGCACCATGCTCTCAGCCCACAGGGCTGGGTGGAGTCATGTGGCCGCACTTTGTTGTGAGGAGAGCTGGCAATAGAGTTCTTTCAGCTGAGCAGTGGTATGCTGGCTGCAGGTCCGGCCACTCTGGCTCAGGCCTGGTCCAGCTTTGCCTTCACTGTCCCTGCTGGGAGGTCATGCAGGTCAGTGCTAAGACAGGGGCCCTGGGGCCAGACTGGTGGCTTTTATCAGGGCTGTTTGTGCAATCTCCAGATTCCTAAGCGTGATTTGAAGACAACTCCCAATGGAGAAATCCCTACATGGTCACTCACCAGGACAAAAACATCTCCCCCTCACGTGTCTCTCTCCCTTCACACGTCAGACCCGACGGATCGACAGATCGTGAGCTTCTCCCTCCAGCGAAGCCTTCATCCTGAGAGAGTGGACCTGTCCTGCCTTTTTGGAAGATAGAGGTGTTGGCATCTCTGCCTCACCATGGGTCCTGGGCTGCACAGGGTACCAAGCGAGTTGGGAGGAAACCGAGTAGAAATGGGGGTCCTGGGTAGGGGCCATGTAAGGTCAGCAAGCGTGAGATCAGCTTTAGGTTTTCTGTGTTGTCCAAAAGTCCAGGCTGTTGGCCGCCGCTATGGTTTTTAGATAGGTGCACAGATGGGGTCCCATGTAGGCCTGTAGGTTGGGTGGGATGGCTCTCTGTCCATTTCCCTTTTCTGTGACAGAGCACTTGTGTGTCCAGGGAGTGGACAGGAGCCCCACTGGGCCCCAGGGCATCCATGGAGATCAGCCCTGGCCTTGAGGTGGGGACACTGATTTCTCTAAGCCAGTCTAAGATGGGCTTCCTGTTACTCATAGCCAGATGCATGCCTAACTGCTGCAGGGGAAGAGACCAGGCCTCCCCAGGGATTGGGCGCCTGCTAGAGGGGCAGCGTCAGCTGAACTCTTGAGAGCTGCCTGGGAATTCTGTGTTCCCAGTGCCCTGGAGCAAAGGACCCTGGACAGATGGTCACCGCTGTTGCAGCCATCCCCTCCACCCCCCGGGAAGCTAGGGCAGGAGTCTTGCCCCTGCCCTAGGGCTGAGGGCAAGAACCCAGAGAAAACCGTAGTGTCCCCAAGACACCCAAGACCTCATGACAGCCACAGCCAAGCAGCGTGGGACAGATGGACGCATCCACAGATCCTCCATCAGGCTTCACTGTACCCCCAGAGCTGCATAGATGCGTGTGGACCCCCAGGAGTGACATAGCCCAGGTTCTTGTAACTGGGCTCTGGAGAGCATTGCTCCACCACCTGGGTGCCTCCTGCAACCAGATGGCTGAGATTTTAAGTCCATTTCCTGACAGTGTTCAGAACCAGGTAGAAGTCTCGTCCTCCCTTGACTTCATCGTACGGTTTTGCTCTCCACGTCCCGCCTGGTGTGCAGGGAAGGTGTTTTAGACAAGGTCTTCCTAGAGCTTTTGAGAGGAGATGGGAGAAAGCAGCTGGGTGGAGTCGCTGCCTCCTGTCTCCTAGAGCTCCTGGTGGTTGGCTCCTGGGTTGGCCCAGCCTCCCAGACCTCCCCTCCTGCCTTCACGAGTTGCAGAATTGCAGGTGTTTCTTGAGCGTTTGTCAGGGGCCTGTGTCTAGGAGGCTCCAGAGCTACACTGGGAACCTGGCAGGGCTGCCCTCGAGGCTTCCTCCCAGCCTAGCCCAGCCCAGATGCCTGAGGAGCCACCAGTACCCCCAACCTTGTGTCATGCTTCATGGTGGCCACTGACTGGACGGTCACCTGAAGTCCTGTCCACCTGGTACATCTGTGTCCTGGAGGGGCCTCCACTGGGCTGGGCTATCCACCCCACACGACCAGCCATGCTTTTCAGTCATTTCAGAAACCCGGTTGGGGCGTGAAAGCTTTGCTTGTGTGCTAACTCTTGCAGTGTGGTTCTTTGGAAGTCCACCATGGCCCAGCGTGCCTCAGAGGGCACCCCCCCCCTTCCCTCTTGCTGCATCTTTCTGGGGAGTTGTGAACCTGGAGGACACACTAGAGGGAGAGAAACCACAACAGAGAGCCCCTTGCAGCCCTGTTGGCCTTCTCCGGGCACTGTGTCATCCCACAGTTTTCAAACCTTGTGTGTGGGGGGTGGGGGGGTGGTTGTCGTCGGGCGCCCAGCCCCCTCCTGGGTTCTTGTTGCCTCTTCTGCAGGCTTGCCAAGAATGTCGGGAAATTAGGGGGAGGGGGACACAGGAAATGCCTCCTTCCCTCTAAGGACAGCTCCAGCTGTAAGTGGAGGGAGCTGGGGGAGGGGCGCAGGCCAGTGGAAAGTTGTCCCCCCGCCAAGGCAAACCCGCACATCCCAGCCCTGCAGATAGAAGGGCTCTTTCTCCCTAATTTTGGCCCATTGTGAACCTCCTGTGAGAGAGGAAGTCAAGAGCCCGTCCCTCAGGGGTCTCCTAGCTTACATGCAGGTCTCCTCTGAGAGAAGTGATGTGTTTTTCCTTCGGCTGTTTCAAGTGGTGTCTTTTAAAAAGCAGATGAAGTGGTGACACCCCCAGCTGTCTGTGTTCTTCTCCATTTAGGAGATACATTTAGCAGTTGGTGGGAATCTGCTTCCACCCCAAATGTGCACCCATAGGGGCTGACCTCAGCGCTCACCGTGGCCCCTTCTCTGGGAGGCGCCGGTCACGGCACCGTCACCCAGGGAGGGGCCTAAGCATCCCTAGTCTCCAGTCTCCATTTCAGGAGCCTGGCCTTCTGTAAGTGCACTTTTGGGATGAAGCCCCTCAACAGCCTCAGACAGCACCCTGGTCTTCTTGCCTTCCTCACTGCTGTGGCCTTTCTCGGTGACCTGCAGAAAGCGCTCCTCCTGGAAATGGCCGTGTTACCTGACACCTCACACACGCACCTTTTAAAAAGATAAACTGAGGTTAAAAAACAACTGAGAAGACAGGCTATCATGTAGGTAATTTAAAGAAAATAGAACAGGAGACCCCGATTATCCTAATTAGATCATTTGAACCTGGGTCTCAGAGTAAGTGAGGGTGAGAGCTGAGGTGGGCCCTGGACCCCGGTCCCTGCTGTGACCCTGGCCACAGTGAGCAGAGCAGGCCCCCAGACTCTGCAAGGGCCCACCACATTGCTGGGGGTGGGCGGGGCTTTCAGAAACCATGGAAACCCTTGTTTTCCTATGAGCCCACTGCCTCTAACGTTGCCCTGCCCTCTGCCCTGTATCCCAGGGCCTGGTTACCTTCCTCTGCCGAGGAGAAGGCATAGGAGGGCTCCTGTCCTTGCTCCCCAACTGGGCTGCTGCTCTGCTGAGGTCTCCCAGAGACCCCTCCCCTGAAGGGTCCTTGGCTTCTTGCAGTGAGGGAAGGGGGCTCACTGGGGCGTGGTATGTGACAGTGAGGGGACAGATGCTGGAGCTGGTGTTGGCACTGGCAAGGGGGGTCAAGTCCTGAGCCAGGTCTCCAGGTGCAGGGATGTCACCCAGACACTGGCCTGGCAGCCTTGGTGCCCTCAATCCAAGCCACCTCTACCTGCCAGGACTGCCATCCTCAGTGGGTTTGACCCCAGCCCACCCCTCTTGCTAGTGCTGGGGGCCTAGAGCCTATCCTTGGCTGCTCAGCTGTAGGGGAGCATTAGGGGTCTCAGGGTCAGTTGAGTCATGAGGAACTCTGCAGTTTAGGGAGGTGTAATACTTTAAGCATTGTGGTTCCTGGTGTCCAGTGGGCTGTGTTTGGAGTTAGCGATACTAAGGACGCTGTGTTCTCCTGCCATTGGCTGCTCTGAGGTAGCAGAGCCTGTGTTGCTCCATTTTTCAGATGAAAAAGCAGATGTGGTCCAAATTCTTGAGTCCCTTGCCTCAGGCCCCTGTTGCACACGCAGTCCTGGCTCCTTGGGGTCCCTGCAGGCCAGCTTCCACCTGCGCCCAGGGGGGCCCACACAGCCACCTTCCTGCCTCTGGCAGGTCCCCGAGGGCCCATCAGGGCTCCTTGTTCCCCACTCGCGGGGTAGTGACAGAACCTCAGACAGGAGAGGATGGATCCCTTCAGCTCATTTGTCAGTGTATGAAAGTTACACGGGCTGTGCTTTGTGGAGTGTGTCATTTTGTCAGGGAGAATGTGCATTGTTCGGGAGCCATTCTGGAGGTCTGGCCTTTCAGCGTGCTGGTTGGAGCCATTGAAAGTTTGGTGCCAGTGGCTTCTGGGCTCTGGCTGTCTGTGTCTTCTCTTTCAGAACACAGTCACGTCTTTGGGGAACCATGAGCCATTTTCCAGCCCGGGCGCTGGGAATGCACCAGGGACACCCCAGTGGTGACTTTGCTGGTCCCTGGCCGGCCTTGTTGCCACAGCCCGGAAGTTGAGGTGGCGGCTGCTCAAGCTCTGAGCTGCCCTGTGGCTGGGCAGCGCCACCCCTCCACTCGGGCTGGGCTCTGTGTTGTGTCGGTTTCTATGGAGAGAAAACAGCGACTGCCTGACTGCCCCGGAGGAGGCCAAACAGACTCAGCCGTGTGGGCGGGGTGGGCGGGGCGGCATGCATTTCCACTTCCTGGCTGGGAAGCGGGTGAAAGTGCTCCTCTGCTCTTGAGCTGCCCATTAAGGCCAGGACAGTCTGCAAGAGTGGGGCTGGGCCTTGTGGGCCAGACACCCCCTTTTCTGCAAATGCAGGGCCCATGCTACCCTTGCTCCATGCCTTTCCTCCTCTTTGCCTCCTGCCCCCTCTGTTTCGGGGGGATCTTTAGGTAGCTGCAGAGTGGAGGGCAGCCACCCGGGAATGCCTGCCTCCTGGCAGGAGTGTGCAGCTGGGTGGAGGTGCCCGCGCTGGGTCGGGGGCCCAGCTGTGCCATGGTAATGCCTGGATCAGGGTCTTTCTTCCTCTCTGCACATGCCTGCCCTCAGATCCCACTTCCCACCCCACCTTGCCTCTGTTCTCCTTGCTTGGTGTTGGGTCACTCTGCTTTCTCTCTGGGCCGTTTGCAGGCATGAGTGTGACAGCTGCTGCAAAGATGAGGGACCGAGACGCCATGCCCCTGCCCATCACACCTTGCTGCCTCTCGGCTACCAGCTCCATGGGCGTTACTTCCCAGGAGCCCCTCCAAAGGAACCCAGGCTTCTGCATTGTGGCACCTCCCCAGTCAAGGGCAGCCCCCGGAGAGCATGACCCACAGGGAGGTTCCCCAGGCTGCTGCACTGTGGCAGTGTCTCCCGCTGGCCAGAACTGATGCTGCCGAAAAATCTCCTTGGGTTGAGTTCCCCTCCCTTCTGCCCTGAGGAGGCCATGTGCCTGGAGGTGGAGAGGTGGGAGCGGTCAGGGCTTTGGAGGCGCACCCTCATCTGGGGATAGCTCAGCCTGAGGGGCCGCACCCACCCTGGCCACAGTGGCCAGAGGGTAAGGTCAGTGCTCGGGCTATAGTTCTGCGACTGTCCTTGTTGGTGGCCGGGATAAAGAGGGGCGTTTAGGGACATCATGCCTGCTTCTCTGTACAGATGCACCCCTAAACTAGACCTTCCTGATGATAAAAAGAGGAAATGATTTCACTTTGTGATTTGAATTAGGAGCACAGAAGACATTTTTACTCTCACTGAAATACAGGTTTATTACTTCATGTTTGGGCTTCTTAGAATATTCCTGAGAGTGGTGGGCACGATACTGTGTGTCGAGCTCTGGTTCCAAGGCTGCCATGCAGCGGTTTTCATGGAAACCTGGCCTCGTGACCCGGCTGGGCTGGGCCTCCACCCCTCCTCCCCGTGGTTCGCGGCTCAGCTGAAATCTCTGCAGTGGCTCCATCTTCCTGACGCCAGCCGTTTCTGCATACGTTTGGAAGGGTTAACAAGTGGACTTCACACTCTTCCTTTGGAAGGTTTTGTTTTTTACCAGATGAGAGTAGTTTCCAAGTTCTCGTGTCTGGCATGAGCAGAGGTTCAGTCGTGAGGCTCTCAGCTGGGTGGCCTCCCGGGTGGCACTGCCAGGTGCTCATGCCCTCCGTGTGGGCCAGCACACTTGAAGCCCATCTGCTTGAGTCTGCCTGCTTTGGGAAGCCCTTTTCCCTGCCTACCTTGTGGCCATGTGCAGGCATTGCTGAGCCCTTGTAACCCGATGCCCCTGGGCCCAGCCCCTCCGTCTCCTCGCAGGCGCCTCCTGCAGGAGCCTTCTTGGCAGTGTGAGTCTAGGTGTGTCCAGGGCTAGCTACGTGACGCAGGGGCTCGTGCCTTGAAGCAGGAAGAAAGCGCCGAAGCCACTGAAATACAACCCCCTTGCCTCTCCTGCAGTCTCTCCACTTGTCGTGGTGGTGATTATTGCTGTTTAATACTTCGAGTAAAGAACAATCAAAAACTTAAATTATTGCCGTAAGTTTTACTGTTCATCTTTATATTGTGCAGTGCCAGTTTTAAATGCAAATGTGAGAGCTTTGAACACGTATACAGGATCACTGAAATTGCACAATTCGTATTTTGTGCCTTGAACATGCATATGTATTTTGTTCTTGCCAGAACAGTGGAAACACCGCGCAAAAGCTGACTCAGCTGTTTCTCCTTCACTTCTCACTGCCACACGTTCCACCAACACCCTCCACCTTCGCTCACTGAGGGTGGGGGAGGGCTGAAGGGAAGAGAACCGCGGGGCCCCGTCGCGTCCCCTCTTCCTTTCGCGTCTCCGCCTTTAGCGTGGGTATGAGAGGCCAGAACAGCCTCTTGGCTGTGTCTTGGGGACATATGGCCTTCCCTTTGTCTGAAAGGAAGCCCTGGCCTCTTGGGGCCGTGAGCGCCCGTCACGCCATCGTGGCCCTAACTTGCTTTCCTCTACTTTGCCTTAGTCTTGCTGGCTCCATGCACACTCCATTGTCCCTTTGGACTTCACCTGTAACGCTTTATCAAAGATGACATTTTCAAGAAGTCCACGATGGTGACAGCATAGCATTCAACCTGGGCACAGGTTGCCTACCTGTAAAGCCAGCCCTGGGAATACCTTATCTTTGGATTAAAGAATCAACGAGCAGAGGCCTAGCTTGTGAGCGCCCAGAGGGCAGGCATCCTCGGCCGCCACACCCACCCCCCCCAGCCCCCCCACCCCCCCCACCCCGCTTCCAGAGGTGCTGTGGGGGTCAGGTGTCCTAGAAGCGCTCTTGGCTCATTGTGTGGGGGTCAGGCTCTGGGGGGCCTGGCAGACTTTCCCTGTTTTGTGCAGAGTTAGGCTTCTTGTCCTCTTCTGGGTGGACATCACTCTGGGATATTTTTATTTAGATTTTGAAGATGGAAAAGTATTGGCCCTGGACAGAAAAAATTCCAATCTGGAGAGAAACGGAAATTTCCCAATGTAGGCAGTTTGAACTCCAAGAAGTATCATTAACGGGGTCTCTGCCCAAGAGTCAAGAGTGATGACAGGCACTGTGGGCCCCGCTTCAAGGTGGGCTGCTCCGAGGGTCTGTTCTCAGGGGACATCAGGAGTTTATTAGGAGGTGGAGTCCAGAGCCTAGAGCCAGACAGGGCGCCCTGCCTGAGCCCACCTTCCCTCCAATGGGGCATCTTGCGGAAATGGGGCAGGGTATGAGGACTACAGACCTAGTCCTTGGAGGGAGTCACAGGGTCCAGACGGTGCTGGGAGCTGGGGGGCCCGCTGGGGGGGTTTTAGAGCAGAGGTGTCTCATCTCTCCCTCCCGCTGCCTTTTTCAAAGCGCCCCTTTGTGGTTTTGCTGGGTGAATTGCCGCAAGATCAGCACTGAAATGCGGCTGTGCTGGGCGGGTGCCATGGAGTCACGTTTCCTGTGTGTGTCTTAGGGTGCTCAGAGTGGGGACACGTGGGGTACCCTGTGGTTCCTTCACTTTTCTCCGGGGGCCTTCGCCACCATTGCCCAGGGCCAGCAGCAGCTCTTCTGACATTTCTTTGAGTCATGTCTGCGCATTGGCAAACTAAATTTCGCACTTGCCCAGCTCGAGGTCGGCTGTAGTTGGTCTGTTGGGGTCATGGCAGTACCCTTGGGGCTCAGATGATGGTGGATCTGGGGGGTGGAGCTTGGGACTTTATTCCAGGCCTGGAGCTCTTTGTCCTTTGACTCCCTCCAAAAAACCAACCAACCCCATCTGTCTGTTTCCTGCCCTTGTGCAGACACAGGACTGTGTGGGCAGTGGGTTCCATGCTGGGTGGAGAGCACCTCTGCCACCTCCTCCAGAACCCCAGCCGGCAGCTTGTCCTCCCCCTTCCCGTCCCGGGCTCCTGCGCCTGCCCTGCTGTGTCTCCCATCATAATTGAGCTGTTATGCATAATTCATCACAGGGCGCGAGCCGGGAGCCTTTGTGCGTGGGAAGAGGGGTGGGACGAAGAGGAGGCTTTCTTTGCTTGGGGATTTGGCAGGCTCGGGCTTGCCAGCTCTCCAGGCCCAGCTGCTCCTCCTGCGGGAATGGGTGGTGGCTGGGATGGTGCCTGGGGAGGTGTGTGGCCAGGGACACAACCCCTGCAGTGGGTTGGGTATCCTCCGCGTGGGAAACAGAGCAGCCTCCCTTGCATCCTCCCAGGATACTCGGGACCAGTCTTCCTCCGAGATTCAACACCTTTCCCTCCACTCTCGGCCAAGGCCTGGGGAGATGCACTAGCTTCTGAGACCCTCAGTTGGCGTCAGATTCGGTGTTTCAGAGAGCAAAAAGGCCGTTTACTGGAAGGCGACGAGAGGCAGGAGGCGGCCAGGTCCCAGAGGCCTCTGATTGTGGCATCCACTTGAAATCTGAGTTGGGCGTGTCTGAGGATTCAGCAGTGCCTTGGTTTAGTGCCCTCCACCAGCGCGTGGGCTGATGTCCTGCACTCGTGTGACCACACAATGGAGAAGTAGGGGATGTCTCTGCTACCAAGTACCTGTCCCAGGGCTGCCCGTGAGCCACCACCCCTGCCAGGCTCACTGATTTTGGGGCTGAAAGGAGCTTCTTTCCACCCTTTGCTCTGTGAAAGGGCTTGTCAGGCCCCTGGGGTTGGGGCAGAGCTGACAGCTCCCTGGAGGTCACCGTGTAGGGCGGCCTGGTCAGGCCTCACCCTGTTTCTGACTGCATCCTCCCACGCCCTGCCCTGACTTCCACAGCACCCCATCACTGGGTGTTTTTCCTCTGAGGACTTTCACCTCGGACAGATCACAGGCAATAGTGTGTGTTTGACCTGTGTGTGCCTGCATGCACATGTACACACACACGCACGGAGACCTTCGTATGCCCATCCTCGTCCTGTCCAAGTGTGGCAGGTGTGGCTGTGAGTCAGGGACGTAACCTCTGTTCTGGACACAGCGTCGGGGAGTGGGAGAGTGTGGGAGGTGTCCCTGTGGGTTTGAAGAGAGCTGCCCAGGACCCCCACCCCAGGCAGGGCGTGTCTCTTTGGAGGAGGCGATTAGCAGAAGCCGAAGGTGCAGGGCCTCCTGAGGATCACTGGGGCCTGTAGGCCAAGGGGCTGCTGTCCACTTGGGAAGCGATAGAGATGCCATGGAGGTGGTGAGGAGGGTGGCATTGGAGGAGCCCATGGCACCTCCTGGCAGCAGATGCAGGATGGGAGAGAAGGGGCCAAGGACACGCTGAGGATCTGGGCCCAGGCTGGGGAGGAGCGGGCCAGGGCAGTCGGGGTGGGGAGTGGGTGCTCGATGCCTGCTGCCTCTGTCAGTGTTTCACGTTCTTTGTGTTTCTGGCTGTGTGAGATGAGCAGAAACTAAAGGCTGTTGATTCCAACTTTAGGGAGAGAGAGCCCTAGCCTGGTGCAGCCAGGTGTCCCAGTCAGAGCTGCTGGCATCTGCTGGGAAGTTCCTTGTCAAACGCCAGGCCTGCCTTTTCCTTCTGGCCTGGGGCCCTTTATCTAAAGACCAGCATCGCCTTCATGGGCCCAGTCTGTTAGTACCCACTGTGTCTCCGTGGGTTCCTTGTGTTGAATGCTTGTTGGGGGGAGATAGGGGCAGCCATCCTTCCTGAGGGGCCCTCACAGGGTGAGGGCTGGTGTGGGGCATGATTGTGTCAAGTCTGGGTCGGCAGAGCCCTAACCTCCCCCTCCTGCCATTCTATTAAACATTCTCTTTTCATTAAGGCTGATTCTGAGTCAATCAGCCTTCCAAGAACGGTGACCACAGCATCCTGTGCCACGTTCCGCATTTTTCTCTTTCTGTGGCGTTTCCTCTCATTCTGGATGGAGAGGCATGTTTGTCTTTATCCATCTCTGGGGAGGGGCAGGAGGCCAGACGTCCACTTCCATGCCCCTCCCACTGGCCAGTCAGGGCGCTGGGAAAAGATCCTCTTGCTCACCAGCACCTAAAACACAAGAACATTGTTGGAGGGTTAAAATAAACCCCCAAAACAAAAACTGTGGATTTTGAAAACAGCTTCGTTGTTCTCGGGGTTCTGTTTTTATTTTTCCGAGTCCTTTTAATAGTTACTTTGCAGTGACTGCAAAGGAAAAGAAAGGTTCCATTCTACCCCACCTTGTCCACCTGGGGACTTCCTCCTTGTTTTCTGACTCTAAAAATGAGGTTTTGCAGGGATGTGGAGTAGTGGGTGTGGGAGGCCTTGGTGTCAGGAGCGCTGGCTGCAGTTCTGCAGGATAGGGCAGATTCTGCAGGACGGTGGCAACAAGGGGCTCCGGAGACCTCGCAGGGTCAGGACAGACGTCTGCGGGAAACCCATTCCTGGCCTTGGCTCTAGTGCACGCCTCGGACTGGGGTCCCAGCCCACCTGCCCCAGTGGAGGCCGGCCTCTCCCTTTCCTCCTCAGGGTGGCTGGGCCAAGTGATCGGGACTGCTTCCCACCTCCCTAAGAGTCTCTGCGGAAGGGGTGGCATGGCCGGCCGCCGCCTGCCCTCCTCCTCCCAGCCCTCCGCAGCATTTGCTGGTTTCTTCGTGTTTGACAGACCAGGCACTGGCTCGTGGGCCGTCTCCAGGCGTGCCCAGGAACTTCAGTGCCTACCCGACCCCAGGGGGCTTCCTTCTGGGAGCTGGAGCCTGAAGTGTCCCTCTCGCATGGTGCACAGGCCAGAAACGGTGAGGTCCAGTGGTCCTTGGAGAGGGAAGTGCCAAGTGGCACTGTGAGGGTTGGAGCTGCCGAGGCCCTGGTGGGGAGGGCGCACAGGACCAGAGAGGCTGTGACTCAGTTTCCTTAGAAAGGACTTATTTTCAGCAACAGCTTACAAGTAATAGAAAAGATGACCTACTTAAATTTTTAAAAAAATCAAAGCGAATTTTTAAAATTGCTATTTTCACTTCATTTTGGGGTTTGAGGTTGTCTTGCAAATTTAATCTGCTTCCTCTGTACCACAATAATCAGAAAATAGGTTAATTTAAGCATAATATGAAACATGAATTATCATGTGGAAAATATTAATGGTATTTATAAAAATAGCTTTGCAATTTCTAGAACTGTAAAATCTTCAGGAATGGTCTTTAATGCAGATCTTGGGCTGATTTAGAATTGGTGGTCCTAGCGTTGGGAATCGGGAGTTTACCTGTGGGAGACCATTGATGGTTTGTTTTAGCAGGACTTTGTCACAAAGCATCCGGCATCTCTAGTTAGAGAGGACAGCTTGGGGCGAGAGCCCTGTCCCCACTCAGGGACCATGCTCTCTCCCCTGCAGGCCTCAGCCCACGGGAACTGTGATGTGGGAAAGAGCATCTAGTTCCCTGCTGTGCTCGAAGGGGCGCTCGGGCAGGGCTTGCCAGGTCTTGGGCGGTGGGTTCACCTGCAGGAGCCGGGGTGACTCCCCACCCTGGGAGCTGCTCCTGCCCGTCTCAGCACCTGGCTTGCCCCACTGCAGGAGACACCGGCAAAGTGGGGCAGTTCTGGGTGGGGTAGGGTGGGCCACGTCAGCCAGTGTTCTTCCACGTGTTCCAGTATCCTCTTTGCTCAAGACTGTGCAAACCCTGCCTGCAGGTGGGGGAAAGGAAGGAGTCCTAAGCAGAGGCTCCCTCCCGGAGGCGGCGTCCTCTCTCTCTCCTGGGCCTGGCGATGGGGTGCTGTGTGGCTGCGATAGGGCATGTGTTCTGGACAGTTGTTCCACACACTTTCTTCTCAGGAGCCCAAAGTGCTCTCACGATGTGCGTCGTATTTGTAGCAATTTACCACGTAGGATGTTGCACCTGAGGCTTAACCTGAGAACCACAGTGCACGCCCATGACCGTGTGATGGTGTTGGCCACCAACCTGAAAGGTCAGGCCGCTGTTCTGGTCCCTCTTCCTGAAGGACGGACAAGCCAAGTGAGCTCCTCACCTCTGAAGCCTGAGGGCCCACCTCTCACCAAAACTGCCAGCTTCCTGGCCGCCGGCTCCATGTTCTCTCCTGGAATTCCTTCTCATCTCTTTCACGTCTGTTACCATCTCTCGTGTTTTCCTCTGTGCTCAGTTTGGGTAATTTCCTTGAGAACTATTTTTACTCTGGACAGTTCTCCTTTTCTCTGATCTGCTTGGTCTTTCCTGATGTCTTATTCTTGTCTCACTTTGTTCTTTATGTGTTCACTCCCTTTGAGGGAGTCTGTTGTGTTTCCACCTTTTTGCTCTGTTGGCTGAGGCCTGGGCCCGGCCTGCTCTTGCACGTGAGGCCTGTGCCTGTCTTTGAGGTGCTGTGCCTGGGACCCTCTGCTCATCTCCACCCTCTTCCAGGCCTCTCAGGGCTCGTGCAGGTCTGGTGTGACAGGTTCCTGGGGGACTTTCCCTGTATCCCAGGTGGGATGGGGACTTGGTGGTTTCCCCATCCTGCCATAGGTGGGCAGGGTCCTTGGTCACAGCTGGTCTCCCAGGCCAGCTTGGCGGTCACATGATGTGGTTTTAATTCCTCATCTTTGACCCCAGGGTCTTTGCGGATTCCTCCTGAGCTCAACTCCACGTCAGGGTGATGCTGCGTCATCTGCTCCAACACCTAGAGTGTGTGGAGCATGGTTCTAGGCCTCTCCATGCCATGTGGCTGAGGAGTGGGCATGGTGGGGTGGTCCCCCTGACCAGTTCTCCAGGGATCGTGGCCTAACAGCTTCATGGGGTTGGCTGTTGTGACAGCTACACCTGGGGTAAGAGAATTGTGAGGGGGAGTTGTTTTGGAGGTTTGATGCTATTCAGCTTGATGTTTCCTTGAAAAGTTTTCATCTCTATTTGTGGTCTTGGCTGTTTTCCTGCTAACCTGTTAAATGACGGGAAAATTAAAGAATGAGTACTCAGACTGTCAAGTGCTCTGTCCAAGTGTCGTGGAAACACTCCCAAGCACTGCTGCTGGCCCTTCCACGTGCCCTCCCCAGAGCCCCAGCCTCAAGCCCTACTGGACTGTGGTTATTTACACACACCTGCAGTTATTCACCTGCCTTCGCTCTGGAGGATAAACCCACCTGGTTCCCATCCCTGGGCTTGGAAATCTCAGTGAGGTTGATGCGATGAAAAATTGCAAGTGCGTTTCATTATTCTCCTAGAAACTGTGGGTGACATAAATGCTTGGTCCTACCTCAGTTCTTATCTGTAGCGACTTTCTAACTTGGAAATATCACTTAATAGTTGAATTCCATGTTAAGATCTGCCTACTGAAAAAAGAATTGTTTAATTTTGCTTCAAAGTCAGGAAAGAGATGCATTGTGTTAAGATCCCTAGATGTGGTTTTCCTATGACATCTGTAACTTCTTAAAAAATGCTCCACTGGGGGCCGGCCCCAGGCCAAGTGGTTAAGTTCACACACTCTGCTTCAGCGGCCCAGGGTTTCGCCAGTTCGGATCCTGGGCACGGACATGGCACTGCTCATCAAGCCATGCTGAGGCGGCATCCCACACAGCACAACCAGTTGTTAGCTCAGGTGCCAATCTTTAAAAATAAAAAAAATTTTTTAAGAATGCTCCATTGTACTCAGACACGATTTTACTGATTTTTAAGAATGTCTCTCATCACCTTTCCAAGGCCCTCCAGCTCTGGCGCCTCAGTGTGGGGGCACAGGCTGGTTCTCACTGATGTAGCGTCCCTGAGGTTGACAGGTAGGGGCTGCTTTGTCTTCTGAGTGGTTCATAAGATGGCAATGGGGCCAAGTGATGCCAGAGTCAATTCCACAGAACACGCTGCCTCTGGGTGCCAGCCCCGGGCATCCAGGGTCAGAAGAAGGCCTCCGGCCACATTGTTTCAAGGGGGCCTGGGTCTTCAGGCACTGAGGATTGGGGGGCAGAATGGGGAGAGTCAGAGTGTGGCAGCTGGTGGGTGAGGGGCGGTGCAGCATGCCAGCCTGGTGACTCAAGAGTAAGCGTCTCAGGTGCAGAGGAGGGGCTTGGGTACCATTCTCCCCATCGTGTTGCTGTGTGCAGTGGTGGTCTCGAGCATCACCACCTATGAATTGGTGCCATGTTGGAGAGAGCCAGCTGGGATGGGGCTGCTGTGGTGCTTGCTTGCTGCCCAGGACACGGGGCCACAGGGCTTTGGGAGGTGGGGCCTAGGTGGGCCTCAAGAACCTTGCAGATGCCCTCCTTGCCTGAGCCTCTGCATTTCTGTGTAGCCCTGCCCTTGCCACCAAGGGACCCTGGCCATGGCCATGTTGTCACCCTGGAGGTACTCTGGCTGCCCAGCCAGGTGCTCAGCGGATGCTGGCCCTGCTGTCTCGCCCAGAGCTGACTTAGGGTGCCCATCCCCGGCCTGGCACAGAGGGCTTCCTGGAGTCTGTCTCCCCTGAGAGCCGCCTGTGCTTCTGGTGGCCCAGGCTCCCACCCACCAGCCAGTGTTCTGGCACCCGGGCCTGGCTAAGTGCAAGTGAGCAGGGATCTGGGCCAGGCCAGGCCAGGCCCCTGCTCTCCATGGCGTTCTCGCCGCCGCTCACTGCACAGCTTAGACCAGGATGTTCTGCATGTCCAGGATGGGGCCCTGTGGGATACCCCTGCTTATGAGGACCGGAACATTCTCTGACCTCTGACAGGGGTGTTCTTTTCCTGGTGGTTTTGTTTGTGAAACTGGCCTTCCGAGGTAAAGCCACATGGTGCTTTGGTGCTGGTGTTTATAACAGATTTATTGAAATGCAGTTCACATACCATAAAACTCACCATTTTTAAGAGTATAGTTCCGTGGTTTTTTAGTATTTGCAACCATCCTCATTGTCTAATTTTAGAACGTTTTCATCACCCCAAAAAGAAGCCCCGTACCCAGCAGTTCTCACTCCCCCTCCGCCACCACCCAGCAACCATGAATTCACTTCCTGTCTGGATTTGCCTCTTCTGGACATTTCACGTAAAGGGAACCCACACTGTGTGAGTTTTTGTGTGTGGCTCCTCTAACGGAGCATCATGTTTTCAAGGTTCATCCCTGTTGTGGCTTGTGTCAGTGCTCCACTCCTTGTTAATACTGAGTTATGTTCCACTGTGTGGGTGGACCGTTTTGTTTATCTGTTCATTCATTGGTAGATGTTTGGGTTGTATCACTTTTTGGCTATTGTGAATGGTGCTGCTGTGAACACTCATGTACATGTTTTGGGTGGAAGTATGTTTTCAGTAATCTCGAGTGTGTGCCCAGGAGTAGAATTGCCGGATCACATGGTAATTCCATATGACTTTTTGAGGAGCCACCAAACTGTTCCACGGTGGCTGCCGCTCTTCCTCTCCCCACCAGCAATCTGTGAGGCTCCCAGCTTCTGCGTGGCATCACCAACATTTTCTATTGTTCATCTTTTAAAAACTTATAGGTGTCTTCCTGATTGTGAAGTGGCAGCACATTGTGTGTTTTTCATCTATCTTTCTGTTGCAGTTGTGGTTGATTCACAGGCAGTTGTCAGAGTCACACAGTCATTCTCTGTGACTTCATCTAGATTCCTCTGATGGTAACGTCTTGCAGGATTGTAGTCCAAGTGTGTGAGTCCCTCTTTTCAACTCTTTCTAGTATTTACCAAGGAGTGGGGTTGCTGGGTCACATGGTGATTCTGGGTTTAGCTTTTTGAGGAGCTGTCTTACTACTTTCTCCGTGGCCGCGCAGTTTCGCCTTCCCACCAGCACTGCCTGAGGCTCTGGTTTCCCTCCATCCTCGCCAACACTTGCTCTCCTGTCTTTTGATCGTAGCCATCCTGGTGGGGGTGAAGTGGTGTTGCGTTCTGGTTTTGGTTTGCATCTCCCTATTGGTTAGTGATGCTGAGTGTCTCCTCGTGGGCTGCGTGGCCATGCTGCGTCCTCTTTGGAGGAGTGTCTCTTCAAGGCCTTTGCCTTTTTCTTAGTTGGGTCGTTTTATATTGAAGTGCAGTTGTTAATGTGGTCTAGTCCCTTATCTGATAGGTGATTTGTGAATGTTTTCTCCCATTCCATGGGTTGTCCTTTTACTTTTTTGATGGTGTCCTTTGAAATGCGAGCGTTTTTGGTTTTGGTGAATTCCTCCTTTTCTACTTTATCTTTTGTTCCTTGTGCTTTGGTGTCATCTGAGCAGTTTGGGGTTTTTTGATGGAGAGAGGCTGGGACTCTTGCAATGTTCATAGTTCCTACAGTGAAAGCCTTACCATACATTAGTAGCCTCGACTTGCTAGATGTATTGGTCTTTGGGTTTGGTTTAAGGAAACAGTTTATTGTAGAGAAGCTATAGAAAAACAATCTTGGCTGTGAGGGCGTGGAGGGACCTCCATGTGGGAATGTGGACGCAGGGTGGCAAGGCCCTGCTGGTTCTCTGTGGTGCAGCTGTCCTGCTTGGAGAGCATGGTAAGAACCTGAGAACCAGAGATGAGGTTTGTGTTTTAAGGAGCCACTTCTCAGCCACATAGAAAATAAACTCATCCTGGGAGCGGTGCTGTCAGAGAGGGGTCTTTCAGGAGGAGGACCGCAGGTGGCTTCTCGGAGCGGGTTGGTACCTCTCGGCAGTTCCCAGAAACTCTTCCACTGAAATCAGAAGCTTAAATGTTCAGCAAGACGCTCTCCCCAGCTCCCACACCGCCTGCCCATGCCTTTGATGTGGAACTTGGTCTCGACTGTTTGATTTTGGGTGCCACCAAACGTGGTACAGACGCTCTGCGGGTGAGCAACTGCTCGCAGGTCAGATCTGAGACTGGCTGCTCTCCGCAGTGTGCAGAGCAGTTCCACCTGTGCCCTTGGGAGGCTCTCCTCCTTGGTGGCGGCAATCTAGTGGGAAAGGGTGCCCCTGCAGGAGGGGGTGCAGGAGGAGGTGCTGGGGAGCGTGCAGAAGCAGATGATGGGGAGGGGACAGGAGGGGATGCTAGAGGGTATGATGGAGGGGATGCAAGGGGAATAAGGGAGGGGGGTGCAGGGCAGGTGTGCATTGGAGGGTACGTCCAAGCTCTGTGTGGGCTTCACAGGGGGATCCTTGCTTGCCCAGGAGAGTGTGTGTTCGCACCCATGAAGTTGGGACGTGACCCTTCAGGTTGGTCTCGGGGAACTTGTGCCTGCTGCGTGGTGTTCAATTGTACAAAAATGACACTGCCCCCATGGAGAGGCTGACGACTGTCTCGATATCTGTTGGCTTTCCCAAAGGGCTTCTCAGCCGCACATCTGCACACTGTGCTACTCATGGTAGCTTGACAGCAAGCGCTAGCCGTGTGCAGATCTCGGGCTCTGCAGGGTAGACACTGAGGCTGGTGCCATCGTTCTAACAAATTGACGACTGTAATTGAGGAGAAAAATGCTCGTTTCTAGCTGGCTGAGTGGTTTGTGGAGGAGGTTGTGTTGACATCACCAGGCTTCTCCACATGCCCTCCTTTGGAGGAGGCATCGTCTGACTTCTGGACAGAGGTGTGGTGTCTCTGGCATGCCTCGTGGCCATGGCCTGGGCAGAGGTGGGACAGTGTCCTGTTGGCCTTTCAGCTTCTTTGCCCGGTGCTGGGTTTGGCGCTTTCTGTGCTCTGTCCTCTGACCCTCACACTGTGCCTCACATCCAGCAATGGGGAAAAGACCTGTTTGAGGTGTGGCGGTTGGCCTGGGGGCCAGGCAGCAGGGTCTCAGGTGAGGTGCCAACCTTTGGAAATGGATTTATACCAATTCTGGCCACTGTGAAGACCTGCCCACTGAATAGGGCCCTTTGTTTGCTGATGAACAAAAAGCAAGAAGTAGTCACCCCGCGTGGCCCAGGGTGTGTGCTAAGGCCTGCAAGCCGCCTTCTCTCCCATCGGGCTACAGCGTCCTTGGCATCCAGGCCTTGTCAGGGGCCCTTCTCCCTGCCTGAGCTTGCTCTGCCACCTCCCCACAGAGCCCTTCCCCCCGGCGCCATGGGCCTTTGTGAGGGTACGTATGTCTCTGGGTTCTGCTTGGGGACTGGCACCCCTGGCTTGCTTGGATGGAATTAACCCAGCCCTCCCTCCCCAGAGGTGCCCTGGAAGTATTGGCGTGGAATTGGGGAAGCCCCGTCTCTGAGGCCTGGCCTTGAGGCCTTCACTCCATGGTCCAGCCCCACCAAGTGCAGACAGTGCTTCCCTGTCTGGGGCCCAAGTGGCCTTCCCGCACCAAAACACATCACTGGGGACATGACCATGGCCTCCTGGGGGCCTGGGCAAGGGTCACCTGGAGGCCCCAGGCCCGTCCTTGCTCGCTCTCCTTGGGGCGGGCTGTAGACTGGGGGCGTTGGTCTGTCTTCTTCAAGCACCAACACCTTCTCTCTGTGCAGCCCGTCACTCTTGGACAAAGAGAATTAGCTGACCCAGAGCTTGTAGGAATTTTGGCTTGTTCTCTCAGGCGTGAGCGAAGGTCAGCCAAAGTGATGCAGGTGGGCCCCTGGCCACCACCTCCTCGCCCAGCCACACCTTCTCAGCAGCGCCCCCAGCCGTGAGCGTCAGGACTGCTTCATCTGAAGTCATTTCCCAACTTGGTGGTTACGACTTCCTCTGGGCCTGGAGGGGTGCCGCCTATGTGTTCGGGTGTTGCCCTTGGTGGGCACTGCGGGACACAGGAACCCCTTGACCCCTTGGTGGATGTTGGGTGAGTGTGTAGGCTTGTGTCTGGGGGTGCTTTGTTTTCATTTTGGGTGTGTAAACCCTCTGTGCAGAGGTTGACTCAAACCCCTGTGTCTGGAGGGTCTGAGGCAGGGACCGTCAGCACTGAGTGGGCGGTGAGAGGAAACAGGGCTTTGGTCTGGGGCCTGTTGTTTGCCTTTTCATTAGTGATTAGGCGTTAACAGCCGAGCTGGATAAGCACAGTGCCAGAGCGCCAGCCGCCAGCCAAGGCTGGGCAGCGAGTCTGCCTCAAGTGTGCAGGTCCTGCCTCGGGACTGCCCCAGCAGACAGGACAGCCGGTTCTGCCCATGCCCTCCTGTATGACATCTCTGAATGGGTCTGTGAGGGAGCAGGGCCATGCTCTACTCAAGTGGAAGCACTGGGGCCATGGGGAGCTGGCTGAGCTGGCCGCTAAAGGCTCTCAGTGCCGGAGTGGTGGAGCGTAGGGCGGGCAGGCCGGGTTCAGCCTATGGTGTCCCCAGGGGCACCGAAGTAACCCTCATGGCTGCTCCTGCTGAGGTGCTGGTAACACACGGCCTGAGTGTGGCCCAGGCCTCGAGGCCTTCACTGCTGCACTCCCCCTGGAGGATGCGTGCAGCTTGCGGCTCAGCGCAGTCTTGGATTTTGCTAAGTCCTCCACCGCCACGGCCTCTCAAGGGAGTCAGCCTGCTCCTGGATGCAGGGAGCCTCTCTGGGTCTGGGACATTGCTCCTTCGTCCTTTTCGAGCCCTTTGGCGTCTGGCCCACGGTGAGCTGGGGGTCCTGGGGAGATGGGGCTTCTGCTCTTAGTCTCAGCTGTGACTTTGAAATTCCCTTTCCTGATCCCCAAGGAACTGCCTTGAATTTAGCCCCTGGCTATCTGCGTGTTGGGCAATAAGGGGTCTTCAGAGGATCTTCCTTAGTAATCCTTTCTGTCCTGGCATCTTGGAGAAGCCTGTGAGCCCCGGCTCTGCCTGTCAGCTCACATGGCCGCCTGTCTCACCTCTGCTCTTGTCCTCAGTCTGGGTGTCTGTAGCATTGGGCCAGGGCAGGTACCAGCTCTGTGGCCTGGCTGCTGCCAAGCTGCATCCTTGTGACACTGTCCCCTCCGAGCCCCCTTCCAGGGGCTGCCTGGGGGCCTGACAAGACCTGGCCCACTCTCCCGTCCTCGTTTCCTTCCACGGTCTCAGATCAGGGCTTGTCAGCTGGACAGTGGGTGTCACTTCCTGTGTGTACACCATCAAGAGGGGTTCTTCACCAAGCGTGGCTCCTGCGGTTCTGCCCTCCACACCTCCCCTAGGCCTCCATGCTAGGCCCCCCCAGGCCTGTGCCTGATGCTCACCTGGGCCTGGTGCCACTGGGTGAGGCAGATTGTGGCTGCCGTGTACCTCCCTGGTCCCAGGGGACAGAATTCCCATCACCTGGCTCTGTCTCAGCTGCCAGGGCCGGGCCCTGTGGCAGTGAGTTCAGGGACCTGAGTGTTATTTCCCCCCGTAGGGACGTATTGCATCTGACAGAGGTCCTCAGAGGGGGTCTGGAGCTCTGGGCACACTGACACTCACACAGTGGCCGGCTGCAGTGGGGATGCTGGTCTTCTGCCCAAGCTGTGCTCTGAGCCAGTGCCCAGGCATCTCGCTGGGCAAACACTCCCTCCTGGTACCCCAGCCGCAATGCCTGGCACAGTTGGACCAGAGGGTACCTGGTGATGGTTGATGTCAGCCCTGCTGAGCAGTGCCCAGGGCAGCACGCATCCCCAGCCTTAGGCCACGAGACCAGAGTAGAGTGGGGCACCTTAGTGTGGCAGGAAAACAAAACCAAAGTGGTCCCCGTCTGCCGGGTGGTGGCGGGCGGGGGGCGGCGGCGGGGTACTCCTTGCTTTGGGGCTGATTGTTTGTGTTCCCCAGCATGTGCCAGTGGCCTTCGTAGTTGTGAGCAGCCTGCACACGTAGCTGAGCTCCGAGTGTGTGCCTTTGCGATGCTGAGGCCTGGTGATGGCCTGCGTGCTGAGGGCGCAGACATGGCAGGGGATGGGGGCAGCTCAGGTGAGGGTGAGGAAGCCCCAGATCCTGATCCCACTGGCGGGGGCAGCACCAGGGCTTGTGGAGTGGGGAGGTGCTAAAACCATGGTTTGCCCTGCGCAGATGCTCGCTTCTGGACACAGGGAGAGACATACAGTTGGCTGTTCTCACAGCAGAGCTGGCACCCACTGAGCAGACTGGTGTCACTGCTGCTTAATCCATGAATGTCTGCAGCCTTAGTTTTAATAGTAGGAGGAATGCTAATCCCCTCACGTTCAGAGTCCTTAGCCTGAGGTTCACATGTCCCCCAAGGTTCCATAGATAAATTTCGAGGTCTGTGGACCTGGGTGGGGTTGATGACTTTATTCCCACTAACTCGGAGTGACTGCTTCCTCCTATTGGACAGCCCAATTGGGGTGGCTCTTGTCCCTCCCTTGCGAGCTCCATGGTGGATGTAGCACGTCAGCACATGGCCTTGTCTTGGGTGCCTTGGCGCTTGGACAGTTTTCCCTTCCCAGTCCTGCCTGCAGTGTTTGTGCCTTTGAGGGGAGGCCTTGCCCTGGGGATCCAGGCCAGCCTTGCTCTCCTGAACCCATGCGTCTGGGCTGGTTCTGTCCCTGCTGCTGGACCTCCCCTCGTCTGTCCCATCCGGGTTAACGCTGGGCGGCTCTGGACCTGGCTAGCCTCTGACTCTGCCTTGCGGTCAGGTGGGAGCTGCCACTCTGCACTCCCAGGGTCCCCCCAGAACTGGGTAGCTGGGGGACGGTCAGCATCTAGTGCAGCAGCCAGAGCTCCTTGCAGAAGTTAAGCTGTGTGCTCAGGCCTCAGCCCAGCGCCATCAGCCAGCATCTGGAATGTTCTTTCGCCCTTCCTCTCTTCCATGTATGTTTTTTTCTTTCTTTTTAAGATATCCAGGCAGCGCACAAGAAATGGTCCATGAGAGGTGGCAGGGCCAGCCCTTGGAGAACTGTCTTGGGTTTAGGCTCTGAGCGGGGGAGTTTGTAGAACATCCCAGGGCAGCCTCAGGATGCAGAGTCACGGTGAGCTCATTGCCTCCAGAAAATATGGGTGAGGCTCCCAACAGCATCTCTCCCGAGAGTGCTCGTTTGTGTGGTCCCCAGACACCCAGGTCGGGGCCCAGCAGCCAGGCTTGCTCTTGTACTGCTGGCACCTGGGGCTGCCAGTGAGTGCCGGGGAGGGGACTCAGAAATCCATGCAAGTAATTCATCGTCGGAGCCTTCCCTTCCACCTCTTCCCTGCCTTGGGGCCTTAGCACAGGGTTGGGGCCTCCCCAAGGGATGTTCAGTGTCCTCTCCCTGCACAGAGGAGCCCCCACAGGTTTGCTCAGCTAGGGGCGACCTGCAGGGCCCTTCAGGGCTCAGGCACTGAGGTACGGCACAGCCTTTGTGAGCACAAGGCCCAGGGCTAACACCAAAGGCTGTGCTGGCTTCTGATGGGTGCCGTCCCCCTCAGCTACCCTGCTCTCCTCTACGTTGGTCTTGAGGGGTGGCTGCAGCCCCAGCAGCCATCCTGACCGCCACTCCACCGTATCTGGTGGCCTGCACATTTTGGTGCCTCTGACCTGACTCACACTCCTGGCCTAGGTCGACAGTGCAGGTCACAGGTGTAAAGTTATCCTCAAATCATACCTCCCACATCTTTGCAAACATGCACAGGTCCTCAGGTAAAGCGTGCCGAACCACACAGTTGGGCTCACTCTATGGGCAGACGTAGGTGTCCTCTCCTCCTTGGTGAGGGACCCAGGCCCCTGCCAAGAGGTCATGGGCAGGTACCCTTGCTGTCCACAGCCGGCTCTTCACGGTGGGCACTCAGCTGCCCTGTGGCAGACGGGGGTCTCCTGGGACTGACGTCTCTGCACTGTCCCTGTGGACTTCTCCATCTGGTGGCATACATCCTGCTCCGGGGTGTATGCATGTGGGCACGCAGGCACTGCTGCTTGGTGGCATGTGCTCTTGCCCCTTGTCTTTGGAGCCATGGGGTGGTGTCTATCTGGAGCCCTTGAGGGGAGGTGGCCACAGGCAATGCTGTGGCTAGCTGCTGCAGCCCCTCCATACACTGTGGGGCTGACAGTGGGCTCCTCGCCTGAGGCTCAGGGCAGGGGACCTGTCCACTGCCCTGGCTTGTTGCTTGTGCGTGTCCTGGGCCTAGTCCCCTGCTCCACCCTTGAGGATTGTGGGCCCCCATGGTCTGGCTTTGAGGTGCTGAGAAGGGTCAGAAACGGGAGGCTACTAGTCTCACCTCCTTGCTGACCCCTCGCGGAATAGGGACTCGTGGGCTGTCACTAGGCACAGCTTTGTCCCGGACTAGCTCCTGACACTGGGGCCCACGTGGGCCCTGCTGGAGACGGTGGCATTCCAGGCCTGAAGAAACATCCCTCCGGGGGCTTTGAGAGACTCAGGTGAGAAGGAGCTGCGGCACCACCCGGGCCTGGTGGAGGCGCTGGCCTTGTTTCATAATCCCTCGTCACACTTCTTTCTCTGTCACGAGTCCCCATTCGAGGACGAGTCGTGCTTCATAGAAGGTGCCATTGGGGTTTTTTTTTTTTTTTAAGATTTTATTTTTCCTTTTTCTCCCAAAGTCCCCTGGTACATAGTTGTGTATTTTTTAGTTGTGGGTCCTTCCAGTTGTGGCATGTGGGACACCACCTCAGCATGGCTTGATGAGTGGTGCCATGTCCACGCCCAGGATTTGAACTGGCAAAACCCTGGGCCACCAAAGTGGAGTGTGCAAACTTAACTACTTGGCCACAGGGCCGGCCCCAGAGTTTTTATTTTACAGGCATTTTGAGTCATTCCAGCTGCCTGAAGACGCCTCCCCATCCTAGAGTTACGACAGGCGTGGGGGGTGGATAGG
Source organism: Equus asinus (assembly GCF_041296235.1). Classification (NCBI taxonomy): domain Eukaryota; kingdom Metazoa; phylum Chordata; class Mammalia; order Perissodactyla; family Equidae; genus Equus; species Equus asinus. The sequence goes on along the minus strand of NC_091794.1, from coordinate 112,829,025 downwards.
GGCGCGGGAGGCTCCAGCCCTTTTTCCGGAACCAACAGGACAGGTCTGAGTGGTCAGTGCCTGCTGGCGGGGTCCCTGAACAGGCATGCCACCTTGCCCCCACCGTGGATGGGGCTCAGGGCCGCTGGGTGCTGGGTGCCGTTCCCTGCCGGCCAGGCGTGTGGGGCGGCCTGTGGCCTGCAGCTGAGGCTGTCTGACACCCCCAGAAGGTGCTCTGAGGTTTCTCGGAATTGGCAGGAGCCGGCGCTGGGCCTGCGGCTTTGCTCTTGATGAGAACACGGCTGGTTTCCTCCTCGTTTCATATCTGCTCAGACAGGAAGCCCCTCCCTTGCCGGCATAACTGACCCCCGCCCTGTCTGCGCTCACCAAGGTGGGAGGGGTCTGGACAATGCAGGCGGAGGTTGGGCTCCAGCAGACGTCACCAGGACTCATTTCCCCTGAAAAGCAACGCTGAGTGTTTTCGTGTCTGAGCAGACTGCCTGTGGCCGCCTGTGGGCTCACCTCTGAAACAGCCCCAGGGGCTGGGCGTGCACCTGACTCTTGGCTGCAGGGCTCCAGGCCGTCAGGGCAGCTGCTTCTGTGCCAGGACAAAGGCCAGTGTGTCCCTGCACCAGCCTCCTGTCTCACATGTCAGAGGTCATTGTCTTTCCTCCTTGGGGCCTGAGGGCTGTGCTTTCCTGGAGTGAAGTTGTCCTGAGAGGGGCTGCAGGGCTCACATGGAGGGGGCAGTGCATGCACACACGTGCTGGCTCACTCGCTCCGTGGGCCCCGGGCGGGATCTTCCCCTGAGGCCCTTGGTCAGTGGGCTCTCTGTCCAGGGTCCAGCCTATGCTGTGTCCCTGCATCGTGTCCCTGTGTGTCCTCAGTTTTATAGTGACAACCCTGGTAAGCGAGGTACCTTGACTGGCCTCTTGCTCTTCAACCTCCGACCCAGGGCCGTACGCACCTCCACAGCATCAGTTCCGTGATACAGTGTTTTCTCCGAGTGTTCCTGGAGGTGGGAGGAGCGCCCCCCATTAATGTTCTCCCCTCTGAGGCTTCTTGGCTGTAGGCAAGAGGACCCCCCATATTCCTTGTCCTGAGGTCAGGCCTGGGAGAGTGACTGGGCATTGTCCCTTTGGCCTCTAGTCTTTTGGTCCATGGCGTGGACCCTGGCCCACCTGTCCTGGTTGGCCCCTGAGGCCTCTTAGACATGGCCAAGCCCCTTGTGGCTTCTGCTCAGGCCCCAGCCTGGAGGGAGGCACCACCGTCCATCTTCCAAAGACCATTCTCTTTTCTTGGGAAGAGACACGGTGTCCCTCGGGAATCTTGTGCCATCAGATTGGGGGAGTTCTTGTTCGACGCCGGCTCAGGAGGCCATGTGGAGCACGGTGTCCATGTTGCTTGTCTGTCTGGAGCTGCAGTGTCTGACAGACACAGTGCTGGGCTCCTGAGGAGCCTCCCCCAACGTGAGACCCAGGGAGACAGGAGGCGGCCATTCTTGTGAAGCTCAGGCCGGTCGCTGTCGAGGGTGTCCCTTCTTCTGAGGAGGCTCCTTCCTGGGCGGGGGGAGGACCTCCCTGGAGCACTTTCTGCATCCCCAGTGGTGCAGCTGCCTCAGGCCCACACGGAGCTTTGAAATGGGTTCTATTTGGTGAAACCTAGAACTCTGGGACCCTGTGCAACACCCCTTGAAAGCTCTGAGTGGCCCTGATGGAGGGCGCCACACTTGGCCACTGCTGAGCCTGCCCACTGGGAGCTGTCCCCTCCCAGGCCTGGCCACATCTTGTGGTGGAAACAGGTCCATTCTGAACCGACTGTCAAAGGGTTCATGCTTCCTGCCGACTGTTTCCAAGCTCCCAGCGCATGCACAGGGCTGTGGCAAGGGACCTGTCCCCTTGAGTCCCCGCTAAGAACTCACTTGAGTCCTGGGGAAGTGGAGCTACTCTGGGTAAGGTGAAGTGGGCCTTGGCGCCCTACCCAGAACCCTCTGTAACTGTGGGGTGAGGTCATGGCACAGCAGCCCCACAAACAGTGCACCGGTGCCCACTCTATTCTCATGGAAATGGCTTGTCCAGCCAGGGCAGCACCCAGCCACTCTCACACATGGGTCGGGGTCTGTACATCACTGGACACACCTTGTGCACGCTTGTCTGCTGACTGCAGGACCCTGCCCTGGGCCCAGGGGGCGGACACTGCTGCAAGTGCTAAAAGAAACTTCTCTGTCACTCACAGGTCTCCTCCGAGCCCCCAGCCTCCATAAGAAAAACAGATGACACCCCCTCCCAGCACCCCACGTCTTCTGAAAAGGACAAGCAGTCTGGCTGGCTGCGGACTCTGGCCAGCCCCTCCAGCAAGGTTCTGTGCAGGGCAGCGGGTGTGGGGCCTGCAGGGGGTGGGCGTGGGCCGCTGGCACAGTTACCCCAGCCTCTGACACGGGTGCCTCCTGCCCCACAGAGCCTGGGCTGTGTTCACCCTCGCCAGCGCCTCTCTGCCTTCCGACCCTGGTCCCCTGCAGTTTCCACAAGTGACAAAGAGCTCTCCCCGCACCTCCCTGCCCTGATTCGAGACAGGTGAGTGCCTGCCATGCGTGGCAGCCAGTGGTCACCCTAGGTCTGCAACAGCGAGGTCGCAGGTTTGGTCCTGCCACCTCAGGGTCAGTAACTATTTGGTGAACGAGATGTTTCCTTTACTGAGCTGACTAGAATTGTTCTTTTCAAACAACTGGAGTCAGTTTGATTCAGGAATGTTTCAAGAGCAGCTGTCACTGTGTGAGTCTGAGGACTGGCGCCCGCCCCACCTGCCGCTCCCACCAGACCCTGGGCTCTCCTCCAGTGGCCAGAGTGCAAAGTAGTGCACCCTGGCCACAGACGCTGTGGGGCCCGGAGTCCTGTGCGGTTTGATCCTGCCCACACACATGCCATGCTCTGTGGTGGTCCCCCAACTCTCAGGCCAGCGTGGAACCCCGTCCCTGCTCTAACCCGAGTCCACCTGGGGGCCGCATGGCGATGGAACCAGCTAGCGAGGCAGGTTCCTCATTTTCATCGTCAGGGAGTGTTGTGTGTGCATGGTGTGCAGGTGGTTTTGTGGGCTCCATGCCCAGGCCCCCAGCTTCCCAGTCAAGGCAGTCGCAAAAGCATTAGTCCTTTTGATTGGCATCAGGGGAGCTCGTCTTCCGTGGCGTCTGGAGTTCACTGCACCTGCTCCGCTTGGTGCGGCCATCGCGGATGTGGTGGCTCGTGTCCATAGGCCAGCTTCCCCCAGGGCCCTGGCTCAAGTGTCTCCTCCTTCACACCTTCCAGGGGGGCACGGCCAGCCTCCTGGTCCTGCTGCTGGTGGAGGGGCAGGGCAGACACCTGCAGCCCCAATGTCCACCATGCCCCCACAGCTTTTACTCCTACAAGAGCTTCGAGACAGGTGTGGCCCCCAATGTGGCTCTGGCACCACCAGCCCAGCAGAAGGTTGTGAGCAGCCCACCCTGTGCCACTGTCGTCTCCCGGGCCCCTGAGCCTCTCGCCACCTGTGTCCAGCCGAGGAAGCGGAAGCTGGCCGTGGACACCCCTGGAGCCCCAGAGACGCCAGTGCCCGTAGCCGCGCCCGAGGACGACAAGGACTCTGAGGCTGAGGTGGAAGTAGAAAGCAGGGAGGAATGTAAGTGTGAGTCGGCTTCATGTCTGCCCCGGCCCGCCGCCCCTTGGGAGCGGAGCTGCGGTGCAGAGGACACTCAGCTAACTCGGCGTTTCTGTCTCTGTCTGTTTCTGTAGTCACCTCCTCCCTGTCCTCGCTCTCTTCTCCATCCTTTACCTCATCCAGCTCTGCCAAGGACCTGAGCTCCCCGGGCGTGCATGTCCCTCCTGTGGCCCCTGCTGCCGCTGATGCGGCGGCCCCTGCCGACACCCCGAGCAGCGGGCTGGAGGCGGAGCTGGAGCACCTGCGGCAGGCCCTGGAGGGCGGCCTGGACACCAAGGAAGCCAAAGAGAAGTTCCTGCACGAGGTGGTGAAGATGCGTGTGAAGCAGGAGGAGAAGCTGAGTGCCGCCCTGCAGGCCAAGCGCAGCCTCCACCAGGTGCGGCCGCCACGCTCCACTCTCTCCTAGGGGCCTCAGTGGGGGCCATGGTGCTCGGCTTTGCAGGAGGCCCCTGCGATGAGTTTGCCCACGGCTCCCCTCCATGGGGCCTGCGGGACGTGCCTCAGCACCTGGCTCAGCCCCTGATGAAGCTGGCCTGTCACTCGGGGGCATTGAGGGCTGGGCTGTTTTTAGTGAGGAGCCCAAGATAGTTCTGTGCTCTGAGTGTGCCAGAGCAGGTCCTCGCACACACATGCCAACGTGGCCTGTTGTCTGCAGAAATGACTTTGAGGGGTTGTTTCCTGAAGCTTTCTGTTCTAGAAGGTAGTGCCACCAGTACCACCTCTCAGCCGCAAGTGTGCTGGTGGAATGCGGGGGCTCCAAGAGCCTCACCTTGGGAGGAGAGGGCTCCAGGTACTTGCACACGCTCATGTGGCCTCTCCAGACCCTGCCTCGCGTTCCCCACACACCAGGTCCTAGATGACTCCAGAGCAGGGACTGCTTTCTTCTGAAGAGGGGGCTGGAGGCCTGAGGATGTCTGGGCCACACCCGCATCCCCCTCTTGCCCAGAGCAGGGCAGACAGTGCAGCCAGCCCAGGCTGGTCCTCAGCTGTAGGCAGTGCCCCCTGCACTGCCTGCTTACACTGCTTGTTTCTTTTCTGATGAGTGTGGGGAGCCCAGACTTCTCAGCACCTAGGGGAGGGTGGTGCCTTCACACCAGGCCTTTGCAGCCTCGCTCAGGCCCACCCAGAGTCACTGAATTCACACCTCGGCAGCCCTTGTCTGGCAGCTATGGGACAGCTTCTCACGTGTGCTCCTAGCACAACACAACCCCGGCAGTCCTGAGAGCCCCAGGGTTTCAGATGCCCTCCCCCAAGTGTATTTCAGGGGCTCAGAGCGCCCCGCCCCCACCACTCCTTTCCTGCTTCTGGTGGGAGGTGTGACTTCCCACATGCATATTCATAAGCGTGTTTGCAGGGGGTGAGTCAGTGATAACAAGGGTGGCCATCTCCATCTGGCTGCGTGGGGGGCCCAGGGCCCCCAGATGGCACGATGCCTGGGCTGCGAGGAAGTCCCACAGGCTGTGCACAGCAGGGCACAGAGGAGGCTCGAGGGCGGCCCGCGCCTTTGGAGGGTGGCAGCTGCCGTCAGACCCCGGGCCCAGATGCGGGTGCTGGTGAGGTCACGGGAGCCCTGGGGGAGGGGGTGGTGGAGAACGCTGGGACCCCGTGGAGTGGGTCAGAGTGCCAGGGAGGGCAGGAGGTGTGTGAAGGCGGAGGGAGGCCTGGTGTGGGCACCTCGCAGAGTCAGGGCTGACCAGGGCACCAGGGAGCGTCCAAAGCGTCGGGAGGGTGGGAAGTGGAGGTGGCAGGGTGACTGCAGGGGGTACAGGCTCCAGTGGCGGGTGTGCCAGTCCAGCTGCTGTCTGGCCAGCCGTGGGAAGTGGCGGGAAGAACTGGGGGCCATACCCCTGAGCCTCGTGTCCACGCTGCCCACCCCTCCCAGGAGCTGGAGTTCCTGCGAGTGGCCAAGAAGGAGAAGCTTCGGGAAGCCACGGAAGCAAAGCGCAACCTGAGGAAGGAGATCGAGCGCCTCCGAGCTGAGAACGAGAAAAAGATGAAAGAGGCCAATGAGTCCCGGCTCCGCCTGAAGCGGGAGCTGGAGCAGGCACGGCAGGTCCGGGTGTGTGACAAAGGCTGCGAGGCCGGCCGGCTGCGTGCCAAGTACTCGGCCCAGGTATGTGGGTGGGGCCTTCAAGGTGGGGGCTCCACCATGCTGCCCGAGACACAGGGCCTGGTGCCTGCGTGACAGGTGGGGAGACTGAGACTCGCAGGGTCAGCACCACACCATGCCTGCGTGGCCATGGAGCGCCACCTGTGGACTCAGCTGTGTGACAGATAATGGCAGGGCTCCAGAGTGTCCCTGGTCTGGGCAGGAAGTGGCACACGCTCCATTGGCATCTCAGGGTCCCTTCTCACCTTGCTGGGTCCACCCCAAGTGTGGAGGGCCCAGCAGGCTGACTTGGGCACTGCAAGCTCTCTTGGGCTTTGGGGTCTGTCCTCCATGGGGCAGTGTCTGGAGGCCCCAGGCTCTCTTCTCCATGGAGTTGGGGCCAACAGGCCAGGACTCTGGAGGCTGCTTCCCTCCCGGCCATGCCCCCTCCCCCTTGCTGGTTGCTTGGGAAACTACTTCTGAGCCAGCCTGAAGGGTAGAGGAGTCCCCAGGCCAGTCCAGACTTCCCTTTCTGTTCTTCGGGGAGGGCCACATCTCCACCCTCATGCTGTTCGCAAGGCTCGGCACATCCCGGATGGCTGTCCTGCCCAGCCAGGGTCTAGGCCATGGGGCATGGCAGCGCCTCCTCCCCACCTTGCTGACGCCTTGGGGACCTGGCCTGGCAGCAGGCTCCCAGTGGAGACTCTGGCCTTAGCGGGTGGAGAGGGCCCTCATGCCCCTGCTCTGGGAGTTGTGGTAGTTCCCAGCTCCAGGGGCTCCAAGTGCCTGGTTGATAGCAGGAGCAGGTCTGGATTCCTGTCCAGGTGCAACCCAAGAGGGTCTCCCAGGCCCTGGCTGCTGGGCTCTGCCTCGCTCACAAGCCTGTGTGCTGGTGGGCAGTGGGATGGGTGAGCCTGGGGCAATGAAGGAGGGGCAGGCCAGGGTGGCATTTGGGTGGGGTGGGTGCTGCTAACGCAGGCATCCCTTTCAGATCGAGGACCTGCAGGTGAAGCTGCAGCATGCGGAGGCCGATCGAGAGCAGCTGCGGGCCGACCTCCTGCGGGAGCGGGAGGCCCGGGAGCACCTGGAGAAGGTGGTGAAGGAGCTGCAGGAGCAGCTGTGGCCGCGGCCTCGCTCTGAGGCCACGGGTGGTGAGAGCACGGCTGAGCTGGAGCCCTAGCCCGACCCCACTGTCTGCTGCCGAGGGTGCGGCCACTGCGGGAGAGGGCGGCCGGGCACCAGCCGCAGGGCTCTGCGCCCAGGGCCTGCCCCCCTCCAGCCCACACAGCACAACGTCTTACTGTGCCTACAACCAAGCAAGTGTTTGGAACCACATGCTTTTGGAATCCACTGCAAAATTTTCTACTGGCCAAGTTTAAGTGAGCAAGCTGGGTCCCCAACTGCAGCCAGAGCCGAGGCCAGCTCAGTGGCTGCAGCCGGCCCTCTGCTTGCCAGAACATTCTAACATTTACACTTTTGTTATAAGCTATTTAAAACCAGTAAGGAGACTTGATATTCAGAAAATCAACACGTTTTTTAATGACTAACTTTTAAAAGCCCCACCAACAGTGATGCCATCTGAGGACCCGCTAAGGGAGTCAGGGTGGCAGCCGCCCCGCCCCTCGAAGCCATCACAGCTCATCTGCGCCCGCGGCTGCGTGAGGACAGGAAGGGTTTCTCCAGAGTCTATTTTTTCAGCGACAAGGACCCAGGTCTCCTGTGCTGCCGCCGGGAAGAGCAAGGAGTGCGCCGCCCGTGCGCGATGAGCCGGAACACTGCCGCCTTACACCGCACGCACGCCCAGCCTCGTCGCCCTCAGCAGGTGTGTGCAGAAACGCTGCGCCCGAGGGGTGTCATCTGTCGGGGAGATGATGGAAGGCGGGTCCCCACCAGCAGGCACGCCAGCTGCCTGCCCACAGCGACCCCTTCTCAGTTCGGCAAACGTCGCTCCTTTCATTTTGGGACTGAGGCTGCAGCATTGGAACAAAACACAGCATTATTTCACTTTTTCTTTTTGTTTGTTTGTTCATTTAAACGTATATTTAGAACTGCACTTTGTCAAAACTCTTCCCTTCTCTTTTTATTCCCGTTAACTGAGGTTCTTACTTTTCAAATATCGCAGACCGATTTCTAGAGCGGTTCACATCCTAAGTGCTCGCGTGTTCGGAAACCCCTCTGGTGCTTGGTTGAACAAGGGAATCACAAGAAAATGAAAATGCAAAGACTGAACTTCGGGGGGTAGTCCTGTGCCTTCCAGCATCTTGTACAGCAAATCCTGACTCGTCTTTTTACCCCCAAAATACCTGTCTTCAGTAGCGATTGAATCTGCCACTATCAAAATAAGTTACGTGCATTTATTCCAAATAATCTCGTTTACTCTCAACTGTTTATGCAAAGTGTGTAAGGTTTCTTATGCCCAAGCTTGAAAAATGATTTCCCAGTAGACAGGAGGCGGCTGCCCATCCTAACGTATGTAATCAGATAAGAAAGATCTCGCCGGAACCTTTGCTTGACTCTGTTGTAACACCGTGGCAGCTGCGAGCGCAGACAGGCGGTGGAGGGAGCTGGCGCAGGTACAGACGTCCGCAAGACATCATCGCCACCGCCACCAGGACGGGCAGAGACTTGGGTGGTGACAGCGTCTGCAGGGTTTTGCCTTGGTTTACTGGGGGGCCGGGTGCTGCTGGACCCCCTTCTGAAGTGCAATGCAGAAGGGACACCATGTATATGCAGCGTTCGTTTGCAAATTTTTTTTTTGCTTTTGTTTTTCTTTTGCAGTTATTAAATCTGTATGCATGGAACTTTAAACCTCTGCCGCACATATATCCCTCAGTGGGCATTATTACCGTGTCATGGAAAGGGTCGGTGTGTTATGCAACACTCAGAATGCTGTGTTCAACCTTTTTTTTTCCAGAGTTGTGTTTTTTTAGTCATTTCTTCAAGGGAAACTAAATGATTTAGTTGGAGCAAAGCTTTAAGTGTGTCAGTGTGCTTCTGTGTGGCTGTGCTCTGTTGCTAAGTCTGGAAATCGTAGTGAGGTCGAAGGGCCCCCGGGGTCTGGCCCATTGGACCTGTTGCCTGAGGCACCCCAGTTTGCTCCGTCTGCTTTTGAGTTTTTAGGCTTCGGAGGGAGATACACTTTTCTCATTTGTGTGTGGGGGGTGGCACTGCCGCTTCTTGCCCTCGCACTGTCCCCTCGGGTCACCCGCACGTCTTGGCCACTGGGTCCACGCCTCCATCAGCCGGCTTTGTCCCCGAACGTCAGGAAGAGCTGCATATGCAGTGGCGTCTCTTCCCCAAGAGCTGGGCAGACCTGGGCCCTGGGGAGGCCTTGTCCCACCCAGGCCTGCCCCTCCCAGCCCTCCTCGCTCCTTCCTGAGGGTCCCACAGCCCCCCGAGCTGGTGGGGCAGGAAACAGACACGGTGGGCTCCCCCTTCACCAGCAGCTCAAACCTTCCTGGGCAGCTCCCGGGTGAGGCTAGGGAGCATGGGGTTGTCCTGGCCTCTTCTGTCCTCCAGAGGCCAGGTCTGAAGGGCAGCTGGGACTGCAGGCCTGCTCTGGACCAGCTTGCCCGGGCCGAGACCCAGCTCCCATCTGCCCAGCTGCAGTCCTGTTTCTTCTCAGAAGGGAGAAGAAGAGTCTCTCTTGCAGGCTGCTGACTCTCCCTGTGTGTGAATATCCATCATCGAAGTGACTGTGTATTCAGTTTAATTACTCATTGTTTCTATGCTGAAAGATTTTTAACGAAGGGAAAAAACCAACAGCAATAACATTCATATCTATGGAGCAGCTAACTCATACACGTAATACTCTGCTTTTCGTACAGAACTAGCCGATGTAAAAACAACGACTTGTAAATACTTTGTTTCCTTTTACACTGTTGTATCATACGTGTAGATGGTGGTTCCTTTTTCAGAAACTCTTTTCTTACCCGGTAGCTGTCTTGTTTTCTGAATTGTTTTTAACAGAGGAAGAGCACGCTCATCTGCCAGAGGGGACGGGGAAGCCCTTTGCCAGTGTTCCGAGCGACCCTGCCCCATGGGCGCCCCGCTCGCGCAGGTTCCGTCCCCCTGTCCCGTCCCCTGCGCCCCCCTGCCCCCCGCGCCACGTCCACCAGGCTGGAGGGAGGCCTCTCGTTCTTGCTTTAAGTCAGGAGTCACAAACGACATTTTTTTTTCAATTAAGGAAAAAAAACACAGCTCTACCTTCGTGTCCGCCCGGAGCGTCTGCATCGCCGTCCCCGTTTTCTCCTTTGCTGCTGCTAATGACAATATGATGACTTACTCTACTATTCGAAAACTATTTTTATGTAATTAATGTATGCTTTCTTGTTTATAAATGCCTGATTTAAAGAGAAAAAGAAAAGGCTTGGCATATTTATCTATTTCGCTGTGTACCCGTTAGTCCTTTGGCGCCCCTCCCCCAAACAGATGACGTTGTACAATAAAGGACTTTGACAGTACGCGCGGGACAGCCATGCTTGGGCCCACCGAGCCCTCTCTTCTCCGGGACCCCTGCCCCTCTCCTGGCTGCCATTCGGCCTGAGCCCAGGGAGGGGAAGAGGGCGTCTGTCTGCTGATCAGATCATGGAGGCCTTTTGTCTCCATTGATCCCGAGTGGACACGGGGCACGGGTGGGCAGCACCCCAGCTGGGATGCCTTCTGTCCCCCTAGATTACACTGAGCTGTGGTCCCTCTTTGTACTATGGATGTCAGCTGGAGGCCCTGCTCGGCCAGGCCCGGGGCAGGACATGGGCTACATGGACCCTTCCTGGCCCAGCCTCTGTACATCCTCTGAGGCCTGGCCTGTTGGAGGGGACATGCCTGAGTCCCCACAGAGCTGCCCCCTACATGCTGCCCTGAGGAAGAAGCAGAGGGGCTCCTCCCTACCCACCTGGCTCCTGGGGGCTTTGCCAGCCTCGCAGACCCCCTGTGCTGGGCCTGGGGCACTGGGCTGCCCCCTCTCTGGGCTTCCTTTGGGCACCCACGTCTGGCCTCACAGCCCAGCCCTGGCCCCCTGGAGGTGGTCAGGAAAAGCGGGCAGTGAGGAGCTCAGGTGTACCCCAGCCTGGAAGGACTCCCAGGTCCCTGTCTCCTCGCCCTAACCTTGGGAAGCCCTCCAAACTTGGGCCCAGAAGTGCTCTCCAGTCCCCTGCCGCACAGACCCCCAGCAGTTCCCAGGAGTGCCCCGGGTGCAGGGTGGGCTGTGGTGCAGATGGCCTCGCCCAGGTGACCTGGAAAAGGCCACTCCAGCAGGCGGCTGAGCCGCCACCCAGGCCAGGCGGAGTAGGGTGGGGGCAACAGTGGGGCCCAGGAGAAAGCCCCTGCCCCACCTTGGTCTCTGCCTGTCACTCTGAGGCCCAGAGCCCAGCCTCCCAGCTGCCCCTTGTGAGGTGCCACATCGTGTCTGAGAGACCAGGTAGGGGGCAGGTTAGGGGAGGGAACGTGAGGCCAGTCTTAAGCCACAGGCCTCACCTCTGCTGCTTTCCTGTTGTACATCAGGCCCTGGAGCCCAGCCTGGGGCCCTGGGGCCCCAAGGTGTGGACAACAAACCCATTACAACAGGACACGGCCGAGGCCCTGCCCCCTCAACACAGTTGTCGCCTGGGCCTGGCTCCCCACCCCTCTCACGTGGCCTCCCGTGGAGCTATGGGAACATGGGCTGGAATCTAAGGGCCCCCTGCCCGGGTAGGGCTGGCACTCTCCTTCATGGGGTGAACATGGCTTTCCCAAGGGAGAGCAGGTCAGGATGGGGGAAGTGTCCCTCCCTAGGTACTCCTGGCAGCCCCCTGCCTCCAGGTCAAGGGAGAGCAAAGGTCAGGAGAGATCAGAGATCGCCTGCCCTCCCCCAGCTTTGGGTCCCCAAGTTCAGGACTGCCCAGACCACTGCCGCGCCACCAAGGTCTCTGCAGGGACCAAGGGGCTGTCCTGCAGCCTAGTCTGGCCACCCAGTGCCTGGGCCAGAGCAAGGCCCCCTGTGCGGGCAGGTCCCCTGCTGCTGCCCATCTCCAAGCCCCGAAGGCCTGGGGGTGAGGCGAACCCAGGCGGAGGGGGTGCTCCTGGGGACGTCCTCAGCTCCCTAGTTTCTGTCCCTGCCCCCTGGTCGCCCGCCCCTAGCTTTCACTTCTGCCTCAGTCACCAGCAGCCGGGCCCCACCCTGGCCCCCTCAGCACTCAGCTGTGCCTGCCTGTCTCCCTCTCGGGGTCTCCACCCCTCCTCCAGTCTGTCAGCCCCAGAGCCACAGTCTGGTCCTCCGGCCCCCACCCACTGCCCTGTGGTCAAGGGCTGACCACAGGCCAAGAACCCCGGGCCCTTATCTGGGGAGGCGGATGCCGGGCGTGCCCTCCATGGAAAGAGGAAGCTGGCTGCCCATTTACAGTAACAGCTGGTGCAGCCGGTTCTCCCCCCTTCTCTGAGCCTAGCCGGGGGCTGCAGTGTCAGCCTTTACCCCACCCCACACCCCACACCACCAGTGCAGACCCCAGCTGTGGCCAGCAGCCCCCTCCCTGGCCTACCCAGCCCAGACCCGGCCTGCCCCTGCTGCCCACCGAGACCCCCTCTGCTCCCTCGCCTCTGCCTCTTGTTGCAGGGTCACCCCTTCTTGCTGGCTGAGAAGAGACAGGCCAGAGGGCTCCCCAGGCAGGCCTGAGTCAGGTCAGGGTAGTTCATGAGACTCCCACGGCCACCACCCTCTGCTCACTTAGCCTTGGGGCAGCTGGTGGTCCCAGCCAGGCTGGCCAGGGACCCTGTCCTTGCTCTGGGCACCCTGGGTGATGACCTGCAGGGAGGCGGGGATCTCATAGGGAAAAGTCGGGGCTGGCCACTCCTCTGGCCTGTCCCCCAGGATGGTCTGTGCCCTCAGGAAAGGGTGAGTCTGTGACCTGGCTGTGCCAGCCCCAGCAGGATGTGAAAGCAAGGGTTGGAGGGAGTCCTAGACCCTCCCTGCAGAAGCCCACTGTGCTGCGGGGGGGCAGCAGCCCTGGACCCTCCTGTCTGCCCTGCCAACTGCCAGGCAACCCAGGGAGGAGCGGAGACAGAATTTTGGGGCCTGGATGTCCGCCTGCCCTGCCCCCCACGTATCAATGACGTGCACCCTGCAGGTCTCATGCACGTGGCCATCTGTGCCCAGGCCCATGCCAGGGGCTGGGGGCCTTAGGAGTTGAGGCTCCCAGCCCTGGAGCAGGTGGCTCCACTGTCGGGGGCAGGGCAGGCAGGTGGAGCCAGCCTGGTTTGTCTTTGGAGCGTCCTGTGCTGGGCAGGTGTCCGGCCAGGCTGGGGTCGGGCCTTCCTGCTCCATGCCTGGCCTGGCAGCCCTTACTGGCAGGAAGCTTGGCCCAAACTCTTGCCCAGATCACTCCTGCTGCCACAGAGGCCTGTTCTGGAAACCTCCGGGGATAGGGCGTTTTGTGAAGGAGGGAGCTTGAGGTCAGGGCTCAGGGTCCTCTTCCCTATGAGGCCCCCATCAGAGGACATGCATCCAGGGTCACCTGGGTCCAACTCAAGGCTCAGGCAGGGATGGGAGTGGGGGAGCAGGCCCATGCTGCAGCCCAGGGGACAGACCCAGAAAGGCAGGTGGGCCGTGAGCTTGGCCATGGCGTCCACTCACAGGTATGCATGAGAAAGGCAGGTCAGCTTGCACACTAGCATGCGTGGCTGCCTCCTCCCCTCCATGTCCCCACTTCTGCTCTCCTCCCACATTCCCCCAACCCCCTCCACAAACCACTCCCCCATCCACATCCCCCTGTCCCCCTCGGTCCACCTCCCCGCACTCAGAACTCTCTGGCCCCTCCTGCAAGTCGGGCCCTGGTCAGGCTCCTCAGAGGAGACAGTGCCAGGCTGGGACAACTCAAATGAGCACAGACTCCCCACCCCACAGGCCCTCCAGGGCTCCATCCTCCATCACCTTGGGGTTCCCAGGCCCATGGGGTGGGGGGGCGAGGTGGGATGGGGCCCAGCAGTGACCTTGGCTGGGCCTGGTGCTTGGCTCGCCTGCTGGCGGGGCTGCAGAGGAGTTTGGGAAGGCTGAGTTGGGTAGCTGCTCCAGGGTGTCTCAAGTTCATGTCCAAGTCTGTGTCTATGGTGCCGCTCCATGGGCTCCTGGCCAGAGGAGCTCGCAGTGGGACCCCCAGGACAGATCTTCCTGTGAGCACACGAGGGGGTCAGACACGGGCAGGAGGAGTGTCCCAGACTCCCACCTCACTCAGTGAGCAGGACACGTATAGCTGGGGACTCCGCTGAACAAGAGGAAGGATCTGGACCACCAGGGATGGGGACGGGGACCCAGGTCCTCAGGGGAGCTGGCAGAGCCAGAGGGGCCCAAGAATGAGAGGGGCATTTCGTCTGGGGCAGGGGTCCCCTGGCCTTGGGAGGCAGGTATCTGCTCCGGCGTGTGTGCATGCTTGTACACAGGTGTGTGTTGGTGCAAGGACACTCTGGCTGCAGGACTGGGGACTGGAAGGAGGGAGAACGGGACCAGCAGCAACATGTGCTCTGGGGCCACACTCTGGGCTCCCCTGTGTCTAGACTCGTTGAGACAGCACCGAGAGGGCTGAGAAGGGACCCCAGTGCTGGGGGATGGCGCCAGCGTGGGCAGCAGGGCCCGGGCACCCCAGCCAGGCAGCCGGGCATCCTCCTTCCCCTCCTTACTCCTCCACCTGCTGTACCCCTCTCAGCTTCAGCACCTGGGGTTCCCATGGGCACTGGAGGAGCAGGGCAGGGTGGCCAGTTCCCATGGGGTCCCAACTCCCACCCTGCCCTGCTCTTGGTGGGGCCTTGACCTGGTGGACCTGTGGCCCACGCCCCAACTTCCTGTTTCTAAGAAAAAACAGTTCCAGAAAAGGCTCCAGTGGTTTGCAGGGGAGGCTCCCTGCCCAGGCTGGGGGCCTGGGGTGGGCTGGGGAGGCCTGCAGAGAGCTGCATAAGGCTGGCAGGGAGGGGCTGGGGTGTGGGGGCCTGCAGAGAGCCGGGGTGGGGTGTTGTTGCATCCAGAGGCCTGGGGAGGGCTGCAGTGGGGGCTGCCAGGTGGATGTCACTGGCCCCTGACACAGGGTGGGGTTATCTGCCGTCCCCCACACCTCCTGCCGCAGGCAGAAAGGCAGTGGCTCACTCTGCCAGATGTAGTGTTGGGCCCAGCAGATTGGGGCTCTTTGGGCTAAAGTGTGTCCACCCTGGGTCTAGTCTTCCCAGCAACGGTGTGCGGTGGCCTCCCAGTCGGCACCCGTCAGGACACAGGCCCTCCCCCCATCCATCCTACATCCCCGTGCTTAGGGTTGGCAGTGTACAGGGGTGCCCAGGCTGAAGACCCTCTGTGGGGCGCCCATGCTGCCCCCCCCCCGCCCCTGCCCCCGCCCCAACGCACACAGCAGATGTCGTCTCTGGCCTCAGGCAGGGCCTGTCCCAGCCCCGGAGCACCCACAGCCGTCCCTTGCCCGCCAGCCCTGGGGGAAGGGCAGGGGCCGAGCAGCCGCCCGGGAATTACACCGCTGGTTCAAAACATTCCGAATTCCTGCTCCTTCCGGCCTGGCCGGAAGCCGGGCTGCGGAGGGATGGGCTGGGCGCCGTGCCCTCGCGTGGCCCCCCAGGCCCGAGGAACACGAGTGTGCCCTCCGCGTGAGCGGGCTCCTGGCAGGCCCTTCTGGGTGAACCTAAACCCCTTTGCCGCCTTCCACAGGATTCCGTGCTCCTCCGAGGCCAGGATGCGGATATGGGGCCACGCCCTGCTGGTCAGAGGCTGGGCGCTCCCCAAGCCGCGCAGCACCCCCCCCAGGGCCCCCCAGGCACGCAGGCTAAGAAGCCCGCAAATGCACGACGGGGGCAGAGCGCGAGCCCGAGGCGCCCCCCAGCACCGGGAGCCCCCCCTCTCCACGTGGGCTCGGCGCCCAGTGAGTCAGGGAGGGAGTGGGTGTCACCAATCGGGGTGAGTCACCGGGAGGGTGTGCGCCCCTCGAGGGCGGTGCCAGGAGCCTTGGGGGACGGATCGCGGAGCTGGGGAGTGGGGCTGGGCCCTCCTCAGCAAGGCTCCGCCCCCAGTTGGGGGGCAGGGCAGATCCCCCCACTTCCTTCCGCGGAGTTGCCTTCTGGGATCCAGCGAGGCTGGAGCGGCCGCGGAGGGGAGGGTCCTGCGCCCTTCCCCCAGGCCCCGAAGCCGAGGGGGCTTCCCGGCCGGCGCGCGGGGCGGCGGGAGCGCGGCCAGGTGGGCCCGCAAGGACCGCGTAGCTGTCGCGCCCCTGCCCCGCGGCCTCAGTTTCCTATTACGCGTCTTACGGAAAGCCCGACCCAGCCCCCGGGGCTCCCCCGGGGCGCTCCCGCCGCCGCTTTCACTTCCCTTCCCCCCACCCGCGTCTGGCCACGGGGGTCGCCATGGCTTCCATCCCCATTCCCGACCGCCGCCCCGGATTCCGACGTGGGGGGCACCACAGCGCGCCCCCCTCCAGTAGCCCGACTGCGCCCGGGCCGGTCTCTCCATGCCTGCGCGGGGGCTCCCGGGGGTGGGGCCGCGCGGTGCCCCCGCGGCCGCAGGACCGACTCCTCCCCGCCGCCCCCTCGCGAGGGGCGGGCCGCGGGCCGGGGGCCCCGGGCGGCGCTGCGGGGGCGCAGGAGGGAGTCGGGGGCCCCGGGCTGCGCGCGCTCGGGAAGGGGGCGGGGGGCGGGGGGCGGCGGCAGGAAGTGCCCCACCCACGCCCCCCGTCCGCGTCTAGAGTGCGGTTAACTCCTCCCGCCGGCGGGTGGGGCACACTGGGAGAGGAGGGGGACCCTTGGGGACGGGAGGGGCCTGAGGGGCGCATTGGACTGGAGCCGCACCCCGCCCTCGGCGCTAGGTTTGGGGTCCCCGCTGGGTCCGAGCGTTTCCCAGCCCACTCCGCTGACGTGTCCACGTGTCCAGAGTCTGAGCGGCGTGCAGCCTCGGGGGGCGGGGGTGGGGAGGTCGGCGCGACCTCCGGCGGTAGAGGCGGGAACTACGGCTGCGGGCCGAACCCGGGGAGGGCGCGGATACCCTTGGGTGGGGGCCTGAGCGAGCCCCCGGTCCGCGTCCGAATCTGCTTCCCTCAAAAGGTTCCCGCTCAGCCTGTGTGGATGCCCTTCTCTGGGGCGCTGTCTCCCTTTTCTGTCAGATCCGTTGGAAGCCCGATCCTTTATCACCACTGCTCCCACCCTCCCCGCAGCCCCCTGAGCCGTGGGAAGCGTGTCCTCACTGGTGTGGAAAGGCGCCCCTGCACCCGGATCCTTGCCAGGCGGGGCTCCATAGGGGCCCTGGGCCCCTGCCCGCCTCAGTGACCCCATTCAGGCCCGCAGGCCCAGGCTTGACCCAAGCCACCTCTCAAAGGGGCAGCCCCACATGCCATATGCGCCCCAGCTGCTCTCCTCTTTCAGCCCCACCTCCCTTGGTTCCCCCAGTGGCTTGGCCCCACTATCAGGGCCTGACTGGGAGGTGGGGTGGGGGCCTTGGGGAATGCGACCACAGGGGACCCAAAGATCACAGAAGGCCCCGTGGGGTGACCTGCTCCCAGCTTTAAAAATCTTTCTCCTCTGGTCTTTCCCCTCCTTTCCTCTTCTTGGCCTAGCATCCCCTGATCACTGGGCCTCACTGTCATCATGGTGGTGACCCCCAAATCTATACAACCTGCTTCTCCCCCGAGCTGTCCCCAACTTGGGCCCCCACCTGGGCCCCCACCTGCCCCCTCCTCAGTCCACATCCAGCCCTGGTCCTCTCTTGCCCCCAGGGCCCCTCCCCTGCTGTCCAGGCTGCCCGCTCCTGCTCTTCTCGTAAGGATTTACCAAGGGGGCTGAGAAAACCGTGGAGGAGAGCCCCTCCTCACCTGGGCCTGGTGCAGAAGCCCCCATGGCTGCCATGGCCTGTGGCCTGCACCCGTGCTGCAAGGCCAGTGGGGCGGGTTGAGGTGGGTAGCACCCCCCCCCCAGGCTGCCCCAGGAGGGAGGCCTCACCCACTTGCTGGGCCCTGGAACAGCATTCGTGGGGGGCACCTTGTCCTTGTTCCCCCCACCCTGTTCTGCCTTTCCAGGGTGCAAGGCAGGGGTGGCTGACAGTTCTCTGAGGTCCTAGGCGGAGCTGCCAAAAGGAAGAGGGGTATCCAGAGTTTTGGGGAGTGTGGCTGTCCATGGGCCACACGGGGGTTGGGGAGAGCTGGTCTGGTGGCTGAGCCCGGCACATCTGGCGGATCCTGTCAGGCTGCTCGGCCAGCCAATGACAGCCCTATTTATAGTCTCATCAGAAACTGGTCCTGGCCATGGCAGTGGGGCGGCCGCCCGCTCCTCGAGACCCGGGGCTTTGTGCCAAGAAGAGTCCAGGCTAGGGCAGCTGTGGCCAGTGTGGGTCATCTCCAGGCCTGCCCACTGCCCTTGGCCACCCCCAGGCTTACCGAAGGACCAAAGCAGCCCTGGGCCCCAGCGTTACCCAGGCCTGATGGGCAGGGGGCCCAAGGCGGCCCCTCCCCATCTGCTTGGGCCCCCACCAGGCTCCCAAGGTCCCCTGTGCCTGGGCCAGCGGTCTGTTCCATCAGAGAGGTCCTGGGCGGACCCTTGGTGATGGCAGGAAGGGGAGGGCCCCACGCAGCTGTGTCTGCTTTCGGTGCCGAGCGCCGTCTGCTTGGCGACTCCCGCTAACACTCCCCCAGGACTGAGGGCTCCCGGGGTGCTGAGGGCCGCCTCAGGCAGGCAGAGAGGTGGCAGGGCCGGCCAGGCTGCACAGAAACCAGTCTGGCGGGCTGGGTACCGGGCGCCCTCCAGGAAAGCCCTGCCTGGGGGGGCTCCGCACAGCTGGCCCTTCCACCCGCCTGGCACTGAGACCAGGCGGCCTCCCCCGGGAGCGTCCTGGGTGACCCACTGGCCAACAGGAGAGGAGGCTGGGAGGAGCTGCCTGTGCCAGGCGGGGCCCAGTGGGAGGGCGGGCACAGACAGGGCGGGCTCTGTCCTGTGCTGACCGCCGGGTTGGTGGCTGGGTGGTCTGAGAGGTTGTGCCTGCTAAGGACCCGCTGGGGGGTGGGCCGGGCAGAGAGGGCAGGTGCCCCCACCTCTCTGTCTCTGTCGTCTGTTTGTTGGGCCCTGCTGCCGCTGGGATAGGGGCAGACCCAGAAGCTGGGGTGGAGGGACACGGGAGCTGTGGCAGCTGTGTGGTTCTGTGGGCGGTCCTGGGGCCCAGCCTGGGGGGCACTGTCTCCAGGTGGGGCCCTGGCCTGGGCCACCTTGCTCTGCTGGTTCTTCACGGTCACTGAAGACACTGGACATTGGAGACTGCCCTCTCAGGCTGCTTCCTCTCCCCGCCCAGCCCTCATACAGCAAACTTGATGGCCAGGCCAGAGTTTACGGCCACACAAGCCTCTGCTGACCTCCCTCTTTCTTTTTTTTTTTTTTTTGAGAATTCAAATTTCCTAAAGATTTGCCTGTGGGACTCAGTGTGAGGACTAGGGGTCTGGTCAGGTGGGAGCAGCCGCCTCTGGCATCTGACCCTGCCCAGCACCCCCATGCCTCCAGCGGAAGACCAGGTCAGTCCCAGGGGCTGTGGCCCGAAAGGCCTGCTGTCCACATGCTCAGACGCGCGCTGGCCAGGAGGGGCACCCCCTCACTCAGGGGACAGCCGCTCCCTCACCAGGAGTCCTGGCAGAGGCTGGGCAGTGGGGTGGGGCAGGGGACAGCCCGCCTGCCCCACCTGGGACCCTGGTCTTGCCCAGACACAGCCCCCTGGGGTCTGAGCTCTCCCTGGTTGGCCATGGGGCAGCCCCTGCGTGCCCATGGCAGCAGCGGGAGGCCATCAACCAGGCGGCCGTGGGGCACAGGGGCGGGGGTCCCACCAGACCCTGTGCACGCCTGGGCCCCTCAGGTTTGCTCCGATGACCTTGGAAAGTGGGAGGGTTCACAGGTCGTGTGTTTGTGGAGATTTACTGACGGAAGAGCCAGCAGCTCCACGTCCAGCCAGGAGCCCACTATGGGGCAGACCCCCGCGTTCACAGGGCCCGGTGCGCGGGGGCAGCTCTGCACCTCTGGCCTGGTGCAGTGACGGGAACCGCCATGCTGACTTGGAACTAAGAGTGGGGCTGCCTCCTGCTTCGCAGGGATGCACGGCTGCCTCTGTTTGGGTGCTTTCTTCTTTCTCGATTGAAACATCATTTTCATTATTTTTCTTTTGACAGAAACGTGGTTTCGTCTTGAATAGAAAAAAGAACTGTAAAGCGATTTGCCCAATCTCGGGGGCTGACACCGGTGAACAACCAGGCTCTGACGCAGCTGTTCCAGGGGATTTTGGGGACCGGGTGGCCCTTCCGACTCCTACCCATTGCCCGCCGTGTTTATGCAGCTGCGTGTGGACACGGCTCCTCCAGCAGCTCCCCTGCCACATCCTCCGAGGGGGCTCTGTCCTGCAGCCCCACGTCTGCCTCCATGCACTCTGGGCAGGACAGAGCCCCGTGGGGCCCAGGCACTGACCCAGGAGTCATGGGTTCCCGAGAACGGTCCCCTTCTGGGGATTCACTGCTGGGACGCCGGCAGCCTGTCCCCTCCTAATGGACAGTTGGAGGCTGAGGCCCTGCTGAACCAGGCTGGCAGCGTCTGTGGCCACTTCTGGAACCAGAAAGAGGCAGGCAGATGCGGCTTGCTCCAGGTGGTCCCAGCTGCCACCCCACATCTCAGGCTCAGAATGGCATCAAGGCCCCAGTCGTGGAGGTTCTGGAGCCCCGTTCCCTCACTGGCTCTCTTCTCTCCAACCTTCACAGAGGTCTGCCCCTGCTGTCAAAGCTGGCCCTCTGGATGGCTCGCTGCCTGGCTGCTCCCCCGGGTCTGGGAGCTGGGACCAAGTACGGGGTGAAGAATCACCGGGGACTGGGGCCCAGCTCTTCTGGTCCTGCAGGGGTCCAGCTCCCTCGGGCTGCCCCATCCGCCAGCTGTTGACTGGCCTGTTGAAGCAGGCAAGTTGTTCAGTTGTATTGAGGAAGAATTGGGTGGGGAACCTACTAAGAGAAAAGCAGAAAGGAGAAAGTGAGGGGCAGCTGCCAGGGGCCCGATGGAAAAGGCCCCCTGGTTTGGGTCGGTTTTGGCTAGGCATCCTTTCCTCATCTGCCGCCTCTTGCCCTTAAGTAAGGGCACAGTTATTCCATGTGGACCTACTTCCTATTCTTTTTTTTTTTTTTTTTTTGAGGAAGACCAGCCCTCAGTTAACTACTGCCAATCCTCCTCTTTTTTTTGCTGAGGAAGACTGGCCCTGAGCTAACATCCGTGCCCATCTTCCTCTACTTCATATGTGGGACGCCTACCACAGCACAGCCTTTGTCAAGCAGTGCCATGTCTGCACCCAGGATCCGAACTGGCGCACCCCAGGCTGCCGAGAAGCAGAACGTGCCCACTTACCCGCTGCGCCCCCGGGCCGGCCCCAAGGACCTACTTCTCAGAGACAAACGAACTTCTGTTCCATCCATCAGTAATTAGAGCCATCACCCACCCGTCCACCCATCCATCTGTAAGTCTGTCCATCCATCCAGGTACTCATGCATTCATTCATTTATCCACACTTCCACCCACCCATTCGTCTATCCACCCATCCACTCATCCATGCACCCACCCACCATCCATCCCTCCATCCATCCTTCCATATACTCATCCGTCGTTCTATTTATTCATACTTCCGTCCACCCCTCCACCCACCCACACACTCATCCATCTGTCCACCCTTCCTTCCATCAGTTCATCTAGTTTTCCTTTTATTTATTCACTCACCCACGATCCATCTACCCGTATGCTCTTTGTTCATGCATCCATCTAGCCTTCTACCCATCCCTCCAGCTACTCAGCCGTCAGTCCTTCCTGCACACCTCCTCTGCCTCCTTCGTTCTCACTGCCTCCTGTATTTCCTGGCACAGAGTCAGTGCTCCAAATTCACCCATTCACGCAGCAGCTATTTGCTGAGGGCCTCCTGTGCTCCCCACACGTCCACAAACCAACCGGGAACGGGAGGAGTAAGTTCGATGTGTCACGTGCTGCTCGCGACACGCGCGGGGGGGCTGGGACGTGCTGCTGGAGGGAGGTGAGGCTTCGGAGCTGGTGGCCAAGAAAGGCCTCGTGAGAAGGTGACAGCCAGGAGACGAGCTGTGCAGGCAGAGGGCAGAGCCCATGCAAAGGCAGAAGCCTGCCTGGCACCACCGAGGGCATGCAGGGGCCAGCGTGGCCTGAGTGGAGCAAACAGTGGGCGGGGGCCTCAGATGAAGGCAGTGGGCCATGGGACCAGCTCAGGTTGGGCCTGAGGTCCTGGTGACGATATGGGGTATGAGCTGAGGACAACTGCCATGCGGAGGCGAGACTGCTGGGGTCGGGGGTGCGGCGTGACAAGGTAGGGTCAGGCTGGGGGTGCGCTTTGAAAGCAGGACCAACAAGGCTTGCTGGTGGGCCACAGAGCAAGAGAGAAGGAAAGCGATGTCGGCGATTTTGGCCTGAGCAACTGAGAGTCCCGGTGTCGTCAGCTGAGCAGGAGAGCTGGTTGGGGACAAGTGGGGCTCAGTTTGGGGCATGTAAAGTGCCCTTGATGCCCTAGCATTTCTCTACCCTGGGCCTCGCAGCTGGCAGTGTGGGTCCAGAGCTGGGCAGAGGCCCAGGTGCAGAAAGGCGCAGGGGTTGGGACCCAGGACCAGGGGCCCAGTGAGGGTGCCAGTGAGGCAGGAACTGAGCCGGCGCCCTGGTGCCGGCGGTCGGGGAGATGGGGGGGTAGCCAGGGGTGTCCAGAGGAGGGTCAGTGCAGAGAGGGAGGTGGCCCTGTTGTGAGCCCTGATGGTAGCAGGCCCATCAGGGAGGGTGTGGACAACAAGTGTGGGAAGGAAATGGGTCCTGGATGGGGGGCGGGGCCGTGGGGTCGGGAGGGTATTTAGGACAGAAGCAACAGCGTGCTCCGTGGCTGGGGGCTCGGACGGTCTGCTGGGGCCCAGAGGTGTCTGTGCTGGTGAGGGGCTGGGGCTCTGGGTGCCCCCTCCCTGCTCCTCATTGTCCCAGGAAGGAAGAAGCTATGGGCAGTGGGGAGGATGGGGAGGGTGGTGGCTTCGAGGCAGAGGGGCGAGCCCAGCCTGTCCAGCACTTGGGCAGGTGAAGGGTGATCCCCAGGCTGCCGCCTCGGACCCAGGGTCTCCGGAACGTGGAGCCCATGAGCAGAGGAAATGGCAGATGAAGGTCCCGCCAGCAGCCCTCTCGATCTGGCTGCCTGCAGGCCTCCGGGCGTTTCCCCCACTGGTGTCCCCGCCGGCCTTGCTCAGTGGCCGTGGCTGTGTTTTGGTGGCAGCTGTGAAATCTGAGACGTTGTCCCTGCAGACCCGCAGCCCGTTTCCGGAAAACCAGTCACCTGCCTGTTGCCTCTTGATTTCTCATTTGGGAGTCGGTCCGAGTTCCCCAGGCTGCCCGCCGGGCCCCCTCCAAGGCAGGGATGGTGGGAAGGAGGCAGGCACTGGCCGGCCAGGCTCTGGACAGTGCTGGGCAGAGGCCAAGGATCAGCTGAGCGGGCTCTGTGATAGGGGACCGGGACCGCCCTCGCCCTCGCCGGCTCGGGCTCACCCTGGGGAGAGCGCTGGTGGGTCACACATGCCAGCCGAGAAGGGCACCCGGTGACCACCGTGGGCCTCGGCCCGGGAATGCCCACATGAGCCCGCACTCGTGTCTGGGGGGTGTGGGAAGGGGCCTGCCCATCTAGATGAGGTACCACTTTGTGGTCAGTGTGGAGCGTTTTATTAAAGCTCAGGGCCGTGTGCACACCAGCCGAGGGGGAGGTGGAGGACGGCGACCCCGTAAGCAGAGGCGGCGTTTCCGTCCGTTCCCACTGAGGGTGGTGTCCCGAGGGGACGCTGCATCCCCAGGGGCTGGAGGCTCTTGGGTGCATTGGGGCGGCCCGCCTAGCTCGGGGTGCCAGGGTCTTCTCCAGGGATGTGGGGCCGCGGCCAGGCTCCCTCCGCAGAGACCCGAAGGTGTTTGAAGGCGGTGGGCAGCACACGGCCCAGGAACGGAGGGGTGGTCACATCGCGGACCATGATGACATACTCCCCTGCAAGAGATGGATGCTGGGACGTGGCCCCCGGTGGCCCCTGCCCCCCAGCCTGCCCTTCCTCTAGGTTGAAAAGGTACACGTTCCACCCCCCGCTCTTCACTCCCCTCGAGGCCCCCTCATGCCTGCCCACCCTGAGCTCCTCTCTGCCCTGCCTCACCTGCCCTGCGACCTCGGGACCCCAGGACCCTGTCTCTGTGGCCCACTCTATGTTTCAGGCCTTCTCCTCAGGCCTGTGACGCCAGGACCCGGCCACTGTCTTCCCATGGTGCTGGGCGCACAGTCAGTGTAGGTGAATAAGTGAATTCTGGGGTGAATGAAACCACGTCCCCCCTCAGGACACAGGCCCAGCAATGGCCCCAGCATCCTGGGGGCAGAGTTGGGGGGGACACAGGGATGGCTCGGCAGTTGGGCTGGTCGAGGCCCTCAGGCCGGCAGAGAGCCCCCCACTGCTGATGAGGCCTCAGGGCTGAGGGCAGGGATTCTTTTGAAAATACTTTCCTCTCTTTTTTGGAGAAAAGTAATTCATTTCCTCTAAAATGGCTTTTAAAATAATTAAGCCCCTGGTTGGTTTTGCAGCCCCTGCCTGTGGGCTGTGGGAGGGGGCAGCTCCGGGCTGGGGACACGGGAGGGGAGGGGGGACGCGTTCCCTCTGCAGTCTGTAAACTGTCTGCAGAGCTTCAAAGTTGGAGAAACCATAAAAAAGAAAATAAGAAATAACAAAAAGTGAGGTTGCCATAGAAACCGTCCTCTCCCCTCCCCGAGCCCGCTGGGGCTGGCACCGGAGCGTGGAAAAAGCTCGCAGGGCTGGCCTGGGCTCACACCAGGAATGCGGCCGCAGCCGAAATGGGGTGCAGGAGCCGGCTCGCACCCTGAGAGAGAACATTCCAGTGCCCAGGTCTGGAAAACAGGCCACTTTCCTCCTGCGCCGTCTCCCTCCACGCGGGCCAGCCCCGGGGCTGCGGACACCGAGCGTTCCTGGGGCAGGACAAGAAAGGGCCTCGGGGCTGCCAGGAATTTGTTCGGCCTTGAGTCAGTTCCTTCAGAAAAAACTGCGGTTCTGCGGGCCGGGGGCCGGGCCGGGCGCCTGGGGAGGGCCGCATTCCGCAGCCGGGCCACCAGGCCTCCCTGGCGGGCCTGGGGGAAAAGCCGCGCATGGCAACGCCGCAGTGTTTCCAAGCAGCCGGTTTCTAGGTGTTCCCGAGAACACACAGCTCCACCAGCCGCGGCCAAGGGCGCCGGCCGGAGCCGGCAGAGCTCAGTGGGCAGTGGCCACACAACGGAGCCCCAGCCCTCATCTGACCTCGTCCTGAGGCCCTTCTCTCACAGATGGGAAAGGGTCTGGCTAGTGGCCACCCTGCCAGCCTCAGAAACCACGGGCCCGGCCCCAGCCGCCATGTGGTCCCGTGGTGAGCCCTGTGCCCAGCTCCCCACTGAGCCTGGCCTGGCCTGCATCTCGGGCATGTGGCCATCCACCTGGCTTTGCCCCTCACAGCCTGGAAATTGCGTCTCCTCACAGCCAGGCAGTGTCCAGCCAATCCCCTACCAGCCCTGCCCAACTCTTGTGCCCACCCTTGGCCTCTCCTCCTTGGGCAGAAATGAGGGTCCCAGGGTCCTGGAAGGGGGGACCGCGATGCCAGCCCTGTTGGCCAGTCACTGGACCGTGCGTCTGCTGCTGGGACGGCTGGCGCCAGCACAAAGGGGAGGTGGAGGCACCCCCGCACAGGGGCCTCTCTGGCTGCGGCAGTCGCAGGGGTTGCGGCCATAGGCCCTGCTAACCCTCCCAGCAGCTCAGAGGTCAGAGGGGCCCTGTACCTGCCAGCCTGCCAGCCTTCCAATCAGGACACCGGAGAGAGGGAACCAGGGCCATTCCCCTTGGCTGAGGGGACAAAGAGGCAGCCAGGACGGGCGAGTGTCCCCCACCTGACGCCCTGCCTGGTGCCCAGAGCCGTTTTAAGGGACCGAGCCTTGGGAAGACCCTGGCCCATCGACATCCCTGTGCACCTCCCCAGCACCCTCAGGGCCCTGCCTCCGGGGGTGCCCGCAGAGGTCGACATAAATGACCCATTCAGATCCTGGAGTGACAGCTGGAGATGGCCCTGCTCGGCCGTGTCCCTCCGATGCCCGCCTACCTGGGAATGCCGCTGCTGCCAGCTCCGCCACGGCTGCCCCATCAGGCCTGCAGGGAGGAGAGAAGGAAGTCCCGAATGTGCCGCCCAGGGCCCCACTGCCTGCTGCACGCCCCCCAGCTGGGGCCCCCGGCTCTTGGGCCCTGAGGACAGCAGAGACCACGAGGTCCCCGCCTGCCGGCCTCAGGCGGGCACAGGTGTGACCGCCCTGTCCTCCGAGGCTCCGCTTCCGCCTTCGAGTGGCAGTGTGTGTAGCCCCCATGGGCCCCTCTGCCGCACCTGGAGGAGAGGTCCCCATGAGGCTGTGACCCAGCTCTCTGCCCCTTGGCCCTGGTGCCTCGTTGCCTAAACCCAAACTTGCCCATGGAGACGCGGGAGCTGGTGTGTGACAGCCTTGCTCCCATAGCCACAGCCGCCACCACTTCGTGCAGCACCGAGGTGCGGGGTTTGGAAAGCTGCAGCCACATGTGCACCGGGGCCTCAGCACGGAGCAGAGCAGCCACTCAGAAAACAGCTATGTGCCCAGTCCACGCAGAAGCGATGTAGGAGTGGCGTCTGTTTTCCAGCAAGAAGTGACAAGTGGCAGCTGGGCTCAGTGGGGGTGGGGTTGTGGGGCACCCTCATGTTCCCCCCAGAGGGACCACTGTCACCTTGTCAGGTGGGAAAGAAAAGGCAGCAAGAGGAGACAGGAGAGGCAGGGGTCCTGAGGCCTGGCCCACATCTGAAAGATGGAGACCCTCGCTGTGGCCACAGCTGCCATGAGAGAACCCTGCCTGGGCTCCCTGAGGTGGGTGCAGCCCCTGCCCGGGCTGCAGACCCGAGCCGGTTGGCGTTCCTGTCTCAGCCAGATGGTTTCGGGTGGCACACCACCCACATGGGTTTCTGCTCTGTAGTGAGTGACAGGCCCCCCTTGCCTGTCCACTGGCGAGGGTCACCTGCCCAGGAGGACCTGGCTGTGTCCCTGGTGGAGACCCACCTGGAGGGGCCAACCCTGTGGCCAAGTGGTTAAGTTCATGTGCTCTGCTTCAGGTGGCCCAGGGTTTCGCAGGTCGGATCCTGGGCACGGACATGGCACTGCTCATCGGGCCATGCTGAGGCGGCGTCCCACACAGCACAACCAGAGGCACTCACAACTGGAATATACAACTGTGTCCTGGGGGGCTTTGGGGAGAAGGAGGAAAAAGAGCCACCTGGACTCTGTCTCAGAGGGAAATGTAGGTAGCCGCACGAGGTGCAGTGCCCCTGGCTGAGCCCTGGCCCGCATGCTTGGTTTCGACCCCTGGGTCAGGCCCTCAGCCTTCTCCACACCTCCTCGGGGTACCAGAGAACTGGCGCTGTGTGGACGGCCACCCTGAGCCCTCCGGCCACCAGATGCACTTGCTGGGTGGCACGGAGGCCCAGGTGTGACGGGCTGGGCCTTTCCCTGAATTACGCATCCAGAGGCGCTCAGGGGCAGCCAGGAGGGCTCCTCACCCCTGCCCTCTGCTGCTGGCGGTTTCCCGTCATCAGAGCTGGGGGTGGAGCACCAGGGGCTCTCCGAAGGGGCTCGGTGACCCACCAGGTTCTGACCCCTTGCCAAACTTAAATACCACATGCATGGTTTGGGCGATAAAAAATTAAAGACAAAAGATTTTTAAATTACTTCATTTCTAGTGGGGGAAAGTGGGCCTTGGCTCAGACCCAGGAGCCACGTTAAAGATTCTGAAGTGTGGGTGAGGAGAGAAGGCAGATAAATAATTTAGAACTAAGAATAACCAGAGTCTGTCAAGCTGCCAGCTGTAAGAGAAATAAACGGGGTTACAAGAATCCTGAGAGGTTTTATAGAACTCCCAGGGCCTCGAGAAAACAGAGACCGAGCCAGGAAGGAGCTGGGGAGTCCTGGCTGGGGAACTGGCAGAGGTGCCGATTAGCTGGACGGGTATCTGGACTGTCAGGGTCGGGACCTGGTGCCCGAGGAGCCCTGGGGTGTGTGCCCAGGCGGTGGGTGAGGTGGGGGTTCTGTTTGACCCCAGAAACACTGATTGGGCACCGGCCGTGTGCACGGCACTGGGCTGGGCCTCCAGAAATCGGGAGGGGTCGGAGCCGGGGTGGCTAACGGGCTTCCACTCCGAATCCACCTCGACTCCACATCAGCAGAAAAGGACGCTGGAGACTCACGACCTGGGCTGGGCTGGGGGGGGACAGGGTGTGAGCTGGAGAGGGGCCGGGCTCCCCCTCCACCCTGTGCTTCCACGTTTGGGTTCTCCTCCCTCTGTGGTTCCTGTCCTCGTCTTCATGTTTCCTGTGCTTGCGTTTTGTTGAGTGTCTTGGGTCCATGGGTTTATAGTTTTCATCACATTTTTTAAAATTTTGGCTATTTCTTCACATGTTCTTCCTGTTGCCTCCTCCCCCCACCACCACTTTGGAGGCTCCAATTTCACGTCTGTTTGGCCACTTGAAGTCTCTTGCAGTTTAATAAGCAAGCTCAGTCTTGTTTTCCTCTGTGGGTTTCCTTTTGGACGGTGTCTGTGGCCATGTCTTCAAGCTCACTTGTCTTCTTCTCTGTGCGTCTACTTTGCCATCGAGCCCTCATGTGTTTTCACCGCAACATCATAGTTTTCATCTCCAGAAGTTTGATGTGCCTCTTTTTCATATCCTCCATGTGTCTGCTTACCATGTTCCATCTTTCCTCTCGAACACAGGGACCCATTATAACTGGCTTCATGTCCTTGTCTGATTCTCTCATCTGTCATTCCTGGGTCGGCTGTGATTGCTTGGTTTTTCCCTCATCGTGGGTTGAACTTTCCTGCATTCTGTGGTGCCTGGTAATCTTTGATCAGATGCCAGACATCGTGGATTTCCTCCTCTTGGGTGCTGGGTTTTTTTGTATCCTTATAAATATTCTTGCTGCTGTTACGTTACTTAGAAACAGTTTGATCTTCATGGGTCTTGGTTTAAGGTTTGTGAGGTGGGGTTTAAGATGGGGCTAATGATTCCTGCCATGAAGGCAAGACCTTTGTGAGTGCTGTACCAACACCCCGTGAATCCCGAGGTCTCCCGCCTGGCCATTGGCATGAGCACTGTCACAGCCCTGTGTGAGCTCAGGACGGGACTCCCTCCCATCCTCTTGGGGGTCCTTCCCCAGCCTTCAGCACGTTCCTTGCACACACGTGCTGATCCATGCACCACAGATGCCGGGGCTCTGTCCTCTCCGACGCTCTGTCCTATGAACTCCAGCCACCTTGGCTTTCCAGGATGCCCAGCTCCGTCTCTCCCCTCGGGGGGCCCCTCAACCCGCCTGGGTCCCCTGCCTGCACCACAGCTGGAAACTCTTGAGGCAGTGAGCTGGGGCCGTCTGAGGCCTCCCCGTCCTTCGTCACCTGACGTCCAGCGTCTTGAGGGCTGTTGTCTCCTGGATCTGGTCCAGTTTTTCTTTTTTTTTTCTTTTTTAAAGATTTTATTTTTCCTTTTTCTCCCCAAAGCCCCTGGGTACATAGTTGTGTATTTTTAGTTGTGGGTCCTCCTAGTTGTGGCATGTGGGACACCGCCTCAGGGTGGCCTGCGTGGTGCCATGTCAGTGCCCAGGATTCAAACCAGTGAAACCCTGGGCCACTGCAGCAGAGCACACAAACTTAACCACTTAGCCACGGGGCCGGACCCTGGTCCAGTTTTTCCCTTGTTTACTTGTGAGGGCAAATCCGGCCCCTTGCCCTCCATCTGGGCTGGAAGTAGGACTCCATTTCCACAATTACAGACCAAACCGAGACGTGGTGCCCAGACAGCACCAGCTTGTCCTTCAGCGTCCATCCTGAAGGGGCGGGCTCCTCGGGGGAGGGCAGTCTCCCCCTCCTGCCCTCCTCACCTCTGCCTGCTGCCCGGGCCTGTCCTTCCAGGGCTCCCAAATGGCATCTTGTCCTGACTGGATGTGTCCAGTGAGACAGGGCCTCGGCCAGCGTGAATTGCTCTAGAGTGAGTCTCCGTGGTGGGTCCTCCAGTCCCTCATGAGGCCCAATTGGCCTCGCCCTGTGCCTGCCCCAATGGGACACGTGGCCAAGCTGGTGCACACAGAGCTGGACCCTCTCAAGGAGGGAGCTCGCTGGCCTCCATTGACGGTCAGCAGGGTCACCTGCTGGTTCCCACTGGGTGCCCAGCTACTCGAGTGACCTCCCATCCAATCATCTGTCCCTTTGGCAGGGAGGCCCCTGGAGCCCTCGGCCCCGTGGCTAGGTCTTTCCCTCTCTGAAGGCCCTGAGAGGGTCCCGTCAGAGCTGCAGGACCTCGACGGGCCCTCCCGCCTCCACCTCTCCCAGGATGATGCATCCATGGGGCTCCACTCTGCTGAAATTGCCAGAGCACATCTGACCCTGAGCAGCCCACAGCAGCCTGGGCAGGGCACGGGGTGACAGCCAAGCTCCGTGGCGTGTGCCTTCTCAGTGCTTCTCCTCAGCCCAGGTCAGGAGAACAGATGGCAGAGCTGAGAAGACAGCCGTAATCGGAGCAGAGGCCTGAGGCCTGTCGGCCAGATCCCAGCTGAGTGGGGCTGGAGCCCAGAGGCTTGCTCACGCCTAGCTCTTTCTCTGGGGTGGCTGAGCAGAGGGGGCACCTGGGGAGTGGGCAGCAGGAGAAAGAGTTTCCTCTTCTGGAGTGACCACTGCCCCAGTGAGCCAAGGGTCTCTAGTATCCCGTGCAACCTGGGCCTGTCCACCCACAGGCCCACCGAGAGATTCACCTGGGTCGGGGCTTGGTGCCCCGTGGTCAGGCAGAGGAGGCCTGTGGCTGTGGACCAGACTTAGAAACCTGCAGACCCCAGCTGGGCAGGACCTGGGGGATGCAGGCTCTGGGTTGGTCGGGCCTGACCCTGACCCTTGTGGTCATTGGTTTTCCGGTCTGTGATGGGGGCACACAGGCATGGCACGGGGCGTGGATCCCCTGAGACCTGACCTGGGCGGGGGGACCAGTCTGCCTGAGGCTTATCTGCTGTGAGAGGGTGCAGGGACCCCATCGTGCAGTCAGGGGCCAGGATCCTGGGGGCGGGGCGTCTGCCCCCAGCTGTGTGGGCATCACGCGCAGCCTCCAGCACTAACAGGACATGCTGGGTTAGGGAGCCGGGGAGCTGCCGAGTCAAGTCCCCATCCAGCCACAAACTAGGGAGACTGCCAGCGGGAGGGCGCAGGCGCAGAGACCTGCCCCGGCTCTCCCGACCTGCTCAGGTGGGATGTGAGCCCAGGGTTTTCTGCGGCCCCCATGGAGAGCCCACGAGAAAGCTCCAAAATTAGAATAGTCAGCTAATTGGCAAAACGGCTGGCCCAGATTTGGGGCCAACCTGGAAATCGTTCTTGCCTCCTCAGGACCCCGAGAAATAGGAGGTGCAGGGTCCTGAGCAGACGAGTGACAGCCACGGGCACAGAGCCAGCTTGGAGAGGGTGTCCAGATCGCTCTACCCTGTTTCTAGAGGGTCCTCTGCCCCATGGGCACCTGGGGGGGCCTCCCCTCACTCAGACTCACAGCCAACCAGGGCCACTGTGGGTCCACGGTGGCTCCTCCGAGTGAGGCCCCCTGCATGCACCGGGCTGGGAGAGCAGCTGATGGTCACAAAAGCAGAGGTGCAGACATACCAGAGGATTAATGAGTTTTCAGCCCTGGTCTGGGGACCAGAGGACCCGCCGAGGACCAGCCAGGGGCCCTGTGCCAAGTGGGCAGCGGGCTCTGGGCCCTGGAAAGCCTTCAGGGTGCTCTCTGTTTGGGGGTGTCTAGGTGCCTGCCGGGAGGCCCTCCCCAGGGGCTGTGGTGGCCGGAGGGGGGCGTGTGAAGGGTTAACGGCTCTGCCCACTCGACAGCCTCCAGCTGCCGCTGGGTGATTATTCTAGCCCCGCGTGGGGCGGAAACATGCCCACTGGGCTGCGCGGGGATTAGGGCGGCCAGTGCACAGCCATGGCCCAGCTGTTCCTGCCCGGCCTTCACACCTGCTTCAGTTTATTATTACTGCTTGGACACGACAGGGCTCATTTCTCAATCTTTAAAGTTGCTAAAGAAGCAAAGAGCCCAGTCGCTCCCTTTGTCTTGTTTTCCCTGAACACCCAACCCAGGGGAGCTTCCAGCGAGGGGCGGGAGGCAGAGGCTGAGCCCAGGTTGCCAGGGATCCCCGGCCGGGGTGAGGAGCCCGGAAGGCCGGCCCTGCCTGGGCTGGGCTCGGGCAGCAGAGGCCCCGCTGGCCCTGGGACCTGAAGCCCTGGCCGCCCTGTAGCTTCATCTTGTCCTGCTCCTCCGGCCACCCACACGCAGACTCAGCCGTGTCCTGTCTCCTCGCCGCCTTCGACAGGGCACCCTGTCGTCCTGAGAGCTCTCACACCTGGGGCACTGCCCCAGGGCCCTCCTGAGATGACCCGCCCCTCCCTGGGCCAGCCCTGGCCGTGGCTCCAGTGATCGGCCAGGACACTGCCCAGGTGCAGGCCGCCCCAAAGAAGACCCTGTGCCATGAGGAGCCCTGCACACATTCCCTGGTGAAGGAGGTGCTGAGCTGAGGAAGGCCTTCCCAGCCGAGGGGTCGGCACGTGCCAAAGGCTGGGGGCACTGTGTGTGCAGAAGTGGGGGGGGGGGCTCCGGGGAGCTGCAGGAGGGACTGGGAGGCGGAGGGGCCTGTGGACGTCACCCCCGACCTCATGCGGGGTTTCTTTGGGTCATCCTTGCCTCAACTCAAAATCGTTTGCCTGTGGCCCCCTGTACAAGACACAGAGTGGAAGGAGAGGCCGGGGGTCATCCAGAACTGGCCCTCAGGGGTGACTGGCGTGGTGGAAGGCTGGCATCCGTGGGCCTGCAGTAGGAGGCCTGGGGTCCTGGTTCAGGTGGGCAGCCCCTAGCCTGTGGCCAAGGGAGTAGCCACTTACTCTCTGGGACGGAAGGGGGCAGTTGCTGGCTAAGCCCGGCAAGGAGTCCCAGCCCCACTCCACAGCCCGGGCTGAGCCTCCTGGCGGCGTCTGCCCAGCGTGGGCCTGAGGGCTCGTGGCTGTGTTCTGCAGGACTCGCTGCACCAGCTGGCCTGGCAGGTGCGCACCTGGCTCTGGCTGCTTCACCGGCCAGGCCCGCCAGACCGGGCCCAGCCCACCCGCTGTGGCTGGCGTGCAGAGAAAGGACAGGTCACCACCCCCAGCCTGTCCTCTTTAGGACCCTGCTGACCCTGGTGGCTCCTGCCCAGAGCATCTCCGGTCCCAGTGGGGTGGCCAGTGGTGGCTCATAGGACAGCATCCTGCCTCTCAGAGCTGTTGTGGTGACGCGGCAGACAGGGGGCAGATGGCGGGTCGTCCTGCGTCCCCGGGTTGGGGTGGGTGAGCAGCCCAGGGTGCTGGCTTGGGTGTTCCACGGGGCAGCCTTTTGAAGGGGACAGAGACCTGCCTGAGACGCGTGATGGTCGCCCATGACTGTGTGCCGGGGGGGCTACGCGGGCTGCGAGCATCAACTATCTATTCAAGGAAAAAAAATTAATTGGCTCCATCTGTGTTGGCCTAATGACTGATTAAATGACTAATCACGGAAGTCTTAATTAAAGCCATTTTTCTCCGAGTGAGCGGAGGAGGGGCTGTGGTGGCCCGAGTGTCGCTCAGGGTGGGGCCTGGGCTGAGCTGTCAATGAGCACTCCCGGGCGAGGTCGCGCTGTAAGCTCCCACACACAGAGCTGGCTGACAGCATCTCCTCTCCGGCCGACGGGGTTGCAGGCGGCCGCGCTTTCCTGTCACGAGGCATTTAGGATTTCTGGGGAAAACGCAACCAGAGCTGTGTGCCCCCCACTTCAGGGCAATTCCCCTGTTTGGCTGGGCAACCTCAGGGCTGCGTTTGTGAAATCGAGTCCATCTTTTGCAGCTGACACAATTTCACATCATCCAGGAACTGACAGAGCTCTGTGTCATGTTGTGAAATTCCGTAATATGCCAGGAATGTCCCCGCAGGAATGCAGCGAGGGGCCGGTGATGAACCCTGCTGGCCCGGGGCAGCCGCACTGCATGCAGGGCCTTCAGCCGACTCCCAGGTCCGCGTGGAGGGGCTGCCCCATCCGTGTGCTGTCTCCCCTCCAACAAGCTGGTCCAGTGTCTGGGGACAGGGGACCAGAGCAGATCCACTGACAGCAGTGAGGCAGCCACTCAGGACCAGATTTGAGACAGCG
The DNA here is from genome assembly GCF_041296235.1 of Equus asinus. Taxonomy (NCBI): domain Eukaryota; kingdom Metazoa; phylum Chordata; class Mammalia; order Perissodactyla; family Equidae; genus Equus; species Equus asinus. The sequence goes on along the minus strand of NC_091794.1, from coordinate 112,794,985 downwards.
AAGAAGCCACTTACATAACAATAGGGAAAAGCCGGAGCTCCATGCACGTCGGTCCCTTCCATGACCCCCAGGACCTGGCCCAGGACCCCTGCCAGCCCCTCCCCGTCATCCACACCCAGGGCCTTACCAGCGGGGCCTCTGCCTGGGGTGGGGGGGTCGGCGCAAACCCTTCCTTGCTCCCTCCGAGGGGTGGGGGACTGTGTGGTGAGGGGCCCCAAGTGGGCTGGGGGCTGGGCCCCTCAGGATTGGCTGTCCCTGGGCACTGCTGCCCTGTGGGGCACACACCCCTGAGAGCAAACAGTCAGGGCGGGTCTGCCGGAGGGGCAGGGGCCGGTCATGTGGCTCTGGGAAGGCCCCGCGGCACCTGCCGGACCCTTCGCCCCTCTCCCCTCCACCGAAATGCCTTCTTTGGGAGCACAAAGGTAATTTTTCTTAGTCAAGGAAGATACTACAGAACTGTGCAAGTTGTAACAGAAGCGAATGGTTCCCCTGAGCACTCTACCCTTTTATGTAAATCAAAAACCAGCACTCGGCTCCGAGAGAAGTTACGGGTGGGTGGCGTGTCACTGCTCGTCTCTGTGAGATGAGGAGGCGCCTGTCCCAGTCATGTCCACTGCATGAGCCCCTGGCCGGGAAGGAGACGGCTGATGTGGGACGAGACCGACTCAGGCAAAGCCAATAATGAGCAAGTATGAGGTTCGCTGTGGCTCTGAGGGGCCACCAGGCGGAGGGAACAGGCGACCCGGGGGCAGGCAGGTCAGCCTGGTCCTTCCCAGGGGCCCCCAGCAGACACGGAAGGCCGCTCCTGTCTGTGGGGCCACGCAGGCGTGTGGGCACGGCCGAGGCTGTTTTGAGGGTGAGACTGGCCCCGGGGCCTCACTGTCAGCAGGCCCTGTCCCCAGCCCCACAGCCCGGCCATCCTGACCACTTGCACAGACAGCAGAAGCTGAGACACCGGCTGGCCTGCCATCGGTCCCCACTCGGGTGGCCCCAGGCAGGATGGCGGCCATCTGAACTTGGCGGCTTCTCCTTCTCCCCCTGGACCTTGGGGTCCGACACAGAGGCCAAAAGCTGCTCATGGGCCCGGACATGCGTGTCAGCCCGGCGGCTCTGCTGTCCCCTGCCAGTGGGAGCTCTTCGTCCAGGCGTCAGACACGATGCAGGCCACTGAGCCCCCGCGTCCAACAGCCCCAGACCAGGCCGCCGGTGCGGGCTTGAGGGGAGCGGGAGGGCTTCCAGCTGTGCTGCATACTTGCCGACAAGATGTCGGGGTGCACGCCTGCCTGGCAGGGGGATGTGGGCGTGCCTGCTGTGGCGGGGACGTGGGCATGGCAGGGGCATGGGCACGCAGGGTTCTGGGACGTGGGAGCAGTCTACATACACTTCCACCTCACTCCCACGAACCTAGCCGCTGGAGCAAATGTTCGCCAGTCAGCCCGACACTTGGACGAGCAGAAGATACAACTGTGCAGCTCGCGATGAGCTGCCGTCAGTACCGCGGCTTCAGAGACGGCAATGAAACAGGTCGGGAGGCAGGAGGGAAAACACGCCCGTGAGCAGGGGTGGCTCCGGGGCTTGCTGGGGGGCACAGAGAAGGGGCAAGCCGGCATCCGGGGGTGGCCGCAGGGCGGCCTCGGACTGGCCTTGGGCTGTACCAGGAGTGACTGCTGGTCTGTGTCCCTGGAGGGTGTCTTGGGTGTGGCCCCTTTGTTGTCACAGGGTAAGACCGCGGGCTGCCCCCACGCCGGCCTCTACCAGCCTTAGCCTGTCAGTCACTCCCCTCTGGTCGTCCCCCTGCAGCCCTCCCCGCAGGGGGCTCACTCGGGAACTGGGAGGCAGATCATAGCAAACCAAGCAATGCAGGCTGCCCTTGCTGGACAGGGCACCGGGCCTGCGGGCCCCACGTTTGCCTGAGCCAGCCTGGTGGGGAGGAAGCCAGGGGGAGGCCCGATGGGGCCCTGCGCCCCATCTCAGCAGCTGGGTTGGGCCCAGCAGGCCCGCTCTCCGTTATAGAAGGAGGGGCCTCCCAGGAAGCTGAGACATCTGCGAGATGGCATCGTGGAGGGTCCTTGGGATCAGCAAGGAGGCCACCACGTGTCGAGCTGAATGGGAACTGGGGGTGGCCAGAACGTCCCGGGCAGGAAGTGCCGAGGGCCTGCTGGTTGTGGAAGCCACAAGCCCCTCTCTGCCCCCACGTGGGTCTGTCACTTACAAACGAGAGTCGGGGTGGGGCTTACAGGGCCTCAGGAGCTGCTCATTCCCAGGTCCCCAACTTGGCCTCCTTCACATGGCGGCAAGCCCTTCGCGCCCACATGCCCTGCTCCTGGGGGACCCCGCAGGGAACGGACCCCACGACTGGGTGCAGATTCTTCATGCAGACCAGGTGAATTTGCCAAGTACCATTTTCTTAGAATCCCAAAGGGTGGGCTTTTTGGGTCAAGAGCCAGGTTCGGACACTGGCGCAGGGAGCTGGTGCCAGAACCAGAGTAAGGAAGCCAGTGGGGGGCAGTGAAGACAGCCCATGTCCCCAGGCAGAGCAGGCAGGGGGCGCCGGGGACACGGGCAGGCTCCCCTACACTCTTCCCCAGGTGGGGGACAAGGGTCCCACAAACACCCGGATGGGGTCGGAGGCAGGGAGGATGCAGAGCTTGGGGCCCTGGGGGGAGTCTTGGGCTTGCATGTCGACGCTCAGACGTGTCTGTTTAACCGGTTGCTGCTCCAGGCCGGTGGGAGCTCTGCAGACAGGGCCCTGCAGCTGACGGCTGGGGTCGTGAGCCACGGGGGGGTCAGGATTAAAAACATCTCTCCAGGGCTGCTGTATCCGGAAGACATGAGCTCAGCCGCATGGACAGGGCTCCCCGGGGAGGATGGGCCGGCCTCGCCCTCGGGCGTCCACCCTGCGCCTTGAGGCTCGGCTCCAAGGAACCTCGGATGTGGGTGGAAATGAGCCAGGCCGCTGGTCACGAGCTCATGTTCAAAGAGACGTGGAGCCTCTTGAGACCAACTCCGATTCTGCGTGTCCCTTCCTGGATGATGACGACCTGCTGTGGGACACTTCGTTTCATGTGCCTCGAAAGCCCTTAGTGGCCCGGGCCGGTGGAAGCATGAGCTGGCTGCTCCCTCCGCTTTCCCAGGAGGAATCGGACAGCGAGGGCCTTCTTTCTGCTGAAATAAGATGGCTCAACATCAGCCTTAGCTGCCGAGCTGCCACAGTTACCAAACCAGGCAGCAAGTCTGCCCTGAGCACTGGGGTCCGTGCACGTGGTGTGGACGGTTCTTGGTTGTTTCGGCTTTTGGCTGTCACCTACGTTCCTGCAATGGAAACACCGCGCACACGTGGGAGCTCCCTGCTTAGCAGGATCTTGGCTTTTTTCTTTAAGTCTGTGCTTCTCCAGTTTTTGTGTCAAGCGAGCTTCATGTTTAATTCACATACGTGGCTCAGAGCAACACAGAGGACGGCACCTTCCGCTGGAGAGACCTCGAGAGTGGATCAGAGGCTGGTCTGCCTGCCGACACCGTGCCAGCCTCCGAGTGTTCCCAGCTCGTCCCACGCCCACTGGCGTCACCGATGAGCAATCTAATTGCAGGAGCGTCAGCAGGCTGCTGTGGCTCGAGACGGACGCTGCAGGCTTCCTTCCCGTTTCCACGGAATTCCTGATTTTCCTAGACTCCTGGTCGGATCTGTGCCCACAGCTCTGCTTTCTGCGTGGCTATTTCAGTGCATGCCCCTGAGCTGGGTGGGAGGAGAAGCAGAGTCATCCCAGGCAGAGTGAGGTGTCCATGGTGCACTGACTTTGGCTTCTGCAGGCTGACGAGGCCGCATGCTCGGGTCAAAGCCCGGCCTGGGCAGCTGGCGGGCGTCTTGGAAGGCCTGGTGCCCTTACTGGCCCCTGAGGCTCTTCTCCGCCCCCCAAGGAGTGATGTTCTCCCACCCCCCAGCCCCCAGAGCCTGGGCCTGCCTGTCCCCAGAGGGAGGGCTCACATCTTTCAAGAGTGGGTGATTGGGCAGGCCCGGTGGCGCAGTGGTTAAGTGCGCAAGTTCCACTTTGGCGGCCTGGGGTTCGCTGGTTCAGATCCCAGGTGTGGACATGGCACCACTTGGCAAGCCATGCCGTGGCAGGCGTCCCACATATAAAGTAGAGGAAGATGGGCACAGATGTTAGCTCAGAACCAGTCTTCCTCAGCAAAAAGAGGAGGATTGGCAGATGTTAGCTCAGGGATAGTCTTTCTCAAAAAAAAAAAAAAGAGTGGGTGATTTTTCTCGGGGTCAGTGCGCCATGGTGCCCGGACGTCCTGCGTCCAGCCCCAGGTCTGCCCTGCTCGGCCGCACCTCACAGCTTCCACAGCAAAGGAATCCACTGGAGGCAGGGGCGGGCAGCGCTGGCCACTCTGCAGGGACCCACCCGTGCTCTGCAGCGCACCGCAGCCAGCTCCCCATGGCCCCCGGTGCTGGGGGCCTGGGCAGACGGAGGCAGGGTCAGTCGCACCAGAGCCTTCCGGGGCTGCGTGGGTTGGCAGGGACAAGCTGCTCCTGCAAGCAGAGGCCTGGAAACCTTTCTCTGGAATTCAGCCTTCCTCCCGGCAGGATGGCGGGCTGGGAAGAGCATGTCACCCAGAAGGAGCGACAGAAGGAGTGTCTCTTTGGCTCCCCACACGGCGACGTACAGCCCTCTCTAATTTGTCAAAGGAAAATCCAAACTGGATTTGGATGAGCCGCCTCTGTAGGATGGGCTACTTACGGCTCTGGCACGTGGCGGCCCGCAGTGGCCTGGCACGGAACAGTAAGGAACTTGCAGTGCCAGCACCAGGCCAATGTGCTCCCACCGCCCTGCCCGCCGCTGGGCCCCTCTCACCTCTGTGCACGCGGCCCCTGGGGAAGGAGGCCCCGCAAGGCTGCCCTTGCCACCGGCGCGCTTCTGCAGGAAGCAGACTGCTCTGCGCTGCCTACCGTGGGCCCGCCTGAGCGAGTCGCCGAGCGGGGACTGTCAGCCACCGGGGACAGCGGGGCGACTCTCCCGCTGCCCTTTCCCAGGGAGGGCCCTCAGTGTGGGTGGCATCACTGTCCTAGACCAGGCCCTGGGCTGCCGCTGAGGGAGCCAACTCAGCCCCTGTCCTGCCGGCCACAGGAGCCTTTGCAACCCCTGGGCAGACGGAGGCCTTGCCCGCCGTGTCCGCAGTGTTGCACACCCGGGAGAAACTGAGGCAGGTTTGTGGAGAAGGGTGTCCTCAGCTCCTGCCCATGAATGCACACACCTGGGAGGCCCCACCCATGGCCCAGCTTGGGGGAGGCCAGACTAACCCCCCAAACACCCATGAGTGGGGTCGACGTCTCCTACCTGCTGCCTCCTGGTGGGTCCTGTGTGGTGGGCGCCGTCCTCATGGGGCCCAGGCAGCCTCTGGGACTGTTGCCTGCCTTCTAGAAGGAGCGGGGGTGGGAGGGGCTCAGAGGGGCTCTCCGGGGAGGTCCACCCCGAGCAACCCGGACACACTGGCCTCAGTGTTGGGCAGCGTGTGGGCTGAGCCCTGGGGGCGTCTCCTGCCCCTACCTCGTGGACGCCGCCCAGGAACAGCACAGGGTGGTACCCAGGCGGAGGGGGCCCGAGGCGGACGTCCATGAACTGGGCACAGCCTCGCTCCACTCTCTGACAGTCCTCAGGACAGCAGGGCTTGCATCCCCCACCTAAGGAGAAAGAGGCTTTTCCAGGAGAATGAAGAGCAGAAGAGCCCTTTAGCACCACGAAGCACAGATCAGAAAGAGCTGCTCACGTGGCCTCTGGAGTACAGCTTCTGCAGCTGAGGTGGTCGGGCCAGAGGCAGCCATGGGGGTCTGGGGTCCTGTCCCTGCTGCCCAGAACTCTGGCCACATGGCCATCTCCAGGTGAGTGGCCAGGCGGGGGGCAGGGCAGAGACAAAGACACAACTTGGTCCTGGCACTCCCCTGGCCACCCTGCTATAGACAGAACGGGCTCGACAGTGGGTGTACTTTGGGACCCACAGCCCCTCGACGCCTTCTCATCATCAGGGGTCCACCATCAGGGCCTGGCAGGCCAATCCTTTGGGGCTGAGAGGGTCTCTTACCATAATGCTCCCGCCGGCTAAGGCCTTGAGTGTCTGGGGCAAGATCTGGACAGGCCACAGGTCGGGGGCCCCGTGCTTGGCCCAGCAGAGCCCAGCAGAGCCCAGCACCCTCTTCTGAACGGTGTAGCAGAGAAGGACATCTCTACTCAACAATGGCAGTGTGCTACGGTGGTACTGGCCTCACTGTGACAAGTGTGGGGCATGGAAGCTGCTGGTAGGCACCAGCCCCCACGAGGGGCAACAGCCCCCAGGAGACCTCGACATCCTCTGGCACCCAAAAATGGCTTGGCCTGTCTGTCCCTGCAGCGAGTACCCCCACTGTGGACCCCTGCCCATCCAGGCGTCCTGCACCCCTCCACTCGCAGGGGTCCCGGAGTGTGAGGGTGACGAGGGCATTTCCTCTGGCGGTCCAGTCCGCAGGCTCAGCCTCACCCGCAGGTGGGCTGCAGCCCCAGCTGCCCCCTCCCTCCATCTCTTTTGCTCAGAAAGTCAGTGGCTGAGACCAGATGGTGATGATGTGACGTTAGGTTGGTGCAGGGGCCACCCCAGGACCGTCCCAAACATGCACGCAGCAGGCCCCTCTATCCTATGGGGGCCAGGCTCCCGGGCTCTCCCTACTGCCCTCTGACCTGAGGGCCCCTACCCAGCTCACCATCTGGGAAGAGCCGCCAGCAGGAGCTGGCCAAGCCTCGGAGAGGTGGCTGGTTGGGGCCGTGGGAACGGCTGGAGGGGGACGGGGGGGCAGGACACTCTTGCTAACAGACTCTGCAGGGGGGACCCTCGAGGGGGGCTCTGGGTGAGTGGAGGGGCGACTCTCACCCGGGCACTGGATGCAGGCATTCACGCGCCTTCCCCTGAGCCCAGCTACTGCAGGGAGAAGTAGAGACGGGCCCAGAAGTGACCCCAGATTACAGGTGGGGATTATTTCTCTCAGAGGTGTCTTAATTTCATCATTATGGTGCATTATAAAAAGTACAGTCTTTCCTTCCACAAGGACGTTCTTTAACTAATGTCCTTCTCTCCATTAGCTTTTGCTGTCCTCGCACTATTTACGTCCTGGGCAATGAGTGGAAACTGCACTGCTGACGGCATCATTTCCATTTCTTAACGCACTGCCAGTTTCCACGTGGACTCGAGAGGAGCGAACTTTGACTACCTTTTTTATCGACACCTCTGGACAATAAAGACCTCAGCTCTGTATCCTAATAACCCTCTGCCAAGGTGACCGTGCGTGAGTGGGTCCCAGAAGGCGAGCACTGAGCTGCTGGTTCCTCCAACAGCAGCAGCGTCCAACCTGGACCCACAGCCGCCATTTCTGGGGGACATGGGGGCAAGAAGAGGGGCTGGAAAACACATCTGGTGTGAAAATCAACGTCCACCCAAACCAAGCCTGGAGGCTGCTGCCTCCCTCGGTTTGGGGGCTCCGACTGAGCTGTTTGAAGAGTCTGCTCTCTCGACAGTCACAGTGGCTGACGCACCAACTTGGCGCCAAGCACTTGCAGGCAGAGTCTCAGGGAAACGTCATGGCCCCTCGGAGCAGAGGTTCTGTCATCATTGCCACTTGAGTGAAGAGAACCCAGGGCTCAGAGAGTTAAGGGGGAGCCACGATGTCAGCTACCATGCTCTACCTGGTAGCACGAACGTCACTGAAATCAACCAGCTGACTCAGCACGGAGAAACAGATGACCGCTCGGCAAAGCCTCCATCGCTCTGCTGACAAGATTGGACATTTGGGATCACCTGCGCACGGCGGCAGAAGTTTGCCTCCACGCCGCTCATTGTCCGAGGACAAAGGGGAAGGAGGCTCTAAGACCCTTTTGCTGCAAGTGAAAGAAACCCAATATGGACTGGCTCAAAACAAAAAAGCAGTTATGTCTGCAGTCCTAGGAGGGGACCGTCTAGATTCAGGCACATTGGAACCCAGGAGTCCATGCCATGTCCCTGGCCTGGACGGGGAGTAGGGAAGCTTATCTGACCCAATGGGACAGCCCTACAAAGAGGGGAGTTCTGCTGTGACGGGGGTGGGAGGAAGACTGGGCAAGAGGTGCAGCCTTTGGAAGGGGGATGACCCGGACACAAGAAACCGAGGTGTGTCTATCGCTGACGAGAGCATGTTCCCCACAAACATGACGGCACACTGACCACGCTGGGCTCGCACATCTGACCGCCACCCTCCCATCTCCACTTGTTGGTCTCACATACTTCTCAGATGGGACCTCCAAATCTGCCCACCACCTTGCCTGGTGATTGGCACCCCACCCCCAGGTGCCCGAGCCGGAAGCCCGGGGGACAGCCATCAGTCAACCCCTCTCTTCTGTCACCCCCAGAATTTCTGCAGCAGCAGCAGCGACATCAGTTCTGCCTTCGAAATAGACTCGAATCTGAATGCACTGATGCTCTCCCTCGCCCGCCCCACCCTCGCCCGGCCTGGCACTTCCCGCCCGACACCCGCACTACCCTTGGCAGGACTCCTGGGTCCTCCTACCCCACTTTGATCCGTTCTCCACGCGGCTGCAACAGTGGCCTTCATGGGAAGCCAGGCTGGCCAAGTTCCAGCCACGCACGCTGACCTCTCTTCTTGGACACCTCCCCTCCCACCTCCTTTGGCTCCTTGGTGTCAGCTGGACCGTGGCTTCCTGGCCCGTCTGAACAGTCAGTCACTCAGCCCCTGGTTGCTCTACACATGTGACGTAGGGCAGGCCAAGCCGGCCGTGGCTGCGCCGGACTGTGGCGCAGAGCACGTGTTGGGTGGGTGGTGCTGAGGCCTGATCGGATACAGTCTGGGGAGACAGCATGGTGGCCCTGGGGGCCGAGAAGCCCCGGAAGCCTCGTAGGGAGCTTGCCCTTCCCCTGCCAGAGAGGAGGAGCTCACGGGCGGTCCAGGAGAGGCCTGGGGATTCTGCTCTCCCCCAGAGCACAGGGCTCTCTAGTTTGCTTAGGAGCTTAAACTCATTCAAAGCTGCATCTGCTCAGGGCACCGTCTGCCCCGTAGCAGGAGGTCGGTCAGTGCAAAGCTTCTCCGTTTGTTGACAATCCAGGATTCCCATGACAGCGGCCCAGTGGCCCCTCCCCTGATGTCAGCGCAGCCTTGCTCTGGCCCCACCTGCTCCGCGGCGTCAGTGGCCTCAGCTGACCTCTCTCTCCTGCCTCTGTTGGCCTCCCTCCCCGGGGCTTTGCCGGCTGCCCCAGGTGCGGGCCGGCCTCTTCTCTCCTCTGTCCACACTCCCTCACGCCCCACGGAAGCGAGCACCACACTTACCCAGATGACCCCCAACTTCTGCCTCCTCTGCGGACCAGACATCTGGCTCCAGCTCCCTGCAGACACCTCTATGCACTGTCTCCTGGACATGGAGCTTGGGGTCCCCCAGACCCAACTCCCGCCCTCCTGCAGCTCAGTCTCCCCCTCTTGGTGAGAGGCTCCACCCTCGACCTGGTTGCTGGGCAAGGAATGTGGGTGACATCCTCGATTCTGTCCCACCCTTCGTCGATGTCCCCCAATCCTGGTCTTTCCATGGCTGCCATCGTGGGGTCTAGGCCATTGCCCAACCTCTCGGCTGCAGCTCTGACGCTCCTGTCCCCGCCCTCCGACGCCCCAGCACACGGGTTCACAATCAAGGGCTGTCCCCACCTGCTCCAAACTCCCACTGACTTTCTGGACCCCGAGCACCGGTCAAGCCCCCTGGCGCAGGGCCTCCAGGACAGGCCGCACCCGCAAATCACATGTCTCCTTGCTCACGACCGCTGCCACCCTGGGCCTTCTGGTTGCTTGGCTCCTCTGGCCTCTGCTCACGGCCCTGGCCTTGGGACATGGCTGCGGGTGCGATGTCCCAGCGGCCCTGTCCCTGCTGCCACAGGGTGGCCGAGAGCCCCGAGCCCTCTGCCTCTGCAGCCCCTTCCTCACCCCATCCACCCTGTGGGCAAACACGGCCCCCTGAGGCCAAATGTCCAAAGAGGAAAGGCTGGCAGGTGCCACCCAAACGAAGTAAGACCCCACTTGATAAAAGAGCTGCAGAGACCCCCAGGCACATGGCGACGGCCGCAAACCCCGCTCTTCCCACCTGTGGGCTGGGCCGTTTCCAGCCCACCCTAGCGAGCGACTTCAACGGGCGTCAAACCTCCTGGGAATGCAGCAGGTATTCTCAGCCCGGGCTCCGTGGCCCCAAGAGAAAGAAGCATCCCGCCTTCCCTCAGGCTCCCAAGGGGAGTGGTTCTCAGGTGAGGGTCCTGCCTTAGCCTCCAGGGGCCACTGAGCTGCTCCGGTGGGTCCTGGGGGGCTCGCCCCAGCAGGCCGACCCCCAAGGCAGGGTCCCCTGCAAGCAGATGCCTGACTGGGCTCTGGGGAGTTACTTCTGAAGCCTTTCTGTAGATTTTAATTACAACAATTACGGCTTTATCAGCAAGATAAAGGTCACTGCGCTGCCCCCAGGGAGGGGTGACTGGGAACAGAGGCTGAGCTGGCCAGGGAGATCGGGCAGCTTGACCTCTCCGGGAGGGAAATGTCAATTAATTATCTTTTTACAGCCGACTCAATTAGACTCCCTAATCACCTGTGTAGGACATCCAGGCAGGAGGTGGAGAAGCCCAGGAATAAACAAGGCTAGCAAGGGCCAGGCCTTTGCCGCCAAATGGCCGCTGTGGGCCCAGGACCCTGCCAAGTAGAGAGCCTGCTACAGGCCAATTTGTTTCCTTCATTTACGTGAATGAAAAAAACAAAATGTTATTGGCCCTAAGGGATGAGAGCTGTCTCATCTGGAGGTGACCAGACACACCTCATTAGTCTTCAGGGCAAATGACCCACCAAGGAGTGTGTTCATTAGCCAGAGACGGGGCCACACAAGCACCCGAGAAGTCAGCCAGGCAGAGCCGTCTACGTGGGGAGGACACATGGGGAGGACACGCAGGGCCATGGGTCTCCACGACCAGAGGGAGAGAAGGCACCCTGGGGCTCCTTTGGGAGCTGGCCAGGCCTCCAGGTGAGGGCTCCCTCTGGGCTGCGTGCCCACCCCTCCCTCTGTTTGTCCAGTGGGCACGTGCATCTCACTGCCCGGCTGGCGCTACTGTGGCACTGGGGCTGGCCTGGATGGTCTGTCATTAGCTGGCAGGGTGCAGGCAGGAGAGAATGTGGGGGGCACCTGTACCCCGGCTCCCTCCCCACTAGACTGCACATGGCAGGGCCTGCCATCCTCTATCCAGAGTCCACTATCATCATCACCACCATTACCATCATCACCCTCATCATCATCATCATTACTATCATAACCTTCACCACCATCACCAGCGTCACCATGATTACCATCATCGCCATCATCACCATCACCGCCATCATCACCATCTCTACCATCATCACCACCATCATCGCCATCATCACCATCACCGCCATCATCGCCATCTCTACCATCATCACCACCATCATCATCATCATTATCACCATTATCACCATCACCACCATCATCATCGATGTCACCACTATGACTGTTCTCACCTCCACAGTATGTCACTCAGCACTCTCCAGGGGGCCGATGCTTTGCTAAGTTCTCCCCATGTGGTTTACACATATTTAAATCTCACCTGAACCTAGAGGTTGGGCTATTGTCTCTCCTATTTACGATGAGGAAACTGAGGACAGCCAGCCCTGGTCAGGTGCATGCTGCTCTGCAGGTGCCCAGGACCCCTCCTGTCTATGGGGACACCTGGTTTCTGGCCTGGACACTTCTCTGTGTCACTGAGGTGGAAGCGGATGCACCAGGTCTCGTCTTTGAAGACACCCCGGGCTGGACCTGTGTGTTTCTCAGGAGGCCCAGCAAGGGCGCTCCTCTGCCACCTCGGCCCCATTTACGCATGCTGTCTGCACCCGGTGGAGATATGGGCTTGAGAACCAGCCCCAGAAACCAAAATTCACGGTGTGGGGAAACACACCGCCATCTCTGTAACCACAGGCCCTCTGCCCCAACCGTCCCCCAGGCGAGGCTTGCTTTATTTTTTTTTCCAAGAGATTTTCAAATTTGAGAATTTCCAAAGGTGTGTCTCTGTGTGAGAACTGGGCCAGTGAGGGAACACCTGGCCTGCCTGGAGTGAGAGAGGCAGCATGGCAGACATTTGGAATGGCCAGTCCCTGTGGTGGGCAGTTGTGGATCAGGGACCCCAGGCAGAGCGAGGTTCTGTGGCCGCTGACCCTGAGTGCCCCGACGGTGCCAGGGCCCTCGCAGCCACCTCGGGCCGCACTCAGCAGACCCAGCCTCCGTGGCCACTGCACCGTTTCCTGAGGAGCCCAACGCTGGCCTCTCCCCTTCCTATTCTGAAGCATAGAAAATGGATTTGACACAAAGCCATTGTCCCCATAGGCCACATCCCTTCCGAGCGCTCAGAAAAGAAAGGGGCACCGTGTGTTCCTGGAACGTGAGCACTGCTCCTGGACGTGTTTTCTTTCAGAGGAGCCCTACGTTCTGTACCTAAGCTCGGCCGAGACTCCCTCTTCCAGCGATGCGGCACCGATGCGCCCACCACCTTGAGGGCGCGCTGCTGTTTTCAGACTTGCCTCCTGGAGCTCTGATGCGCCGAGGTCACAAATGGAACACGAAAGGGGGCATGTTTCTGCTGGCAAACCTCCAAGATCAGGGGCTAATTTGGCGTTCTTTCCAAGCCTGTTCCTGATGCCCCCGCCCACTCCTCGCCTCCAGAAGGCTCCCCAGCCAAGCTGTTTGTACATGGCTAGACAGAGCGAGGCTGGGCCACCACCCTGTGCCTGGGCCGGTCCCGCTGGCCAGGAGGGGACTCTGCTGGGAGCACCACCCCTAGAGGGGCAAGGTGGGCAGCCAGCCACCCACACAGGGGCTCCCTGAGGTGCCCACTAACCCACGATTCCTGGTCTGTCCCCTAGCCCTTGGCCAGAGCCTGAACAGCAGCCAGATGGACCCTGGTGCCCCTAAATTTTCACTTCTCGTCTCGTGGAGGCGCCTCAGCTACAGGGCAGCAGCCCCGTCCTGAGCAGAGCAGGAGTGAAGCGGGCGGCCAGGCCCCAGGAGCGGCCAGAGGACATGAAGTCTGGACATCACTGCTGGCCACGGGCTCCGCTTGTGTGCAGATAATGGGTGGGAGGCTCCGTCCGAGGGCTTCCCGCAGGCCACGTGTCCTCTCGCGTGCTCAGAAGTTGCCGCTCCTAAAGCTCCGCCCTGGTGCCACTGCGCCTACACCATCCTGGGAGGACTGGCACTAGTGGCTCTGTCCACGGCGGCCGGGGCTCTCGGACAGCCCTGCACAGAAGCCTCAGGGCCATGAGGGGGCCTGAAGTGGGGCGGCTGGGAGCAGCTGCCAAACCTAAGGGCCCCCTGCAGGGACTGTCCGCCCAGCCTGACGGTGTGGGCCTCCAGGTGGGAGAGGCCTGGACTGCGGCCGGCTGGGAGGAGGGTCTCCAGGGGGAGCAGCATCTTCCAGACGGGCTGGGGTTAGTGCCTCGTTTAGGAGAAGAGAACTCAGTGCCCTCTGTCCTCCTGGGAAAGAACGGAAGAGGTCTGTTTGCTGCTGTCTCTGGGAGGGGTTTGCACAGGCTGGCTGCTGTGGAGAGCATCAGGCAAGGAGCCTGTGGCTGGCATGTGGCGGGACAGCTGAGGGGAGGCCTGGCTCCCCACTCACACTGGCTCTGCCTCCCGCCTCCTTTCCCCAGTTCAGGGCAGGGCTGCCCCGCAGGCCTGGGAGAAAGGAGAAAACCGAGCCAGCAAACTTCCTTTAAAAAGAATAAAAGCTGATTCCCAAGGCTTCAAGAAGGGACTTGCGGGGTCTCCCGCACCCTGGCCCTCCTGGACTTCTTCCTGCCGGCGTGGGCGTCGCCGTCGGGGCACAGGCGCTGAGGAGCTGGTGAGCCTGGCCAAGGATCTGGGGAGGCCGCACGACTTGCACACACTTACGTGGACACTCCCACTTTCACAGCTGCAGGCAAGTGTGCACACCACTCACACACATTCTTTCTCACACGCGACCACACCTGTGCACAAATGCACATGGGTGCACCCACCCCCACTCTGGTGCACACACACATAAACACATGCACACGCATACAGGTCACCTGCACCTTTATACGCGCCAGCATACACGCGTGTGCACTCACCTGTGCACGCAGACTCGTTCACCTGGCATGTACATTCACACATGCATAAACAGTCCCACACAAGCATGCACATCCACATTCCCTGTTGTGCAGGCGCAGCCCCTTGTTTGGGGTGACCCCTCAGCTGAGCCCAGACCTGAGCGTCCAGCTGGCCTGGGCATCTCCTCATCATGGCGCCCTGTGCCGTGAGGTGCCCTGCCAGCCTGGCCCTGTCCGGACTCTGCCCTTGCCCCCGAGGCCCAGGCCAGGGCTGCACCCCTGCTACCAGGACAGCAGTGGCCCACAGGCGGACCCCTAGCCAGCACCTTCTGATTAGGCCCCGGCAGATGTGGCCACCTGCTTCCTGATGTGACCCAGGCCCGGCCCCTTGCCAAGGGATGCTGGCCAGGTCAGGGCGCAGGGCACTTGCCTTGCCTTGTGCCCTCTTCAACAGCCACCCTGCTCAGAGCAGTTCCAGAATCACAGGGGCCATGTGTGTGCCACGAGACCCCGTGCCCCTGCCAGCAGGGCCGCGGATGTGCCAACCAGCACGTCAGCGGGTGGAGGGCCTATCCTGAGCACTGAGTCCCCCCTCAGGGGACAGAGACCTGCGGGCAGCATTGCGGCTGGCAGAGGAAGGCCACAGGCTCTGGGACATGGGGGTGACACAGGGAGCAGACTGTGCCCAGAGGGGCCCCTGGGTTGAGGCTCTGACCACAGAAGACCAGGGAGCCGGCCCGGCAGACTCCAGGTCGGTGGCAGAAGGGCTGACACGGGGCCGCGGGCACAGGGCCGTGGGGGGCAGCTGGCCGGGCAGGAGCCGCTGCGTCTGATGCGGGAAGCTGCCCGCAGCCACAGGCCCAGCTCACTTCTCAGCCCCGCCATCAGAATCTAAACTTGAGAGAGACTGGGGCGCAAATGAAGTCGGCGTCCCTGGCTGGTCTGTTGGTTCTGAGTGACCTGGGGCCTGTCCAGCAGATAGTCGTGGGGTCACGGGGGAGAGAATCGAAGCCACCCCGGCCGCACCCTGAGCAGGGTGTCCTCCCCACTGGTGAGGGCGTGAGAGAACCCGTCTGCAGACTGCCCTCCAGCCTCTCAGCTGCTTCAGGGAGCTTCCCCCGGTCCGCCCCGCCGCCCCATGTCCCCCCGGGGACCAGCCTCCGAGGCCAGACCCAGGGGTGAGAGGAGAAAACCAAGTGGGCGCTGTGCCGTGGCAGGCACATGTGGGTCACCGCCTGTCAGTCTGACAGCCGCGCCCGCCCCGTGCCTGCGCAGCGGCCCTACGAGAGGCACTTCCACGTGGGTGCAGATTTGCTGTCATGCGAGACCTCGGCTCCACTGAAGACCTCCATCCAGCAAACCCAGACGGACCCCGGGTGCCGCCTGCCTCCCTTCTTTCTCTCCAGGATCCTAAAACTTCTCACCTAAAGCTTCTCAGTGGTTTCTGCTAAACAGCCGGCCAAGAACTCCTGTTAGGGGCTGACGGGCGTGGGGTGTCCGAGGGAGCCCCTTCGTCCTGCGGGTGCTCCGCAGGCTCCTGCCCTCCGGGTGCACCATGTGGCCACAGGACACAGAGAGGCCAGTGCTCCCCAGCTCTCTCCTGGCCCCCGACCAGGCAAGGAACTGCAGGAAGAAGGGGATGACCGGGGAGCTCCCATCAGACCCCAAGGAGCTGGGTCCCCAACATCCTGCTGGTGGCTGCTCCTCCTGGAGCTCCCAGACCACAGGGCAGCTGCAGGAACAGAGAGCCCGGTGACCAGGAGAGTGGTGGCTCCGAGAGGGGTGGAAGGGGCCCATCCAGGTGCTGTGGCCTGGGCGGCGGGGGGGCGGGGCTCCTGCTGCCCCCACTCCTCCACTGATGGCTGGAGGCGGACGCGCCCCCAAACATTTGAGTTCATTTCCATTGTTAACACCGGTCGGCACTGGAAACAACGTGATACTTTTTCTGCTTTTCTGGGACATTCCTTCTATACGGTATGGTTCCCAGACAAGAAATTTATAGAACAAATTTTCCTTTAAAAATACGGATCTTTCATGCTACTCTGCCATATTAACCATAGACAATTAATATGAAAACGTGTTATCACCCCAAGAGGCAATGAAATTTCCAGAAGTTCTCAGCTCTGCATTCCCTGGGTTTTATTGGCGAGACTGGATTAGCGGCAAAGGGCACCTTGGTTTTAGAATCATCTTAAAATTACAGATGATTCTTCGTGGATCCCATCTGATGAATACTCAAAACCATTTGTTCAACGCATGAAAAAGAGAAACCACTCGGATCAATTGGAAATATTTCCTAGGAGAGTTTTGTGCATTAAAAAAAAAAAAAGCCATCTGAGGTGGTCTCTCACTGCTCTGGCTTCTTTAGGTTCCCAAATCCAATTGACGGGATTGTTGGAACCACTGGGCTCAGCCAGCCCGCCAAAGTCCCTCCAGCAATTATCAGCACCTGCATTAGGATTCAATGGGCCCAAATTACCGGGGGCGAGGCAGACACCCCACTGGCAACAATTAACATAAAGGGTTCTGCCGAATAAAGCTGTGGGTGGGATTACAAAAGGTTAAGAGACTAAATATAAAAATCTTTTTGAATATAAAATCAATGTGCTTTGTGACTAAAATCTGGGTGCTGTAATTTAACCAAAATAAGGTTTAGAATATCTGGCACTGCCCACGTCTATGAAGTCGTCTTTTCTTCTCAGCGGAAAGCAAATCGTCTATTCAAAAGTTAGAAACAATTAAACAACTGAAATATTTCCTATCAACAAAATAATAAAATACTGAGTTTTGCAATTACATGTCACTGACATTAGGCCTCTGGAAAGAGAAAGGATCTTCTCTCCTCATTTTACTTATTTGTGTAATCGGAAACCAAGTTTTTAGAGGGTTTATTTTCCAAATTGCCCGTCAGATGGGGGAGGAGAGCTGATCTGCTGTCTTTGAGCAGAGAACCTGGTCCCAGTCCCGCGTGGGGCGAGCCCTGAGCTCCCAGGGCGGGTGCTGGGCGGGCTCCTGGAGCAGCTCCCCCACTGGCAGCCGCGGTGCTGGGTGAGCCCCGGAGGGCCTGCCCCTGTCAGGTGGGGATGGCGGTGGCTGTCGGAAGGGCAGAGACCTCAGTGGCCTTGACCCAGGGGGTGGGGTGCCTTCCAGGGCCGCTCTCCCTCATGCACGGCAGCGTGTGGTTCCACGCACCCGAGGTTCTGACACGAGGACTCGAGGGCCAGGCAAAGGAATCTGGGCACATGTCCTTCTGTCCAGAGCACTCTGGGGGTGCCGGGGGAGGGGCACTGAGCGCCTGAAGCTGCTCCCTGCTGGACTGTGCTCCGTGTACCCTGCCGTCGGCACATGAGCCTCAAGAACACGTGAAACACAGATAGTTGCTTTAAAATACAAGCCGCCGCCGCTCTGCTTGAATTTAGGCCGCCTCACACCGCGACGCCCCACTCTGGGGCAGGCATGGAGCCTCCTCCCCTCCCGCCTCTCCCCAGGGCTGCTCAAACTCTGGGGAGACCCCTTACTGCTCAAAGGTTGGAATCCGGAGCTTGGCGAGAACATTCTGTTGGTGTCACTTCCAGCCTGTGGTCGCGGGGGCAGGCAGGGAGGCGGCCAGCAGGCGCATCTCACAGTCAGGCGCCCCCGAGCTGCCGCCCGGCCCGCACTCAGCACTACCTCCAGGAGCACGGGCTGCAGCTGAGACCTGCCAGGTGCCCTGTGATGCTGGAACCCGGCGGGGGTGCCGCGCCAGAGCTGCCAGGGAGCTGACGCCACAGGCAGGCCTCCGGGCTCTGCCTCCGCCCAGTGGGGCTGCTGCTCAGGACCCTAAGTGTGAGACCACGAGGGGGTCACCCATCCACGACCTGCGTGGCCACCCCGGGGCACTGTTTCTTGTCCGCAAGTGAACACATGACAGAGAAGGAGGGCAGGTCAGGGCGTCGGCTCCTCACCCTGAGACACTCAGCACCAGCCAGCCCGCCCTGTCTGGTGGGCTGTGCGCTCCTGGGGGTCCTCATTAGCTCCTGATGCTACAAGACCGTCGGCTGACTGCTGCTCCAACAGAATCAGATCTTCACCACCAGCTCCGGTTTCACCAAACCCATCAATCATGCCATAGGCCCTGCCGTGGGGCTGGAGCGTGAGACGGCAGGCAGGCCGCAATGGGGTCCCACAAGGGCATGCTTCCTTAGGTAGGTGCTCACAATGGGAGATGCACAGGGAGCGCGCCAGCCTCTGGCTTCCTTGGTTCATCCCGTGGAGGCGGCAGGAGGCCCAGACACCTGCCCACTGGGTCTCCCGTTGGGCTGTGCACCCAGCAGGGCCCGGGTGTGCAGGGTGACAGTGAGATTTCTCATGTGGGCGTCTGGACCATTTGGAAAGACGCTGGTTGACGTGAAATATCCATTCTTTCCTCTTCTCTGGGAACAGACCCTGGTGTTAGCTGGCAAATTGCTTTTCTTGTCTCCTTATTTCCTGGTATGGTCGAGTAACTGAGTTCTGGCCAAGGAAGTGTCAGTGGCAGGAAGCTTCTTAGAAGGAAAGGGCCCCTTGCTCCTTATGCTTCATTCCTACTAGCTGGAATAGGGGCATGATGGCTGGTGCTTGTGCAGCCTTAAGGGACCACAAGAAAGATGACAGAGTAACAGAACAGGAAACAGGAAGTGGGGTCCCTGGTGATCGGGGGGACTCTTGCCCCCGTCAGCCCTGCCTCTGAACTTGTGTGTGAGGAGTAAACACAGATGGAGGTGAAGACACTATTGTGTTGTTGGGAGCAGCCAAACCTCATCCTGAGCACAGAGCCCGCCCAGGACGGAGTCAAACTCAGCAGGCACTAATGTGAGCTCAGGACCACATCTGAGTCAGCGGGAGAGGGACGAGTAAGCAGAGTGGGGCTGTGCCTGGTACCTGCGAGGGTGTCCGTGGGACCAGGCCTCTCGAGAGCTGCCCTTGTGTCTGGTTGTGCTGCAGGTGTCCGGTCACGGTGGGCGTTCAATAGCACCTGGGACTCTGGGCTGAGAGCGAAACCCGGACCTGGGGCTCCTGCCTGGGAAGCACAATTCTCTGGATTTCCCAGCTTGGGGTTGTCATAAGTGGCGTCAATAGGGACAGACCTTGGAGATTTTCTGGCCTGAATTTATTCCAGGCCTTGTATGAATTAGCTTTCCACCTGACACCCTCTGGCTGCAGTCTCTGCCTTGTACTTCAGAGAGCTGTCTGTGCAGGAAATCCTGGCTGCTGGCCAGGCGCCACCTGTGGACATTCCTGGAGACTTTCTTTTTCTTTCCCTTTTTTTGCTGAGGAAGATTCGCCCTGAGCTAACATCTGTTGTCAATTTTCCTCTTTTTGTATGTGGGTCACCACCACAGCATGGCCACTGACAGACGAGCAGTGTAGGTCTGAGCCCGGGAACTGAACCTGGGCCGCTGAAGCAGAGTGTGTTGAACTTAACAGTAGGCCACTGGGTCTGGCCCTTCCTGAGACTTCCAAATGCACGCACAGGTCCCCTCGGGGCTCTCAGCAGGTGCTGCTGTCCGGTCCTGTGTCCTGCGCATGTGGCTCTTGTCCAGGTAGGCACAGAGGCAGTAACTCTTTGCTGGAACCAGCATAGGCACCATGACCCCTGGACTCACCACAGGCTTGAAAAAGGGCTTGAGGGTCCTCGGCGAAGGTCTGGGGAAGGAAGAGATGCTGGAGCAGGGAGCGGGAGCCGGGAGCGGGCGGCCGTGCTGGGAAGAAGCGTGAGAGGACGGCTGATGTTTCTGGTCCTGAGCATACAAACGCTGCCCTTGTGCGGAAAGGACCCCTGGCTGACATCCCTGCGCGGGCGGCCTCAGGATGCTGCGCTTTAAGCTTTCTCTCAGGATAATGGATAAAGAAGACTTATAAGTTAAAACTACTTATCTCCACATAGTCATAGAATAAGCCATTTCATTTAAAAAGAAAAAAGGCCTTGCCCACTTCCCACTCCTGCGGCTCTCGTGTCCCCCTCTGGCCGTTTCTGGGGTTTCGTTCTGCAGCACCCTGCAGTCAGAGGAGCTGTGGGGCCATGCCCTCCTTCCTGCTGACCGAGGGAGGGTGACACCCGCTGGGTCAGTGAGGCGGACGCCCTGGGCCGCTTGGACACCAGAGAGCAGGCTCCTTGTTTAAGCTGTCATTACTTCAGGGTTTTTTCTTACTTACGGCAACGGCCAGCCTGCCTGCGGCAGGACTGAAATCTGCGATGACTTCATTTAGTCTTTGCAGAACGGAAAGACAGACGGCCAGTGTGTTCTGATCCAGGCAGACTGGGCCCCCGCCACCACATGTCTGCAGGCTGCGGGCGGGGGCAGACCTTCCCGCAGAGCCTTCAGTGGTGAACCGGCCATGAGGGAAACCAGTTTTAAGAGAAGTGAAAGCAGAGTGGAGCCCACCTCCCTGACCCCGGGGGGGCCTCCTCCCCTCTTAGTGTGCACTTCTGGGGTCAGACTCCTGGGTGGGGACAGGAGGTTGGGGGGTGCAGTGAGGAGCTTGGTCAGCAGTCCTGGAGGCAGATGCTGTTATAGGCTCATTTTACAGAAGAGGAAACTGAGGCACAGGGAGGTTCAGCTAGAAAATGGTGGAGAAGCAGCAGCCCGCCTCTCAAGGTTGATCCCCAGATGCACCTGGCGGGGGACCCAGGATCCCCGATTCAGAGCTTTCAACAGGAGCTGAGATGCCTGCAGGGCTGGGTGCCAAACCTGAGAGGTCAAGGGCTCAAACCCGCGGGGGTCTTACAAAACCAAAGATGTGTTCCCTGGTCTCCCACAGGTGACTGCCTAGATCCCAGCAGAGCTGGAGGCCTCTCAGGACGCACTGCCCCGAGCTGCCATGAGGCCCCTGCTCGAGCAGCAGCCCCCCAACCTGCACGGCGGGCGGCCCGCGGGGCTGGTGACCTTGGCAGGCGCGAGCCGCTGGCATCACACATCAAGGAGCAGGCGCGGGGCCTCGCATTCCGGGGCCTGGTTTCCATCGAGACCGAGACCTCGTTACTGGCTCTGAAATGCCTCCAAGTGGAAGGCGTGGCGCCCAGGGAGTGTTTTTATGCAGAAACATGAGAGCTGTTCTGCCGACGCAGCGTAAAATTGCTTCCATGAACCGAGGTGTATGCAGACGAGAGGTCATGGGCCAGGCCCCAGGCTCCCTTGCACCCGCCGGCGGACCGGCTGGGCTTCACTTGGCCCAGTGTCGGGCCCACCACCTCCTTGAGCCTGCAGCCCCATGAGGAAAGGACCTGGCCTCTGCTCCCTGCCACCGGTCCAGCCTCGCTCTGGACTCTGCGTTGTGACAGCACTTCACATCTGCTCCCTTTTGCTCTGTGACCGGGAAACTGCGAGCCTGTGCCCCTCGCTGGCAGCGTCTGGCGCTGGAGTCCTAACAGGGGATGGGGCCTCTCCACAGGGCTGAGGAGAGCGTGGAGGCCCCCAAGCTAGAGTGCATGTGGATTACCGGGTGGGGACCCCCGACCCCGTTTACTGAGCCGCCCCACTCCTCTTGTCATGGTCTCGAAGGATTGGGGTGCAGCTGTGTGTCCTGAGGGGATGGCACGGGGGGCCAGGGGACCCCCACGGCCGACGCTCAGCGAGGACGTTAACTCAAACGCTCCCCCGTTAGGATGCCAGCTGCACGTCAGCCACAGAAGCTGTACAGGAGGATTCAATGTCCCCAAGCACAACCAACTGGTGACTCAACTCTGACTCAACCCCTGAGCTCCAGCACCAGCTCTGGGAATCATTCCAGAACAATCCATGGCGAAGCCAGGCCATGCATTCTACGGAAGCAGGTTCTCGCCTGCCTGGCCTACGGGGGTGGGGGGCTCTGCCCGGCACCAGGAGCTGCATCTCCGTGAAGAATTGGGGACCATGTGCACGTGGAGATGCCGGCCGGGCAGAAGCGGAATCAGACAGAAAACCAGGGAAACACGTGAATGGTCAGGGCCGCAGGCTGCCCACAGAGCTGGGGGTCCCTGGGGCTGGGGCCACGGGATGGCTCCCACTCGGCACGAGCCATGGGTATCCTGTCCAGGCTGGTCACAGGCGGTGGCCTTGGGGGTTTGCTACCCTCCAGGCCCGGTGCTCAGCCTGAAGGGCCCAGAGACAACTCTGAGCCCTTCGGCCCAGGGGCTGCATCCCGCTGCCGGGCCCTCAGTGGACAAGCAGAACAACCTCCCTTTGCATTTATGGCAACAAACAGATCTGCACGTGGAGAGCACAGGACGGCCAATGCAGCCGGCCCCTGGGACTGCTGGTCCCCCGACGTGGGCTCTGGGCTGGCACAGTGAGGACCTGCACCTGAGAGGCCTGGACACCCAGGAAGGGCAGCCCGCAGCCTGCCTTTTAACCCACAGGAGGCCCTGCTTGCTCTCTGCCAAGGCCTGCTTAGGCCGGGCACTGTCTTCTGGGGACGTCCTGTCTCTCCAAGGTCACTGTGCCCAGCTTCTCAGGGGTCAGCTTCATTTTCCTTCTGCCAGGTTCTGGGACCCTAGCTGTCCCCCTACGCACCCCTGAGCTCTTGGGCTGCCCACCGCCGACCAGCTGGCTAACTCCACTCACCAGGCAGGCCGCCGGGGGGGTCCTCCTGGCCACACAAAGCATCTGATGCCAGCGCCAGCTCCAGGTCTCCCTCGTGGAGTGGCGAGTTGGCTCTGGAACTTTCCAAGGCAGCTCTGGGCTCCAGGCCCCCAGACTTGGGGCTCGACAAGGGATAGGTGATGCAGTCAAATCCGCTGCGAAGGGGACGGTGGGGTGGGCTCTGCTCACACCAGGCTGGGGGCATACCTGGTCACAGGGGCACTCGTGGCCCAGGGGCTACTCCCGGGGGAGACAGGGCCGAGTTGGCCACTCTGAGACTAAGGTGGTGCGAAGGAAGTGGGGCGGTGAAGAGAGACGAGAAAGGGGGGAGGGAGGGAGGAGGGACCACCTGAAACCATGCTGTGGCCCCAGCCCCAGTCCCTCCCGGTCACTGTGCCCGGCTGCCCTTCCTGCCTGGCCCCCACTGTCTGAAGGTGCCTTCATTTCTCCCCCACTAGACGGAGCACACCATGTCTGGAGGTCACCACTGTGTCCCCAGCGCCCAGAGTCCTGGCGGGTGTGGGAGTGCTGTGGGGAGTGGCTCTTGGTGCAGCAGCTCTGGGCCACTCCTCCTCAAAGTCCAGGAAGGACCCCTTCCCCCTGCCTGGCATGGGCATCAACCAGGGTCCCCCTTACTCACAACGGGGTCTGGATGGGCATCTCCCGGTCGTCCTCGTCCACTTTGAAGAAGCTGACCTCTGAGTAGGCCGGGAGCTGCACGTACCTGACGCCCGCTGAGATCTTCAAAACCCGGCCATCCTCACCTTCCGGGGGGAGAGAAGCAGACTGTGCCAAGGAACAGCCTGGCAGCCAGCACCTGGGTCTCCCTTCCTCCCCAGTCTTGCCCCAGGCAGGGCTAAGGACGGAGGGCGGTTGTGAGGGGCAGGGTGAGGAGAGCGTGCTTGCCTTCCCAGGCTTGGCCCCTCCTGGCCCTCAGCTGAACCGTTCACACCTCCCCAGCATCTCCATCCCCCACTGGGAGTCCCAACCCAAGACTCCAGCCCCAGGCCTCAGGGCGCCCCCACGCCTCTGCCTGTCCCTACACCTGTGGGGGGGCCTCTCCTGGCCCACCAGCCTCGGGTTCAACAGCTGCACATCCCAGCCTTGGCCCAGTCAGGGGCGTGGGGGATGGCTTGCTTCCATCACGGTCCTGGTGACCCAGGGGGACAGTGCCACTTGTTACCCATCCCACTTGTCTACACCCCTGAGGCACCCGACACAGGGCCTGGTCATATGGACTCGGGGGTTCAGGGTCCAGTGGAGAAGGGGAGTCAACAACAACCAGTGTCACTAAAGGCCTGTCATCCAGGCTCTTGCGCTGCTAAGATCTGGAAAGGGAGACACGGAGGGCAAATGCTGGAAGAACTTTGCCATGGACAGAGAAGGTGCCAAGTGCAGCACAAAAACCAACCATGGTTTGTCAGCTTCCATTTCCGGTAAAGGTGGAGAAACTGGAACCAATTTACCCTCCTACTTGGAGCAACCAAAGAAGCAGACAAAATATAATGAGACAATGATTTTCAAGATCCTGGACCTCAGGCAAGGCCAGTGGTCCCTGAAAGACATAGACTTTATGGTTGCAGGTCGCTGCCTTGAGTGAGTGTGCGGGATGGGGCACAGAGAGGGGCCTGAGCAGAACCTAGAAAACTCTCTCCCTCGGTGAGGAAGCACGGCTGCGAGTCCGGGAGAGCAGGCACACAGTAGGAGTCCTCGGGTCCCAAGGACGAGGAGCAGAGAGGAGAGAGGACCCAGTGGTCTGCAGGGTTTGTGGGTCCCCTGGGTGGACAGCAGAGCACAGATCAGTGCACAAGCGAGGCCAGAGGAAGAGCGCCTGAGAGAGTGAGAGGGGACAGGGCTGGGGGCACACTGGCAGAGCTCTCAGAATGGTCTTGCTTCAGTAACGGGGAATAATTTGTCTCAGACTGAGTTCTCCTCCAGACCTAACCAATCATCAAGCAAGACCCAAAAGGATAACCTGTCTTCAAGTAACTTCACTGTGCCCAGAACAAAGCTCAGAACATTTACAGCAACACAGAAAGATCAGAAACATCCAGCCCCCAACAAGGTAAAACTCGTAACGTCTGGCATCCAATCAAAGCTTAGCAGGCACACAAGGAACGCAGGAGAGTACGGCTCATGACGAGGAGGAGCCCCATCAACTGAAAGTGACCCAGAACTGACACAGCAGTTAGAATTAGCAGATAAGGAAATTTCAGAAGGTTACCATTATAGCTATATTCCACGTGTTCTCTGGATGGCGGCCATGACAGATGAGGCAATGAAGAAAAAAAATATTCATGAACATGAAAACATAGCTATAGAAACTATCCAAAATGAAATGGCGAGAGAAGAAGAAGAAAAGGGGAAAGAAGGAAGGGAGGAGGGGAAGGAGGGAGGGAGAGAGAGCCCATGAAGAGTGAGGCAACTTCAAGCAGCCTAACATGTGGGTAATTGGGGTCTCTAAAAGAGGGAGGGAGAGGCTGTGACAGAAAAACCATTTGAAGAAATAATGGCTGAAAAATTCTCAGATTTGATGAAAACTATAAACCCACAGATCCACGAAGCTCCATGGACTCCAAGCACAAAACACAGGAAGAAAATTAGGCCACGTCACATCAAAATCGAACTGCTCAAATCAGTGATAGAGAGAAAATCTTAAAAGCAGCCAGAGAAAAAGGACACGTCTGTGCAGAGACACAAAGACAAGGATCACAGTGATTCATCGCTGGAAACAAGGCAGACAAGAAGATGATGGGGCAACATCACTGAAGAACTGGAAGATGAACCAGAATCTGCACCTGGAAAAACATCTACCACAAATTAAAGTGAAATCGAGACTTTCCAGACATGTGAACGCTGAAAGAATTCATCACCAGCAAACCTGTATGACAAGAAATGTTAAAGGTTAAGTCCTTCAGGCAGAAGGAAAATGCTGCCAGATGGAAATCTGGATGTCCAGGAAGGGAACGAGGAGAACCAGGAATGGTAATTCTGTGGGTAAATAGACAAGATTTCTTTTTCTGTTTGTTAAATACTCTTTAAAAGATAAATGACTGTTTAAACAAAAATGATAATGTATTATGAAATTATTAGATACGCGAATGCAAAATGTTTGAAAACAACAGTCTAAAGATTGGGTTTGTAGAAAAAGAAGTATGTACTATTGTAAGCTTCTTATACATGAAGTAGTTTGGTATCACTTGAAGGTAGACTGTGATAAGTTAAAGATGTACATTGTAAACCTTAAAGTAATCCCTAAAATAACGAAACAGAGTTACAATTGACAAGTCAGCAGAGGAGACAAAATGGAATCATAAAAAATAATTAATTAATCCAAAAGAGATAGGAATAGAGTATAAAGGGGAAAAATAAACAGCAGGGGCAAACAGAAAATAAGTAGTAAATGGTAAGATTGAACCTGCTATATCAATAATTATATTAAATGTGAATGGTATAAACACTTTGATCAAAAAATAGAGATGGTTTGATTGGATAAAAAAGCAAGAGCTTCGTGCTGCCTACAAAGACACACTTTAAATATACAGACACAAATAGGTTACAAGTAAAAGGATGGATAAAGATGCTGACACTGTCAAAAGAAGATGGGGTGACTATATTAATATCACAGAGAGTAGATGTCAGAGCAAGGACTATTACCAGGAATAAGGAAAGTAATTTCACAATGACAAGGAGTCAAATAATTAAATGACATAAAAATCCTAAATATTTATGTGCCTAATAACATAGCTTCAAAATAAATGAAGCAAAAATTGTCAGAAATGAAAGCAGAAATAGACAAATCCACAATTATAATCAGAGATTTCAATATACCACTGTCAATAATTGATAGACAAGCAGACAGAAAATCAGCAAGGATATAGCAAACCTGAACAACAATATCAACAAAAGTCACCTGCTGGACATTTATAGAATATTCTACCCAATAAGCATAATTCGCACTCTTCTCCAAGCGCACAGAAAACATTTATGAAGATAGACCATGTTCTAGGCCATTAAACATGTCTCAATAAATTTAAAATGATTCAGGACATACAAAGTATGACTCTAACCATGTGGAACTAAGTTAGAAATCAATAACAGAACGATCTCTGGAAACTCTCCAAAATTTTGGAAATGAAACAACACACTTCTAAATAACTCATGGGCCCAAAAAGAAATCAAAAGAGAAATCAGAAAGAATTTTGAATTGAATGAAAATGAAAGCATAACATATCAAAATCTGCAGCATGCAGCTAAAGCAGTACAAAGGGGGGAATTTATAGCAACAAACTTCTATGCTAGAAAAGAAAGGTCTGAAATAAATAACCTTAGTTTTCACCTTAAGAACTAGAAAAATAGGAGCAAATTAAACCCAAAGTAAGAACAAGTAAGGAAATAATAAGATCAAAATAGAAATCAATGTATAGAAAACAGACAACAATAGAGAAGTCAACGAAGCCAAAAGTTGGTTGTTTATTAGTGAAACTGATAACCTCTAGCCAGACTAGTCAAGAAAAAAGGAAAGAAGACACCAATAATCCACATTAGGATCAAGAGAGGTGATATCAACACATAAAAGGGAGAACAAGAGGATATTATAACAAGCTTATGCCAATAAATCTGTTGACTTAGATGAAATGAACAAACATTCCTTGAAAGACACAAAACACCAAGCTTACTCCAGAAGAGACAGGAAACCTGAATGGCCCTATATGTCTAGCAAAGAAAGTGAATTAGTAATTAAAAATCTTCCCACAAAAAAAACTCCAGGCCCAGATGGGTTTTGTATTGAATTCTACCAAACTTTTAAGAAAGAAATAATACTGATTCAACACAAACTCTTCTAGAAAATTGAAAAGGAGGGAATTTCTGCAACTCATTCTATGAGGTCAGCATCACCCTGACACCAAAACCAGACAAAGACATTATGAGGAAAAAAAAATTCAAGACCAATATCCTTCATGAACAGAGATGCAAAAACTCTAAACAAAATTTTAGCACACAGATGCCCAGATAATTCAATGGGGAAAGAATAGTTTTTCAACAGATAACACTGCGACGATCAGGTATCCACACATAAAAGAACGTAGCTGGACCCCTGCCTCACACCACACACCAAGATTAACTCCAAGTGGATCACAATCCTAAATATAAGAGCTAAAAGTATAAGATTCTTAGCAGAAGACATAGGAGTGTATCTTCATGAGTCTGGGCTAGGCAGTCTTCTTAGATATGACACCAAAAGCACAAGCAATGAAAGAAAAAAGAGATCAATTGGACTTCATCAAAATTTAAAACTTTTGTGTTCAAAGGACACCATCAAGAAACGGCAAGATAGGGGCTGGCCCCGTGGCCGAGTGGTTAAGTTCGCGCGCTCCGCTGCAGGCGGCCCAGTGTTTCGTCGGTTTGAATCCTGGGCGTGGACATGGCACTGCTCATCAAACCACGCTGAGGTGGCGTCCCACATGCCACAACTAGAATGACCCACAACTAAGAATATACAACTATGTACTGAGGGGCTTTGGGGAGAAAAAGCAAAAAATAAAATCTTAAAAAAAAAAAAAGAAACGGTAAGATAACTCACAAAATGGGAAAAAATATTTGCAAATCTGATATCTGATAAGGGATTTGTATCCAGAATATATAAAGAACTCAATAACTCACAATAAAAAGACAAGTGGGCAAAGGCTTTAAACAGACATTTCACCAAAGAAGATGCACAAATGGCCAACAAGTACATGAACAGATGCTCCACACACTAGTCACTAGGGAAACGCAAATCAGAGCCATGAGGAGATTCCATTTCACACTCTCCAGGCAGACTTTATCCCAAAGACAGACAATGACAAGTGCTGGCAAGGATGGGGAGCAATTAGAACCTCAGGGAATGGAAAATGGTGCAACCAATAGAAAGAAAACATCCAGACTGAAAAAGAAGAAGGAAAATTGCATTTATTTGTAGATGACGCGTAGATGATCATATACAGAAAATCCTAAGAAATCCTCAGAAAAACTAGTAGAACTAACAAGTTAGTTCAGCAAGGTCAAAGGACATAAGATCAACGCATAAAAATCAATTGCAGCCTAGCAATGTCTGAAATGAAGAAAGGGGAACAATTCTATTCATAATAGCACAAAAAAGAACAAATCAAAAAAACAAATGTATTAATGAACACATTGTAATTAAATAACTAATAATAAATTATTAATCATCTATTAATAAATTTAACAACAGAAGTGGGAGGTGTGCAGTCTGCAGATCACAAACCCTGCCGAGAGAAAGTGGGGGTGTCAGTAAACAGGGAGCCGTTTCACACTCATGAACTGGAACGCAGTCCGGCTGAAGCAGTTCTCCAGCCAGGGTCAATGGAGTTCCTAACAAAACCCCAGCAGGGTTTTCTTTTTTGCAGCAATTGTCAAGCTGATCCTAAAAAATTTATACTGTATGGAAATACAAAGGTCTCAGAGTAGCCAAAACAATTTTCAAAAAGAACAAAATTGGAGGAATCTCCAACTTCAGAACTTACTTTGAGGCTACAATGATCGAGACGCTGTGGTGGTGGTGCAAGGACAGACACTGAGAGCAACAGAGCAGAACTGAGAGTCCAGACATAAACCCTGACCCCACTGTCAGGAGATTTCTATCCAAAGTGCCAGGCATTTCAGTGGGGAAAGGACAGTCTTTTCAACACATGTGCTGGGACAATTGGACACCCACACACAAAAAGATGAATTTAGGTCTTTATCTTATCCACAAAAATTGACTCAAAATGGATCACAGACCTCAATGTACAAGCAAAATTTCTGGAAGGAAATTAGAGAAAATCTTTGTGAACTTGGGTTAGGCTAAGAATTCTTACATATATTACCAAAACTATGATCCATAAAAGAAAAAATTAACAGATTAGACTTCACCAAAATTAAAAACCTTTGCATTTCAAAACACAGCATCAAGAAAGTGAAAACATTGAACTAGCCCTGACGACCTAGTGGTCAAAGTTCAGTGCACTCTGCTTCGGCGGCCTGTGTTCTGTTCCCAGGCACTGAGCCACACCGCTCATCTACCAGTAGCCGTGCTGTGGCAGCAGCTCACACAGAAGAACTAGAAAGACTTACAACTAGAATATACAACCATGCACTGGGGACTTGGTGAGGAAAAAACAAAGAGAGGAAGATTGGCAACAGATGTTAGCTCAGGGCAAATCTTCCTCAGCCAAAAAAAAAAAAAAGAAAGAAAGAAAGAAAGAAAGAAAAGATAAGCCACAGACTGAAAGAAAATATTTGCAAAGATGTATCTGATAAAGGACTTGTATCCAGAACACATAAAAAGCTCGTATAGCTCTAAGAAGACAAACAACCCAATTTAAAAAAATGGGTAAAATCTTTGAATAAATATTTCTCTAGAGAAGATATACACATGGCCAATAAGCACTCAAAAAGCCGCTCATCATCAATAGTCATTAGAGAAATGCAAATCAGAGCCACAAGGAGATGCCACTTGACACCCTCGGATGGTTGCTCCGGGGAGCACCAAGTGTTGGCGAGGACGTGCAGAAATCAGAACCCTGGGACATGCTCATGGGACCGTAAAATGGGGCAGCCACGCTGGCAAACAGTTTGGCAGTTTCTTTGAGGGTTTCAACATAAATCTACCATACGACCCAGCAATTCCACTTAGAGGTAGGGACCTGAGAGAAGTGAACACATGTATTTACACAAAAACGTTCAAAGCAGCGCTGTTCACAGTAGCCAAAATGTGCAGACAACTCAGCTGTCCACTGCGGACAAAGGGGTCCACAGAATGCCATGTCTGGGTGTGCTGACTGCTATTGGTCAATAAAAAGGAAAGATGGACTGACACACCGCAACATGGCAAACCTCAAACACACTGCAGCTGAGAGAAGCCGAGCAAAAGGCCACCTGTGGCGGGAAACGTCCAGAAAAGGCAGATGCAGAGAAAGAAAGCGGATGCGTGGTTGCCTGGGGCGGGGGTGGGAGCCCGCTGGGAACCGGGGATCCTTCTGGGGTGAAGAAAATGTTTACAGGGACATTACCTATACATTACCTGGCTCAGAAGCCAGAGGTGTGATGTGGTGATGGCTGCCCGACTCTGTAAATTTGCTAAAAATCATTGAATCACTTAATACGGGTGAATTTTATGGTATGTAAATAGCACTGCAAAAAAATAAACCAGTTGTGACTAAATGTGTTTGACATGTGCTGCAAACCGAGGCTTCCTAATAAATGCTTGTTGAACTAAGGTGAGTTCATGCACATTAAGAATCTTGGGCATGCATTTACTAATGGGCAGTCCTGCTCCCGGAGACGGCACAGGTGACAGTGTGAGGGCCGCTGCACGCCACGGACCTTCTGCCCTGCTGCCTTGGCCAGAACGTCCCTCTCTGCACCACAACCTCCGCTCACAGGGCAGGAAGGGCTTTGGGAAGTCAGCTGTCCACCCCTCTGCATCGCAGCAGGGCTGATTAGAGACCTAACAAGCAGCCCAGACGGGTGGGACTCTGTCCTCGCTCCACTGCCTGCGGAGGACAACGAGAAACTCTCCCCTCGCCAGGCCGTGACTGGCCCCACGCTGACGGGGCAGCGCTGCAGACAGGTGCCCGTGTTCTGCATTCTGTCAGCTGCGTGACAACCACAGACACACGCATGCACACAAAGAGCACATGTGCTTGCACACGTGTTCACACACATGCAGGCGTGCTTGCACACATGAATGCATGCACATGGATGCTGCTTCCCTCCAGCTGGAGGGCTCACACGCCTGTTGTCCCTTCTGCCAAGGCTCTGGCACCAAGAACTTCTAAACAAAGTTACCACGGGGCGTCCGGGATGCCAGAGCCACATGTGGCATCTTGTCTATGCTCTCCTGACTTCGGAACCTGACACCTGTTTATCATTCTGAAAAGTCCAGTCGTCATCTTGGAGTCACTTACTCTTGGCAACTTCCCCATCATCCTGCTGCAGCTGAACCTTCACAGAGAAGGAAGATCCCTGGGCCACATCCATCACCTCTGGACCCAAAATCACGATCCTTGTGGCTTGCGCTGGGAGAGAGCAGAGCACGGCGTCAGCGGGTGGCTGGGCCGACCGGCCACTTGCACCCTACGTGAGAGCCACGGGCGTGGACCCCACACCCCCACAGGCCCTTTCACGGTGATGAACGTGTACGCAGCTGCAAAGGCTGGCAAATCCCTGCAGGAGCCGCCTCGCCAACAAGTGACCCAGGCAGTCATGAAACCGAAGACGTGGCTTGCTCTGAGGGTCAGCTATGACTACTTAAAGGAATCCACTTCAGAACTGCCTTGATTACACCAAATAGACTGCAGACGTCCACCAAATGCTGCAGAGGCGGAAGTGGTACTCAGCAGTACTCAGGTCTGCACACAGCGGAATGTTCCAGCACGTCCTCCTGCTGGTCAGGACCCAGGTCCTGCATTCCCTGCGTCTGAGTCAGGGGCTTGGTGTGTGCTGGACGAGGCGCTGAGGCTGCCTGCCAGGGAGCTGGCCTGGCCAGGGTGGGTCTCCCTGCAGGCTGGCTGGCCAGCACCTCCTGGCGGTCAGGGCTGCCCCTCCTCCACTAGGACCTGCGGGGGTGTCCTCTAGGGTCTGAGCAGCTGGACACGGCATTATCGAACAGTACGGGCTTCCCCCGAGTCCCTGACTCCCCAGAAGTGATGACCTTGGCACAGCACAACTTAGGGTTTTAAGCAAATGCTGGGAAAAGCTCAGGAGGTCAGGCCACCTGGAGCTCTACCCATGACACGCCAGCCAGGAGGAAGCACCCATGGCAGCGTGTCCAGGGCCACAGGTGCTGGTGGGACTTCTGATGACTATGGGGCTGGAGGGCACCAGCTCACACGGGCACAGCCCTGCTCTGCTCCGGGGGGGCCGCCCGGCACTCAGCAGGGTAAAGCCAGAGGCCACCACGGCTCAGGGAGTCGGGGGCGTGGCCTGAGCCCGTTGCGGGGAAGCGAGGCCACATCTCACGCCTTGCACCGGAGTCTTCCACACCCAGGGCTTCCGAGCGGCCCCCTCACTTGGCTGGGATGGGATCTGAATTCCTTCCCAAGGTGAAGTTACTAAGACGCCCCCGGTGGACCAAGGGCCTGGCCTAATGCCAGGGGGCTGGGAAGGACCCAGAAGCCTCTCAAGCAGGCCTCGCCTGACCCAGGCTGCGGGTGGCCATGGCACCCCGGGGAATGTGTTGTGCACTGTGAGTACCAAGACCCTGTCCCCGAGTGCCCCCAGCCTCCTCCCTTCCCAGGACCTGCGCCCGCAGGAGGAGCCCCACTTGGCCCAGCAGGTGCCACAGATGCTGAGGGTTGTTATTAGCGCCCTGTGGCCTCTCCCCACCCAGGGGTCCTGGGGACCCACCCAAGGTACATGGCAGCTGCCTGGACCAAGCCTCTCAGGTGCACGGCCTGTCAGCAGCTGCACCCACAGACCTGGCACCAAGGTTCTTACCAGTGACCCATGTCCCTGGCCAGACTGACCCCTGGAGTGGCACCTTCATCCTGGAACCTAATGGGAGGCCTCCCCAACGCCCAGGGGGCAATACAGGGAGGGGAGGCAGCCCCCCAGCGGAGGCCCATGCAGGCCACAGGCCACCTGTGGTCATGTCACAGTGCAAAGAGCTCAGGGTGGGGGTCAGATGGAGACCTCGTGGGGGCCCCAGACGCCCAGGACCCTGTGCTGGGAGACCCCGTGGGTGGGAGGCCCCCAAGGCTGGGAAGCCTCCTTGGAAGCAGGACCACTTGGGTCCAAGGTCTGACTGGGGCGTCTGCACATCATGAGCCCTTTGAAACCACGTCAGACCATGTTTTTCCTAAAAGGGGGTGGGATCTTAGCTTCCACTTCATCCTAGCCCCCCAAAACCTCTTGGTCCAACACCTCCCAAGGTCACCTGGGAGAGAACACGGCCAGACCCAGACGTGTCCCTACCAGAGGACCTCACATGGCCAACGGGAAGGCCGGGGGACACCTACCTGCCGGGTGGCCATTGATCCACATTCCGCGGTAGACGACCCCCGAGCAGTGAGCCATGCTGCCCAGTCCACTGAAGACGTCGCTGTGCCACTGTCCCTGCAGAGAGAACCGTGTGGGCTCAGATGGGCTCGGCCACTGTGGGGGACGCGCGACGCCGGGGGCACTTCTGTCCCGCACAGCACAGCGGCCCCCAGGCTCCACGGGACCCTGGGACCAAGGCTGCTGGAAAACCATGCTGTCCTGAGGGTGACAAATTACGCTTTATTCGAAAGCAACCCAATTTGCTTCGCAAAACACACTCCCCTTTGAGTTTTTAGAAACCAGGAAGTTTGGGAACTATGGCACTTATGCAAAATGCAAACAAAACAGGGGCTCAAAAGGGCACACTTTTCAGCACAAAAGTCCTTTTAATACAAAAGACATTGCACTTGTGCAGAGAACATCACAAAAGAGGCCCACTTCTGCGCTGCGGTGTGGGCTGAGGGACGCGAGTGTTCCGAACACAGCCCGATAACGAAAAGGCCGATTAAGAACACAGTGTGAGCCCGCACAGCGCACCCGGGGACACCCGCTCGCTGCACAGCTGGCTCTGCCGCCCCAGAACAAGCCTCGTCTCCAAAGCGTGCACACGACCCGGCGGGAGAATAATGTGAAATGGCAGGAAATGCACTTTCCTGGAAAATTTCAAGATCCTGTCTTATTTGACTATGAATTACTCCTCTTGGAAGAAGGATCAGCCAAAGGCGCCTCTGGTTCCGCTCACTCTGCTGCAGGCGCTCGCTGGGCTCTGGCTCCCCTGCCCGGTGAGTGGGCCCAGGCCACGGGGCAGCTGGGGTTGGGCTGAGGTCAGGTGGCCCGGGCCTCTTCCCTGTGGAGGGCGCTGCCCGCAGGGGACCCCGGGCCCTGGGACTCACACCGCAGACTTGGGGAAGAAATGCAGGACACTAAGGGACAAGCAGCTGAGGCCAGAGCCCGATAAGCCGCAGAACAAGTGAGCCCCACATGCTCGGGTCTGGGCTCCCGGTGATGGGGCCACCAGGGGCTCTCACAGGCCCTTGGGAGAGGCCACTTGGGGCTATATGGCAGACGTGGGAATGGCCCCTGAAGGCTGCAGCCCCAAAGAGCTCAGACACACCAAAATCTGGGGAAAAAGAGCTTTCCACAGGCTGTTTAGAACACATGGGCCCTGTGCACTATGGGCTGGGGAGCCAGGTCACAATAAGAGATGACAGCACCGCTGTCGCCCAGGCCGGGTCAGCTGCTGCCTGACCACAGCTCACCCTCCAGTCCAGGGGCACAGACAACAGACAGCCCTCAGGGGCGCCTGGCAACAGCGGTAAACAACAGCTCTTGGCTTCAGGGGGGGCTGGGCTGCCAGCAGGGGTGCCAGGTGGCCAGAGGAATAGCTGCCCCAACGGGGCCCTGGCTGTCCTGGAGCCTCAGGGCAGCCTCGTCCCTCCAGTCCCAAGACCCAGAGACTGAGTCAGTCTGACGACCAGCTCGTGCCTCCTGAGGCCGCGCGCCTCCTGCGTCCCCGATGCTCAGTGTTTAGCACGGCCGACACCATGGAGAGTGTCTTGACGTCCCCTAAGATGTGGCTCATATCTGCAGGTGACAAACCAGACCAAAGTGAAGGCACGGCTCCAAGATGTCACAGCAGATGAGAGGACCCACAGCCAATCCAGTGGGCCCTGTGCTGCCGTCCTAGGCTGAGGGGTGGGGAGGGGTACTGCCCCAGAGTCACCAGCTGACCATCCCTGGTGCCAGCACAGGCCTCTGAGCAACATCTGGGTGCTTAGGGCCTGCCACCAGAAAGGGGTTACTGTGCACGCACGTGTGTCATGGGTGTGTGTGTGTCTGCACGTGTGCACGCCTCTGTGTGCATGTGTGTGCGAGAGTGTGTGGGGACATGTGCATGGTGGGGGCAGCAGGGCTCACTGGCCACAATAGGCATGGTGACCTGGAGGGGTGGGTAGCAGAGCAGGGGAGTCCTGAGCTGAGCTGGGCTGCTGTCCCTGAGTTGGGGCAGCGACAGCCGGGAGGCGTGTGGGGCACGCTAACATGGGCACCAGAGCTTTGCCCAGCTTGAGCCCCAGTTCCTCTGTTTGCTGGGAGCCGGTGGTGACGCTCATCAGTGAGGAAGTCGCTGGAATGCTCCCCTTACTGGGAAGACCATTCCCCCCACGATGCCATCCTAGACCAGTTTCAACTCAGGAAACGGGGCTCACGGTCCATCAAATGCAAAGCACACAAGAGCCGAACTGAATCCATCACCCCAACCCACCTCCCCCGTTAGCCTAGAATGCACACCCTTCTCCAAGGCTTCAGGCTACGTGCCGGCAGCTGGGGGCGCAGAGTGAGCGTGGCTCAGTCCCTGGGCCCGGGCATCTACAGATGGTCTAACAGGACATGCTCAGGCCCCAAAGAAAGCTGGGCAGAGAGTTGTGACCGCAGGGAAGGGCGGCCACCTCTGGGAGCAAACACCGACATGTGGGGCTGCGCTGCTCTGGCCCCTTCCCTGTGCCCACCCCCCCAGCAGGGGTTGCCCCTCGCTGTGCCCTGGGCAAGCGTGCCACCTGCCCTCGCAGCTGCAGTCCTGGTTCCTGCCCCTGTGCAGGTGTGCGGGGGTTGCCCCATCCTGGGGTGGACTCGAGGCCCCGGGCCGGGCCACGTGCCGAGGCCGCTCAGGGGCAGGTGCGAGATGCGATTCAAGATGCTGGAAATCGGCTCCGGAGCTCAGTCTGCACCGCCCGCCAGCAGCCGCGGGGGCCGCACCCTGTTGTGCACCAGCACTCGGGACCGTCTCAGCCTCCCTGTGGCGGCTCTCCACCTCGTGACTGCAAATGCTCCCGCCACATGCAAAGTCCTGAGGCACCAGATCAGCACTCCCGGCCTTTCCCTTCCCTTCCTGGTTGTGGTCACGTCCACGTCAGATCTCGTGGCAGGGATGTGGCGGGGGCAGGAGCCACATGTCCACAGGGGCGGACGGGCTCGTGATAAACTCTGGCTCCATCAGAACAAGGTGGGGGCTCGGGTACCTCAGGCTGAGAGACTGCACACAACACAGTGGCCACCAGGCCCGTCGGCCAGGTGGGGTCACACGCAGTAATGGCCGTTTCTCCTTTCTGTTCACCCTCCCCGTCCTCTCGGTCCTCTATAAAGCACCAGCGGGGGCTTCCAGAAAGAGGGCCGGGCTGTGGGGTGGGCCCGGGAAGAAGACCAGGCGGGCGGCGGAGCACCCGAGCCTCGGGGGCACAGCCTGCGGGCACAGGCTTCCGTGCCAGCCGAGGAGAAGCTGCGCAGTCAGCGAGTGTGCACACTGGCTGTAAACATGCCTGTGACATAGCTCCCAGTGTGAACACCATCTGTGGCTTGCGCAGCCGCTGTCCAGAGCCCACAGCCCCCAGCATTCAGCTCGGTTGGTGACGACGGGCCCCCGAAAATCGCGCTCCCGGAATCTGAGTCCACACCACAGCTCCAGGCGAGCCGGATGTTCGCCGCTTTAGTGCAGAACTTAACCAGGACGAACACGTTCCAGTGAGCAATGCAACTAACCCGACAGTGTAGAATCCTTCCCAGTTAATGCTCTGAATCACACATCTGGACATGCCACCCTTTTGCAGGTAGCTGACACGCACCCAAAGTGTGAACAAACATATATTAATGTGCTGGCACCCGGGGGGGTCAGGGGGCTCCTCACCACAGAGACCGAGGACACAGCTGACACCAACCCCCGGGCACATACACCTGCTGTCGGTGCCTTCCACCGCTCTCCCTCCTCCTCCCTGCCAGGTGAGGACCTGTGCTTGGCAGGCACGACTCGGGAAGGAGGCGATGAAGACGGGGCCAGCGCGGGAAGGGTCACGCCACAAATACAGCAAGACTAAGGGGAACGGGGGGGGGGGGGTCCAGCCTCAGGATGTGGTCCTGCAGAACGACAGTCAGGCACACCTTGTCACCCTGCGGTTGCTGGAGCAACCCCAGGACCCTGAGGGGAGGGCTGTGGGCGGGCAGCACAGCCCGGCCTCTCCATCCCGGCCGGGCTCAGGGACGTGGCCGAGCACACGCAGCTCCCAGATTGGGACCCATGCACTCATGGCTTCTTCGACGACACTTCGGTTCCCTGGGCGCAGGCGCCAGGTGGCAGGACAAGGGCACCGGGCTCCTTCAGTGGTTTCCGCACGACAAACAAGTTTGAATAAATTGTGAGAATTAAGCACTTGACTCTCCTCTCACTTCAGGAAGCACTTTCCAGTTAATTGACACTATTTTTCCTTCATTGGAATTGTTTCTGCAGCTGTGGTGCCCTGCTCGCGTTCTCGGGGGCTCCCAGGCACACATGGAACCTCCACCCCGGCCAGAACCCCTCTCCCCTGGGCCCGGCTCGCCCAGCGTCTGCCCGGACAGTATCCACAGTCTGGAGGAGGTAGCGCTCCCCGCCATTGCCAAACCTCAGACCTGAAGGTGGTGAGGACTTCCTCTGAGGTCATGGGCTCCAAGACCAGGTGGGGGGGTCTGGGGTCAGGTCACAGGTGAGGACATGGTCCAGGGTCACCTGCCTGGGCCCTGAGACTGTCCAGGGGGCCGAGGTCTCCAGCTTGCAAGGGAGCCTGCCGGGGCAGCCGTGGCCACCCGTGCCAGTGTGCTGGTGGCGTCGGTGGGGCGCTGTACCCATCAGTCTTTTCATATGTAAGTTCCCTCGCTTCCGAGTTAACAGCAGTGTCCACGGCGTGTCGTTTGACCTCTTTGACCCAGGCCATACACTCCTTGGATTTCACAGTGTGAACTGTGATGAGTTTTGCGGATGCAAATACACACTGCCCTCATGCGTCCGGTTCTAACACCCAAACCTCACAGGGAACATGGGGCTGCGGCAGCCCAGACGCCTCCTCCCATGTATGCTCGAACCAGCTCAGATGCCTCTCATGGTCTTTCTGTGTTCACTGCAGGCTGGAGTCACTGCCCACATTCCTGGACTGTGACCTTCTGGCCTGAGGATGGTGGCACAGGGACAGAAGGTTGCTGGCACTCCCGCCGACACACAGGTGAGGGGGGGTGCTGGGAGCTGCCGGCAGGTGAAGACGTGCATAAGGCCAGCCACCTGCTTTGTGCAGCAAGCAGGTGTGCCAACCAGCAGGCCTCCCTCTGGGAAAGCCAACAAGAGAAACGCAGCCAAGGCACACGGAGCAGCACCCAGGGACGGCCCGGAAACTGGCAGCTGCTGGTGGGACCACACCGCAGCCACACAGGGAGGGAATGCTCTGATGTGCAAACACACGCTGTGGCTCCCTAATGGCTCGGGCCGGCTTCCCTTCCACCAGGTGTGCTGCTCACTTCCACAGCACACGTGGTTCCCAGGCTCCATCGAGGACTCCCTGAATGATGCTACTCTCTGGGGGGGGGTGTCACTGAGCTGTGGCCACGTCCTCGGGAGAAGCCGGTGAGCTCGCTGGCACTGAGTCCAGCAGAACTCAAGCCAGGAACATGGGGAGCGATTCCCACGGACACAGGAGGGCAGCAGAGGCGGGAGACGCTCTTGGGCCCTGAGAGGAACCGGTCACGACCACTGGCCACCAAGCCTGGCTGTGCAGTTTCCATCACTAGAGAAGGGGAAACTCTTTTGGCTTCGGGATATGTTGTTTTTATTGTCTGACGGAAGATGCTACCACATACTTATTTCCAGGAATAAATTTTTTCTAGGACCAATTCTTTAAAGGTTCAGAATAAAGCTCTGCGTCAAGGAACACGGGGGACAAGGGGGCAGAGACGGTTTGCAAAAGGTGCACCTGCTGCTGGGGGAGAATCCACCGCTGACCGGACACCGGACACGGAGGGGATCCTCTGGAGGCCCCGAGCCTCGTAACTGCCAACTCTCCTGGAGCTTCTCCTCCCGGTCGGCACAGTCTTGTGGGAGCGGGGCTGGGCTGATGTGAGGGGCGGCTGGGGGCCCTCTGACGTGAGAACACCCTCAGAGACTGTTTTCTAGTCTTTCCAGAAAAAATAAAATTACCTCAAAAATAAATAAAAAGCAGATGGCTGGCAGGTCTGCGGTGATGGGGTGCCCAGGGCCGCCTTCTGGAGGCGACGGGGCGAAGAGGGTGGGGATCTGAGGACGCGCCGTGGCCTGGCCTCGGGGGGAGGAGATCACAGGAAGAGGAATCGCGCCAAACCTACCTGCACCAGGACGTTTCACAGGTCCTGGCCATGACACCATGCTGTCACAGAAGAAAGGGAGTGGCTGTCAGTGCTGGCAGCCCCACCAGGGAAATGCCGAACAGAAGGGAGCACGAGGAGCCCCCGCAGCAGCGGTCCGGCACAGGAGCGGAGCCCAGGCCGCTCTCTCTGCGCTGCCTGTGTGGCTGGTGGGGGATGAGGCTTGCCGCTTAACTATTTTTATTGTTATGAGGCTAACACCCATTAGGACGGCTCTTTTTTCAAAACAAACAGAAAATAGCGGCCGGCCTGGTGGCATAGTGGTTAAGTTTGTGCACTCTGCTTTGGTGGCCCGGGGTTCGCTGGTTCAGATCCTGGGCGCAGGCCTACGTATGGTAGCTCATCAAGCCATGCTGTGGTGGCGTCCCACACACAAAATAGAGGAATACTGGCAGAGATGTTAACACACGGCCAATCTTCCTCACCAAACAAACAAACAAAATAACAAGTGCTGGCGAGGAGATGGAAATCAGGACCCTGGTGTGCTCTGGTGGGAATGTAAACGGGGCAGCCGCTGTGGAACACAGTGTGGCGGTTCCTCAAAAATTAAGAATAGAATTACCATGTGACCCAGCAATTCCACTTCTGGGTACAGATCGAGAATTAAAGCAGGGTCTCGAAGAGACATGTGCACCCACGTTCACAGCAGCATCGTTCACAGCAGCTAAGACGTGGAAGCGACACAAGTCCATAGCAGGACAAATGGACAAGTGAAATGTGGCCCGTCCACACGAGGCACTGCTGCTCAGTGCTCAACAGGAAGGGAATTCTGACGCCTGCTGCAACGTGGACGGACCTTGAGGACACTGCACTGAGCGAAATAAGCCAGTGACACAAGGACAAACACTTGTGGTTCTACTCACAGGAGGCCCCTGGAGGAGTCAAATCCACAGAGACAGAAAGGAGGACGGAGGGGGCCAGGGGCTGGGGGGGTGGGGTGGGGAGCGAGTGTTCGATGGGGACAGAGTTTCAGTCGGGGAAGATGAGAGAGTTCTGGATGTGGACGGTGGTGAAGGTTGCCCAACAACGGGAATGTGCTCAATGCCACTGAACCGTACACTTAATGATCAAAACGGTAAATTTTAGGTTATGTTTATTTTACAATAACTTTGTTTTTATAAGAGGGCTAAATATTCGCTTCCTGAAAGCACAGGGAAGGGCACCTCCCAGGGGCCGGGCCTTGGGTGTGGCGCCCCACTCCTCCTGGGGGCTCCTGTTTCCCAGGTGATCCTTCTCACCAGGGGTTGGGTGGAGGAGGTGTCCCCACACGCGGAGAGGCCGGTGCTGAGTGGCAGCAGCAGAAGGCGGTACTCACCCTGCGTCCACACCGAGCCTGGGGAGCCCCTCCGCCTGCTGTTGGCCAGGCCGGGCGACAGGCTGCGAATCGTTTTTCTTGCGTAAACGGCTGTGTGAGCGTCTCCAGCTGCTGTGAAGCGTGGGGTCTGCAGCAGCGAGCGTGCGCTGTCTGAGGTCGTCCCGTGGGCACAGTCCTGACCCCAAGACGACCCTCCAACCCCAAGGCTGCTCCCTCCGCATGCCGGGCCAGCTGGCCACACAGCCTGGAACAGCCTCACCACCGCTCCCCTGGGCGCAGCTCTCTCTGTCACCGTGTCCACACCCGCCTAGAAGTCGTTTGTGAAAGGCGGCTGGAGGGACCGAGGAATTCAGTAATTGACCCGGCGCCGACCCTCCCTCCCAGACCTGTGCGCCAAGCTTGGGTCTTCTGGTCACCGTCTGCGAGCAGGTGAGAGCGGCTGCTCCAGTCCAGCCGTCGCTTGCTGACCAGGCCCGAGTGCCCGCGACAGGGGCCTGGGGCTGCCCACACAGGACACTCCACGGGCAGTGTTCCAGCTGGGCCATCAACACAACGGAGGGGCAGTGTGTGCAGGCAGCGTTCAGGGCCCCTGGGGGTCCACAGCCCGGAAGGAGACCAGTTGAGGTGGTCCGAAGTCCTCGGAGCACAAGAGGCTCGAGAGGTTGGGGCATCGCCGAGCGACACGGGCTGAAGGTGGATGGTGTTTGAACCCTGGGGAGGCGTGATTGGGAGACCAGGCCTCCGCAACAGGAGGGACACCTGCCCATCTGAGGCACCTGGGGTGGACGAAACCACTGCCTCCCTCGCGGGCCGTGGGGTTCCCAGCGTCTGTAGGTTGGGCCAGCGTGGCTGTGGCCCCGAGGGGGCGATTGGCCAGGCTTTCGGAGGAGGCAGGCTGGCTGCAGGAACTGCAGCCTGGGGCGTTTCTCCAGCTGCCAATCAGTGACTCCGAGCGCAGCATCCCAGCTCCTGAGCAGCAGAAGCCCCCGTGCGGCCGGCAGGTGGCTCTGTGTGGGCCGGGCTGCCCCCTGGTGGAGTGCGGCGGGTGGGCGGCGGGCCTGAGTCGGCCTGGCGCGTGGAGTGCCGTCCCCAGTCCCGTCCCTTCTGGGCTGAGCCACAATTTGCAGGGGAGGCCCGAGTGGGGCCCAGCAGTGCCCAGGCCACCGATGGGCACTGACCCAGTCACTGGGCAGCCACGGCCCCGCCACGAGGCCCTGGAGGCGGCCAGGGGGCCGAGGGACAGGACAGCCTCTGGGGGGGGCCGTGCGGGGGCAGAGCCTGTCCCGTTCTCTGGAAGAACGTGAAGCTCCCTCCGCCAGCCCTGCCCACCGGCACTCCCACGCTGACCGAGAATCCCATGGGCCCAAGGTCAGAACCGGGTTCAGGCTGCTTGGCTGCTCCTGGGTTGGGAGGCCTCCCCAGTGCCTCGGTTTCCTCGTCTATAAAATGGCCAAAGGGCACTTCCCTCAGGAGCCTTGAGAGACCCAGCAAGGCAACACGTGAAGAGCTGAGGCTGGTGCTGGCACCCAGGACTCGGGCCCAGCACCGCAGGGAGCGGTCCTCGTGTGTGACCAGAAGCTGCCTCCTTGAGTGCGTCCTGGACACCATGGGCTGCTCCAGCATGGCGGGGTGGGTGCGGGAGGAGGAAGCCTTGCTCTCCTCCCCTGATGCTCCCGAGGGTTGAGGAGAATGAGCGGTGGTGCCGTGGCTGCCCCCAGAGGCTGGTCCCACTGGGGTGGGTGATGTGCCCTCGGGGAGAGATGCAGCTTCTGCCGGCTCACAGCAGCATTTGCAAATGGGCTCAGCAAGGCGGGCGCAATGGGCACGCAGACCGAGGACACTGCCAGTGGCCAACAGCCTTGACCGGGGCTGTAGCCCCAGGAGGGGCCTGGCCACGGGGTCACCCAAGAAGAGCTGGGTCTCACCAGCAGGGAAGGCGACCGTGCCGGCTTCCTGCGCCCCAGGCCCCATGTCCAAGCACAGCTGTCAGGGCTTCGCAGGCCAGGCGAGACTCCCTGCCCACTACGCTCCACCACCCCCTCGAGCCGCTCCAGGTCAACAAGGGCCCTGCGCCAGTCACCACTTCCTCACCTCTCAGCCCCAAAGCCACGCTTCTCCGCCCGGGGTTGTGCTGCTGAGCGGCACCCTGAGAGGTTTCTCTCTGCGGCTGGGGCGCACTGCAGAGGACGCAGTGGGGCCCTGTGGGGATGGGCCTCCCCTGGGACAGGTGTGTCCACTCCTAACTCATAAGGTTCAGGTGGCGGAGGACCCACTGATGCTGTCTCTGCACCCAGGCTGGCTTCCTGCAGACCAGCCGCGGCTGCTGGCACCTGGGAACCTCCTGTGCCCAGCGCGGCCCCGACACGCTGTGTCTCTGCGGGGTCTGACTGGGAGGGCTGGGCTCGTCCTGTCCCTGGGTCCACTCTTTCCAAGTCTTCGCTCTAACTTGCATGTGAGAAACCTGGTGGGTATGTGAATTCAACCGACTTCGTAATTCCACAACCCACACAGTTACATCTTGCTTCAGTCCTGTGCACGTAAGAAATGAGGGGTCCTTTGGGGGCCGCCGTGGGGTCTCTGCTTCTCTGGCTGTGACGTGAGCAGAGAGTTCAGAGACCTGAGCTTGTCGTTTTCTCGCGTAAGTGCTCCAGGACATTCAGGAGACCAGCCCACCACTGTCCCTGTGGTTGTCACTCCCGTCCCAACAGCCACGTGCAGCAAGGCCCTTGACTCAGTCGGCACATCACAACCAACCACGGCGGCAGCCCTGTCACTCAGGAGGCCACTGGTATTATGGAGTCACGTTTCCAAGGAGCTCAGCCCCCAGCCAGGCCCAGGGACACACCAAGCCCATCCCCGAGTGCCATCAGTGGGGGAGTCTCCTGGGCCACTTCTGTATTTGCTCTTTTCATGATTCTGCTTTTACACTTTGTAGTGTTCACCACCCTTCACTAGTTAACAATCTTCACATTAGTCATTAGGGTTGCTCCTGTCTCCTGACTGGATGCTGGTACAGGCACCACCATCCATCCATCTGACGCTCGTGCCAAAACCCAGGAGTCATCGTCGCCTCCTGCCTTCACCTTGACGACATCCAATCTGTTAACAAGTCTGGAAGTCCGGCATCTTTACCTCCAAACCACCCTGAATTTGCCCTCTGCACCCCGTGCGGGCTGCCATCACCTCTGCTGACGACTGCAGACCCTCCCAACATGGGCCTGGGGACCGTTCAAACACAGAGATCGGACCACCGTTCCTGCCAGCGCTTCCGAGAGCTTAGAGTGAGGCTCTGACCCGCCGGCCGTGGCTCCAGGGCCTGGAATGGGGCCCCGCCTTCCCCTCCATACCCTGCTCCAGCCAGTGGGAAGTTCCCCGGCTGGGCATACAGGCCAGCGTCCAGTAAAAAAAGGAATGATGGATTCTGGGAGCCTGAAAAGGTCTCCCCGTCTGCCTGGATCTCTCCCACCCGCCGTGTAGCACCTGAAGGCCCACCATCAAGCCCCCGACATGTAACACCTGCCATGACGACTCGGGGACGGGCACGGAGCCTGGCTCGTGTGGAGAGGAGGGGCTCCCGGGGGCACCTGGGCGCAAGGGCGTTTCTCATCAAAAATGCTCCACCGGTCG
This sequence comes from Equus asinus, assembly GCF_041296235.1. Lineage (NCBI taxonomy): Eukaryota > Metazoa > Chordata > Mammalia > Perissodactyla > Equidae > Equus > Equus asinus. Next base: position 112,750,089 of record NC_091794.1, on the reverse strand, counting down.
GTGTGGCATCCCCCGAGGAGCGGGAGGCATCGCCTCGTTCCTGCGGTGGCATGAGGGTCCTGAGGACCTTGCAGGGACCAGACAGCATGAAGTGGTACTGGCCAGGGCCCTTGACCTCTTCACGCTTCAGTTTTCTCATCAGTGAAATGCGAGCAGTCGCCATCCCAACCTCACAGGTCATGAAGAGCAGCCCCTGAGCTGCCCCCTGAGATCACCCGGGGCAGAGCAAGCGCCCCAGAGGCCCCGCGAGTCTGGGTCCCGCAGGTCCCTGGTACCTCGTAGGTGGAGCCGTCGGCCTGGCAGAGCACCCCGTGCCCCTGACGCTGGTCCCGGACCCAGTCACCGTCATACTTGTCACCGTTCCTGAGGGACAAACACAGAGGCTGCTCTCAGGCCGGGGGAGACCAGGTGGCGGCGCTGACTCAGGCCGGCTCCTCCGACTGGGGCTCAGCACGCGCCACCGGGGCCGAGGCAAAAATAGGCCCTGAGCAGATGGCCGTGGAGAGGCAGGAGGGCTTGGCGCTTGGCAGGGGGCGATGACAGGAGCCCGGTCCTGACGCCGACAGCCGCCAGGCCCCGCTCGCCAGGCCCCCAGGGGTGCAGGATTTGACAACAGAGAAAAAGGGGAAGCGGGCCTGCAAATTTGAACGGCAGGATTTGGCAGAGAAACGGCCCCAGGGGCCAAGACAGGCTTGGGTGCTCAGCAGCACGCCCAGGGAGAAGGCCTTTGTGCGCCGACAAGCCCGCCAGCGCCACCTGCCCGAGGTATTCACTAGGGGGACCGACGTCTTTTCCACCAAGCACACAAATAACCAACTTCAGCAACTAAGCCAGAAAGTACAGAATCACACCCAAAACACACCCTACTGTGCCGACCAGGCATCGGAGGATGAGAGGCGGGTGTGGGCAGGTGAGGAGCAGACATGGTGCAGCCGTGGGGCTGGTGTGGGGCGGGCGAGGGAGGCACACTCACTGACACTCACAGAAAGACCATCTGCCCCCGGCCATGCCGCTTGTTGCTGTGGAAGGCCCCACGGTACACGTGTCCATCCTGGTCCACCAGGCACCCATGTCCTAGGGAAGGAGCGAGAGCCGAGTGTCACCTCGTGTCCCCATTGCACAGACCCTCCTCCCGTGAAGGGGTTTGCGGGCCCTCCCAGGAGGAGGAGGGTGGTGACTTTGGGAGAAGGCTGGGGTCGGTGCCCCGCAGGAGACAAGCGGCCCTTCAAGGCTGGCTCCAGGGGGTCCCTCGGCACCGTCCAGCGCTGCCCAGAATAGGAATGACAAATTTGATTTGGGACAGTGCCAGCTGCCAGCACACCAGTGGAAGTGGCTCCAGGGTTCAGCTGTCAAAGGTCCTGAGTGATGGTGGGAGGGGGCCATTTAAGGGGCCCCTTAGACCCTAACATTCGAGTCTGTGCAGCCGGGACAGCGATGCTGTGCAGTCAAACTGTTTGCAGGTGCATGAGTTCACAGCGAGAACGGCCGTGCTGGGCCTCGAATGATCTACCCAAAGGGCCAGAGGACACACTCATGAGGCTGAGGCTTCATTAAACTCTGCGGTATTTTCAGGTTTTGGACAATTCGGAAGAGTGAGTGTATTTCTGCTTCCTGTGTGAGCAGACCCCAGAAGCACAAAGGAAAGATGCGTCCGCCATCGGATGTGTGGTGACTGGTCTGCTCGCTTCCTGGCAGTGGCTGGTCTCCCAGGAGCAGTGAGCATCAGGTCTCCGGGCCAAGGTGACGGCTCGCCTGCTCCTCCCCCCCGGCCCACCCCACACTTCCCCCCAGGAATGTGGCCTCCTGACTCGCTTTGTCCAGCAGAATGTGGAAGAAGTGACCAAGCAGAGGCCTCAAGAGGACCTATAGCTTCTCGCCCCCCGGAAGCCCCCAGGCCGAGGGTGAGCACCCTGGGGACCGCCAGCCCTGGTTGAGGCGCCATGATGGCAACCATATTGGTGACCCTATGAGAGGCCAGAAGACCAGCCCAGCCAAGCCCAGGCCAGGCTGCTGACCCCCAGGATCATGAGCAAATTACAAAATGGCGGTTGTTTGGAGCCGCTAGGTTTCGGGGGGCTTGTTATGCAGCAGTGGCTCACTGATGCACGACCCATGTCACAGGCCCAGCCCCGCATGCAGTGAACTGCACCAGATTCTCCCCTCCTTTCCCCCCTCCAGAGTCAGATGGGCTGGGGCAGTGGTTCCCGGACCTGAGTGGGCATCAGGCTCCCTGGTCAAGTGCAGATCCCTGAGCCCATCCAGACTCCCTGAATCGGAGCCTCGGGGAGGGGTGCTAGTCTCCAGGTTCCCCATGCAGCGCCCCGCATGCAGCCCACACTCAGCGACTTCTTGTGGAAACCACACCTTCTCTCATGCCATGGGAGAGCTCCCCTTCGTAACGCCCGCCGGCCTTGTATGTCATGATGCCGCGTCCTTGAGGCTCTCCCAAGACAAACTGGCCAGAATAGGTGTTCCCTGGTGCACATGCGGGGGGGGCGGAGAAACGGCATTCAGGGTTAGAGCCGTTTCCCGAACCCCTGCGGGATCACAGTTAGTCCCTGCCCATCCCCTGACCGGTGGTGGCAGCTGGTGCCTTTTCAGATGAGGGTGTCCCTCTCTCTTATTGTTACTTTGGTTAATGGGAAAACACGCCTAGGTGGCTCTGGGCCTGGCCTCCTGCAGACTCCAGGGGTGTGCAAGTCCCTCCCGCACAGCCGTGTGGTGCAGCCTCCAGCCGACAGCAGCCGCCTCTGTGGGCATCGATGTGCCTGAGGGCAAAGGCCCCTCTGGGTCAGAGTCTGGGGTGAGCCTTCTCTCTACTGAGAACCAACGACCACGCTTGCCCATGAGCGTCTGGGGTTCTGGAGACAGCCCCTGGCTGACCTGTGGGCAGCACCACAGTCCCCCTGCCCTGGCTAGCATGCTGCGGTTACCAGATACCTCAGGGAAACCGGGGGTCCCCAGTTTACAGATAGAAGCGCCTTTTGCATCCAGAAGGAGGGACCAGCTTACACCAGGGACAGTTTACGGGAAAGAAAGTACACCTGTCATCCGTCTCCAGAGCTAACCTGACGAGGCCCAGTGCCGGCAGCCTTCTCCCATGATCTCCCCGTCCACAAACTGGCCTTCGTAATAACTTCCATCTTTAAACACCAGCTTCCCATGACCTGGTAAAGGAAATCATGACGTGGAGTCAGATCCTGGTCGGGAGTGATCACCAACGCCTGCATGTGGCTGGGCTCATTTCTCAGAGAGAATAGCTGGGCTTCAAGGCTCTCAGGTCTTTGTGTTTGGCTCCATCTCTCGTCCAACGTGCTCTCCGCAAACTCACCCGTGAGCACACTTATCAATAAAAACGTTCTTGAAACATGACTGAGCGCCCTGCTGTCTCAGCCAGAGGAACTGCAGAACTATCAAAAGTGCAGAGAAGACCCCATCTCCCCAACCTGCTCAGAGGGACACTACGGTCACCTCACCTCCCTCAGCACAGGGGCAGATGGAGAGAGTCTGTGGACACAGGATGACACTGAAGAATACATTTCACAAAGGAGGAGCCACTCTGTCCAGGCCAGGCTCTGACAAAAGTCTCAGAAAACAGCCTTCATACTTGGGCTGGAGGCGCAGAATCAGAGATCTCAGCATAAAACTGAGAAAGATTTGTGTGGCAAAAACACTGTCAGTCAAAAGGTTAAAAATATACAAAATAATGGCAGCCAACAGATACAAAAAGAGCTCATATGAGAAAATACCCAAAGGCCAATCCTCCAGCAGAAATGAGGATATGAGCAGGCAGAGGTAAAACCATGTGAGCATGAACTTTGGAAAGTTTGGACCTGCCCCTGGGGACCCTGGGCGACAAGCACTTGATAGGTCTCTCCTCTGCTGCTTAGGTTTTCTACAAAAGTAGGGAGTCTCTTTATCATCAGAAATAAACCACTGAGGCAGTTTCCACTTTGGCAAAGAGGAACTAAAACCCCAGGGAGGATGCCAAGTTGCAGCTTCCCTGCCCACAGTGCCCCAAGGCCGGTGAGAAGGCAGCAAGCCGAGGGCCCTCCAGGACACCAGGGTAGCTTGTCCAGAGAGCTCCAGTGATGCAGGAAGTGGCTTTTCATTGGCACGAATAGCATGAGGGCCCAGTGCCACTAGCACCAGGGCCACCAGCCTGCCCGAGCTCCCTGAGGAGATGGGCTGTCAGCCACGAGGCAGCGGCTGCGGGAGGAGGCCACAGACGTCTCTTACCATGTTTCTTCCCTCCTTTCCACTCTCCTTCATATCGAAAGAAAGAGTTTGGGTAGATGTAGACACCGTAACCTGAGTATTAAAAAGAAGATGCACAGGTGAGCGTGTCACACAGGAGACCTGGCTGACAAGCACCAAGCACTCAGGAGGGGCACTGAGGGAGAGCAGGCAGCTCCCAGGGCCTCTCATGGTGTCTGGGTGCCTCATGTCCAGTGAACTCCCCAACACTGCTGCCCAAAGGTTCAGTCTGGGGGTCACGACTTTTCCTCTTTACTGTCCATCAATCTGCTTGTTCATTTGTTTATGCAACAAACACCATGAGCACTGATTCAGTGCAGAGAGGCAGGCCCTGTGGGAGGTGGGCTAGGAAGAGTGAATGCAGGGTCCTTGGGAGGTGGCAGGGTAGGAGGGGAGGTGGGAGGGTCAGCAGCCTTCCTGCAGAGGGGACATTTGCAGTGAGCCAAATTAGCCACGGTGGGGGTGGGGAAGCCGGCCCTGCCATTTCTCTGCAGGGACCCTCCAGCGGCCTCCTGTCCCTTCACGACAAAAATCTACACTTGCATTCAAGGAGAGCCTGCCCAGCTTCATCTCCTGCCCCTCAGCTGCTAGGCGCATCATCCCCCGCTCCCGATTCCAGCAGTTCTTGGAATGGGCAGGGTCTCCTCCCTCACCAGCCCCGCTGTTTTCAAGGCACAACTTGAGAGGAGCGGTTCTAGGGAAGTGTGGGGGTTACCAGACAGACCCCTGTATCTGCCATAAATCAGGGTTAGGTTCTACCTGCAGATACCGCGTGGACTGAGTTCCCCGCGGTTCTATTTCTTTGATTCTATGAACAGCTCCTATCAAACCTCCTTCCGAACCACGCGCCCAGGACGTCGGGAGGCGTGGTCCTGCGCCCGCCCTGATACCTACGGCCGGGATCGGGTCTTATATAACTGGCTGTGTCTCCAGGCCGGGCTGGTTCTTCTAGTTTGGGCCCAGGACCCCTGCCCACCTCGCAGGGCACCAGGACACACAGAGGCACGCCCCTCCCAGGATCGGGGGCGACGAGGGCTCCAGGGGTGCCGCCTGGGGCTCGGGGAGGCGCGCGTGGGAGCCCCGCTGGGATCAGGGGTGCGGGTTCTGGCCCCGGCTCCGGGAATTGGAATTCCTAACGTGAAGATGCGGGGCCGAGGGCGCGCAGCTATCGCCAAAACCCTGCATGCCTCCCTCCCACCCCGACGGAGGCCTGCCCGTGGCCCGGCCCGGGGCTGCAGCCGTTACCGTCCCGCGGCGGCCGGCCCGGGGGTACCCGGCGCGGCTGGCGGGAGCTCGGGCTCCTCTCGCTGGCGGCTGCCATCTTGCCGCTAGAGGTTTCTCTTGGCAACCAGCAAAGTCCTCCTCCATTGGCTCCATTGGTAGCGAGGGGGCGTGGCCGCGGGCCCAGGCCCTGGGCGATGACAATCTCTGGAGCGGAACTATCCGGGCCCGGAGCCAGAGGACGCGCCTGCGCCTGCGCGGCATGGCGTATTTCCGCCGCTTACGTCCCTTCCGACGAGAGGACAGCCCCGCCAACAGCTGGGCGCCCGCGCCGGAAGCGGAAATGGTTGGAGGCTCTCGGCCCCGCCCCGGCGGCCATCTTGGAGGCCCCGGAGGCGGTGCCGCGCAAGACGGAGCGGAAGTGCTCGCTGCCCGTTCCCGGACCAAGAAAAGCGCCGGCGCGGCCGCCTGCCCGCGTCCTCCTTCCCGCGGCCTTCGGGAGCCCGCGCTCGGCCGCAGCGGAGCCGCGAGGTGCGGCGGGCGGGGGTGCGGCCGGGGCGGCGGGCGGGCGGCGCACTGGGATAGGCGGGGCCGGGCGGGTCCCCGGGGTCGCGGCGTTGACCGGCCTGCCCCGCCCGCCCGCCTGTCCTGGGGGCTCGGTGCCCGCCCCGGTGCTGTGTCCCCGCCCGTGGCGGGGCGGTCCGCCGGGTCGCGTGGGAGCGCCGTGCTGAGGGGTCGAGCTGCTCGGTAATGGTGCGGACCGAGGTGGGACCGCGCGAGTCCCCGGGCCGCGACCGCGGGCCACGCCGGTTCGGCCGCCCGAGCCGCCCTCCCTGCACCTGCTCTGGGCTCCGGGCAGCTGTGGCCGGGTAGCCCCCAAGTTTCCCCGAGGCGCGTTGTCCTCGGCTGGCTTGGTCTTTCCCTTGGTAGGCCCCCCGTGAATAAGGGGTCCCCAGGCCCCCTGAGTGCAGAGGTGACCGCGGTCGGGGCAGTGTGCCCAGCCAGGTGGGGACATCTGAGACGGCCCGGCCGGAGGAGGGAGGGGCCCGGCCGGGATGCGGCCTCCCGGGGAGTGGATGAGGTCTGGAGGCGCGTCGGCCAGGGGACAGCACCGGGGGCTGGAAGCGTGTGGACGTGCCCTGCGGGGACCCCGCGGGATGAGGGCAGGGGCGCTGAACGGAAGGCCGTGGGACCAGGCGTCGATGAGCCGCGGGAGCAGAAGGACGGAAGCCTCTTACTATTTGGGGAGTGGTGGCCACCTCCAGCAACGGGTGCGAGGAACGGCTCAGAACTAGGCACGTGGGGAGTCTTGCTGCGGTTTCAGGCATGATACTCACGGGCTCTGCTTGGAATGTTTTTTTCTTCCTTTCCTTTGTTTTCTTTGTGACTGAGCATAAAGCACTTAAGTCCAACAGCTCATTTACTCCGGCCTGCTACCTAACAGGCCCGTTAGGCGGTAGGGCCCGGCAGGAGACCAGAAAGTTTACCTCTTGAAGGAGCTTGCATTCTAGTAGGAGGAAATAGAGAAGTAAACCAGAAAGAAATCAGAAAATGAATGTTACACAAAATAAACAAGGTGACGCGACCGAGAGACTGAGTGGTCAGTTTGACAGTCATGCAGGGCCTCTCTGAAGAGGTGGTCTTACGCTGAGCAGAGAGAGGACTGCAGACAGAGCAGCTGGTGTGAGGGCCGCCCTAATCTAAGAACAGGTCTGACATGTTTGAGGGCGGCTTTGAGGGCCAGGCTGGGTGCTGGGTGCTGTGTGCTGGCGTGGCTGGCTGTTAATGCCAGGCGGGAGGCCATTCGGGGGCACTCAGGTGCTGTTGCCCACCTTTCACACCTTGAGCTGAGGTGTGCTGGGATGGTTGCCCAGGTCATACCACTAGAAAGTGACAACTGGACTCTGAAAGCAAGCTCTGACTCCAAAGTTCACGTTCTTAACGTTATTATGGACGGTGCGTTTAATAAAGACGTCAAGCCGTGTTTTAATACACGGGCTGTTTGTCGGATATTCGACAGTGTGTTTTTGGAAGATTTTCCACATGTTCAGGGGAGAGAATGAGCAGTTGTAAGCAGTCTTTTTCTTACAGCACATCCTTGGAAGGGATAGCCAGGTATTTTCTCCTTAATGTGACTCTTATCGTCTCAGTTCAAGTAGAAGCGTTTTAATGGTAAACAGGTCATAAAAATAAAGCAAGGGAAAATTTGTAAGGAACCGTAGGATAAGGAATGTGACTGATGTAGCTTTCTGCTGGTCCGGCTGTGGCCTAAATAGGGTGGCCGGCCATCCCAGGTAATGAGTTCTAATTCAGCCCCTTGGAAACGTGGAATTCTCCCTGGTGAGTGTAAGCATGCGTGTCCTGAGAAGACAGGGAGGGTGCGGGGCCGTGATCCCTGTGTTCAGTTTAGCTGGTGTCTCGTTTACGCGTCTCCCATGAGAGCAAAGGGCAGTTCTGGGTCCCTCCTCCACGCTTCCTGGGCTCTGCCCCGTCCACGCGACAGCTCCAGGAAGTGCTGTCACGGAGTCACTGTTACACTTTTTACGCAAACTTGATGTGGCATAGCGCGACTGCTCGGGGTTATTTTCATATCTAAGTTGTAACTGGAAAGTTTTTCACTTGAGATTCAGATCAGGGCCTGAGCCTGATGACTCCGCTTTAAAGAGAGGGTGTTCTGGGTGCTCTAGTGAGGGCGTGGGTGAGGGGTGCGCCCCGGCAGGTATGGGTCCAGGTTGTAGCCCCACCGTGAACAGACGGATGCCCGGGCAGCTTGAGCTGTCGTGAGCCTCGCTTTTCTGTCTGACTGGGAAGGGCTGTTTTCCAGATGAGGAAACTGAGGCTGCGTGGCCAAGCAGCTCAGGGGCCTTGGACACAGACTCGGAGCCGGAGTCCGCTTCTGTTCCACAGCCCTGCTGTGGTACTGGATGGGGAAGTGCTGTCCACAGGTTCGGGGGCAGCAGTCAGCTCTACCCCTGGCATCTTCTCCAGCTGAGGGACAGCAAACGCCTCAGTACTCCGGATCCTTCTTGTCCTGAGGTTCGGGTGGCAGCGTGCGCTGTTGGAGGAGCTGAGGTCAGGCTGGGCTCCGGCTGCTCAGGAGCACAGCTGCTCCTGACCGTGGGCAAGCGGCTTAAACTCCTTGAGACTCGATCCTCTTTTGTAAAGTGAGGGGATGCTGCTGCTTCACTTGGTTATCTGGTTCTCACAGGCTGATTCCTCACGGGATCCCAGCACATGTTGAAACAGTCAGGAGCAGATAGGATTACCCACTTACAGATAAGGAACTGGGACACCCAGTGGGCCAGCTGAGGATCGTAGGTGACGTTTTCTTGTTTGTGGAGTGGAAGACCTGTGCCTGAGAGGGCCAGGAGGTGCACAGCTGGCCGCTGGCACTGTGGAGAGCAGCCTGGACAGAGACCAGGGCAGGGCCTGGAGACGAGGGGGTGCTGAGGGGAGCCTGAGGAATGGCCAGGAGGAGGTGCTGGAGAGAGGCGAGTCTGGGGCACTGGGGAGGCGTGGGTGCAGCGGCCCATGCTGTGGACCAGCCCTGGGAGGTGGATGTGAAACCATGTCCACAGGACTCAATGGTCAGCACAGGCGGCTCCTGGAGACCAGTGAGGGGAGTGTGGTCCAGGTGACATTAGCAGAAGTGAAAGCCCACCCAGTGCTGCTTTGCATGTCACATGCCATCTGCTCTCCACTAAAGCGTGTTACTAGTTTGTTTTTCTTGGACAACATGGTAAAGACGCACAGGAGAAAGAAATGGTGTGGATGAAACAGTGAATACTGAAAAAACCTGCTTGATAGCATTGGCAGAAATAGAGCAAAATGATCAAATCCTTGAATGCTTTTTATTTAATTTAAAAGTATTTTGTGTGTTTCTCAGTTACAGAATGTCTGAAGGGGACAGTATTGGAGATTCCGTCCATGGGAAACCTTCTGTGGTGTACAGATTTTTCACAAGACTTGGACAGGTTGGTTTTTTATAGATGAACTGTGTAAATATTTGAACAAGAAACTGTTGAGCCGGCCATTTTCCTGTGGGCTGTAGGTGTGCCGTGTTCCCGATAGGGAGTGGATGACACCTTGCCCCAGCCTCACATTTCCACCCTCGGAGACCCTTCTGTAAAGGACCAGATAGTGAGTGGTTTAGGCCTTGGGGGCTGGATCTGGTCTCTGCCAGATGTTTGTTTTCTGTTTTTTTTCCCAACCACCTTTAAAAATGTGAGAACCATTCTTAGTTCCTGGGCAGTACAGATATGGCGCCAGCCCCTGTGCTGCTCTTGCCCTTCCCTCTCCCGGCTGCCCACGTCCACGTCCACGTCCACATCCACTCGGCCTGGCAGGCCTGTACATCCCCCTTTGCCCAGATCTGCACACCATCGATGGACCGTATCTGTGGGCTCTGAGGAGGCCTGCAGTGGCCACTGTGCTTGAGACAATATTCACACGGTGTGTGTCTGAATTTCAGTCTTAGAGGAAGAAGTCCAATTCAGTGAAAAGTTGTATATACTGATATTTTGGCTCACAATCAAGAATGTATCAATTTTTAAAATTAAAAAATAGCATTTGGAAAACTTGATAATTCTTAAAGCTGGGTATTCGGTATGTGTGGGCTCCATATTTGATGAATGGGTGAATTTTTCATGATTAAAATTTAAAAACTAAAACAATTTCAAAATTAAAATTAGACAGCATGTATGTGTACATGATTACACACACACACACACACACGCATACGTGTAAAACTGAGGACTCCTACAGCACACTCCGCAGCTGCCTTGGTGCCCACCACGCGAAACCTCCACGCTGCTGGAGGTCAGGCTGTGGCCGGCCGGCCTGAGGGCAGAGCTGGGGGCCGGCGAGGGGCTGCTGGGCAGGGCTGGGACCTGCTCCACTGGGGAGGGCTTTGGGATGGGACTTGTGGGCTGAGTCCCATGTGTAGGACGGTGACTCTAAGGTGTGCACAGTCCTCCTTCTCAGTCTAGTCGCTCTTGGGTTGAAGTCAGGTCTCCCAGCAGTGACCCCCTTGGGCTGGTGCTGCAGGGCCCTGTGCCATGAGAGTGTTCTGCGATGGTTTGCTTAACGGATGGGCCTGCCTCCGGAATTACTGCACATCACTCTTGGGTTAATTGCAGTCACTGCTTTGGGCCAGCAACTTAGGATCCGAAGCAGGTGGTCACAGTAAGTGTCCTGTGCGCTGGAGTGGCAGGGTCTGCGTGACGCGTGTGCACTCTGTCTTGCAGATCTATCAGTCCTGGCTCGACAGGTCTACGCCTTACACGGCTGTGCGCTGGGCGGCGACGCTGGGCCTGAGCTTCGTCTACATGGTCCGAGTCTACCTGCTGCAGGTGGGTGCTGGCCAGAGGCGAGGCGTGCTGTTACTTGGGATGCTGGTTTTTTTCCTATCTCTGGATTAGGAGCGTTCATGGAGAAAGAAATGCTCTCTAATGATTGCTTTTCAGTTAAGCACCAAATGTAAGAAAAATTTCAAAGACTGTCTTTTAAAATGAGATTGTTTACAGTTCATCCGAAGTCCATCAAATTCTCTAGCTAGAGTTCCCAGGACAGTCTTGATGTCAGCCCGTGTCTGGTGAAGTCAGCAGTGGACCCTCTGGCACCCCAACCCTGCCTCAGGACTCCCCAAAATTACCTCTGGACCAGCCACCTCGTTCCCTGGGTGCCAGGAGTGATGTTGGCGTCCTGAGGGGGCAGCAGGTGGTTGAGTTGAGTGCGAGACCTAGGGACCGGAGGTGGTTTTGAAGGGCTTTTCTCAAGGTCAGGTGACGTCCTCTCAGGCTTAACCTTTGATGTTGTTTATTCTTTAGTGACCACCTGGCTCCTAAATGCGAATTCTCTGTAGACTTGGGAGGAGGTCATTTAATCTTTCCTTATGTTTAGAGGAAGGTAAGGTAGAGGGCTTGCCCAGTGTGGTTTCTTCGGAGTCAGGAGAGAGGTTTCCTCATCTAAGGCAGGCGCCTTCCTTCCAGATAGTTCCCCAGACTAAGTAGGACATGGGTCCATAGATGGACACGTTTATTTACTGGACACTGTGATGTGTCCTGTGCTGTGAGAAGTTCTCACTTAAACTAAATGTACACACGTGTTCCTGGATGTTATTTTTTATGCCGAGTCCCTGCAGATGACCCTAACGTGGGTTCAGTGTGACGGCAGCGGGTCACTCTGTCTGTTGTAGCCAGTTGATCTGTGCAGGACGCTTGCAGTTAATGTGGAATTTACTGCAATTCGTTTTTCTAATTGGACATGGTCCATTCTCTAATGGAAAGAATGACCTAGAAACCTTGATTCAGGGACTTTAGGGAGGGGTGGGGGTGCATTTTGCACCAGTTAGTTTACTGTGTTCTAAACCAAATTTATACCTAATTTGGCATCTCTTCGGCTTGGCCCTGTGACAGGAAGCTGTGTAAACATTAAACTATTTAACGTGTCATATCTAGTTTTGAGTTGTCTGACTTGAAAATTTTTAAGGCAGAAAGATTTCATCTTGTTCGTATGAAAATTTTAGGCTTTTAAAATTGAGAACACAATGCAGTCTGGTTTTTTTTATCTTTTAAGATTTAAAAAAATTTTTTCCTTTTTCTCCCCAAAGCCCCCTGGTACATAGTTGTATATTTTTAGTTGTGGGTCCTTCTAGTTGTGTCAGGTGGGACGCCGCCTCAGCATGGCCTGATGAGCGGTGCCATGTCTGCTCCCAGTATCTGAACCAGTGAAACCCTGGGCTGCCGAAGTGGAGCACGCGAACTTAACCACTCGGCCACGGTGCTGGCCCCTGCAGTCTGGTTCTAATTGGATAAACTTGCTGCTTTTAAGTGAATTTAGTTGTAAGAAAGTGTGTTGCACTTTCAACAAGTGTGTTCTACAAGCTGTGGGTATTCCCGCTTCTTTGCATCTCCTGAGGAAGGTCTGGCTCCAAACGTGTTTTTAACCTTCTTCTTGATTGCCTCGTTTTCTGGCTCTGGATCTCTCCTGGGCATTGATCGTTGACCCTCCTGACAAAGTGTGTGGTGATGGGAGTTGCCCACTAGAGGGATTACCGCCAGCACGTCTCAAGCGATGGTTCAGATCCTGTATTCCGGGTCAGGTGGCTGTTGGCTTAAGGCAGGGCTTCTGGATCAGGTGTGCACACCAGCATCCCTCAGTGCCTGGGCCACACCCACTCGGTGTGTAAGGAGCCTCGTGGTGCAGCATGGGTCTGTGGCTTTGAGAAAACCCTTCTTTTCTGTTGCATTCCTGGTGGGGAGCTGGTGGCCTCAGGTATTTTGTGCATCTAACTGGACCCTTGGTGAAGTTTGCTGTTTGGGCCCTGGCTTGTTCACTATCAGGACCCACAAAGTAATTTGAGATAAACTGTGTCATGCACATCACTGTCCTCTGTCACTTGTTATAACTTTCATACTGTAAGTAAATTGTGTGATTTTTTTTTTAAAGATTTTGTTTTTCCTTTTTCTCCCAAAGCCCCCTGGTACATAGTTGTGTATTTTTAGTTGTGGGTCTTTCCAGTTGTAGCATGTGGGATGCTGCCTCAGTGTGGCTTGACGAGCAGTGCCATGTCCGCGCCCAGGATCTGAACCAGTGAAACCCTGGGCCGCCGCAGCAGAGGGTGCAAACTTAACCGCTCAGCCATGGGCGGCCCCAATTGTGTGCGATTTTCAGTTCATTTCAAAGTAGGAATTGGCTTGAGTGGCAGAGGGCTGCAGCGCGCCACTGACCCTGTGTCTCCTCCTCTTCCAGGGCTGGTACATCGTGACCTACGCCTTGGGGATCTACCACCTAAACCTTTTCATAGCTTTCCTTTCTCCGAAAGTGGATCCTTCCTTGATGGAAGATTCAGGTAGAGTAGAGATTGTCCACTGTACTCTGTTTGGGGAGAATTGTTATTTTGTATACTTCACAGGATTGCTCCATTTTCTCTAGAAACATTTGAAATCCAAACTTCTGAGATTCTTCTCTTGGGGTTTAAAATGCACTTAGAGCTTTGGTGATGAGGATAAATCTGTTTGTAGAATGACTCATTAAATCCTCTAAACAAGCATGGGAGGTCAGCAGTCCTTCTGTTGCCCCATTCTGCAGATAAGGAAACTGAGGCACACAGGGTTCTGTAACCTGCCCAGGGTCACACGGCAGGGTGTCTAGGAGCAGGGATGTGCACTTGGACTGACTGACTCTGCCCTCAGAGTCGCTCCTTCCTAAGCAGCCTGTCTTTGGTCATCTCTGAACGCACTGGTTAGGTCCCTTCTCATGGGAAGCTGGCTTGGCTGACCCTGACACCCAGCCGGGCCGCTGAGGGTGCACTCTCTGTTTCCCAGGATGACGGTTTGAAATGTTCTTGGCCCTCGCTGCTCCTGGCCATACTGGGCCAGGTGGGGAGGCCATGTTTACTGGCCAACTGGGATAGGGGGCCAGGGCACAGCGGTAAGTCACTGTTCCAGCACATCTGTCACACTGTTGGAAAACCCGATGTGGCTCCCTGCCAGGGGAGGGACACACTTTCTGAGTGCTGGACGCTTTCTCAAGACTGTTTTCAAATTGTGACCAGAAGCCTATGATTTTTCTGTATAGAATATTTAATAAAAATATTAAAGGAGACACAACCCTTTCATTTAATGTTGCCATTTGGGGGGATTAGAAAATAACTGAGACCCTTTCTGTGGGACTCGTTCCTCCGTCCATGCCTGGGGCGGGAACCTGCCTGTGGGGGAGCGGAGGGAGGGGAGCGGAGGGAGGGGAGCGTCTGTTCCCACAAGTCCAGTCTCTCAAGAGCACCTACAGTCCTGCACACATCCCGTTTTGTAAACATTCCTCCTCCTTTTCTTTATGTGCCTTTATGTTGGCAAGTTGACATGTTCCTATAAATTGGCGTGTAGTTCAGTTTTTATGCAATCATTCAAAATATATAGAACTTCTTTTTAAAAAGAAATTCTAATATGAATCTTCTAAAGTGATGAATTGATTTCTAAATCGGCCAGAGATCCCCATTTTATTTTTGGTTAAATGATATAAATCTGTATTTCATATCATAGGCATGCTAGTTCAAAAGCTTTAGGGAAAAACTTAACAAATGTGATGGAAATAAAAAGGTGAGTCCCGTGCTTTGTCTCAGATCACTGCTCTGCCTTTCAGATGACGGCCCCTCGTTACCAACCAAACAGAACGAGGAGTTCCGGCCCTTCATTCGCAGGCTCCCAGAGTTTAAATTTTGGTGAGTTAATTCCTAAAGGTAGTTGAGAAAGCTGCTTGTCCTCAGGTGTGGTTAACAGGACTGAGAACAGACGACCTTTGTTCTAGTTAGCTAGTAGCTTAGATACTTAAAGAAATGAGAGTTTTGTGGTCTTTGTTTTTAACATTCATTCACCCAAAACACGAGTGCTGTGCTCGCCGGGCATGGAGCTGGGTCACGGGCCCTCTGTAGGAGAGCCCACCGCCCGGTGGCTTCTCTTGGCTGCAGGTTAACACCAGCGCGCTCTGAAGCTAGCAAAAAAAGGGGCTGCTTCCAGGACAGAGGATCCTGGGTATGTCACAGACTTGGGCCTCAGGAGGGCAGGCTGCACCGCCAGGGTCTGCCTCCCTCCGTAGACTAGCTGGTCTCCGTGCGGCTCTGCTCTCAGGGCCCCTTCTGGTCTCTGGCAGAGGTGGACCAGCTTCCCCCCGCTCAGTTCTTGAGGGAGACCTGAGCAGAGGCAGGAGTCTGCATGCACGCGGGGCTAGGTCTCCTCCAGGGCAGGCGCAGCCTTCAGCACATCTGCTGTCATTGGAAGTGCCGCACGCTGGGACGGGGGCTGGCTTATCCCCCAGCACTCGTAGAGGTGGTGACGTTGCACCGAGGATGAGTGTGACAGGTGGACAAGTGACGCCACACTGTCGGAGAAACCGGCTCTGTGACCCCATCTGTCCTGCATTTCTTGGATCAAAATCCTGAAGGGAGCAAGCTGCCACACCTTTACTTGGCATCCCTGGCGCTGTGTGGGATGTGGCAGGTGCTCAGCCAACCTGTGGAGCGGGTGGGAAGTGCTGGGGAGGGGGAGCAGAAAGCAGGTGAGGAGGGGCCCTGCCAGCCCTCCAAGGAGGTTGGCCTTTGTTCTCTAGGAAAGGGAGAGCCCAGGAGGATTCTAAGGAGGGCCAGGAGCCTGATAGCTGGCCCTGAGGCCAGACTGCCTGGGTGCCGCCTGGTTCTCCTCAGAACGCTGCACAGCCACGATGGGGACTGCCTGCTGGGTGCGTGGGACTCCAGCGTGAGGCTCAGGGACTGGGGTTTATTGCAGCCAGCGGCCTAGGCAGCATACATGAGCCTTGAGACGTACTGTGTATCTGAGTCGTCCCCGAGCCAGTGGCCTGAGTGGCATCAGCACCTCTTCACTGGCACTTTATACTTGTGTAATTTTAGAAGAAAGCTTTGAGCTTTTAAGGGACAAAGAGTGCTGTACTTGTGGTGACACGTAGCCGTCATACATAAAACACGCAGTGCCACCACAGCCCCCCAGTAGAGATGTGCACTCTCCTCGTGGGCCCAAGTGCCAGGGGCCCGGTGCTGGCTGACCTTCTCTCCTTCTCCAAGGCACGCAGCGACCAAGGGCATCCTTGTGGCCATGGTCTGCACCTTCTTTGAGGCTTTCAACGTCCCAGTGTTCTGGCCCATCCTGGTGATGTACTTCATCATGCTTTTCTGTATCACAATGAAGAGGCAAATAAAGGTAAGCACTGAGACGTGCTGCCCTGAGCTGCCCTCTTACTGTGGCGCTGAGAGGAGAGCCACGCTCAGGTCTGACGTGGGAGGGCAGTGCACAGTCTGCTCTGGGTGCACATGGAGCCTCATGAAGCTCCGTGCAGTCTGACGGGGATACGGTGCCCTGCTGCCCGCCAAGGTCCCCCAGCACAAATCTGTCCCGCAGTCCAGCTGTCGAGTGAGCAGGCCCTTGGCAGGCAGCTCTCTGGGTGCAGGGAGGGAAAGGCCCCCGGTTGTGCCCTCAGGTCTGCAGTCCTGTCTTCACTGGCACGTTGTCCTGAGTCAGAGCCAAGGATGTGCCAGACAACGACGGTGTTATGCCGATGTTGCCCTCACACAGGTCTGGGCAGACATGATAGTGCAGCTTCACCCCTCCCTCCCCAGGGTATGTCATCAGCAGGGGCCGTGTGCCTCCCGTCCTGGGTCCCCAGCCCAGGAGCTGTAGCCCTTCCTGCACGTGAGGGGTTACGGAATTCAGTGGAGATCTGCTGGCTCAGCTGGGCTGAGGGGGCTTGCTGTGTCTATGAAGGACTAGAAGCTTGTTGTTGGAGTCCTAGTTTCATTGCCTGATGCGTAGAAGATGGGGATTCCGATTTGGAGAAAAGGTGGCTCCTCGGAAGGCTGTTCTGCAATAACTCGAGTCTCTTTGTCCCCAGCACATGATCAAGTACCGCTACATCCCGTTCACGCACGGCAAGAGGACGTACAAGGGGAAGGAGGACGTGGGCAAGACCTTCTCGAGTTAGATGCTGGGCTGGACCCGCCATGCAGAGTCCAAGGACGGTTTTGAGCCATTGTAACAATGCCTTCTTCACATAAAGTAGTTGGTTACAAGGGAGTCGAATTTTCTTTTTAAAAAGGAGCTTCAATTATTTGTAACGGAAATATCAGGTTTTTGAAGAAACCGGCATTTAAACCAAATTGCATTGATTTATTTTTCAGTGACGTTGAAGTGTTGAAATGGATGGAATGCTAGTAAACTGCAGGCCGGGCAGATGGGCGGGCAGGGGCTCTGGGAGGGCGGGTGGGCACAGCGTTGTGTGACCACGGAGCGAGCCCGCAACGGGGTTGCACCCCAGCCACCGCCTCCCCAAGGACGCTCCTGGTCTCCCTGCCCGCCTGGAGGATGACGCTCACCTGCTGCTGCGTGCGTGGAGGAGCTCAGCACCTGAGGGTGACTCCTAGTGACTCTGGGTTCGAATGCCAGTTTCCCCATTTCATCTCACTAGAGATGTTTAAAGTTGGCCTCTATCATAATAACTCAAAACTCTGTTCTTAACTACCGTGATTGCTTTTGAGGGCCTGGAATTATAAATATATATTATATTTTGATTGTTTGAGATTATTTTGACACATTTCTTTGATACGTAGGGTTCTGTTTTGATTAATTGACATTTGTTCCCATGCAGCTGCCCATTTACAGAGACACTGGTAAGAGCAGACCAGTTCTGTGGGTTTTAACACGCGGTTTTTCACTTTCTACGGAGAAACACAACTCTGACCTGCATGTCAACTTTTTTGATGTGATAAAAAGAAATACTCGTAAACATTTTACTAAGTGACTTTTTAATTCCAACTTTATTAAAGACAGTGTCCCCTTTCTCGTGTAGTCTTTATCTAAAGCACTCAGCTCGCTGCACAAAGGCAAGCCCAGCCCGAGACGTGCTGGCTCTCTGGTGGTGAGCCGTTTTTACCAACGGCAAGAGAACAGACATCAAACATGACCATGGTTGTCACTGGGGCACAGATGCTGAAGTACGAACCAGTGTATTTCCTCCCAGGTCTTCAGGCAGTTCAGACTCGTCACTCTGAGCAGTTTTCCTTCGTCTTAAGGTTTTAGAATTGAACAGGCTTACTGTCTGGCTTTTCTCTTGCCGATTTCTGCATATTGGAAATTGAGCTCCTCTTGTTTTTGAGAGGCCATTCCTTTTGTATACCTGACCCTGTGTCTTCAACTTCTTATTTAGATGACCCAAATCTGTACTTTCAGACCATGTGGCAGCATTTGAGGTGTTCAAACTCTATAGACATTTAAAAAATTTTTCATACTGTTTTCATAGTAAATGCTCAGGCCTGAGATGTGCTGGGAAATAGCGTGTGCTTGGTCAGAGTGTAAGGAAAGTATTTTAGGAACCGAGGCCCTCTCTTGGGGCCCCTCCCTGTCAGGTCTGCTCTCAATCTGGCCCGTGGTCACAGCGGCCTGTCTCTGGCAGCTGACCTTTATTAACTGAGGAGTACAGAGCCATCCCTATTCCTGAACAGCTGTGTCCACTAAGTCAAACTCTGAGAAGTGGCCTGCGTAGGCCTTTGCCAGCAGCCTGTGCTATGACACTTGCAGCAGGGGAACGTGACACCCCAACCAGAGGGCCTGGCAAGGGTATTTTTATACCACCCTTAGGAAATCTGATTTTCAGTTCACCCTGAAGGCATTCTTTTATTTTTTTTTTGCTTGAGGAAGATTAGCCCTGAACCAACATCTGTGCCAGTCTTCCTCCACTTTATATGCTGGTCGCACCACAGCATGGCTGACGAGTAGTGTAGGTCTGTGCCATGCCTGGGAGCCAAACCCGTGAACCTGGGCTGCCAAAGCAGGGCACGCTGAACTTCACCCCCATGCCACGGGGCGGCCCCTGAAGGTCTTCTTAATGTATTAATGCTTCCGTGCAATTCGTTTCTTAAGGATGCCTATGGCAAAGTCCTGTCTCTGGCACAAATTAAGTACAGTTTTAAAAACCTCAAAATAACAAAAAGGTGGCAGGAAGTAGGCTGGACATAGCAGTGACCTGGGGTAAGCAGCCGTGTCCCTGCCTCTGGGAGACTGCGGAGCCTGAGGGGTGGTGTTTGTGGCTTAGGTGTTAGCAGCACGTGTCACTCAAGCTGGCTCTGCCCCACCAGGAGCTCTGAGCTGGAGGCCCTTCCGCCTTTGTGCAAGGCCAAGATGCAGACTCCGTTTTTCTAAAATGGGAAGCAAACTTGACATGTGTTAAAAGGTGCGTGCCAAACATTTCAGGTGGAGATACGGGTCCTTGGTTTCTTTCTATTCCTGAGTGGATGTGCCTGTGCCACTCAGCCTGGCTCTGGTGACAAGGGCAAGGTTTGCGGGGTCACTGGGGCTGGCGGACTGACCACACCATCAAAAGCAAACTGCTCCGTGCTCTGCTCTAAGCACGCCTGTTCAGGCCACACCCTTACCGTACGCCTGACGTGGAATCGTTTGTCATCATGGAAGTGAATAAAGTTTGTCCTGAATAAAGGTTGGTCTCACCTGTGTGGTTTGGGAAATGGAGGGAACATAAAACCATGTGCAGAGAGTGAAGTCCTGGAGAAGTGACTAAGTTGTGCCACAGCGGGGTGTGGGGCTCTCAGCTGAGCCTCTGCCCCAACTGGGTCTCGCCATCAGCGTCCCCAGGCTCGGGGGTCACTGAGCTGGGTGGAGCCCCGCCAACCCCGCCTGAAGGCCCTGGGCCTGCCGTTTTGCAGCCAGGCCTAGCCTCTGTCCTCCTGAGCCACTGGCATGGTATCTTCATGACAAGAAATATAAATTAGAGAATTCTGTGGTTTCTGTACAAGTAAAGGTAGTCTTGAGAATAAGTCTTCCTCCTGACGATCAGGACGTCGGGCCGCTCTGTCAGGTCAGCGATAGTGCCGCAGGTAGACGAGCTTCTGGGGAGGGAACTTCTCCCTGCAGAGGGGACACTCCGCCTTGTGGGGGGGAGAGCAAGGTCACACAGGCCACAACCAGCACAGCCCCTGCCACAGCCCTTGGGGTCTCCTGTAAGGCCATCTCGGGCCCCCTCCCAACTGGCACCTCTGGTATCTCAGGATGGACATCCGTCTGGTTCAACGTAAGACAGAGTCAGCCTTACTGTTCAGAAGTTGCAAACCTGCAGGGAAGGCCTTAACCCTGGGTCATGGAGCGAAGCAGGGAACAGTGAACTGAGGAGACGGCCAGGCTGTCCCTACGGTGACTCAGGGCCATGAGGGCTCTCAGCCGCTACTGACAGCTGTGTTGAGAGGAGTGCGTGGGCTCCACAGACTCCCTTTGGGGGTTCTCAACAGAGAGCCACTGAACGACTGGCTACCCCGAGCATCCTGCGAGTTTCTGGGAGCAAATGCTTGTGTCCTCTGTCCGTTGCATCAGGCCCGGCAGCCCCATCCCTAAGGACCGGTTGGGCTGAAACCAGTCAGGTTCCCTCTGGCCCAAGGGAAGGTCGGCGCTCACCTGCCAGGCATCCCCACCTGGGCCAGCCACTTAGGGCAGGCAGCGCCGGTGCTCCTGGGGGAATCCCACAAAACGGGGACCGGGGAACCAAAAGAGGAGGCTGCACTGACCCATAGTGACAGACCCTCGCAGTGGGGGCATTTCACAGGCGCTGGTTCTAAATCAGCTCCAGCTGGGCTCGGAGGCTGCAGCCACCGTGTGCCCCATACACGGGCCCTGAGCAAAGACTCATGGCCAACACACAGAGGTGGACGTCCTGAGGTAAGAAACAGGCCAGAGCATTTGAAACGCTGTGAGGAAACAAGATGAGCATCACATCCCTCCTTACCTGCCTCACCTGCATGCCCCACCCCCCATCCCGGAGAAGCTGGACTGGGGCTGAGCTCACTGCAGAGGCGTGTAGGTGCCCAGGAAGTGGCCCCCTCCCTGGAGTCAGCGCAGAGGCAAGAGGTGGCCTGGCGTCCCTTGCTCTGGTCACCTGGCGTGGTAGATCCCAACACCCTGAGGTCTCAAAAACCTGGGGCTGGTGGTTGTGCGTCCTGGGACCCCTGAGTGGGCAGTCATGGCAGGTGCCTGCCCAATTGGAGAGGAGGGTCTGGCCTGGCCTGGAGGACTGGGGCCCGATGTGTGCGGGCAGGCTAGGGCTTCCAAGGTGCTGGGGGCAGACTCGCCCACCACAGCCTTTTGGGAATGAAACCTCATGGGCGCCGGCTGCTGCTCCAGCTTGCTTCCAGCAAAGCGTCGACATGCATAATCAGCCACCTTGATTCCAAATGTGGCCCCATATCTGGCTTAGCTGGGAGCTTTTAAAAAGATGCCCACCCCTCCACCCCCAAACAAGAGGAGGTTTGAGAGGCAGGCTCCTCGGTTCTGCTGCTGCCACTGGGGCTGCACCCCTGCTTGGGGACCCTGCACACCCCTAGACCCGTAGCTGCTGGTCCCGGCGGTGCCCACCTTGGTGTCGCACCACTGGGTGATGCACTCCCAGCAGAACAGGTGGCCACAGGGCGTGGCTGTCGAATGTCTGCGTTCTTCCAGGCACAGGGTACACAGGGAGTTTCTGGAAACTGCCCTCTCTTCCACGTGGCTCCTGGGTCAGGGGGCAGACAGAACCGAGCCTCAAAGTCTTTGTGACGCCTGCCTGAGCCCCAGCAGCAATGCTAAGCGCAGGGTCCTTGGCCCCCAGCCCCCACAGGCGGGGGCACACCTGAGCTGAGAGCCCCCTACAACCCACACATGCCTGTGCCCCCTGCACCCTTGGCCCACCACGTACCTGCGGTACGACAGGCTGCGGTGCAGCTTCCACTCCCTCCGGGCACGCTGCCTCTGCCGGAAGCCATACAGCTGCAGGACTGTGGACAACGCCAGGTGCAGAAGGGAGACGAGCCCCAGCAGCCTGTAGCTTGTGCGAGCCCTCAGGTCCTCTGCAAGCGGGCGGCGGACGTGGAGCTGTCAACAATCCCAATGGGACGGTTATGCGATCAGCTGGCATAAAACACTGGCCAGCTTGGGGACGAGGCCTCCCCTGGCACTGGGGGGCCCATCAAATGAGGCCAAACCCTGCCTTCTTGGCACAAGGTGGAGACAGAGAGTGACCAAAGGCCTCTTGGCTGGATGAGGGGGGCAGGAGAACCTTGCAGCATCTGAGCACTGAGCAGGCAGTCAGGGGACGCTGCTGGACAGCCCAAGGCCTCACTCCTAACAGGAGTCAAGTGCTGAGCCAGGAAGATGGCCTCGGAGTTCCAAGCCTGCCGGTCATTGTGGCTGCAGGTAAGGATTTGGGGGTGGGGTGGGGACATCCAGGGACCCACATCTCTGAGAAAAAAGGAACTGGCAAAGAAGCAGGGGAGGAGGACCCAGTGATGGCAGGAGAACCCTGGCCTGCAGAGGCTGCAAACAGCTTCTCTGTCATGGGAACACGAGCTCCCTACTCTTAGCAAGGCACCTGACCACCTGGCGACACTACGTCACCTGGTGACACCGTGTTCCAGCTCTGAAGCTGCTGATGGCTGCAACTTCTGGCCACATCCTTGAAGACAAAGTCAGTTGCCATCCACTTCCTGTCTCCCTTCCCTCGGCAGGGAATGGAGACAGCCAGGTCAGCCAGACCAGCCAGAGCAGATTGGCCAGAGGCCCAGGTGCCAAAGAGAAAAGCCCTCTGTCTGGGTCGACCCTGTGTGGGTCCAGCCCCTTGTTACAGCAGCTCAGCAGACACCTACCATACTTAGTGGTGATGAGCTGTCAGCTCCCTTGAGCGTGTTAAGAACAGACGGACCTGAGAGGAGGTGGTGGTACAGGTGCCCAGAACAGCACTGCCCAGGAGGGTGGAGGAAGTGGGTGGGATGCTGAGAGTGACCCAGGAAAGAGCCTGGAGACCCTCTGGTGGGCAGGCGGCCTGAGGGGAGGCTTTCTGAGCAAATCTGGAAGCCAGAGCATCAGCTAAGAACCAGGATGGGAGAAGGCGTGAATGGTTGTCTAGTGGGGCAGGCAGGGATGCTGGCAGCAACAGGGCCCACGTGGTCACTGTGGGGTCACCATCAGCAAGACGTCCCTAAACCTGACCCTCCGTCAGGGCAGCCTGGAAGGTGCAGGTGTGGGGCCCAGGAGCCCAGGGTCACAGGCCCATGCTCAGCATAAGGAGCAGAGCACCGGGCCTGACAGTGAGGCAGCCCACATGTGCTGCCTGGAGGCAGACAGACTCACTCTACCCTCAAGGTTTGCAGAAACTAGACTTTCTTGGTTCTTTTAGCAAAATGTGACCCAACAAAACCCACGTCTTTTAGTTTAAGGATTTGGGCTCCAGTCTTGTGACTGTGACAGTCCATAGAGGCTGGAAGAGCCAACTACACACAGAAGAACCAAGATTAAGCAAGTGTGGTTGGCACCTGCTACTTACATAGGTGACTCTGGTGAGCCTCTTGGCCAGGTGGTAGAAGGCGCCGTGGATATAGAACCAGGCGACGTGGAGCCGCTGGAGGCAGCTGAGGCCCTGCCTGAGCACCAAGGTGGCGCGCAGGAGTGCCTTCTTCTGCTGCTCTGTCAGGGTGGCCACGTGCCGGTGCACCCAGCGCCTTGCCCCTGACCGGTGGCGCACACCAGGTGCCAGGCTGCCCTGGGAGGACCAGGTGCCATCGCTGTCGGCCTGCAGCTCATGCTCCAGGTGGAGGAGCGCCTTGTCCAGCAGGTAGGGCAGGACGGTGTGCAGTGCGACCAGCACAGTGCGGCGCAGCCTTGAGGGCACACGGCTCTGGGATGGGTCCACCTGGATGATGCTGACGTACTCCTCCCCGAGGGTCTGGTAGCCTGGGACGAGGGAGCGGGGATGGGGGGTGGTGGGCATGTAAGAGACTGAGGCAGACCTGCCAGCAATTCCTTCTCTCCTTACTGCGTCTTGCTCT